>NW_023603184.1:65206811-65806811 GCF_014898055.3 Talpa occidentalis
AGAGTGCATAAATAGATGATAGACAGGCAGGTTGATAATGTTCATATTGTACAATTCCATCACTGAATGTATGTTTGGCTGATATAACTACAAAGACAAGCAAGAGATATATTACCATAAAAGTCAGAAGGTAGGGAGCAAGAAGGTAGGGATGGTGATTGGGATTGGACACCAGGATGATACTGAAATGCTGCCAATATCCTTTATCTCCAGCCCTGTATCATTGCAAGCTGGATTTTGTAATGTCATAAATCAGAGATTGGCAAACCCACATGTGGCCCAAATCTAGTCTTTTTGTAAATATTTGGTTTTGTAAATAAAACTTTATTGAAACACAGCCACACATTAGTTTACATATTGTCCATCTTCTATTACATTAACAACCACAGTACTGAATAGTTGTGACAGAGGCCATATGGCCCACAAAGCCTAATATATTGACCATCTGGCCTTTTACAATGTTTGCCAATTCCTATAATAAATCACAAGTTGTAATTTCTATTTTGTACATTCTACATATATAATACATATATATAACATGGATGAATCTATATGAGCACACACATATTGTATTTTACAATATATATTTTAACTATATATGTATATATAAAAATATGTGTGAGTATGTGTGTGTTATATATATATAAATATATATATATTTATAAATAACTGAAGTCCATACTTAGCTCTGCCTCATTCTTGGCAATAGATATTTAATGTACAAAATAGCAAACAATCAAATCCATTACCTTTAAAAATAAATAACCTTTTCTTTAATTAAAGGTATTGATTATACAGACAAAAAACTGTTCTTACCTCTAAAGCTTATTTCAGTCTCTATTTCCACATTTGTAAGAGAATGGATCATCAACTTCCATTCTAAATGCTTTCATGACATATTCTTTAAAGATGTTTTCAAGATTACAGAATGATACTTCAAGGCACTTTCGACAAGTGCCTTGCCAAATGTTGTCATTTCTCTATTTGAGCTGTTCTTAAAAGACTAAACCCAGGCATCTTTAAGTACAACAAAATTCAACAAAGGAGCCACATTCAGTCCTGCCTTATTTATTCAGTAATGTGGGAGAAGACTTTTCTGATATACAGACTTTTTCCCTTTGCATTTCTTTATTCATCCAATTGACAAATATTTACTTAAGAGCCTGCCATGCCAAACTTTTATTTTCCATTTTAATGCAAACATTTGTGAAATATTTCATATCTTTCCCTGCCTTTTGCACAAAGAATGCTGAGTATAATTTAATCTTTTCCTTATGACTCAGCCTCATTATGAAATCAAACTATACACTAAAATGTTGGTTTTCAGTTATATATTTAAGTTGAGAAACACTTTCATGGAATTCAAACACATAAAAAAATGCATAAAAAGAACTGAAGTGAGATATGGGGGTGCTTACCCATCCCTGGGATGACCCAGAACCCTAAGACTCCAGGAATCATCACTAGAAACCGTGGGTGACAAATAGTAGCATCTCAAGGACTACTTAGAAAAGGGGACTGCTCGTATGCTCCATGATCCTAAACTAGGATCATAAATTGTTATTATTTTCAAAATTTGAGTGTGTTTTATATAGTGATTTTCTCAGTGTCAGCCATCACTTCCTGTTGCCTTTCAATGTGGCTCTCTGTACTACTCTATTCTCAACCCACTACAACGTAAGTCACCAGGCTTCAGAGAAGTGTGACTAAACCAAGAGCCCAAAGACTCATCAGACTTGAGAGATGCTTTATTCAATAAAGGACAAGGGCTTTAAATACTGCACCTTGAGTGTTCTATTTTGACAGTAAAACCTCTGTTTGATATGTCTAATTCCCAGATTGCCAAATGTATTTAGAAGCTATGTTACCTCTAGGCAAGGAAATTCTCTACCATCAAAATGAGAACAAATTAGCATTGTATGTGGTGATTCCATTTTCTCAATCAAGGAAACATTTCTAGAATCTCTAGAACCATATCTGCTAGTAACTTTCAAATGTATATGTTTATATAAAATAAGTATCCATAAGCACTGGTAAAGAAAATGTTAACTGCCACAAACACCACCACACAGACACACACAACCTGTGCTCTTCACTCAAACAACATTCTTGGAGCTTGCAGCATGAAAGTAAATATCTCCAAAATGAACTGGTATTCTAAGATGATATGTTCACCTATGGCATTTTAAAGGCCTAGAAATGGCAGTCCTTTTAGCAAACTGACATCATTTGCTAATATTGGGTGAGCATTGAGTTTAAAAAAAGAATGGGGCCTCCCGGTGGCGCAGCGGGTTGAGCACAATGCTGTGAAGCTGTTCGAAGCCTCTGCAGCGTCAGTTCGATTTCTGGCCGGCCAGGGAGATTCCCACATGGCGGGGCAGACCTCTCCTGCCTCACCCGATGCTCCCCTCAGCAGTGTACTTCGGGTGTTCTGCTCCCTGCTCTGTCTGGTGAATTCTCTCACCCTCCCGCACCTCTGGCCTGTACCCAGTGCTTGTATAAATAAATAAAATCTTTAAAAAAAAAAAAAACAACTTATAACTTTTAAAAAAAGATTTAAAATAAATAAAAGAATGCATGAAGCTCATTTAATAGAAAAAAAAGTAAAAACACCTATAGACGAACCATAATGGCACATAGGCTGAGTCACATCCAAAGACATAAAGTCAGTTCAGTAACTTAATTGAGTAGGTATTCTTCCAGGAGCCTTAAGCATCTTGCAAATTAAACTTCAAGTTTATTTCACATAAAAAAAATTTTTTAAGCAACTGTGGGGTTTCAGGGAACCATGGGTTTTATGTAACTAAAGGTGGTATCTGATTTCACATATGTATAAAATCTGAAACGTGGGCAATACCTTAAAGGTCATCTCTACATACCAGATTTATAATGCTTGAATCTCTCCTGCCAATTCCTGCCATGTGGTTATACTATTATCTTTGAAAACAGGATTAGAGAACTTTCTGGATTAGCTCTATTTATTCAATCCTTACTAATTAGCTCTCTATTTAGTCAATCCTTATTTGTGTATTATTAAATATTTGAATTTGATACAACTTTAATTCTGAATTCAATGTAGGTATTAGTAAAGCTATAACGTTTTTGCTAATACTTGAGAATAATCATACTTCAGTAAGTTATATTAAGCATACAGAAGTCAATTCAAAATGTAAGCAGAATAAACCAATGTCATTTCTTCAAAATAACAGAACCTTACTACCTGTATCTATTTTAAGAGTGTGACTCCATCCCCCAGAAGAGATCATTTGAAACAAAAATAATATTTTTAAACTGATGCATAATCTATTAGTACCTATCAGAGTGTGGGAAATAGTTCTCTAAAAATTTAAGTGAATTACCCAGATTAGCAAAAGTACTTTATGGCTACAAATCATATCATACCTTTTGGGAAATTTAGAGTTGCCTTGTCGGTACCACAGTTCATTGTCTGTTTGCAAGTATCCAGAGTTCTTGGACTAGAAGATCTAAAGGAAAATTCAGGATAGGTTAGTACAAAGAATGAGGTGTTAAGAAAACCCACCACTCACTCAGCACAGACTTTGCAAATTCTAGTTATTCTAATTGAGTAACAAGGTAGAGAAATAAAGTTAACTTTTTTCTTTAACAGAAATGAATCTTCCTTTCTTACCACAATGAATTTCACATTTACACAAAACCTCAGCTCATCAAAAAGAAGCAAAGGCATAAAAGATTATTCAACATTACAGTAAAAAATTGATAAAACCCAGAAAACATCAAAGGTTTTCAGTAGTTGCTGGTACATCGTAGGCGATAATTCCAAATTTCAAATAGGGATTCAGGCGCTTCTCCAACTTCACTGGATATTTTATCAGCTAGACTCACTGAAAAAGACTATGGGATTCTGGAAATCAGATAGAAATGCTTTCAGGGCCCCCTGGTGGTAATTTGTGGTCCTGTGCGACAGGTAAAAATGACTATGAATCAAAAGAGCTAAAGCAGCCAGGACCCAAAACCAGGTTCTACAAACTAACTCTCTACATGACTGTTAGCATTTTCAGCGCATATAGTTTGTTAATAGTTGGTTCAGTGGATTCAGTCTCTATATGTATCTCCAACAAAAGAAAAAATGTTTTTCTTACCTCTTGATGTGTCATTACCTAAAAAATTGAAAATTTAGTGCTGTAATATATAAAACCCTGCCTGTCTCCCTCTTCAAATAATTTGAACCAAAGCAGATTGTACCACACTGTGGTTAGTGTTGTACAATACAAACCCATAAAACTGCATGGAATCTATTTATTTACTTTTCTCAGCACTAGCAAGTGCATTACTGTTGGCTTAAATCTTTTAAGTGTCAATATGTTGGTAGGAGGGGTGGATTTAACAGGATAGAAAGGAGTATACAACTGATTTTCACTACAACCCAAAAAAGCAGAGCTATTCAATGGCCTATTAGACCTGGAATGTTCTACCTAGCCAGGTGAGACTGATCTAATAAACACTCCCCTAAATCTACCTGAAAGGTTGATGGCCCAACTAGCAGAACCTGAATTCAGCAAAGAACCTGTTCACAGGTACTCAAGCCTTAGCGGAATGTAATCACCAACTTGGGAGTACGTTTAAAAACCTACATTCAGAGATCCTGACTTACCTGACCTGGAGGGAGGCCTGGATACCTGCACATTGTAAAGGAATCCAGGACATTCTTGAGAAGAATCAAGGCCAAGAACTACCACACTAATCCCAGGAGCCCCCACAACAAGACCACCAGACTGCTTTTGTGTCTGCTTGTGGCTGAGGGTCACTTTCCTTTTTTTTCAAAGATTTATTTATTCATGCACACAAGAACTGGGGTATAGGCCAGATGTGCTTGAGGGTGATAGGATTCACCAAAGACAGAGTGGGGAGCAGGACAGGCAGACTGACTGAAATACACTGCTGAGGGGAGCAGCAGGAGAGACAGGAGAGGTCTGCCGTGCCATGTGGGTATCTCCACCACTGGCTGGGTTCGAACCCACGCTGCAGAGGCTGCAGACAGTTTCACAGGCTGCGCTCAACTGCCTGAGCCACCAGGGAGGCCTCCAAAGGATTACTTTCTACCCATACCTTCCTGCACTTCTCCCTCTTCATAATGACATGCAAGACTGCAACGTAGCCCATAATAAACCCCTTACCTTTTAATATGTTGCCTTACAACCAATTATAAATTTTGAAATCTCAGGCTCACAAAAATTATAAAAGCTGAGCTCCATGGAAAAACTTTGGAGTTATGAAGTTGGTGAGTTACACTGCTCAAGCATCATATGCCAAAATTTACTGGTGAACTGCTCAGCAGGATTTGGCTGTAGACTAATACCTTCTGTAAGGGCAGGACGGCACAGTGCAGGTTCTCTATGTCCCGAGCAGACCAGGGTAAAGGAGATTCCTGGAGCCCTCGGTGGCTTTTCAGGCTTTTTTGGGATTTACCAGGTGCACGGCTGGAAAGGGGTTCCAGGGGGCCGGGATGCTAGCAGGCCTCCCAGCCCCCCGCAAGTCTTCACTCTTTCTGGGCTCTCCAGCCTTCTCTCGCGTTCTCTCTGCTTCTCTCGTGGTTCTGCTTCTGCTGGCGTCCCCATGACGCCGCCCTTATAAGCCCAGTCTTAGCCCAGGTGAATCCCATCTACATAGGCCCACTCCCTACTCCAGGTGCCCGCCATCAGGCATGCATTCAGGACCGCAGGGTTCTGTCATCTATCCTAATGGCAGGAGGGCAGAAAAGCCTGATACTTTTTTCACTCACCCTATACCTTCCTTTTTTTCCTCTGTCTTTATTTTATCTTTTTTTTTTAATTAAGGTATCATTGATTTGCAACACCGTATGATTCCGAGTAGACCAACTTCTTCAGATGTATGTTACCACACCCACCACAGGCCCCCACAGTCCTCCACCGTACTCCATGGGGCTCCCTCCCACCCTGCTCTACACTCTCGCCTCCCCTTCTGGTAGCCTCGGTTTTACAGTCAGATTTATAGGATTGTTTTTTTTTACTTTGTTTTTTTTTTTTGGTTTGGTTTGTCTGACTATTTTGTTTCTCTATATGCCACATATGAGTGGACTAATACCTTCTTAAAACATTTTTTTTTTTTTTACCCTTGGCTTCTATGATACCATATTCTCTTCTTTACCCTCCAAACTCTCTGGCTCTCTTCCCATTCTTAAGCTATTGGTTCTCATACTGTAAGGAGCAGCAGGATGACCTGGAGCTCTTGATGAAACAGATAGCTGGGCCCCATCCCCAGGGCTTCTGATTTGGTAGATCTGCAGCAGCACCAAAGAATCAGCATTTTAACAAGTTCCCAAGGGTGCTGCTACCACTAATCTGGGAACCACATGTTCAGAAACACCATCCTATAGCACATGCTGAAGCTGCTCAGGGCTCCATCCTGGGCTCTCTCACCTTACTCTGCTCTCACTTCCTCTATGATTACAGCCAAGCCTGCCCCTATGATCACACTAGTGGCCCCATGTTTCTACCTCTGGCCAGATTTCTTTTAAGCTTCTACTAAGCTCAATGACTTATTCAATGTATCCACTTTGTGGTCTCAGGGGCATCACCATGTCAACATTCCATGATGTATGATCTTGACCCTCCTCAAACCAGGTTCTTTTCCCTACTAGGGTCTGTAACTCAGTGAATAACTTCACCAGCCAGTCACACAAACCAAAACCCTGTGGTTCATCACTGACACCATACTCTCCCTGCTGCTCCTAACCAATCAGCAGTTCATTCCCACGCCCATGTATCACCTTCCAAATATTTCTCATATTTCTCATAACCTCTACCTCTATCCTAATCAAATTCCACTCATCTTTCACCTGGATTCCCCTTCCCCCACCTTTACCCTTTTTCGCACTCCCTATAATTTTTCTTCCATACCACAGTTAATTTTTTCAAATAAATAACTCATCATATCACTCTGCCCTTCAATGGTTACCAATTAATTTTAGAATTAAAATCTAAGTTAACTTGATTGACAAGTCCTAGAAGGCACCTTCTCTCCCTCTTTGCCAGCCCTACTTCATGCCACCCTCTGCCTCCCTCTCTGGGTGCCAGTTGCACCAGCTTTCTTCTATGTCCTTGTACTCTCCAGGCCCCGTCTCCACAGCCTCATACATATTCTGAACTCTGCAGGCCACCCCACTCTCTCTGCCTAGTGAACCCCACGTGATCATTCATCCCTCAGATTGTTGGGGGGAAAGGAAGTCCTGAACAAACTCCACAAACACAGGTTGTATGGACTCTACCCCCACTCAGATCAAAGAGCTTCAAGACACCAAGGACTACAAATCCCATAATGTCATCACCACTGAAGCGGGGATTGCTGGGTACTGAGGGTGGAGTTAAGCAGCCAGGTTTGTATATAACCAGATATGTGGGCCTTGGGGGGTCCATGGTTTTTCGCCAGATTTCAACATGCTACTGAGGTCCCAGCTCAGCAGAATTGGTAGGACACATTTACCAATTTATCTCTCTCTTTCTCCCTGAGTCATCCCTTTCTTCATTTCCCCCTTTTTGTGTGTACCTGACATTTAGTTTGCGGGTGAGGACCCACAGTCAGGCCAACCCATTTCGCATTGGGGTTGCCCTGTAACAAGATGAGATGCTCCTTGTTCAGAAAAGTTCTTTGTTACATACTCATCCTTCTCAGTTCTGTAAGACTTACTATTTTGGGATAACATATTTTGTATCATCACCATTAGTGTCCTACAATTAAAATTACATTTATTTACATAAATTTACATATCATTTTTAAAACAATGTCATTTTTAAAGCAATGTCTAATAAAAAGTAATACATTTTTCAATATGTAAATGATGTCATGACTACATGAAAAGATCCAATAAAGTAGCCGTATTCTTGCTATGATTTCACATATAGAACCATAGAGAATGAAAAAACCAGAGGCAGAACAATACTGGCTTATTGCACTGGTGACTCAAATGCCATCCGCAGCTTCACTGCCAGTGACATGAGTTTCTGAAATGGTAAATAACTCTTATTAAAGTTGCAAACAAAGTACAAGCCTCCCCTAATTTACACTGAGGTTACATCCTTGGAAAATTCTATGTATGCTGAAATCATGCAAAAATAATTTGTATTTCTGTATAAAATGGAGATCAGGTTGAAGCTCAGATAGATAATTAAAAACACATTCAGATGGATATTTGAAAGTGATGTGTTGTGTTTAAGACGCTGTTTTGTGTGGAGAGTCAGTCCTGTGAACTGTGAGATAAATAACACCTGTTCCTCTCCCTCTAAATGCCTCCAAATACTTGTGGGGCAAACAAAAATAATCCCAAAAATTCCCATCATCCTCCAAGTGGCAGTACTGCCCACCAAAAAAGTGGATAACCACAGCCTTTACTTTTGACACTTACACCATATGCTCTCACAGAACCCTTTCTTCTGTAATGATGCATCCACATGGAAACATTCAATTAATGTTTACACCTTCCAGAACTAAAGTGACTGTCTGAATTTTGCTTGCCCTTGTGTTTCCAGGGCTTTGCTTGGTGCCAGCCACAACGGACACTCAATTGATATTTTTGAGTGAGTAATAGAACTTGATTCTTCTACAGATGTGCATTGAAAGAGCAGGCAGTTCCATATCTAGCTCTATACTAGCACCAGAAAACTCACGAAGGGGAATCCAGGACAACCAACAGGGGTCTTGATCAGAGTTCGTGTGTCTCTTTTCTATTGTCTCAGTTCAGGCTGCTATAACAAAATATCATAGCGAGGTAGTTTAAAAGCGGAAACTTATTTCTCACAGTTTTAGATGCTGGAAGTCTGGCATCAGGGTGCCAGCAAGGTGAGGACCCTCTTCCAGTTACAGGCAGCCCACTTCTCATACTATCACATGGTAGGGAGGAGAGAGGGGAAGCAATCTCAAATAGTTTAGAGGGTACTAACCCCAGTCTTGAGAGAACCACCCACATGACCTCATCTAATCCCAAGCACCTACCAAAGGCCCACCTCCTAATACAATCACATTGCAGTAGGGGAGGGGAAGTTTCCAACATATGAGAGGGGAGAACACACTCGGCCCATAACATCTGTTCAATGTAATACATTTCCTTTTTCCTTAAGAACCACCAAGTCGGGCCTCCCCAGTGGTGCAGCGGGTTGAGCGCTGCGCTGTGAAGCTGTCCACAGCCCTGTAGCACGTGTTCGATTCCCAGCTGGCCAGGGAGATTCCCACATGGCATGGCAGACCTCTCCTGTCTCACCCACTGCTCCCCTCAGCAGTGTACTTCTGTCCGTCTTCCTGTTCTACTCCCTGCTCTGTCTCTAGTGAATCCTCTCATCTTCCCGTGCCTCTGGCCTGTACCCCAGCTCTTGTATAAAAATAAATAAATCCTGAAAAAAAAAAAAAAAAAAAAGAACCACCAAGACAAGTTTGTATTTTCTTTTGCAGCAACCCCAAAGTAGGAGCCTAACCACACAGTTTTAAATAGGCCCTCAAATATGGCAAAAAAAGAGCACAAGTTTGCTTTAAAAAATCTGGAAGAGGTAACAAAGGGGACTTCAGTTCAAATTACTGCCTTCAGGGCCTCCCTGGTGGTGCAAGGGATTAAGCACCACAGTATGAAGCAATCCTCAGTCTCTGCAGCGCGAGTTCGATCCGCTGCTGGCCAGGGAGAAACCCACATGTCGCAGCAGACCTCTCCTGTCTCTCCTGCTGCTCCCCTCAGCAGTGTATTTCAGTCTGCCTGTTCTGCTCCCCACTCTGTCTCTGGTGAATCCTCTCACTCTCTACATCTCTGGCTTGTACCCCAGCTCTTGTATGCATAAATAAATAAATCTTTAAAAAAAAAAATTACTGCTTTCAGGATATTCACAAATAGTATGAGTGGCCAGGACAATAAGGCACTGAAAACAGACTCCAACCTCTATTGTTTTATTCCAGTATCAAAATCAGAAAGGGTGACTAGGCCATTCCAAGTTACAAAGCCACTGAGAATGAACCAAAACAATCCTGGGTTCACAAAGGGGATCAGTGGGCTTGCTCTGGCACAAGTGACACATGAGAAAAGAAACAAGTAGTTTTGGGTATCAGGTCTTAAGAATCCTCATTATAAATGAGAGAAGTTAAATCTCTCACTACTCTCAATATACCTCTCATGACTTAAAAGGAGATATTTATCAAGTCATATAAATCTGCTCCAATGTACTTAAAATTTTGGTATCAGGTAACAAGTCTAAAGAATGAACAGATGAGGGGCCTCCCTCCTGCAAGGAGTTAAGCACAGTACTGTGAAGCTATCCACAGCCTCTGCAGCACAAGTTCGATCCCCAGCCAGCCAGGGATCAGGGCGCAGCAGACCTCTCCTATCTCGCTCGCTGCTCCCCTCAGCAGTTATTTCAGTCAGTCTGCCTGTTCTGTTCCCCACTCTGTCTCTGGTAAATCCTCTTACCCCTGTACCTTTGGCCTATACCCCAGTTCTTATATGCATAAATAAATAAATCTAAAAAAAATAAATGAACAAGGCCTCCCCGGTGGCGCAGTGGTTGAGCGCTGGGTTGCGAAGCTGCCCGCAGCTTCTGCAGCGCTGGTTCAATCCCCGGCTGCTCCCTGGCTACTGGAGGAGGGTCCCACATGGCGGACAGACCTCTCCTGCCGCCCGCTGCTCCCCTCAGCAGTGTACTTCGGTCCCTCTGCCTGCTCTGCTCCCTGCTCTGGCCCTAGTGAATTCTCTCACCCTCCCACACTTCTGACTGTACCCAGTGCTTGTATAAATAAATAAATAAATAAATAAATAAATCTTTTAAAAAATAAATAAATGAACAGATGATACTGAATCAGTTGAATACAGCCTTCCAAAAAGAATTGCTCTAGGGAAAAAAAGGTAATTCCAAGGTTATGAGTTATCCCTGATATGACATCTTTTTAAAATTAAAAATATGTGCACAAAAAATTATTTCAGTGAAAAGCAAGACAATCAAAATGTCTGGGAAAGATAATCAGTAATGTGCCTTTGTCATGAATGTCCTTCAAATGTGTATAGTTAAACAGAAGCATAATTACATACAGAAGGATTTAGAGGAGACCCTACTTAAGAAAAGTCTCCTGTTATTAGAAAAGTCAAAACACCTCAAATTTTTAAATTTGGGTATAGCAAAATAATTTACTTAGAAATACAATATTTTCTAGAAGAAAGTGCTTGGGAAATTAAAAGAAGTTGTTACTGCAACGAAGACTGGAGTAGGAAACTTATTTTTCATTGTAGTTGTCACCCTGCTTTTTTCTTTTTATTCTCTGTAACTATTATCCTGATAATTTTTTGGTACTTAAGCTTCTGAGAAGATCCATAATCAAAAACTACGAGTCACATGAATCTCTAAAAGGACATAGTCATCCTATTCTGAGTTGTGTTAAACATAGTATGCTTTAATATACTGTTTCAGACATAGAAATCCAAACCCTTCAGAAGTTCCCAAATACAGCACAGAACTTGAGCAATTATGGTTGTATTTTCTCAGACATTGGTATAGGAGCAGACTATGAACTAAAAAAACCTTAAGCCCACAGCTATAATGACCCGAGACCAAACCAGATGCTTCTAGATGACTTATCTTGGCCATAAATTAATCTGTGAACTACAAACAGTGAGCTGGGTCAACAGGGTTGGCCCATAATTCTCTGGAGTTGTGTGTGTATGTGGTTCAGTCTCTCAGCATCACTTCTTGAAACATTTTGTATCGCTGACTAGGTGGAAAGAATTAAAGCACACTCTATTGAAAAGACTATTCCTTTTAGTGAGAAACTTCATGTCTAAAAAAAGAAAAAAAAAAGCTTATTAAAAAAAGCTCTCTACCCTAGGAAAAAATTATGATTTTAAGGATTATGAACCTGTCAGTCTATAAGTTATGAGCTAGAGGCAGCATCTGAAGTTTTGATTAATCTGCTCATTATTCGGTTGACCCAACTTGCTATCCTTGACAGCAAGCAGAAATATCTGCAGTGCTAATGTTACTTCAAGTAGAAAAACATGGAAGTACGTTCTCAACAGACTCTCTGAAGCTTTCTAAGTGGGTGATGAAGTCTGTGGAGAGGTGATCTACTAAGAGATCCTTGATTCTTCATGATTTAAAATCTGGGTCTCTAAGAGGCTTCATTCCCATCCCTTCCCCTTCAGAGAATTTCAAGTCAAGAGGTGAAGCTTTACAGGCCTCCCTGGTGGAGCAAGAGGTTAAGTCTCAGCACAATGAAGCTATCAGCAGCCACTGCAGCATGAATTTGATCCCTAACCAGGGAGCTACCCACATGGAGCAGCAGACCTCTCCTGACTTGCCCGCTGCTCCCCTCAGCAGTGTATTTTGTCAGTCTGCCTATTCTGCTCCCCACTCTGTCTCTAGTGAATCCTCTCACTACCCCTGCACCTCTGGCCTGTACCCCAGTTCTTGAATGCATAAATAAAATGAATCTTTTTAAAAAAGGAAGTTAAGCTTTACTGTGATTCACATGTAATTGCCAAAGAGGGATTGCCAAGGATTAAAGCAGAACTGAGAGTGTGCTCATTCAGTGAGCCATTTCCTGCTGAACAGTGTCCTAGGGCACTGCACTGTGGCGGACAAATACAGTAACACATGTCCCCTTGGCACCAATTGCTAGAACCCAATCAACACATTTTTTTTTAACTCTGGCTACTTTCAGCCTACATAAGGCTTTTTTTTCCCTTTATTTTTTTCCCACCATCATCCCTTCTTACGCCTTTTGACCAATTCTCTCTCTTAATCTCAGAAACATCATCTTGTTTATTAGTGTCCACTCGTTTTTATGATTATTTGGCTTTGTCAAATCACTCACTGTATAAACACCCAATATTTGTCTTGATCACAAAATTCCTAAAACTCCTTCCATTTTGCTGTAAAAGGTAACATTTTGTTTGTCAGAAGTGTATTCCATTGTGTGGATGCACCACTTCTTGATCCAATCCTCTATCAGTAGGCACTTAGGTTGTTTCCTTCTCCTACCTATTGTACATAATATTGCAATAAACGTTGTAGAGCATATAGCTTTTTTTTTTAAGATTTTTTTTAAAGATTTATTTATTTATCCATACAAGAACCAGTGTACAGGCCAGAGGTGCAGGAGGGTGAGAGGATTCACCAGAGACAGAGTGGGGAGCAGAACAGGCAGATCTACTGAAATACACTGCTGAGGGGAGCAGCGGGCATGGCAGGAGAGGTTTGCCGCTCCATGTGGGATTCTCACCGGCTGTCTGGGATCAAACCGGCACTGCAGAGGCTGCAGACAGCTTCACAGAGCTGCACTCAACCGCCTACACCACCAGGGAGGCCAGAGCATATAGTTTTTTGAGTTGATGGTTTCACATTCTTCACATAGATGCCCAAAAGTGGGAGTGCTGGGTCAGAAGGTATTTCCATTTTCAATTTTGTAAGGTAAACCCAGACTGCTTTCTAAGCTAGCTGAATCAGTTTGTATTCCCACAAACAGTGTATTAGGGTCCCTCTTTCTCTGCATCCTCTCCAGATGAGATCTTTTTAAGATGTGCCCCTCTCATGGATATGAAATTATTTCTCACTGTACTTTTGACTTGCATCTCCCTTATTAAAAGTGAAGTTAGACTTATTTCCACGCATCTGTTGGCCTTCTGGATAACCACTTTAGTGAACTGTCAGTTCAGATCTGCTGTCCACTTATTAATTGGATTTTTTTTATTGCTAAATAAAATAAGGTTCTTATATATCTTGAATATTAACCCCCTGTTGGTTGTGCAAAGTGTCAATATTGTCTCCCATTCGGCAGGTTGTCTTTTTAATCAATTTTATTTTCTTTTACTTTGTAAAGGCTTTTTAACTTAAGGTAATCCCAATTGTTTATTTTTCCTTTTATTTCCCTTGCCATATGGGTCAAGTCTCCAAAAACATTTTATCATTGATGTCATGAAATATATCTTTTGCATGTGTCTGTAGTTTTCTAAGCACCATTTGTTAAAGAGACTCTCTTCATGCCTCATCCCCAAGAGAGAAGACTTTACAGTTTTCCCACTGCACCTCCACTCTGTGAGGCTGATACCCCAAGATACTTCCACTCCTACTTCCACTTCTGATATCAACAAATCATTCTGGAAGTAGAATGTCTGCCTTTCCTATTCCAGATTCCCTATTTGGGAATTAAGTCAGACAGTCCAGAAAATAGGACAAGTTAGTCTCTAAGTTATTATGTAAACCCAAGGAAGGAAATCTTCACAGGTTTGCAACAGACTCTTCTCTGTCTCAGACTAAAAAAATCAAACCAAGTACTCATAAATTTCATATTTTCACTATAAAGTTCAATTAATATATATGAAAATAATTTTTTTACTTTTGGTAGCCATATTTTTTTTCTGTCTTCTAATAATAAGTATATGCGGCCTCCCTGGTGGTGCAAGGGGTTAAAACACAACCTGTGAAGCTGTCCGCAGCTGCTGGAGCACGAGTTCGATCCCCGGCCAGGGAGTTACCCACATGGAGCAGCAGACCTCTCCTGACTCGCCTGCTGCTCCCCTCAGCAGTGCATTTCAGTCGATCTGCCAATTCTGTGCCCCACTCCATCTCTGGTGAATCCTCTCACCCCCCACACCTCTGGTCTGTACCCCAGTTCTTGTGTGCATAAATAAATGAATATTTTAAAAAATAATAAAATAAAAATAGGTATACAACTTCAGCTTTTAACATGAAACTTTAAAACAATTTCATCTTAATAATCATAACCCCAACTTCAGGACTAACAGTCTCTTTCCTTTGATGCAGAAAGGTGACCCTGGCTTGGATATATCCCTCCCAATTAGTCACATAAATGTGGTTAGTATTTTAACTCAAATTTCCTTTGTATAAAAAAATTCCTATTATATAAAATACAGAAATTCTTTCACCAAATGCTTAGGTGCAGTTTAATAGATATTACTCAAAAATGGTCCATTAATATATGGGGATCTACTTCTCTTGTCTCTAATTTTTGCACCTTGGTAAAAATTCAAGTCCTCAGCTCAAAGGCGTTGTCACAGTTACTGCTTTTAACTAGCTGCCCTTATTCTGTTTAATTCTGTTCCATGTACATGAAAAAGAATAGTGGTTGTCATTTAATAAAGTTTAAGCATTAAACTAAATGTGCTTAACATATATGACCTCATTGAAGCCTTACACAACTTCATAGGATAATTCTTATTGCTATGGCCCACCTGCAGGTAAAGAAATCAAAACTTTAAAAGGGTAAATGTTTGTCCAAAGTAACATAGTCAACAAATGGCAAAGCTCGGATTCAAGCTTGTATCTGTCTTATTCCAAATCTGATATCTTAGTCACTAAATTTAACTTTTCTTTTGCAGCCAAAACATTGAGTTTGGGAACTATAAAATGTCATATGTAGCATCTCTGTTTGTGTGCGTGTGTGTACACACACGTACACAAACACATATACACAAGTTCATGCCACTATCAAAAACAGAGCATTGTTATGAAAACTTGTGTAAGCTGAAATGGGGTAAAGCAAAGCAAAGAAATTACCATTAATTTTTATGAAAAAAAAATTGTTCCCAGACCCAGAACATAACATATTAAATCATAACAAACAACACATAGAATCTAGGGTAGAACTAACATATAGTAAAAGCAGGAGTGACATGCCATATACACAGCCTGTAGAAAGATAGTCCCAGGGAAGGAGCCTGGCAGTACCATCCTTGCTGGTGTCAGTGTGCGTGCACTACCTCTAGAGCAATTGCTGCCAAACAAGTGCCAGACGCTATTTTCACCTTTTGTCTTTTGTCATAAAAGACAAAATCCTCTTGGAGGGCCCCTTTAGTTATCAATATCAGGTATAAACATGGGTCCTTTGTAAAAGCAAAGTGGTATAGGAATAATACAAACTTTTGAAAAGAGATGAGTATCCATAATGCATTTCATATAATTTGCATATTATATATGAATTATTCAATATTTATATATAATAGGTAATACCTAATACTATACTGAATGTTATTTTACATAATATATATGGTATCCATTTTTATATATGTGATGCTGTTCCAAACTGAAATTTATTACTCTCAAACAGCTCACCACCCTCAATGATTTTATGATTTTATAAGTGGCAGATCTTTGTCTGTAAATTGATCAACAAGGCCTCCCTGGTGGCACAAGGGGTTAAGACACAACCTATGAAGCTATCCACAGCCACTGTTTGATCCCCAGCTGCTGCACTACATATAAAAGCTCATTAAAAGCCTGAGAAAGCCACCGAGGGCTCCAGGACTCTGCTTTACCCAGTCTGCTCGGATCATAGAAAACCTGCTCCGTGGCACTACCGTATGGATTGAGTTTGGTTGAATAATTCAAGCTATCCACAGCACTAGTTCGATCCCCAGCCAGGGAGATACCCACATGGCGCAGGAGACCTCTCCTGACTCGCCCGCTGCTCCCCTCAGCAGTGTATGTCAGTCAATCTGCCTGTTCTGTTCCCCACTCTGTCTCTATGAATTCTCTCGCTGCCCCCCACACCTCTAGCCTGTACCCCGTTCTTGTATGCATAAATAAATCTTTTTAAAAAATAAAAATAAATTGATCAACAAATCTTACCAGTTTTATCCTCAAAATATACCCTTGATTCACTCTTTTCCTTGTATTTGCTGTGTTATGAATATATTCAACATAATTAAAATCAACTTACTGGGTGCCTACTGAGTTCTATTACTGTTGGGGGAAAAGATGTCCCATCTTCATCACCATGGAAATGGTGGCAAAAAGTGAAAGAGGGGAATTGTTAGGGGGAAAAGGATGTCCTAAAGCTGATTCCATACAGGCTTTGTGGACTCCACCCCCACCCCAGGCCAAAGCCAAAGACACTGGGAACTCCAAATCCCATCACCACCAAAGGGAAGATGGCTGGGACCTGAGGGTGGGGTTAAGCAGCCAGGTTGGTATAAAGCCAGACACGTGGGCTTTGGAGGGGTCCCCCATTTTGGCTCCCTGCCAGCTCGCAGCATCCGGCCAGCTCTGAGAGTGCCTTTGGGTTTCCAGGTCGGGGATCGGGTAGGACACAGTAAAAACTTTGTCTCCCTATTTTCTCCCTGAGTTGTACATTTTCCTTATTTCCTTCTCCCTTGTAAATAAACCTTTTATTAACCTTTTGTGTGTGTCTGTAGTGGAGTATTAATAAGTCCCTTTTAAGCGCGCGGGTGAGGACCCACAGCCAGGAACCCGTTCAATATCAGGGCTGCCCTATAACATTACCAAGAATAATCTCTCTGGCCAATAGTTCACAGTATACTACAAAAGAAAGACATTCAAGAGAACTTACTACCATCCAGTGTGAGTAGAGTATTAGGATTGTCTATAACCCCAGGAAGCCGGGAGGTGGGAGGAAGCAAATCTGCCTCAGGGGATGGGGTGGGGAGGTTGGAAGAAGCTCCCCACTGGCAGTTTCATTAAAGCTAAGTCTTAAAGGGTGGAAGGAAACTGACCTGTGGACCAGACTGAGTGGAGGCAGGAAAGGGGGGAAGGCAAGGCAAGCAAAGAGGACCACATGGGGGCTTTAAGCAAGCACCTGCCTCCAAAGCCAATCCTCTATTCCTAGATTATCAAAATGGTCAGCAGCTGGTCTCAATTCTCTCCCTTATGAATGCCTTTCCAAACACAAATAAGTCCTCTGAGAGCATAGCCTGTGTCAATCCTACTGCCCTTCTACATTGTCATAAATTATCAACTTATGTGAAACCGCGGACTTTCATTTAAGCTCCTTATCTTTTGTCCCCACATTTCCTGTTCTTCTCTATTACTTACTTAACTATCTTGAAAAATTTCTAGGGAGTCTACAGCTTTGTTGATGGAGGTTCAGCCCTACCGACATATCTGTTATATCATTCCCCAACCAAACTCAATCCATACTGTGGTGCCAGGATGGGCACTGAGCAGGTTTTCTATGATCCAAGCAGACCGGGTAAAGGAGAGTCTAGGAGCCCTGGTTGGCTTTCTCAGGCTTTTAATGAGCTTTTACATGTAGTGCAGCAACCAGGTACGCGGCAGGCAAGGGTGCTGGGGGGCCAGGAGAAAGGTAGGCCTCCAAGCCCCCTGCAAGTCTTCACTCTGGGCTTCTCTGGCGTTCCTGCTCCCCTTCTCTCTCCTGCCTCTTCTGCCTCTGCTTCCCTTGGTCAATATGGCAATACTGCATTCATGGCCCACAGAAATAAATAACACAACTTCTACCAATGTAATAAATGCCGGTGCCCCACCAGGCAGGGCAATCCTTATGTGGAGAGGGCAGAAAAGCCTGAAAATCATTTACCCTACACATGCCTAGACCCAGTTCCTGTGCCACCTGTTTCTGACCCTCCCTTACCTTCGCCACCTGCCAAACGTGCTGGGCATTTGTTATCAGACTTTGAATTTGATAGTTAATAAAAACACTTATGGGCCTCCCTGGTGGCGCAGGGGTTAAACACAGCACTGTCAAGCTGTTGCCAGCCACTGTAGCACAAGTTCCATCCCCGAATTTGATCCCGGGCAAGCATGGAAGAAAAGAAGCAAAAGCAAAATACAAATGAAGGCAATGGCTGCCATCGTCAACCTCCCCGCAGGTGTCTCACCAATGTCTCTTCCAAGTGTCTCCACACGTTGCAACTCCATGTGTCTCCTTCCATGTACCCCAAGTCCCCGGTGCAAGTCGAAAGACAAGAAGCTGTGAGACTTTTTTCACTGGTCTCAGCTCCCCGCACCTCCTCCATGTCTTCTTCCTGGGATGCTCCAGCTTTCCCTCCCTGCTCTGCTCCACCCTTCACTAGGTGGGGCAGGGAACTGGAACCTCCCTTTTTAGTTTACACTGTTACAGTTTGACCATTTTGAGAGTAGGAACTTTGGCTAATTTAATGTTATGTCCCCAAAACCTCACCAGTTTCCTGCACTTTAGATTTGTTTAGTAGATTCTCTTTGGAAAGAATGAGGGAGTGGGGGCGGGAGCTAAGGGTGAGTGGTGTCTAAAGAAAAAAAACCTTCAAAAAAGTAAAATTAGCTCAGAAGTAAAAACAGACAATAAGTATAATATAGGTAGGTACTTTGATAAATTGCATAAAGCCAGTTGGCTGAGTCAGTCTTCTTCCCCCCCCCCCAGTAGCAAAATAGCTAGTTAGAGGAGTGTGGCAGATGCTTCCCCAACTCACCTTCCAGAGAGAGTCCATTTTCAGAATTTTTAAAGAAATAGGCTAACATGGTGGTTGCTGAATCTATTTGAAAGGCCAATTATGTAAATCCCAGCACTACCTGGGGGAGATTATGGGGGAGACTAAGGGAAGGGGAGATCTTGGGTTGTCCTCATAAAATAAAGAACCAGTAAAAATGACAAGTTAAAAACTGAGATGTGGACCTTACCAGCTCCTTCCTGGTAACCACGTACCTTATTGACACCTTCATACAGAGTGGTTAGGAAACAGCAAAATTCATATTTCAGAAAATTCTCTGATAGCAGTGTGGTATCTTGGAGTGGATCCTGGGTCAGTAAACGACATTAGTGCAAAAACTGGTGAAACCTGCATAAAGGTTTCAGTTTGGTTACTAGTCAGATGCCAGTGTGCTTTCATGTCAAACCAAAAAAACATAACAAGGTAAGGTTACAGACCTTGTTAACATTAGGGGGAATAGTGTAGCAGGTAGGATCTTTGCCAAGTTTTTTGTACAACTAAAAATCATGCCAAAAGAAAAATAAATGCAGTAAAAATAAATCCCACTTTGAACACCTGTTTTCACAACATCCTGGATAAGCAAAGGGTCCATCTGTGATCCAATCATCAGTGATTGGAGGTCTCCAGAAAGTAGTCAAAGAAAGTGAAATATTTGAAGTTCTCACTGCCCCACCCCTACCAGTATTCAAGCCTGGCCCAGCCCCCAGACTCGCTTCCTGCAGCTGATTTCTTGTGCCTATATTGATATCGGATAATATGTAAAGGCCTGTCTTTGCCAATCTTTTTTTCTGACCTCCAACCTTTGCATGGCTGACTTTATCTCCATTTGTCTCCACAAAAATACCTTCTCCTTGAGTAGCACACAGCCCTGGCCCAGGCCCATCTTTCTCTATTATACTACATCTTGTTTTAATGTCTTTCCAGCTTTTGGCTCAAATTGAAGTTCCCTTGTTCACTCACTCGCATACCTGATTAATATATCTCCCCTATCTAGACTCCCTAGAAATGTAACAGTGTGATATTCAAAGAAAGAGGAGGTTGCATGTTCCCACACCCACAAGGAAGGTGGATCTGAGCATGGAGGACAATCCAAGTGGAAGCTAAAAAGGACTGCAGAGAGGACTTAAGAAGACCTGTAGGAGGCATATGGAGCAGAGAAATGTTGAAGAGAAGCAAAGCTTGACTCAGCCTTGGACTTGTCCTATAACAGGGAGGTCCCCAGGAAAGGGGGAGGTTCCTAGTTCCCTGCCCCACCCAAAAGAAGGGTGGAGCTGAGCAGAGAGGAGAAGCTGCAGATGAGACTGAGGAAGGAAGCAGGATGGAGCCAGAAGGAGACCTGGAGGAGGCGCATGGAGCCGAGAGACACGTGAAGAAACTGCGCTTGCCTTTTGGTCGTGGACTGGGTGACACAGATGTGGGTGAGAGACTCGTGGGGAGGTGACGATGGCAGCTTTTGTCTTGATTTTGATTTTGCTCTTTTCCTTCCAGACTTGTCTGGTTGTTTCTTATTCTTTTCTGTGGGTCCCCACTGGAAGATGCTTTAGACCTGGGGCAGCTTTCGGGCCTTGCTCTGGACTAATCCTGCTTGGGTGGACTTTTACCCACAAGGGGACCAATAGCTTTGGGTGCTTGATTTAGAAACTAGATTCTTTGCCTTTCCTGTATTGTTTCCTAATTGTATTAAAGTTCCTTCCCATTAAAGTCTCATATGTTTTGTGTTGATGCGGTGGATGGCAGAACCTATTTAGAGCAGGCAGTTTTGTGGGGTCTGGGGTGCCCCTCTCCCTGTAACAGTACCAGGGACTTAGGGTACAAGGAAGGAGACACTTGAAAGAGACAGAGACAGAGACAGAGACGTGTGGCTGAGAGACACGGGGGAGGCTGACAATGGCAGACTTTATCTTGACTCAGATTTTGATTTTCCTCTTTTCCTTCCAGACTTGCCTGGCCCTTTTTGTACCTTTCCTATAGTTCCCTGCCAGAAGGTCCCTTTGACATGGGACAAGCTTTTGGGTCTCAGTGGCCCTGCTTTGGCTGGGCATTTACCCACAAGGGGATGGGTAACTTTGGGTGCTTCATTTGGAAACTATATTCTTTTTCTATTGCACACTAATTCCATTAAAGTTCTTTTCTACTGAAGGTATTACACACGAAGAGTATGTTTTGTCTTTATGTGGCACATGGCAGAATCCATTTAGAGTGTGCAAGATTTGGAGGTCCCAGGGTGCCCCTCATTCTGCCTGCTACCAGAAACAGTACCTGGCACAAAGTTTTTTCTTAAGTTATAAATGATCACATTTTTTGAGAGAAAGTCTTCTTCGTAGTTCTGTACCCTCTCCAGCCATAATGACAATTCAGAGAACCGTGGTGATGGCCCCGATACACTGAAGTCATTTCTCAAGCACCTTTAATCTGCAGAATACACTGCAGCACTATATTCTGTCCAGGAAAGTCGAGTTGCATGCAGGGACCATCTCTCTGCTTATTTACAGTAAAGTAGCTCTCAGTTCTCACAGACTATAGAGTGATTAACCTTGTAGAAAATAGCCATAGAAAGTGCCTAGAGCTTCACTTCAAGGGTCCTAATGCAGCAATTGGATAGTCAGTTATTTTTGACTCACATTCTAAGGATTTTGTGAAATAGTCTGCTTTTTTTTTTTCTCAGTGAAGGAGATCTTTTATTATTTGATAAAAAGAAATTTCCAACAAATCTGTTATTTATTTTACAAACACTCATCTAAGGTTTAAGGATCTCAAATGAAATTGAAAGAAGGACATAGGTGAAGCATGGTCCTGATTAGATTTAAATATTTCTAGTAGGCAGGTGAATTCGGCATCTCCATTCGCTGCTTGGCCTGTCCCCAGCTCAGTGCCATGCAGAGGGTGCACAGGGTGAAAGACACTGTGCCACCCACTTCTCAGAGGAGAAGGTACCCTGTCTTGTGCCTCCTTATCCCTGAATGGTTATCATGATTGTTTAGTTTTCTATGTCCTCTGTTTAAGCTCTGTAAGCTCCATGAAGTTGAGCCATGTCAATCCTTGTTCATCATTCTGCTCCCAGACTTAGCACACACCTATCACATATCCCTCCTGTTGGAGGGAAAAGCAGTTCTGGAAAAACTCCACAAATAGGTTTTATGGACCCTCCCCCCACCCCAGACCAAGAGCTCCAAGACACCAAGGACTACAAATCCCGTAATGTCACCATCACCGAAGGGAGGATTGCTGGGTACTGAGGGTGGAGTTTAGCTAACAGGTTTGGTATATGACCAAGCATGTGGGTCTTGGGGGGCCTTGGTTTTTCACCGGGTTTCAGCGTGCTCCTGGAGTCCCAGGTCAGCGGAACTGGTAGGACGCATGCGCCAATTTGTCTCTCCCTCTTTCTCCCTGAGTTATTCATTTCTTCATTTCCCCTTTTTGTGAATAAACCGTTAATTAACCTTTTGTGTATGCCTGCAGTTGAGTCTCATTATAAGTCCCTTTTAAGCATGTGGGTGAGGACCCACAGTCCAGCAATCCATTTCACGTTGGGGTTGCCCTGTAGCACTCCATAAATATGCTCAAAAAATATCAGTAAATGAGTGAATACTTGGTACTATATTCTGGGGAAGGAGACATTGTGCATGGAGAGCCTGAACAAAAGGTTGTACGAATTTGAACTATCCACTAATGACTATAATAGGCTTAAAGGAGTGAGGGACAAAAGAATTATTGGAAGCACATGATCAATTGCCCAAAACCCTCATAGATCTTTCTGAGATCCAGTCTAATGATGCTCATTTGTTTCTTAGATCTAGTCTTGGAAATTCACTCTATTAAAACAAGATCAACCCTCAATTTTGAGAGTAGATGCAAGGTTATAATTTCTCATTCCTCTCCTAAATATTCAGAAAAGTTGGCACTAGTGGCTTTATAATACAACTCTTGAAAGTTTATCCATCCCTAAAATTAAGTATTTCCTTATTTCCATGCACCTGAAGGAAATTTGGAAGACAAGGTAGTTATTGCACCCAAGAGTAATGGATGTCAACTTCACATTCACAGACCCACTGTGTAATCGTGTGACTATATGTGTGCATGCACATTGAGATAGAGAGAATCAGACATGTATACTCTGTACTCTTTATGCAATAACCAGGTATAGCCACAAGAGGAGACATAGGAGAGGCTCAGGTAAACAAAGTCTTTCTACTCATAGGTCTTAGAAACAGAAGGCCTCGCCATGGAGGACCATGTGGGACAGCAGCAGCATCAGTAAGGGGGCAAAAGGGGCTGTACCAAAAGGGAAGGTGAGGTCATGGCCTAATTGGAGTTTTCTGTACAATGGTTAAGTCAGGGCAGAAAACCAGTTTAGTATTGACTAGTTTGGATTTTTTTTTTTTTTATTTTATACAAGAATTGTGTACAGGTCAGAGGCATGGGAGGGTGAGAGGATTCACCAGAGACAGAGCGGGAAGCAGAACAGGCAGACAGACCAAAATACACTGCTGAGGGGAGCAGCCGGCGCCACAGGAGAGGTCTGCCTCGCCTTGTGGGATTCTGCCCCCGCTGGGGGGGGGGGGTGGCCGCATTGCAGAGGCTGCAGATGGCTTTGCAGTGCTGCCCTCAATCCGCTGCTCCAGCAGGGAGGCCCGAGTTTGAATAATTTTAATGGGCTCTGAACTATAGGCATGGCCCCTGTTACCTGATCCCTGGCCCTGGGATAATTAAGAGAGAGGAATAGTGCCTTGGGGGATAGAGGCCAGAAAGAGGAAGAATGACTCTAGGTTGGTTAGTTTGCACATCAAAAATGTGCTTCATTCTGAGTCTTATGCGATCTCTAAAATTTGGCTGCTAAAGGGAGGGGCAGCTTGTCCCTGGTCAGAAAGGGTTTTTTAAGATGTCAAAACCTCAAAATCCAAAAATTAAACATTAAAATAATACAATGTATATGTGCATGGACACACATATTTCAAACTGACACCTATTTTCAAACCGAGATATATGTGTATGTGTCTGTATATCTGTATATGTGTGTGTGTGTGTGTGTGTGTGTGTGTGTTGGGGGGGTGTTTGTGCATGTCAGTTTAAATTTCTGATTCATCTCTTAGTAAATCTAATCATTAATTATTTGAGCACATCGTGGTTTTTTGACTCAGTTGTCTAGTCCAGTTTAATGTGAGTTCTTGGTCAATTCATTCAGATTCCATACAACCACTCTCCTTTCTT
The DNA here is from genome assembly GCF_014898055.3 of Talpa occidentalis. Taxonomy (NCBI): domain Eukaryota; kingdom Metazoa; phylum Chordata; class Mammalia; order Eulipotyphla; family Talpidae; genus Talpa; species Talpa occidentalis. The sequence continues at coordinate 65,231,221 of NW_023603184.1, forward strand.
GTCTCTCATCACATCTGACCATCTAACCCCACCAGCTCCTGGCCTGCCACTACAAATAAAGGTTAATCCAGGTCTCTTTGACACATTCAGTTAAGTCAGCTCTAATTATTGCCAAGGGAAATTTATGCCAAAAAATGTGTAAGAACATGAATTTCGATATGCACCTTCCCAGTATTTTAATGTTGCTGACTTTTTAAATTAAACATTTTACACACCCCACATAAAAAGGTGCCTACCAACTAACCAGATAGTAATTTCTGTTCTGCACTCCTAACCTCTGCTTTCCTGACTGAGTCTATCTATTAATACCTCAGTAAAAATGCATTTAAATAAATAAATAAATAAATAAATAAATAAAAGCATAGTCATTAGGTGCCTCCCTGGTGGCACAGGGGTTAAGTTGCAGCACTGTGAAGCTATCAGCAGCCACTGCAGCACGAGTTCAATCCCCTGCCAGGGATCTAACCCACATGGTGCAGCAGACCCCTCAGCAGTGTATTTCAGTCAATCTGCCTGTTCTGCACCCCACTCTGTCTCTAGTGAATCCTATCATCTCCCACATCTCTGACCTATACCCCAGCTCTTGTATGCATAAATAAAAGATAAATCTATTTTAAAAAAAGCATAATCATCAGAATGTTTAATAGACTAATAATGGGCTAATTTGGAGTGGCATGGAGGGACAAAAATCAGAATGAAACTCAAGAGTAAGAGTGTTTCTTTAAGAAAAGTTCTGTGTATGCGTGCACGTCGATATTTCTCACTAAGGCGAATGTCAAACAAGTTTAGTTTCATTCAATTTCCTAATCATCCAGGATCTTTTTGTTGTTGTTGTTGTAATATCTTTTTTTAATTTAAATTTTATTTTTATATTCCCCATACAATTACAACCCCCTTATTTTGACCCCAAGCCTCCTTTCACAGTCCCCCACCCCCCATAGAGTGTCTCTGGTTCATAGTTTTTTGTTGATTTTGATATTTTCTTTCTTATAGTCATTCATTTTCCTGGTCCCTTATTTAAGTTTTCTAGATTCCTGCTATGAGTGAGACCATCCGGTATTTTTCTTTTTCTTTCTGGCTTATTTCGCTGAGCATGATCCCTTCTAGCTCCATACATGTTGCTGCAAACTGCATGTGTTTATCTTTTTTGAATGCTGAGTAATATTCCATGGTGTATATGTACCACATCTTCTTGATCCAGTCATCTATTTTTGGGCATTTGGGCTGTTTCCAAAGCTTAGCTATTGTAAACAGTGCTGCTATAAACATAGGGGTGCAGGTGCCCTTTGGAATTGACGTTTCTGTGTCCTCTGGGTAAATACCTAGGAGTGGAATTGCTGGATCATATCCAGGATCTTAAGCGGGTAGGAGACAGCCCAAGGCCCTCTGCTCCTGTTTCTTCATTCCCTTCGGGGTGGCTCAAACAACCAGAACTTGCAACGCCCCGCAGCGCGGCCAGCTCTGGCGCAGTGTGCACGCGGCGCGCAGTCTGACCTCCGCTCCCCCAGGGGGCGCTGCACACAGCCCCTTCCCCGCCGTCAAGACCACGCGCCAGCCGGAAGCGTTTCCGCCGAGCGCACTTCCGCCCTGAGGCCGCGGGGCGCCCTGGGCGCATGTGCGGCTGCGCGGGCTGCGACCGACTTGCGGGGAGCCGGGCCCGGGCGCCGGTGAGGGCGCGTCGCCAGCATCATGTCCCACCTGCCGATGAAGCTGCTGCGCAGGAAGATCGAGAAGCGGAACCTCAAGTTGCGCCAGCGGAACCTGAAGCTGCAGGGTGAGAGGCGCCCGCGGCGGCTCCGCTGGCTGCGGGGACCCCCTTGGGCCGGAGCAGCGGGGCGCAGAGGCGCCCCGAACCCCCTTGTGGCTCCGACACCGCCCCGGGGGAGTGTGCCGCGTCCCACGGGACAGGGCGGCCGGGACAGCCGCCGGCGCGCTCGCCGCGGGGCCCGCACCTGCCGCCGGCTCCCTGAACCCCGGGGTGTCCCACACATGGACGGCGAGCCCCCCCCCCCCACCCCGAGCCCCGTCCTGCTTCTAGCAAACCCGCCTTTTCCACTCACACCTCCGGGTTCTGGCTCCTGCTCACCACCCTCAGGGCCCTCGTCCTCCCCGCTCCCTCCCCCCTGTTCCAGGCAGACACGTGCAACGTCCTCATGATTTTTCATGTCATCTATTAAATGTCTGTATTTCCTTTTAAGATTTGATTTATTTATACAAGAGCTGGGGTATAGGCCAGGAGTGCGGGGGGTGAGAGAGTCACCAGAGACAGAGCAGGGAACAGAACAGGCAGCTCTGCTGAAATACACTGCTGAGGGGAGCAGCTGGGAGACCGGAGAGGTCTGCCAGGCCACGTGGGTACCTCCATGGCCAGCTGAGAATGGAACCCGCGCTGCGTTCAACCCGCTACGCCACCAGGAAGGCCTTAAATGTTTATATTTCTTTTTTTTATTATTTATACAATAACTGGGGTACAGGCCAGAGGTGTGGGGGGTGAGAGGATTCACCGGAGACAGTGGGGAGCAGAACAAGTGGGTTGACTGAGCTACACTGCTGAGGGGAGCAATGGGAGAGTTAGGGGAGGTCTGCTGCACCATGTGGATATCTCCCCGGCCGGCAGGGAATCGAACCCGCACTTCAGAGATTGCAGATAGCTTCACAGCGCTGCACGCAACCCACTGCGCCGCCAGGGAGGCCCAGAATGTCTGTATTTCTTGCAAACAAAAGTGTCATTCTTCATACACCTTTCCGGTACCATTTCCAAGCCTTACCCATCTTCTTTCTTATCTCAACTTCCTTCACCTTCCAATCGGGGTCTTATTGCTCACGAGGAACACACAGTCTCTTATGCCCTATCTTCTCATCACTCCCAACCTCAGGTTACAAATTCTTGAGATTGTCTCCTTATTTGTCTCCTTCACAAAGATTTACATGGAAAGGATTTTATACGAATGAAAGATTTTTATTGCCTACCTATTTGCTGTCCTAATTTCTTGACAGTGGGTGGAGATCTGGAAGGTTTTATGTTTCCTTTTGGGGTCTTGTATAGAATATACCTAATTAGAGCAACGTTGGGGGCATCTTGCTTTACCCCAGTTGGTTTTCAACAGAAGTTGAAAGAAATCCCTGAAAGAGATAGCAGAATTGTAGGCTTTACGAATGTTACTGAAATTCCTTTATATTACCCCTTCCTATGAACAAAATACAGCATTACTACTTCTTGATAGAGGCATAGCTAACAATTTGAGTAAATTGCAATATTTTCCTATAGTAAACAGGGAAGCTTTTTGTAAAGACAGTCTAAGGCACTTATATGATAAATATTGGGGGTGAATAGTGGTTTCATCAATAAAATTTGTGATTCAGTGCCATTTAGAAAAATTGAGTTTTGAGTGTTTTGAAGTTGAGAAACTTTGCTTGTGTAAGATGTAAATCTGTTTCACTATACCAACTAGTTTTGTGTTCATCAAATACCTAATATTAAAGTGTGTATTTTGTAAACACCATTGTCTGACCCTGTTAATTATTTAACCTCATTGAAGTTATTCTGTCATGGACTTTTAAATCCTTAAGGTCAGAGAAGTGGTGTTTTGAAGTTAAAAATCTTTGCAGCTTTCCTTTTCCAGCATTTTTCCTTTAAGGATTTTTCTTTTTCTGTAATAAAATTGAAAGTGTAATAATGCACATGAAAGGGAAACCACATAATTTCAGCCCTGAAATCCACGGACTTTTTTACTTGGTAAAAAAGTGAACCTTTCTAAGTAAACCTCCCCTTTATTATAATGCGCTTTTTTTTTTTTTAAGGGGCTTCATTGGCGAGTCTGTCAGAAAGTCAAAATGGAAATGTGTCTGAAGAAACCGTCGGCGGTGAAAAAGTCAAAAAATCCTTAAAACAGTCTATGAATGTGGACTTGCCAGGAGCCCAAAATGGAGATGTGTCTAACGAGACAGTGAAAAAAGTAAAAGTTAAAAAATCCCTCAAACAATCTATGAAAGTGGGCTTGTCAGAAACCCAAAATGGAGATGTGTCTAAAGAGACAATGAAAAATGTAAAAGTTAAAAAATCCCTCAAACGATCTCCAAAAATGGGTTTGTCAGAAACCCAAAATGGGGATGTAGCTAAAGAAGCTGTAGAAAATGTGAAAGTTAAATCCCCTAAGAAATCTACCGTGTTAACCAATGGTGAAGCACCAACACAAACTCCTAATCCAGAATCAAAGAAGAAGAGAAAGAAGAAGAAAAAGAGAAAGATAGTGGATGATGCTGGACCTGGTAGGTGCTTTGTTTTCTCTGAACTTCAACCATTCAAGCAGTTTCTCACAGTTGCCATCACACCTTCCTTTCATTAGTGTGTCCCACAATGTGCAGGAATCTCCTGGATGTGTAAGTAGAGCAGAAACTATCCTCTTAGCTAAAGGGAACGCTGGGGGGATATTAACTTCAGTATATTGAGCAGCATGTCCTGCATCTTAACCTCTTGCGCCACCAGGGAGCCCCCCCGATCATTTTTCAATGGCATAATATATTAAGCCTAGAAGGTGAAGTTTTGTTGGCAAATCTGCATTCTGCATCATTCCCCTCGTTTTTAAAGTTAACCAGATCTTTAATCATGAAAAAAAATCCTTAGTAAATTAAAAGTGAATAATGTATTAAGCTTTTGAAAATACACCTCGTTGCATCACACATCTTTTATTTTGTGATATATATGATACTGTTAATTTTAAGAAAAAAAAATATTTTTTAATCTTTAAAACCAAAGATACCAAAAAAGCAAAAATTGAAGACAAAGGTGAATCTGAAGAAGATGCCCAGGAGGCTCCTGAAGAAGCAGAAGACAGTGTGGAGAAGCCAGGTGACGAGGAAGAGGACAGTGAGGTGCCCAGTCTACCTCTGGGACTGACAGGTAACCTACAGGAAGTTTTTCAACTAGATCTTTAAAATGTGTGCCCTTCTGGAATATAAGATTTGATGATTCAATTGTTACTTTTCACTTACCTGGAGAAAATAAGTGTGTTTATGTATCTTTCCCCTGCTTTTTATCTTGTACTTTGTGTCCCTTAGTTCTTGTTTCTCCTCTAATTTCTTTCTCCATTCCTAATCCTGAATATTTTGATCTGTACACAGCTTCTAGGACCCTTTGTTCCTTTGATTTGTGATTTTCTGAAGCTTGTTCCACTTTGTAGCAAGGAAGTCATTGGACTAAAAGTCTGGAGTTGAGTTTGATGCTGGCTTATTTACTACTAAGAAAAGTGTGATAAAATTAACATTGTGGGGAGGGACATGTGCTGAGATGACCTCCTTTGGTGTTTTATCTTTATCTGTAAAATCAAGTGTCTAGACGAGAGACCTCTCCCATCTCACCCCATGCTCCCATGCATAGTAGTTATTGAGTTGTTTGGTTTGGGTGGTTGTTAAAATACTGAGGCCCAACCCCAGGCCTACTTTATTAAAATTGCATAGTTATGGCAGTGCTTCTAGCAGGGAAGTTTTGCCTCCCAGGTAAGGTGGCCGGCTCATGCCAGTTTGCCAAGAATTTGCTAGTTTTAGTGTTGAAAGTCCTGGGAGCCATGTACCTCCTCTGTCCCTGGCAAATCAGTGAGGGTTGGCCACCAACATTTTTGGTTGCCAGAACTGAAGGCTGGCTACTGGCATCTAGGGTATAGTTCAGGAGTACCACAGGGCATACTGTAATGCATAAGGACCACCTCTCACAAAGAATTGTCTAACCCAAAACATCTTTAGTGTCAGTGTTAACAATACTTGGGTTACTACCAGGATGTGTGGGGGTGGGGAGATCCTGGGGTAGTTTTGATGCCCTTGATGCCCTTTCCCTGTAAAGAACCACTGCCCCGTTGATAAGTTTTATAGTCTCTATCTGACTCTCTGACTCTTACCAATTAATCTTTGGGAAATGAGATTAGCTATTCTTTTTTTTTTTTTTTTTTTAGATTTATTTGTTTATACAAGAACTAGGGTACAGGTCAGAGGCGCGGGAGGGTGAGAGGATTCACCAGAGAGAGCTGGGAGCAGAACTGGCAGACAGACTGTAATACACTGCTGAGGGGAGCAGCAAGCGAGGCAGGAGGTCTGCCACACCATGTGGGTTTCTCCTTGGCAGGCCAAGAATCGAACCCGCGCCACAGAGGCTGTGGACAGCTTCACAGCGCTGCGCTCAATCTGCTGCGCAACCAGGGAGGCCCTTAGCTATTCTTTTAATAAACTTCATACTCAGAAGACAACGGGTACCCATCCCTTGTTATTTTGTGACAGTATAGACACTAGACTATATAAACAGCCATCAGCAGTGAAGAAACTTCAAAGGTTTAAGTTGTTCTCTTAATATTATATAGTAATGGTTGTGGTTTAGTCTCTTCTCACTGGAAGATGTGCGTCCAAGCTTGATTCCAACCCAGAAGTGCAATCAGCAAAAGTAATTTAGATAGATGACTATTAACAATCAAAAGATAAATTTGTTAATGATAAATTGTCTTCTCTTTAGGAGCTTTTGAGGATACTTCGTTTGCTTCTCTAGCTAATCTTGTCAATGAGAACACTCTGAGGGCAATAAAAGAAATGGGCTTTACAAACATGACTGAAATTCAACATAAAAGTATCAGACCACTTCTGGAAGGCAGGTATGATTAACAGTGATGTTTAAGCATTAGTGTTTCAATCCGTAGTGCTACATTAAAAGAATTAAAACATTGTTGATTTTACACTGTGTTGGATTACCTGCATTAAAGGCTTAAGTTACTGATATTTGGAGAAAGCTTACTTCTGATTTATAGCACTGTTCTTACTTCTGGGTTATTTCCGACCCAGAAGTGATAGATTCCGACCCAGGTGATAGATTTCAGTGATGAGAAGGTAGGGACCTTGTCCTTCTTTTTCATGTTCCATCTTTAGTGCCTAAAACATGTGGTAGTACATGAAAAGTATTTCCTAAATAAGTACTGAATTAGTAGATCGAATGTCTTCTTTCTCTTTTTGATATTTAGGGATCTTCTAGCAGCTGCAAAAACAGGTAGTGGCAAAACCCTTGCCTTTCTCATCCCTGCAGTGGAACTCATTGTTAAATTGAAGTTCATGCCCCGGAATGGTAAGCCTTTGATCTGATTATTTTTTTTTTTTTTTTTAAATATTTATTTATTTATTTATACAAGCACTGGGTACAGTCAGAAGTGCGGGAGGGTGAGAGAATTCACCAGAGCCAGAGCGGGGAGCAGAGCAGGCAGAAGGACCGAAGTACACTGCTGAGGGGAGCAGCGGGCGGCAGGAGAGGTCTGCGCGCCATGTGGGACCCTCCTCCGGTGGCCGGGGAGCAGCCAGGGATCGAACCGGCGCTGCAGAGGCTGCGGGCAGCTTGGCAACCCAGCGCTCAACCGCTGCACCACCGGGAGGCCCTGATCTGATTATTTCAGCCATCATTTCACTAGAAGTTGAATGTAACTGCTGTGGACTTGTGGTAACTCAATTAGATTTTTTACAAACATATTTCATTTTTTGTGGTTTAGGAACAGGAGTCCTTATCCTCTCACCTACTAGGGAACTGGCCATGCAAACTTTTGGTGTTCTTAAGGAGCTGATGACTCACCATGTTCACACGTATGGGTTAATAATGGGTGGCAGCAATAGATCTGCAGAAGCACAGAAGCTTGCTAATGGGATCAACATCATCGTGGCCACACCGGGTCGTCTCCTGGACCATATGCAAGTAAGGGAACTCTCTTAGGTAGTACTGGACCTGTCTCATTGTCTCAAGTGAAATATAAACCTGACAGCTAATAGTTGTCTTTGTCCTCTGTCTTATTAGAATACCCCAGGGTTTATGTATAAAAACCTCCAGTGTCTGGTTATTGATGAAGCTGATCGGATCTTGGATGTTGGATTTGAAGAGGAATTAAAGCAAATTATTAAACTTCTGCCAAGTAAGTAGGTGGCATGGCATGTGGTTTGTAAAAACTTAGGAGTAGGTGAGATATGTGCCTATGCAAATACTAGATATTTATAGCGTAGGCAAGTGAAGTAATTGTTCCATTTAACCTAAAAGGTAGTTTGCAATATAAATCCAGCATCCTTAAATACTGTGCTTTTACTATTTTAGAGTTCAGCCTTCCTGACATATCTCATTAACTCCCCACTTTCTCCCTCCTGTCTCACATTATCTTAGCTCATGTTGCATCTCCCAGGTAGCAATAGACTTGTTGCCTGCTGTGTTTTATTTGAATTGTGCATACCGTGGTTATAATTACATTAAAAACTGTTTATGTCTGTAATAAGTCCATGACTCCATTCATTGTGATTTTTTTTAATGCTCTCTTGGCATACAATTCACTAATGGTCTTGAACACATTTTAAATGTACAGTTTGGTGTGTTTTGACATGTTTAGTCTGAAAACATCAGTCAATACAGTGAACGTCTCCATAACCCTCAAAAATTTCTTTGTGTGCCTTTGTATTCCGTCATCCCTTTGTATTCCTTTCATTCCATCTCTCAGTCACACCTCTCTCCCAAGGGACTGTCAGTCAGCTAGCTGTCACTGTAGATCAGTTGTATTTTCTCGAGATTTATGTGAAAGGAATCATACTGTATTGCTCTTTTTGTCTGATTCTTTTGCTCTGCAAATTTTTTAGTGATCCATCATCTATCCTACCGCATGTATCAGTACTTACTCGGTTTGTGAAATACCCCATCTTGTTTATTCATTCAACTGTTGATTGCTGATTGTGGTATTTAAAGGTTTAGGCTATTACAAGTAAAGTTGCTGTGAACATTCATATATAGCACTTTTTCTGAGCATATATTTTGTCTTGAGTAGCTAGGAATGGAGTGACTGGTGTATGTTTAATTCATATCATTTTGTAATCCCTTCAGCAGTGTGCAAGAGTGCCACTTACTCAGTTATTTTGACTGTTCTTGCCCTTTGCATGTCTATATCAATTTTCAAATCAGTTTGTCAGTTCCCATCCCCTAAACAAATCATCTGAGATATTGATTAGGAGTGTATTGAATAAAGATGATTGGTACAAGACAATATTGAATCACTTGATCTGTGAATAAGGTGTATCTCCATTTATTAGCTCTTGAGTTCATCTTAACAATGTTTTAGAGTTTTCATTGTACTAGTTTTTACACATCCTTTGTCAGAATCATCCCTAATGTTTCATTAATTTTTTTATTTCAAATCATTATTTGTGCATGTGGATACAGTTGATTTTTGTATATTGATTCTGTATGTGGCAAAGTAATGATTACTCAACTAGATTGTTCAATATGACCTTTCAGATTATCTTAGCCATTGGATTTGCTAAATAGGCAGTCATGTCATTTACAAATTAAAAAGTAAATAAAATGTTTTACTTAATCTACTGCTTGCACTCACCAGGACTGCTAATATAATACTAACTAGAAGTGGCAAGAGAGGCCATCTGTGCCTTATTCTTCACCTTAATGGAGGAAAACATTCAGTCTTTTATCATGAAATATGGTATCAGCTATAATTTTTTTTTTGCAGTTACCCGTTAGTCAGAAATAGTTGTGTAATTTTGTCCAGTGCATTTTGAAATGTCCTGTGGAGTTTGTGAAGAATTGGTGATATTTCTTCCTAAATGTGTGCTAGAATTCCCCATTGGAGGCCATTGGAGTAGCATTTTCTTTGCATGATTATTTTAAATATATTTTCTTTAATATATGTAAGACTGTTCTGGTTTTCTATTTCTTCTTGAGTAAACTTTAGCAATTTGTCTTTCAAGGAAATTGTCCACTTATCTAAGTTGTCAAATTTATGGACACGATCATGATTATTTACCCTTAGCCTTTTAATACCTCTAGCAATAGCGCCTCTCCCATTCTTGCTAGTTCTCCTTGGGGCACATGTATTTGTGAAGCAATTATAAAGAATCCCTGAAAGATTATTTTTATGTGTATCTGCTTTTAGCACGTAGACAGACCATGCTCTTTTCTGCAACGCAAACTCGGAAAGTTGAAGATCTGGCGCGGATTTCTCTGAAAAAGGAGCCATTGTATGTTGGTGTTGATGATGATAAAGCTAATGCAACAGTGGATGGTCTTGAGCAGGTACTTTTTTTTGTCAATATCTTAAATTTTAAGTATCTCTTTTGATATTTCCTTACAGTTTTTTAGGATTTCTTCAGCAGATCATCCAGAAAGAAGATGGGTTAATGAACTTTTAATTCAAATATACTAAACTTGGGTTTTGAGTCTCTGACTGCTCATGTTTTATCTCTTGAACTCTGAGAAATTGAATCAGCTGTCTTTACTCTTTATCTTAACAATTTGCCACCTGGGAGGCATTATTAATCACTGCTAGATGCAGCCAACAACAGAAATCTCTTGCTATAAGATCGGTGAGATAGAAGATAGACTGGTTTCAGGTATGTAGCTATGGAAGATTGGAAATGAGGTGACAAAGATCCAGAGTAGGTAGATCGTACATAAGACTTTACGGTTGAGTCTTTTTTTTTTGATTTTAAAAAAAGTTGCTCAACCTTGTTAACTTGTTTAGGATAGTGCACGTAAGCTGTGATTACTGAGATCTTCCAGTTAGAAAACTTAAATGAGTCACTGATATGCTTTGGAGGTCCCAAATAATAGATATGTTAATAAATTATGGTTATAAGAATTTTTGATAATGAATAATCTCAGAAGTATGTAAAGTATTAAGTATTCATTTATTGCAGCCAGTAAAAGTAATCAAAAGCTAAAATTGGCATTGTTTTAGGAATGCTCTGTTATAATGAAAACAGTAATTATGCTGTATGTAGTTTATGCTCAATATCATACTATATTGGTTCATAAAGCTGAAGTGTCTATCATTTTGTCTCTCTTTACCTGAACCACTTCTAGGGATATGTTGTTTGTCCTTCCGAAAAGAGATTCCTTCTACTCTTCACTTTCCTTAAGAAGAATCGAAAGAAGAAATTAATGGTCTTCTTTTCATCCTGTAAATCTGTGAAATACCACTATGAGCTGCTGAACTACATCGATTTGCCTGTTTTGGCCATTCATGTACGTGATTATGAGTTTATTAAAAATAGGTTATGCTGAGCGAGTTGTATAGGTGGTGCAGTTTGAGGTGTTACTTTGCTAATCATAACTCTAAGTAGTTTGACCAGCATTGGGTGATAGATCCTCTGTGGAGGGACCTTTGCTTGGCCTGGAGGGATGAGGACTACAACGCAGTAAGGGATGTCTTCCACTTAATAGGACATAAGCCAAAGAGTAAACCTGAAATAAATCAGGTTAGCAGCTCCACGGTTTGAGTTTCTTCATCTGGGCACCGCAGAGACAGCTTCAAGGTTCCCACTCTAATGGATATTTTATTTGATTCTAGGGGAAGCAGAAGCAAAACAAGCGAACAACCACGTTCTTCCAGTTCTGCAATGCGGATTCAGGGATACTCCTGTGTACAGATGTAGCAGCTAGAGGGCTGGATATTCCTGAAGTTGACTGGATTGTTCAGTATGACCCTCCTGATGACCCCAAGGTAACTGGCCTCTTTGTGGTTTCTCCTGAATGGCTCTACCTTAAGGACCTCACTGACTCCCAGGCACATTTCACAGTCAAAGGTGTGTCCCTTAGTGACTGGCACCACGTTTTCCTGTACAGTGACTGCAGTATTTTTCTGGTGCTGATCGCACTTGGGATTTTGGTGGGACCTAAAGGGCATGTGCAGAGAGATTTTTGAGAGGCCACAAGGGAACGTGAGTTTAGGAGTGTATGTCCTAGAACCATCTCTTAAAAACAATAGGTGTCAAAAGGAAATAAAATTTGCTTACAAAGCTCTATAAGTGTCTGTAGTATATGTAGTGGAACAAGCTTTAAGTGTTTTAAACAATTAATAGATTATATGAGTTGTCAGCCCAGCATTTAAATGTGTTTGAGAAAGCCATTTTGAAGATGTAGCTCTCTTAATAGGTCATTTTATTAGAGTTTCTGTGGATGTCATGTCCTGTCTTCCTTTAACCTCGGTCATTTTCCTCTTAGACCTCTTTGGGGGTGGTGCCTGCAGACAGAAATGGTGACTGACTTTGGACAATGGTGGTAGCTGTGTGGCACAGCCTTGAGGTTGGGCTGCCATTTCATACAGATGTGCAGACACACTTCTATCCACTATGAGCAAGCTCTGGAAATGCAGACATCTTAACAAGTTCCCGTGTTAACTCATTTTCTTTTCCCAACAAAGGAATATATACATCGTGTGGGAAGAACAGCAAGAGGCCTAAACGGAAGGGGACATGCTTTGCTCATTCTGCGCCCAGAAGAATTGGGTTTCCTTCGTTACTTGAAGCAATCCAAGGTAAGAGCTTTGCTTGGTAAGTCCTAAGTTGGGAATACACTTGATACTCTTGATAGGAGTTACTTGCCAGTGTGATGTCCCGAAGCACGGTGTCCAGCTGCATCTTAGGAGTCGTGAGTGTAGTACAGTTAGAGAAGTGGTAGCAGCAGCGGAGCAGATAAGGCCAATGTGGGTCTGGCCCAGGAAGGGAACAGAGGAACTGCCCAGCCCTGTGTGAACCCTTCCTCGCTCCTTTCATGCTCCCTCACATCTGCTCACTCTGCTTCTGCTCCCCTCCTCCAGTCTTCTCTGCCTCTTTTTTTTTTTTAAGATTTATTTATTTATGAATATAAGAACTGGGGTATGGAGGGGGGGGGCAGTGAGAGGATTCACCAGAGACAGAGTGGGGAACAGAACACGCAGACTGACTGAAATACACTGCTGAGGGGAGCAACGGGAGAGGTCTGCTGCACCATGTGGTTATCTCCCTGGCCAGGGATCGAACTCGTGCTGCAGTGGCTGTGGATAGCTTCATAGTTTGCATCTTAACCCGTTGCACCACCAAGGAGGCCCTTCTCTGCCTCTTCATCCCACCGTCTCTCCCTCTCACCTCACCTGGAGCAGTGGGCAATCCATCTCCTCCCCTTCTCTGCCTCCTTGTATCCCTTATTCATCAACACTGTTTTGCCTTCAGTCTCTCCCCTACAGTTAGCACTTTCATCATCCATGTCTCTCACTAAAGTAAAAGGAACTTCAACCCTAAATCTGTTCTCCTGCCACTCTCTCTAGCATGGCGACTCACTGCAGGTTACCATTCTTCAGTCTATCGTTTTCTGGAAAACTGGTTTATAGTTTCTCCATTTCCTTTCTGATCACCCTCCAATCTACCCACATCTGCCTTTGACCTCACCCTATCCCACCAAAAATTGTATCATTAGAATCCTGTGTTCCCTTTGTTGCTTGGGAGTGTGGGTAGACAGCCAGAGGCCTAAACGGAATGGGAAATGCTTTGCTCTTGGGAGATCTTGGGAGTGCTCGTCAGGCTTTCTCCTTGGTGTTTTCTTCCTCCCTGGCCTCGCCAGGTGCAAGATGGCAAATAGGTGCAGTACCAGAGTCCTCGGCCTTTGCGCTGTCCTCTGGTGCATAGGGTTTCAGCTAGCTGCTGTCTTCTGGGAGCTCCCTCCGTATTCCCACAGCACAAATGTTCCTCAGGTTGTCCTCTCTCCCACAAGACTACAAGCTCTCTGAGAGCAGGATCTGTGACTTGGGCAGCCATTTTCTCTCCAACTTCTGGTACATGTCTGGCACTTTTCCACTGATCTAATAACTGATAAGAAATGCTTCTTGGAGGAGGAGTCTGTCATTGTGACCTCTGGTGTCACAAACCCCGGTCACAGGCAGTGTGGTTCAGGCAATACTCCTGAGCGTCGGGCTGCTTGTTGTGTGTAGAGAGCCTTACTTAGAAAAGTTTCATTGGGCCTCCCTGGTGGCACAAGGGATTAAGATGCAACCTATGGGGCCTCCCCAGTGGCGCAGCGGTTGAGCGCTGGGTTGCGAAGCTACCCGCAGACTCAGCAGCACCGGTTCAATCCCCGGCTGCTCCCCGGCCACCGGAGGAGGGTCCCACATGGCACGCAGACCTCTCCTGCCGCCCGCTGCTCCCCTCAGCAGTGTACTTCGGTCCTTCTGCCTGCTCTGCTCCCCACTCTGGCTCTGGTGAATTCTCTCACCCTCCTGCGCTTCTCACTGTACCCAGTGCTTGTATAAATAAACAAATACATAAATACATACATACATACATACATACATACATACATCTTTTAAAAAAAAAAAAAAAGATGCAACCTATGAAGCAATCCGCAGCCACTGCAGCACAAGTTTGATCCCCAGCCAGGGAGAAACCCACATAGTTAAGCAGACCTCTCCTGTCTTGCCCGCTGCTCCCCTCAGCAGTGTATTTCAGTCAGTCTGCCTGTTCCGTTCCCAACTCTGTCTCTGGTGAATCCTCTCACCCCACCCCCCGCACTTCTGGCCTGTACCCCAGTTCTTGTATGCATAAATAAATAAATCTTTAAAAAAAAAAAAGTTTCATTGACTCATTGTCCCTGTCTAGCTCCTCACCTTTCTTTTGGGAAAGTTCCATAGTACAATTGCGTGACATTAACAGAGGGAAGCTAAGACTGTCCCTTTGGCATTAGGAGACAGGGAGTGGATATCTGTCCCACAGGAATCGCAGGGACCTGCTTATCCTCATCTCTTCCACACCCGATGAGCTGTCTTGGACCCCTCCCTGGCCGGTCCTTCACCTGTCAGCCGTTTGTGGACACGTGTCACTTTTTTCATTCATCTAAAAGTGTGAATACTGATTCATCCTGGTTTACTTCTCTTCATGCTTTTGTTTTCTAGGTTCCATTAAGTGAATTTGAGTTTTCCTGGTCCAAAATTTCTAACATTCAGTCTCAGGTATGCTTTCTGTAAACATTTGAGAAGTGAGAGGTAGCCCAACTTCTTTATCCTCCAGGTCTCCTTTTACACAGAGACCCTTGGACTGTTTCTTAGTCGCTGGTTACCATATTCTGTGCTCACCTTCAGTCCGTGCCTCACCAGAACTTTGATGTTCTTCCTGCAACCTGATTTTGCAAATATTACAAAGCTTGGAGGAAGTATATAGGAACAGATATAATTACAGAATGGTTTTGGGTGGTTTTTTATATATATATCTGATGTATGTATGTATACATACGTGTGTGTGGCCTGCTTTATTTATTTTACTAAAACCAGTGTTCCTTTCCATTTCAGCTTGAAAAACTGATTGAAAAGAACTACTTCCTTCATAAGTCAGCCCAGGAAGCATATAAGTCATACATTCGAGCATATGATTCTCATTCCCTGAAACAGATCTTTAACGTTAATAACTTAAATTTGCCTCAAGTTGCTCTGTCGTTCGGTTTCAAGGTGCCTCCTTTTGTTGATTTGAGTATCCTTTTCATCGTTGTTCTGAATTCATCTGGGGACTAATGGTCAGACGCTTTAATGGAGGCAGATGGGAGCTTACTCTTGGTTTGGCATGTGCTCTGACTGAGGCCTGGAGGCCGAGCTGTTCTGTCCCAGTCACTGCCCACCAGTGCCTGCATGGGGTCATCAGAGAGTAGTTACAGGATTGGGGATTACAGAAAACAAGACTTGTTTCTGACTTGGGCCTTAAAACAGAAGAAAATTTTGACTGGCAGATGGTGCCCAAGGGGGAGAAGCACAGAGGGTGACATTGCAGGGATTATGTGGTGCTGAGGCTTCACTGTGCAAGGTACTTGGAAGAGCAGGATGCCCTGAAGCTGAAGAAACATCCTTTGCAAGGATGTTTGTCCTCTCAGCCATTGAAGGATTTCACACAGGGAAGCTGCAAGATCAACAAAAGAAAATAAAATTTAAGTGCTACTCAAGATGGAAGGGGAAGGATTGGGAATATCTCTAGTTGCTTCTGTTGGAATTTGTGTGTCTGCTTTGTTAGCACATTTCAACAGAAGAAAATGAATCCGGTAAAGTGAGGCCTGGTATTACGGCTATGACGGTGACACCCATGGGACCAAATTTTGAGTCACCATCCTCATGGTTGGCACTGAGTGAATGTCTTTTGCATTGAATATAGGTTTAGCCACATAAAGGAAAAAACAACTTCATTTGGGTAAATATTTCTGAAAGCATTCTGAACAGGGGTGAAAATCATTTATTTTGACACAGGTGTTTTTAACATGGTCTATAAACTTGCTAATTTACCTCTTAACTCCTTATGAGTAATTGCAATTTGTGTGGAAAAAATAATGTAATCATAAGCTGGGTTTATTCAGTACCTGCTGATTTTATTCTAAGGTCATGACAACTTCTAATTTTCTGGAATGAGATTGCCTGGCTTAGGTTCACAGGCTTATGCCATTGAGGGACAGCATTGTGCCCGGTTTGAGCTCTTAGTAGACTTGAGTTATTCTTGTGTCGCTTGATTTCCTTAACATTCACCTTCAGACGTCAACACCAATGAAGGCAAGCAGAGAAAGAGAGGAGGTGGTGGTGGATTTGGCTACCAGAAAGCCAAGAAAATTGAGAAGTCCAAGATCTTCAAGCACATAAGCAAGAAATCATCTGACAGCAGGCAGTTCTCTCATTGAAGACACACCCTCCTTTCGTCTTGAATAGCTTTGTTTTAAAATGGGTTTTTCTTCCTTGTTCTAACAAAGAAATTTTTGTACTGTTAGGATTTGGACCAATCAAATAAGAGTATAAATTGACTTAGGTTGCAAGCACTAAGCACAGTTATTTCCAGCAAGTCTTTTGTTTTGGGATATACAAAAAGAGTTGTTTTCCTTGATTGCCCAAGAGCAAAGCAGGGGGATCTGTTTGTCTTTGTTGTGATAATAGAATTTTTTTTTTTTTTAAGTTCAAATGTTCTCCAAAAACTCGTCATTGTTTTAATGAATTATTTTTATACCTTTCCTCCCTGGTGTCTGAAGACATCTGCAGCACCCACGGTGACCAGCCTGCTATAAGGCAGGTGCCCGCACATTGCCAGGTGGTGGTGGTGGTAATGAGGAAATTCTCCCCATTTATTCTTTAGTTTTGGTTGATTCTTGGACCTTTACAGTAGTTTTCTCCCCTCCTGAAAATGCTGCAGTATAAAAGGGTAAGAGCTTTGGGAAATCACTGAGACATGCCTTAGGTAAAAGGTGGCGTTGATTTTGTATACACCAGATTTTAGAACAGTGCATCTGTCTCAGTCTTTTTTTTTTTTTTTTTTTCTTTAAGGTACAAGAAATGTGGGTTTTCATTACTTGTGTAAAGTACCCTTAACAGTCCTAATGTTTGGGATGAGGGCTACAAATCTGAGGCTCTTGAGCCTCATTTACACCAGTGGGGATATAATCTGCTGTGTTCCGTTTGGTAACTGTCAAAGTCCATTTTTTAAAAATTTGACCAAATTCATTCAAATTTGTTGATTTCAGGTGGTTTGGATTTGGGCAAGTCTTTCCAACTCTGCGTAGTATTTAGAAGGCAAAGCCAGTCCATCGTACAGTACGCTGTGCATGTTAATATTGGCATCTTTTTGAGAAAAAAAAATGCCTCTTCCAGATCCATAAAACAAAAATAGATTTATGGTAAAAATTGAAAATGCACAGAGGTCAGAAAGTAGCAAAGAATGGTTTAAGCAGATAGGTTTGCTGGAGCTCTGAATCCCTAGTGTGTTTTATGTTGTATTTCTAGTGTGTTTTATAACTGCAAATGGTTATTATATTTTGTAGTGATTCAGAACCAAAGTTGCTGGCATCATTCTGTTGTGCTAGTTGATATTAAATTATAAGTACAGTGAGAACATCAGATTAGAGCTTTCCGGTAGGAAATAATGTGAACAATATTCCACTCCTGGGCTTGACTGTCACCTCGCTGGACCTGACCTGGGTTTCACACCTTGCTTCCTGGGCTCCTGGCTTTGTTATGATTGTTTCCTGTCCACTAACTTGGGAAGTGGGGGCGGGGGAGGGGGTCATTTGCTTCAGAAATAATCATGTTTCTAAAAATAAGCAAAGCCAGGGAAGAATAATCACTGAACAAAAGTGAATGTTGATGTTTTGCTATATAACCTGGTGTTTTGTATGCTTTTAATTTTTTATCAGAAGTGAAGTCACCCTCACCGTTATTTGTAATCAGCTTGTTTCATAACATCATTTTTCAATGTCATTAAATAATTACATCAGTTTTGCGTTTCATTTATTGAAAAGCTTTGTTAACCCTTGCTTGGTCTGCTAGATGGTTCTAGATAACTGCTTGTCCCAGATTGCTCTTGTCTCAGCAAGTCTTGACACCATTGTTGACCTGCAGTGATTTTTGAATAGGTTGTCTACAGAGATTTTGTGAGAAGTAAATAAAGAGGTGCAAAGTTTGTTCCTACTGGAAGATCCCTGGCCAGGGAGGTACCCACATGGCACAGCAGGCCTCTCCTTTCTTGCCCACTGCTACCCTCAGCAGTGGACTTCAGTGGATCCACCTGTTCTGCTCCACACTCTGTCTCTGGTGAAGCCTCTCACCGCCCCGCCCCCCACCTCTGGCCTAGACCCCAGCTTTTTAATGCATAAATAAACAAAAAGATACCTGCCGCAGGCCTAAATCAGTTACTAATAAAACCAAAGAACAGAAATAAGTAGCAGCCTCCTCCCCATCCAGCTTCCAGAGATGGTTCCAGCTGTGGCTTCCAGACTGCAGCTGTATAAACCAGATTGTAGCCATAACTGGCTGTGGTCCTGTCCAGTACCCCCTGCACCTGTTTCTGCCGCTATTCCAAGTCAGGTTCTCCAGCCGCCTGCATCATTTCAATTCATCTCTTCCATTGAGATCAGTTAGAGAGTCAGTTTGTTGCTCATAATTAAGAAACTAGATAGAAACCTCAGACCCCCTAACATTCAGTGCCTCAGCTTTTGTTTCTATGTCTCCCACTTGGATAAAATGCGCAGGCTCTTCCCAACTTTTCTGCCGTCACCAGCAGCCTCGTTGCTCTGCTCACAGGGAAGATGGTTGAGCTGGAGCCAAGCCTGGATGGAAATGTAAGGGCAGGGATGTGTCGGAGGAGGAGCAGGTGGCAAGCTCACCACCTCCAGGGAGGCATCATGGAGAGGCTGTTCTGGGTCTGGAGGCTTTGGGGGCAGCAAGAAGTGGCAACTTCAGCATGATGCAGAGCCTGGTGGGGGTTGCACTGGGGATTCACACTCCTGGAGGGCAGGACTGACAGTCACCCCGTGTTCCAGGGCAGCAGTTTCCAGAGCCAGGCAGGATTTGATGTGAAGCCCAACTCCACCATTTACTAGGAGGCTTCGAACAAGTGCCTCAGCCTCTCTCCGCCTCAGTCTCCTCTATAGAAACGGGGCCGGGGTGGGGGTCGGGGGTGGGGGAGTAATGCTATCCATTAAGAGGACAGCGTGTTAAGTGTTTAACGCAGAATTGGGCAGTCAGCTCTCAGAAATGTTAACTGAGTGGTACTACTTGGGTCGGATGGTCGGAAACAAGAAAAAGGATGTTTTCTAGAACTTAACTGCCTCCTCACATCTTCCAAAAGTCAGGGTTTCAGAAACTCGTGGACAGGAAACTGGGGAAGTCGCCCTCTATGTTTGTAATTCCCAACCTCCCCGGCAGGGGGCGCATAACCAGGGCCGCAGAGGAAGACCGCGCGGACCTGCGGTTTCTCGCAGCTCTGCCGAGGCTCCCTGGGGGGGATGAGGAGCCTTTGCTCCAGAGCAGGGCAATGAGGAAGAAAGAGCGTGGAGTTAGGGAAGAGTGGTCACAAACACCTGCCAGGCTCCCGCAGCCCTGGAAGACAGGGATTAGCCTTACATTGCAGAGATGAGGGATGCTCAGAAGAGAGGAGGTATTAGCTGGACAGTAAATGCCTTGGCCAGGAGACAGCGCTGGAGCTGCTCAGCCCAAGGCCAGTGCACTCCCAGCGGCTCTCCCGCCCCTTCCATCTTTCCCGCTCCACTTGCCCCTTTTCCTGCCTTCAGTTTCCCTCTGATTTGAGATGTTGTGACCCTGCCCTCCTCCAGGCAGGACGCTGACTGCTGCGGGGCTGGGAGATTCAGAGACCAAAGAGTGTGCTGCGGGCAAAGACGGGGCAGCGGAAGGAAGGGAGGGCCTTTAGCCCTGAGCACTCCCTGCACCTCATTAGCTCCCTTCCCTCATCTCACTAATGGGAAATAATTCTGGCCTTGCAGGATTATTGTGAGAATGAAATAAGTCAACACAATCAAAGCAGCTGTTGCAGAGCAAGGGCTAAACAAGCATTAGCCCCTTCGTCACCCACTAGGAAAATTCAGTCTTATATTGTCTTTTGATGATTGCATGTAGCTAAGCTTTATTGGCCAATTGATCAAAATAGATACAAGCATTTTCAAAGTCTCCAATTTAATTCCCTTATAGGCCATTTTTGTACTTTGTGCTTACATTAACTTTATATTAAAATTTCTTCTTTCTGGATCGTAATGTCTCTGCATTTGGACCAATGGTTCTCAACTGAGATCACTTTTTGTTCCACAGAGGACATTTGGCAAAGTCTGGATATATTTGGGGTTGTCAGGATTGCAAGGCAGATGTTACTAGTATCTAGTGAGTAGAGGCGGGAGGTGCGGTTAAATATCCTGCAGCCGGAAGGCAGATTCCCACAGCAAAGATTCTCACACTTTAAATATCAACAGTGCCTGATCTATGCCATCCCTGAGGGCATGGACTGAATCCTGTTTAGCTTTATACCCTTCATGTCTAGCACAGAGTATGAGTTCAATAAATAGGCATTGAACAGAAAACAAAGCAGGAAGAGGAGCTGATTTATGGGGAAAAAGAGGGTGTTCATCTGGAGCCATTTAGTTGTCCAGGGATATTGTCACAGGGACTGGAAGTCAGAAGAGAATTTGAAGCAGGACATTCATCTTTGAAATTTTACTGAGGGGCCTCCCTGGTGGCACAAGGGGTTAAGACGCAGCACTGTGAATCTATCCACAGCCACTGCAGCACGAGTTCAATCCCCAGTCAGGGAGGTGACACACATGGCGCAGCAGACCTCTCCTGTCTTGCCCGCTGCTCTCCTCAGCAGCAGATTTCAAGTACATCTGCCTGTTCTTCTCCCCACTCTGTCTCTGGTGAATCCTCTCACCCCTACACCTCTGGCCTGTACCCCAGTTCTTGTATGCATAAATAAATAAATCTTAAAAAAAATTTTACTGAGTACTTTGTGTGAGGCTTTGGGCTTGGATGTATAAAAATATAACTCATTTTTACATGTTGGTCTTCTAACTTGCAACTTTGCTGAATTAACTGTAATAGGCTTTTGTGGATTCTTTAGGTTTTTCTACACATAATATCTTGTCTTTTGTGGGCATGTCATTTCTTCCTCGCCAATTTGGATGCCTTTTATTTCTTCTTCTTACCTGCTGTGGCTATAACCATGATAAACAGAAGAAGCAAAAATGGACATCCTTGTCCTATTCCTAATCTTAGGGAGAAAATTTTCAGTCACCACTGGACATGATTTAGCTATAGGTTTACTAAATATAACCATGATTATGTTGAGAAAATGTAACATGGTGATCCCCAGGAAAAGGGGGAGGTTCCAGGTTCCCTGCCCCACCCAAAAGAAGGGTGGAGCTGAGCAGGGAGAAGAAGCTGGAGGGGAGACTGGGGAAGGAAGATGGATAGTGAGACAGAAGGAACCCTGGAGGAGGCCCGTGGAGCAGAGAGACATGTGAAGAAACTACACTTGCTTCTTGGTCTTGGACTGGCTGAAACAGATGTGGGTGAGAGACCCAGACCCATGGAGAGGTTAACATGGCAGCTTTGAAGCTGTCCACAGCCTCTCCTGTTTCACCCGCTGCTCCCCTCAGCAGTATCTTCAGTCCGTCTGCCTTTTCTGTTCCCTGCTCTGTCTCTGGTGAATCCTCTCACCCTCCCACGCCTCTGGCCTATACCCCGGTTCTTGTATAAATAAATAAATCTTTAAAAAATAATAAATTTCCTTTCCATTAAAGGTCTTAAATGTCTTGTGTTGATGCAGCGGATGGCAGAACCCATTTAGAGCAGGCAGGTTTGGGGGTTCTGGAGTGTCCCCTCCCTGTCCTGTAACAAAAATTCCCTTCTAATCTTAATTAATTGAGCATTTTATCTTGAAAATTCTGGGTTTTTTTACCTGTAAGCATACATTTTTTTAAAGGTTTAAAAGCAACATCAAGACATCTCTAATATCTTCCCCCATAAGATATAAAATAAAATTTTTCAAACATGCAAGAAAGAAAAAAGAAAGCCATTACAGTCAACCTTCCTTCCCACAGTTATCAATGGAAATAATGGCTAGCGTTTAGCTATGAAGTTTCTAAAGAAAGACAGTGAGCATTTCCAGATTTTGTCAAGGTGTCAATCATGGGAGGAGGAGGGGTGGATCTGGTTGTAGTGATGAGTCATAGGGCAAGCGGATAGCTTCTAGGTCAGAATAAAATAGGATCAGTCTCAGAGGAATAAGGAGGCTCCAAAGATAAGGGCAACAAATTCCACAGGGGACTAATCAAACTCCCCCGGACTAGGGGCAACAGGACATTCCAGAAAAAGGATAATAAAGAAAAAGTCTCTAATATTTTTCTTTTTCTTTCTGGCTTATTTCACTGAGCATGATCCCTTCCAGCTCCATCCATGTTGCTGCAAACTGCATGAGTTTATCTTTTTTGATTGCTGAGTAATATTCCATTGCGTATATATACCACATCTTCTTGATCCAGTCATCTATTTTTGGGCATTTGGGTTGTTTCCAAAGCTTAGGTATTGTAAACAGTGCTGCTATAAACATAGGGGTGCAAGTGCCTTTTTGAATTCATAGCAGGAATTTAGAAAACCTAAATAAGGGATCAGGAAAAAGACTAATTATAGTAAAGCAAAAAATCAAAATCAACAAGCAACTATAAACCAGAGACACACTCTGGGGGGTGGCAGCGGGGAGGATAGGAGGGTTTAGGGTCAAAATAAGGGGGGCGGAATTGCATGGGGAATATAACCAAAATGAAAATGCATACATTGTGCGAAGATGAAAAATGATGTCAGAATTATATAAAATAAAATACATTAAAAAAAGATAAATTAAAAAAAAAGGACTCTAAGATAAAGGCTGGGACACAGAGACTTAATTCTGGGCACACAGACATTAAGACAGAGTGAGTGAGACCACTGAGGACTGACTAATCACAAAGAGACTTGATGGGGCTTTAGAATAATCAGGGAAAGAAGGTGTAAAGTCCCTGAGGCAGGACTCCACCTCAGCTTCCTTGCCCCTCCCTGGCCTGGCTCCACCGACCTGGGAGTCTCACTCTATTTCTGTTCCTTTTCTCCTTAATAAACCTTTTTTCTCTAAACAAATCTGCCTCTTTTCATTTGCTTGCCTGAGCATCAGCGAAGTTCCTGCTGCGGCTTCATGAGACACCAACCTGGTCTAGTGGCTGGGGCTCAGCGCTGCCCTGCAGCCTGGCGTCCAAGCCTGGCTGGGAGACGAGGCCTGAAAATTACAGTATCAGTGACTTGCAGAGCCCTGTATCGTTTCACCCTCAATGAAGAATACTATGAAACTAGGAGGTTCAGATCTTGCCAACAGAATATAAATGTTACTCAAAAAAGACAGCAAGGACTACTAGTTCTTTTGATTAGATGAATTCGACTGTCAAAATGCTCAGAAAACAGAAAAATCTCCACTGGACCATACAGACATAACACAAGAGACTGGAAACAGAAAAACAGAGAAAGCAAGAAAGCAGTTTGAATGGAAAGCTTCATCACACAAAGGGTTAGCTCCTTTGAAGCAGCTTAAATGCAGGTATATCTTTCTGTTCTTGTTTTTACTTTGTTCTTTTATGGATGATTTAAATCTAATCTAATTTCCAAAGTGATTCACAATGAAAAACCAGTAAGACTGTAAACAAAAGAAGTAGAGATAGTTTTTTTTTTAATTATTGCAAAAGGAAGAAAAAGAAATACAAAAAGTAACTTCTGCAATTAAGAATGAAATATGAGTCACAATGAGAAACCACTTCATTCTTATTAGGATGGAGAGATGTGTGTGTGTGTGTGTGTGTGTGTGTGTGTTTAATGGAAAATAAGTGTTGCCGAGGATGTGGAGATTGTAACTGTCATACATTGCTAGTGGAATGTAAAATGGTGTTGTGGGGAAAATAATTTGGTGCTCCTCAATAAGGTTTTTGTTTGTTTGTTTTTTAAAGATTTATTTCTATTTATTTATACATACAAGAAAACTGGGGTATAGGCCAGAGTTGTGTGTATGAGAGGATTCACCAGAGACAGAGTGGGGAGCTCAACAGGTAAATCTACTGAAATACACTGCTGAGAGGGGCAGCGGGTGAGACAGGAGAGGTCTGCTGCACCATGTGGGTTAGCTCACTGGCCGGGAATTGAATTCAGACCACAGTGGCTGGTGATAACTTGATAGCTCTGAGACTTTAATCTCTGCATCACTAGAGAGACCTCATCTCCTTAATGAGTTAAATAGAGTTTCCATGTGACCAGGCAATTCCACTCCTAGGCATAAACCCCAAGAAACGGAAAACAGAAACTCAGACTATTACTTGCAGGCAACATGCAGGCACACTGTTCATTGCAGCATTAGTCATAAAAGCCCAAAGGCAGAAACAACCCAAGTGTTCGTTGACAGATGAATGGTTGAATAAAATGTGATCTGTACATTGCAATGGAATATTATTCAACCATGAAAAGAAATGAGACTTTGATATATGCTACTGCATGGTTCCCGCCTCATCCAAGCTCCTTTACTCTCATTTACATCAGTGGAATCGTCACCCAAATGGCTTCCTTCCTCCAGTTTAGTTCCAAAGTTAATCCATCATATAAACTGCTGGTAAAATAATACTCCCAAATACACAAACCCAGCATAGGGAAAGGCTGGTGGTGCAGGCCTTGGTACCGCCTCTCAAACATCCATCATTATGTGCCAACATTCTTGGGGTGAGGTGGGGTGGGATGGGACACAGGGTATAACTGCAAAGGGACAGTCAAAAGTTCATAAAACAGCTATGCATGTAGTGAACTCTGGTCACTGTTTTTTACAAAAACAACGAAAAAATACAGAATGTTTGTTAAAATAAGTTACATTCAGGGCCTCCCTGGTGGCGCAAGGGGTTAAGCACTGCACTATGAAGCAATCCGCAGCCTCTGCAGCATGAGTTCGATCCCCGGCCGGCCAGGGACCTCCCCACATGGTGCAGCAGACCTCTCCTGACTCACCTGCTGCTCCCCTCAGCAGTGTACTTCGGTTAGTCTGCCTGTTCTGTTCACAGCTCTGTCTCTGGTGGATCCTCTCACCCCCTGCATCTCTGGCCTGTACCCCAGCTCTTCTATACATAAATAAATAAACCTTTAAAAATAAAATAAAATAAGTTACATTCAGAGTGATTTCCAACCACTGGCATCAAGTATTATCATGTGATGTCTCCCTTCATTCTCCCAACACCAACACCTGATCAGTGTCACCTGCTCTTCATCACCCTCTTCTGCTGTGAGATACCTGGTACTCTCCTTTCTCATGCTTGTGAATACTGGGTGTCTCAGCCTGGCCATCAGCATTCTTCCAAATGTAGTACCTGACCACAATCTAGCTTATCCCAACCACACATCCATTGCCCCCTCACCTGCCTAACAGCCCTCACCCTCCACGAAAAGGTATCTGCTTTCCCCATGTTAAACTATTACACAAATCAGGGAAGTTCATTCTCAAATTGCTTGAACAATTCCCTCTTCCAAAGTCATCCTGTGTTTTTCCTCTTTTTCAAATCCTACACAATGACAATCCCAGCTCTCACTGCCTTCTGGAAGGTCTTTCCCTCACTACTCACACCCGATCAATGTTTTCCTGTTAGTCATTGTCTTTTATTGCCACTGGAGTATCGAGTATGCATTTCTTTGGTGTCTTCTGCCTCCCACCTGTTCAGGTTGCAGGCCTGGGCCCTAGGGCTCCAGTACAGAGATGGAAAGTAGTATGCAGCAAACTCAACATGCTATGACTTGGGGGAACATCACCTTCCAGGGCAAAGGCAGGTCTGGGCTGAGGAAGAAGCTCAGCCAGGACAGTCACAGCTCAGCCACTGGAGGGTCCTAAAGCTGAGGGGACCTTTCCAGACTCAAGTTGGGAAAAGAGGCCAGAGCTTTGTATTTTGGGGCTCGTGGCTGAGGGCTGCTCCTGGACAGAGCTGGGACCTTGCACCAGTGACTCATTCAGTTGAGGCAATTCCAGAAAGAGCTGGGGGTGGAGGACTATGTGCTGCAGCTTCCCCAGCAGCCAAGGGCGCATCGACTTCAGCCCCTGACAGAGAGTCTGAGCATCAACAAGGAGATCTTCGGGGAAAGGAGAAAAGAAAGGGGGCATGGAGAGAGATGAGGAGCAAGGAAAGAGCCCGTCACATCAACTTGTGGACATTTGGAGCAGTATGTGACAAGCAGTGACTCTCTTTATTATGGAGGCAAGGAGGCAAGAAGACAGATGTGAGGGATGGGAGACACCCCACCAAGGGGTGCTCCCTTGGCCTCCCTCAGCTGGGCTAGACCTAGAATCCTTTCTTTCTTTCTTTTTTTTTTTTTTTTTTTTTTTTTGTGGGACCCTCTCCAGCGGCTGGGGAACAAACCGGAGCTGCAGAAGCTGCAGGCAGCCTCGCAGCCCAGCCTCAACTGCTGCGCCACCAGGGGAGGCCCTAGAATCCCTTCTTTCTCCATTCAGAGACCATGCATCCAGCCTGGGTCCTAGTGCTGTCAGTGTCTACAAATGTCTTCTGTTTTCTCTATCACCCTGAGAGACTGAAAGAAAAATTCATAGAAGAA
The DNA here is from genome assembly GCF_014898055.3 of Talpa occidentalis. Taxonomy (NCBI): domain Eukaryota; kingdom Metazoa; phylum Chordata; class Mammalia; order Eulipotyphla; family Talpidae; genus Talpa; species Talpa occidentalis. The sequence goes on from NW_023603184.1 coordinate 65,257,920, forward strand.
AAATAATTCAGCATGCAAACTACATTTTTAATGGTCAAAGTTAGGTTTGTTTAAAGGAAGACTATCCAGAGACCAGACTTCCTGTAAAGCCCAGAAATAAGTTCAGAATTTTCATGAGTCAAGAGTGTGCCTGGAGGCGTGGCAGACCTCTCCTGTTTCATCCGCTGCTCCCCTCAGCAGTGTATTTCGTCAATCTGCCTGTTTTGCTCCCCGCTCTGTCTCCGGTGAATCCTCTCACCCTCCCGCACCTCTGGCCTGTACCCCAGCTCTTGTGTAAAAATAAATAAATCTTTAAAAAAAAAAAAAAAAAGAGTGTGCCTGGAATGCGTTGGAATCAGAAATTATAAACATCAAAGACAGGAGGAGGAGGTGTTGTAATGACTCTCTCCTACCCGCCACAGGAAATCAAATTTCAGGGAAGAGTAAGATCAAAACAATAGCAGGGAGGCAGGGAGGAGAAAGAAACTCGCAGAAGAGCCTTGTGAACCAGCCGCTGGGCCTTGCTTCCAACTTCTGAAGGTCCTTTGGCAGCCCGGGGCCACACCAGGAAATGGGACCCACTGAGGCCTCTCTCTGCTGCTCAAGGATCTGAGCTCCTCTCAGCAGCCGGGGAGGAAGGAAAGGCTTTCCAGAAACTGGAATACCTTCTGCCCCAGGGGGTCTTGGGGAATGAGAAGCAAGATAGTGAGTGAGGAATTTTCCTTAGCATCTATACTTAAGCCCATACCTTTTTCAAACTATCTCATGCTTTTCTCCAAAACTTTGCAGCTGAAATTCACCAATAAAATGCCAAGATCTTTCTATATGACTATATTCATCCTATACATCTACATATGAAACTTACCAGACATCCTGTCTTATCTATTTTTCAATCCATACTGCTCTCAATGAGTTGTTTCCTAATTGACCTTTCCAAATGAAGAAACTTGGAATTCTGGGCCTCCCCAGTGGCGCAGCGGTTGAGCGCTGGGTTGTGAAGCTGCCCTCAGCCTCTGCAGCACTGGTTCGATCCCCGGCTGCTCCCCGGCCACCGGAGGAGGGTCCCACATGGCGCGCAGACCTCTCCTGCCGCCCGCTGCTCCCCTCAGCAGTGTACTTCGGTCCTTCTGCCTGCTCTGCTCCCCGCTCTGGCTCTGGTGAATTCTCTCACCCTCCTGCGCTTCTGACTGTACCCAGTGCTTGTTTAAATAAATAAATAAATCTTAAAAAAAAAAAAAAAAAAAAAAGAAACTTGGAATTCTTTGATTCTTTTTTTTTTCCCCTATCACTTTTTTCTTTTGTTCCTCTGGAGTCAGAAATTGCAACTATTGCAATCAGGGCTATTGTTTGGTTACAGGATGGGGTTAAATCACCAAGTTCCCGCGGCTCAGAGTAGGTACAGGATGTTGATGAGCCCGCAGAAGAGTGAAGGATAAATGCATATGTCTTTAGGGCCCTCCTTCCAGGTGATATCTTCTATGAACTGCTAAAAAAAAAAATGCAGAAAAGGTCTGAGAGACACACCCTGCTCCATATGCCTCTTTTCTTCCCTGCCTTATCCTGCTTTGTTGCCCCCTCACCTTCTGATGGCAACCCAGCAAGGGGGGAAGGTAAGCCAGAGGGAATAGACCCGGTGGGAACAGATCCAGGTGCCTGGATGACACTGAATTGGGCAGGCCCCGCAGTTGCCCTGGGTCCACTGGTATGTCCTGTTGGTGCGGGGTCCTGCAGTCAAGGGTGGTCTTCAGCATTGTCACTGTCTGGAGAATTTTCAACTCCAGACCAATGGTTTTTGCTAAGGTCTTTGCCTTTGTGAGAAAAGAGGAACTTTGTAAGGGTTAAGGTTTGAATGCATAGGAATTTTTTAAAACTACCTTTGGTCATGTGAAAGAAAGCAGCAGGGAGGGGGAAAGAGCCCATCTGCTAATGAAAACTCCCTGAGTAGTAGGAGGAACAATTACTCTAAGGCCCTCTCTCTTCGCATTCTGCAAACAAATTAGCTTCAACACCCACACGATGAAAAAACAAAGGCCAATTATCCCTGCATGTTTCCTTGAACACATTTTCTCTTCCCCATCACCATCTGATCATCTCCACTGCTTTGATCACAGGTTGGAGACTAGCCCACTGCTTATGAGGGAAGATTACTTCTGCCCACTCTCATTCTAAAGCAGAACCACAGCAGTGGGGAGGCCGGCCGGGCCAGCACAAGCTAGATCAAGGCCTTCCTGTGTGCGGGGTGGGAAAAGTCCCCATCTCCAAACCCAGAGAGTGTGAGTCTGGTTGGCTGAGGACCAATGACAGTAGTTTCTGGCATAGGAGAGGAACATGCTTTTAATTGTCAAATTTCTATGTAAAACAACTGAAAAGGTAATTAAAAATCATTTCATGAAGGCAAACAACACTGTGGTATGTGTGAATGTATAGGGGATAGAGACCCCGATTTATTTCCAACTCTTAGATATAATGGGGTGCCTGACTGAGACTAGCCCCCTTGGTTTTTATAGCTTTGATAAAGGTAAGCAGTGGGTCTGAAGAGGAGACAAAGCTCTTTTAAAGTTGCAAACAGTTTTTGGTTTCTCTGGAGGTGAAAGATTAGATTTCATGTTTGCTGGCAGGCAGTTCCTTTCAGCATTTGGTTATGCAAAGGTAACGCAGCAAGCTTTCTGGAATCCACAGAGGTGGAAACTGCGTGGTCCCATAGAAGAGCTTGTTCACTGCTTCCTGATGACCTTGTTCTCTTTGGGGGGAACAATTCTGCCACATGTGGGTTTAGACGATACCAACCTCAATTTTTTTCCAATTTTTTTCTTTGTGTGTGTGGTGGGGGGGGTTGGGGGCTGGGGCCGAGAGAGAGTTCTACCCAGTCCTAACTTCTTCACTGACTACATATTTGTTTTTTTTCTGTGTTTTTTTTTTTTTTTTAAATTATATTCCTCCCTTCTCTTTTGCCTTTTCTTTATTTCTGTCTGGCTTCACGCTTAACAGATCCCTTCTCCTCACCTCCTGTGATCAAGGGCGTCTTCCCTGATGTCAATAAACATGTTCAGCTGTTCTCTGTCTTCAGTGAGCCGGTTCTTGGTTCTCTTCTTAGCTTTCTCCATTCATTCCTTGGTTCTCTCTTCCATGAAGGTTTCACTAAGCCACATCATCAGGCACCGTGCAGATGCTGGAGGGAAAGCAGAGGGACTCAGACATGTCCTCAGGGCCCCTGCCATCTCCTGGAGGGGCAAAAATGTGTCCCTGTCTCAGGACTGGCTTCAGGGGCCAGAGCAAGGGCATTGTTGTCTGGCAGTGGGTAGACAGTGGGGATCATCTTCTTCTTTTTTTTAAGATTTATTTACTTATACAAGAACTAGGGCACAGGGCAAAGGCGCAGGTGGGGGAGAGAATTCACCAGAGACAGAGTGGAGAGCAGAACAGGCAGACGACCGAAAACACTGCAGAACACTGTTGTGCTCTCCCACTCTGTCTCTGGTGAATCCTCTCACCTCCTGCACCTCTGGCCTACATTCCAACTCTTTAATGCATAAATAAATAAATCTTTAAAAAAAAAGACATTCATGAACAAGATCAATGTTGCGTGTAAAATAAATTTATTCAACAGAAGGCAATAGAATAAATGCAGAGAGAAATGACAGAGAAAAAAGTATGTGACAACAACTTTGAAGAAAACCCAATCTCTTATTACTTAACATTGATTGACAGTCATAAGGCCAATGCCCAGATTCCTGGATAAAGTACTTAAGAAGAGGTAAACAACATCTACACAAGGATATATAGATAATAAATCACATCACTTGCAAAACTGTGACTCAGAGCCACTAAAAAAAGGCAAATTAAAATATGTCATTAGATAACAGTCAATCATTTTTTTCTAATGATAAAAAGTTAATTTTGGCAAGGTCATCATCTGTCCCTCTTGTTTCTCCAAAACCTGGACCAAGAGAACAGAGAATTGATTAAATCTCTGTGAGATACAACTTCGAAATATCTAAAAAGAACAACCACACTGTTCCTACATTTTAACTCAGATATTAAATTTAGGAGAAAATGTATCAAGGAAATAATCCCTAAGGGGAAAAAGAACTCTGCTAATCATAATGTTAAAAATCAGCAAATCAATGCCTGCTGAATACTGTGCAGAGTCTGAGATTTTATCGTACTTGCAAGTTAATAAGCTAGCCTGTTACTGTTTCATAGACACAGTCTGAGGACATGAGACTCCTAGGCCAGAAACAAAAGATTTTATTACTCTGGGCAAAAGCTGTAGCCAGGCCTCCCTGGTGGCTCAAGGTGTTAAGCAATGCACTAAGAGGCAATCTGTGGTCTCTCTGGCACGAATTTGATCCCCAGCTGGCTGGGAGCAACCCACATGGCGCAGCAGACCTCTCCTGTCTCGCCCACTGCTCCCCTCAGTGGTGTATTTCAGTTAATCTGCCTGTCCTGTTCCCCGCTCTGTCTCTGGTGAGTCTTCTCACCACCCACACCTCTGGCCTGTACCTCAGCTCTTGTATGCATAAATAAATAAACCAAAAAAAAAAAATTGCAGTCAGAGCTCCATGTTCATTTGTGCTGGCTCACCAATTTCCCTATGTCCCTGGGGGTGACTGAAAGGGCCACACTGAAATGGGAAACACCTTTTTTTTTGGGGGGGGGTCAGGCCATTTTATTGAGGGGCTTGGAGGAAGGGTAGAAGGGATTGGGGGGGGGTCAAGATCCAACGTCCTTATAGAGATCTCCCTAACTGCAGAGAAAGATGGGTTGAACCACCTCTGTAGTAAAAGGAAGCAAGCTTATTCTTTTCCCAGGTGGAGAGTTTACCTCATCCTTGAAAGTCCCTTGTTACAAGCACAACTCTGAAAAATGGCCTGGAGAGTGAGAAGTCAGGGCCTCGTATTCTTGACACGCCCAACCAGAATATGAGTAAGTGTTCATTGTACCTCTCCCAACAATGTCTCATTCATTCATTCATTCCGAAAATCCATTCAAATTAGTTGCATCAGCTTCTATGTGACAAGCACAGATCTAGCTGCTAAGGATACAATGATGATACATTCTTTGCCCAAGAAGAGCTTACAGTTTAATGGGGGAAGCAGAAAATAAAAGGCAATTCAGTAAAAACATGATGCCACTTCTGTGAAGTGTTGAGAAGACAAAGCCAAATGGAAGACAAGTGATGCCTTTAGACAGAGTGAATGACTGTCTACCGATGGTCAGGGAAGGTCGGCCAGATGGTCTGGGAAGGGTGACCCTGAGCAGAAACCAGAATGAAGTAAGTGAATGAGCCCACCCATCTAAGGAGGAGGCTCTTGACAGAGGGACCGGCACATACACTAGCCAGGAGAATGAGTGTGCTCCTCATGCTCAAGGAACCAGTGTAACAGGGTGGTCCCTTGAGAAAGGGGAGTGCTGGAGACCAGCTCCAGCTAGAAGTCGTGTCAGGGATCTCAGAAAGGAGAAGATGGCGTCCATGAAGTTTTTCGCAGGGCTGAGGGGAAGTGGAGTGAGGTAGATGAGGTAATGAGGAGACACTGACACTCTCTCTGGTGCAAGTATCTCTTACTGAGGGTCTCAGCAGGACTTTATTTATACCTTAAGGCAAGCGGTGAGGTGAGATTACATCAGCATAAGCACCAAAGCAGAACAGAGACAATCATTACATATTTTCTCATGAATATACAAAGACCCTCTTGATCTCATACTACAAAAGGACACCTCTTTAATCTGATTAAGAATCAACAGGGACAATTACTCTCCTTGGTACAACTCATTTTCTAACATAATCAATTGTCTAAGAGAGTACAATGTTCAGTAATAATCAATCATCCTGTCAAGCCTTCCTGATTTTGGGGTGGACATGAAAGTCCATTGTTAGGTTATATTACTAAAATCAACCCATCCCCTAGTACTCAATTAATCTAGCCTGTTATCAATTACTTCAAAGTGATCTAAAGTAACTCATCAATACTGTTTTAGTTCTACAGAAATCTAACTTTTAACTAGAAATACCTAACCTCCACACAACCTGCGAACTGTTAACTCTTCTCATACACCAGAAGATGTACTATTGCCACAAACAGGTACCCCCCAGGTTAGGCTATAGTTTCCAAGCACAGCTGGTTCAGGGCAGCTTGTTCTCCATAGTTCTCAGGGCCAAAACATTTCTTTCCTAACTATACCTTTAGCATTTTGTACTTTCTTTGATACTGATTCAAGTGTAAGAACAATAAATCAATTAACGTCTAGGTCCTAATTGGGTTTACACAAGCCAATTAATAACTAACTTACTTCAGCATTAACCAAGAACAAAGAAGAGGGCATTAGCAGGTGTTGCCATGGAGACTCCCTAGTTCAGATCTTCTTTGGGAAGTGCTGAACTCCCCTCTTCTGGGAAGCACAACTTTTCCTCTTCAGGGGAGCACAGGAACTCCCCTCTTCTCAGGAGTCTCCCCCAATGCCTGGACCATGTCAAGAGACAGCATTTTGGGAAGCGCAGACTGCCGCAGGGGAGGTTCCAGGTTCCCTGCCCCACCCAAGGGAGGGGAGAGCCAAGGAGGGAGGTGGAGAAGCTGCAGAGGAGACTGAGGGAGGAAGGAAGCAGGATGGAGCCAGGAGACCTGAAGGAAGAACATGGAGCCTAGAGACGCGTGAAGAAACTGCGCTTGCCTTTTGGTCGTGGACTGGGTGACACAGATGTGGGTGAGACCCGTGGGGAGGTGACAATGGCAGCTTTTATCTTTTTTAAAGTCTTTTTTTTTTTAATAGAGGCATGTTTTTATTTATTTATTTATTTATTTGTTTGTTTGTTTTTTTGTTTATACATGCACTGGGTACAGTCAGAAGCGCGGGAGGGTGAGAGAATTCACCAGAGCCAGAGCGGGGAGCAGCACAGGCAGAAGGACCGAAGTACACTGCTGAGGGGAGCAGCGGGCGGCAGGTGAGGTCTGCGCGCCATGTGGGACCCTCCTCCAGTGGCTGGGGAGCAGCTGGGGATCGAACCGGCGCCGCAGAGGCTGCGGGCAGCTTCGCAACCCAGCGCTCAACCGCTGCGCCACCGGGGAGGCCCCGGCAGCTTTTATCTTGATTTTGATTTTGCTCTTTTCCTCCCAAACTTGTCTGGCTGTTTCTGACTCTTATATCAGTCCCCACCACAAAGTGCCTTAGACTTGTGGCAGGCTTTTGGGCCTCAGTGGCCCTGCTTAGGGCCAACCCTCTTTGGCTGGGCATTTACCACAATTTGGGTGCTTGATTTAGAAACCACATTCTTTGTCTTTTCTGTATTGCACACTAATTGTATTAAAGTTCCTTCTCATTAAAGGTCTTATATGTTTTGTGTTGATGGGGCGGATGGCAGAACCTGTTTAGAACAGGCAGGTTTGGGGTTTCTGAGGTGCCCCTCACCCTGCCCTGTAACGCCAAGAGGCTGAGCGCACTGAGCAGAGCAAGGCTGGCTTGAGATGAGGATGGAGAAGCCCAAGATAATTTGTAATTAAGAAAACACAGTTTTCTAAAATGCAAAAATTCAGACTTTTTACATAAAAGAATTTATATGAGAGTTCAATGAGGGCCTCCCTGGTCATGCAAGGGGTTAAGGCACAACCTGTGAGGCTGTCTGCAGCCTCTTCATCACGAGTTTGATCACCTGGCTGGCCAGGGAGCAACCCACATGACGCAGCAGACCTCTCCTGACTTGCCTGCTGCTCCCCTCAGCAGTGTATTTCAGTCAGTCTGCCTATTCTGCTCCCCACTCTGCCTCTGGTGAATCCTCTTGCCCCCTGCGCCTCTGGCCTGTACCCCAGCTCCTGTATGCATAGATAAATAAATCTTTAAAAAAATAAAGAAAGAGTTCAATGAGATCACAGTCCAGTGCATGGAAAGTGGTTTGGTGTCTTGGACAAATAGGGAACAAGGGGTCAGAAGAGCTGAGACATTCCTCAGGCACAAGGCAAGTCAATAAACCCCTTAGTCTCTCCGTCTGCAAATGGGAATGATGCCTACAGCAGGTATGGGTAAAGTGAAATAAAGTATGTGAAAATGTTTTGTTGTTACAAGTATTTGAGAGAATAAAAAAACTGTAAAGATTATGATCGACTCAAAAGATCACAAGGTTTAAGCTAGAAGTTAAAAATAGCTTCGGTTGTCATCGTTTATTGAACACATACTCAGTCCTGTGCTGCTGGCCTTATGAATATGGTTTTGTAATAAGCTCCTGACAGGTATAATTACTCTCATTTGTTTTTGTTTTTTTTTAATGCAAAGGTATTTCTCTTTATTGCATGTTTATGCAACTGCTTTGTAAACATGATTCATCACATCTTTGTTTTGTGCTTTTTTCAGACTCATGGTTCTTTGAAATATGGACTCAGTCATGATTTAAATTTTACTTTTGTTTGTTCTTCATTTATTTTTAATGAACTGCCTCTTACAGAAAAAAAAAATAAAATCAAGGTGTCAGCAGTGCTCCTTCCAGAAGTTGTAGGGGAAAGTTTGTTTCCTTGTCTTTTTCAGTAGCTAGAAGAAGCTTCAGTAGCTTCCTTGGCTTGTCACTCCATCTACCTTTAGAGCTAGGCCTGTTGAGTCTTTCTTGTGATGCCATCTTCTCAGTTCTGATTCTTCTGCTTCCCTCTTCCTGATTTAATGGATCTTGTGATGACACTGGGCTCACTGGGATAATCCAGGACAGTCTCCTAGCCTCCATACTTTAAAGTCAGTTGGTGAGCAACATTAATTCAGTCTACAACCTCACTCTCTTTGTCTCATGCCCACAGTTTCCAGAAGTCAAGTCCTGGACATCTCTGGGAGGCTGGGGAAATATTATTCTACCTAGCACAGATCTGCAGTTATGTTTTTTCATATCTATACATCTGATCTCCCCAATTGGTGGTAAGCTCCTATGAATGTGGAGGTAAATCTCATATTCACTAGCACTGAACAGTGCCGACAAAGTGGCTGTGCTAGTGGGCCACTGAATTTCCAAGGTGACATGAAAAGACTAGCTTGGAAAGCAACCTGATTCTTACCCAGGGGCTCTCTCCCCTGCACCACTTTGCATCAAGAAGTGCATCTTAATTCTGACCTATCTGGCAGCGTAGGTGGCCATGTTCTCGTACCTGATCTGCCATATGAAAAATCAGCCACCGGGTGGCAGCGCTGCAGTCTCTCAGGCAGTTGAGAAGCCTCGGGATGTTGTCCAGAACCATCTCCTCCCTCAAGTAACCTTCCTTCAGAAATTGTACATGAGAGTGCACTCTTTCACTGACAGTCGCATATCCGCTCGCTTGTTTTTTGACGTTTGAAAGGTCCAGGTTCAGGGTATTGTTTAAAGAAGTTTTTGCAGCTTTGTAAGGTTCCCAAGCATCTGCTGGATTAACTGTGATCCCCATGTAAATACTAATTACCCAATTATCTAGAAAGTATTTATCCACCATCTCCCTCATTTTTGCTTGATGGGTGTGCAGGATGGAGGGCTCGAAGTAGAGAATCATGTAGAGCGTGGCTGTTTGCGTGGCCAGGGCTGTGCTGCCATGGTCCGGCAAAGGATAGGCGGAGACCTGGTTATAAATATCGTCAGATCTTGGTCGACCTATGACCATACTGATGAAAGATTCATTGACAGGCACTCTCTGGAAGTAGCTCTTGGGGTAGTTGGGTGGTCTTTTGGCTCCTGCTTGGCTGGAATAACCTGTACTTTGAATCAGTTTACAATTAGCATCCATATTTGAGTCAGCAGAAGATCGGGCAGTGCCGTTATCTGTAGTAGGAAACCAGCATTCTCTCTCTGACAGTCTTTTGCTCCATGACCAGCAACATAACTACATACAAGTACAACGCTTCACAGAGAAGTCGTTTTCCTTCTTCATTGAGAAGCACAGTTTCTAAGGTTTGCTGAATATAAACACCTTCATTGAGATCATCTAGATATCTGTTTAAGTCTACAATATATTTATGCACACTCTGAAATGCTAAATAAAATCTGGTCACAATTTCAATATTGTTTTCATGAAATTCTTCATCTAAATCTTGTAGCTCTGGATTAGCTTCAGCTTGCTTTCCCATAACTCTGGACCTTTAAAACAGCTGAAGTCAAATACGATATTCCATATTTCTGTTGATCAGCACCGTCTTTTAACCTGAACACAGCAGGAATAAACTCTGAGAGCCTCAAAAGTTCGGCGATGATGGCATTGCCACAGAAAACAATCCTCAGGATGGCCTGGCCACAGAGGTTGTTCTCAGCTAGGAAGTCCAGCATCGCGAGGATGGATCTACTCTGTGCCCGGCCAGTGGGAATGTTTAACTGGCTTCAGAGCTGAGGTCTGTAAATCACGAGATGAAACCAGGTGTGCAGATAGGCCAGCTGCTCCATTAAAGAACCTGTCACCGGGCAGCACCAGAGTGGCTGGGCAGGGCCAGCGATGTGCACCAAGTGGGCACCAAGGGGCACCCCTTGTGGCCCCAGCCCCAGCTTCCGCCCTTGCCACCCCGCCATCACATGACCAAAGGGCTATTCTCATTTGTTAAGTGAAGAAATGGAGTCTCGGAAAGTCTAAGTGGCTCAAAATCTCTCAATTTATAAAAGTTACAATATAAAAACTGTGACTGTGAAAAGAACACATAGTAACATGAAAAGTGTTCAGAGAAATCTGCAAAATAAAAAATTAATTTTAGGCATGAAAAATGTATGTGGGTAGAAGCAAAGATAGAAATAAAAGCATACCATGCATCTGACTGATGCAATATGAATGCTTTTACATTTTTAATATTCTTTGTTCTTAAAATGTTTGTCAAACTGGGGAGGATATTATAACAAAAGTAATTCAAAGACTAGTCACTAAAATTTCTTCTAAAATATTGTCTTCCTGGGCCTCCCTGGTGGCACAAGGGGTTAAGACGCAACCTATGAAGCTATCCACAGCCACTACAGAATGAGTCCAATCCCTGGCCAGGGAGCTACCCACATGGCACAGCAGACCTCTCCTTCTCCCCCGCTGCTCCCCTCAGCAGTGTACTTCAGTCAATCTGCCTGTTCTGTTCCCCACTCTGTCTCTGGTGAATCCTTTCACCCCCTGCACCTCTGTCCTATATGCCAGCTCTTGCATGCATAAATAAATAAATCTTTAAAAAAAAATAAAACATTGTCTTCCTCATATCAATGTTCTCTAAACTTTCCAAAATCCAGCTTTCTCCAGTATAAAGTCAACATACTCTATGTTCATTTTCTGCTGACTTCACCCTAACTTTGCATAGTCCCCCCAGGTCTCACCCAACTCATCATATCCAGTACCTAAGTTCCTTCCCTACACTTCAGTAAGTAGTTTTCTGATCATAGATTCCCCTATCTCTGTGATCCCTGAACAGCCCACCATTTCTGATATTTTTATCAACTATTTGACATGCCTCTAAGTTCATATATATGCATATATAGTATTACTCCTTTGCATGTTGCTTTTGTACCCCTGTGTGTGCTATCAGGTCTGGGTGTGTAAGCAGAAACTGTCATAGACAGGAAACAAACAGTAGCTACTCTGTGAATGGAAGAGGAGTAAAGAAGCCATTCCTGGAGTGTTCTTCCCACACGGCGCAGAGATTGCCCCAAATGCCAGGGGCTGGGTACTAGGGGGATAACCCCTCCACTTGCTGCAGCCTCCATGATATTTCCAGAAGGTTCCTCTGTCTGGGAACAGACCCTCCCTCACAAGTGCCCTGCTTAGCCTGGACTGTTGCTAGAATGTCCTTTAAGAGCCCTGGACCACGGCCAAGGGGCAGTTTGGGCTCTGTATTCTTTACTGTCTCCTAAGAACAAAAGTAAAACAGTTCTAGGTTGACTTTATTATGGTTGGCCTATTTTTGACTAGAGTAAGACACTGTAAAAGGGCCAGCAAACTAACTCCAGCCTTATCCTGGGTAAATAGAACTGGAAGACATAGAATACACAGAATGTTACCAACCGAAAGGGGTGGGCTGAGGGGTTGGGGTGGAAAGTGTGGGTGTGATGTAAATAGGTATATGAATGGTCAGGGGCAGTTGGGATGAAGAGGTTGGAAGCACTTGCCCCTCATGCCTCCGACAAACTGCCTAGAAATGCCCTGCTAGGTCTGAGCAGAGCCAGAGTGAACTTCCTCAGGCAGAAGTGCGCCAGCACAGCAGCAGAATGGAGTCGGGCTCACTAGCTTCTAGTTTTATATACTCCAGCATGGCGCGCCTCCTTTTTCAGGTATAAATTGGGCGCAGATTCCAGGAAATCAGACCCCTCTGTCCTGGGGGTCAGAGGGAAATGGCCCCTCCATTTCCCCCACGTCCAACCGTTCCAGCAGCCCTGGGGAGGTCGGGGGAAGGTGGAGGCTAGGGAATTCCTGCACTTTGGGGAACCTTCTCCAAGACTAAGGTCCTCTCCGCACCGCGGAAGCAGGGACCAGCCTTGCGGGTGGTGGCAGCTGCCCTACACCACCCCGCCCCCAGACGCCGCCGGGCTCCAGAGTCGCCGGCGTGGGTTGGGGGAAACTCTCCCAAGTGCGCCCCTGCGCGCGGACACTCGGCTGCGCTTTCGGGTTCCCAGCCCTGTGGACAGCCAGTTGCCCTGGGGACGGAGACAGGAGGCGGGAGGGCCTGGCGCACCCAGCATTCCGGTCTCCTGAGTGATCCACTCTTTTTCCCTCTGCTGGAAAGGAGGTCCACGAAGTCTCGCGGCACAGCGCCAAGGAAGGGGCTGCGACCCGAACGAGGAAGCAGGCAGAGCGAGCTGCGCCCCTCTCTGATCACCCCCTGCCTGCAGCGCCGGCTCCCGCGCCCTCGCTCGCCCGGTCCCCGCAGAACCCGGGCACCGCGCGTGCGTCTCCAGCGGGGCACCCGGGATCCCGCGCCGCGCGCCATGGAAGCGGCTAACCTTTCGGTGGCGGCGGGCGGCCTCGCCCTTCCCCCGCAGCCCGAGGCGTTCAGCAGCGTCCCGAGCCAGGGCGGGATCCTCGGGTCGACCCCGGGCGGCGCCTTCCCTCCGGGCAGAGAGCCATCCTTTTCCGTCTTCACCGTGCTGGTGGTGACGCTGCTGGTGCTGCTGATGGCAGCCACCTTCCTGTGGAACCTGCTGGTTCTGGTCACCATCCTGCGCGTCCGCGCCTTCCACCGCGTGCCGCACAACTTGGTGGCCTCGACGGCGGTGTCGGACGTGCTGGTGGCCGCGCTGGTGATGCCGCTGAGCTTGGTGAGCGAGCTGTCGGCTGGGCGACGGTGGCGGCTGGGCCGGGGCCTGTGCCACGTGTGGATCTCCTTCGACGTGCTGTGCTGCACCGCCAGCATCTGGAACGTGGCCGCCATCGCCCTGGACCGCTACTGGACCATCACGCGGCACCTGCAGTACACGCTGCGCACCCGCCGCCGCGCCTCGGCGCTCATGATCGCGCTCACCTGGGCGCTGTCGGCTCTCATCGCCCTGGCGCCGCTGCTCTTTGGCTGGGGCGAGGTGTACGACGCTCGGCGCCAGCGCTGCCAGGTGAGCCAGGAACCCTCCTACGCCGTCTTCTCCACCTGCGGCGCCTTCTACCTGCCGCTTGGCGTGGTGCTTTTTGTCTACTGGAAGATCTATAAAGCGGCCAAATTGCGCTTTGGCCGCCGACGCCGGGCTGTGCTGCCGGTGCCCGCCAACGTGCAGGTGAGGGGCGGCGGGAGGAACTGGAGGGGAAGGAGTTCGGGTGCGGGGAGGAAGAAGTTCAGAGAAAGGAGAAGTTGGCAGCGGAATCCTGCACTTTTGGGGCGCGAGCGAAATGTTGGCCACTAACGCGGTTGCACGCGCGGGAGCTCGCCATCTGCTCTCCAGAAGCGCTCCCCGGGGGGCTCGTGTGCACCCTGCGCGCTTGGAGGCTTAGTTCCCTGCATGCCTGGTGCCGGGCGAGAAGAGCTTTCAGCACTTGCACACTAGGGCTGAAGCTGGTGCAGGCGCTGGCACACCATCAGGCTGGAGGGGGCTGGCAGGTACAGCCTTTCTGGGAGAGCGGAGGGCCCTTCTGTACCTCCTGTCACCTTTCCCCAGGAGTGGTTGTGTCCGTAGGATTCCCGCAGCCATCAACTGCTTAATCTGGGCTAGAAAGAGAGGGTAGCAGTGGCTGGTAACTGGTCTGGTGGTCGAGGAAATTTCTGAAACCTTTCACTCCTTGTTTTCGGTCTACACCACTCTACTTTGCAGTCCAAAAAGTGTATCTTCCAATTCTGCAGACTGACTCTGCAAAAGGGCTCCGAGGGAGCTTGAGGATTAAACATAGCCCTGGTGTGCCTTTCCTTGCCCTATTCCAGTCTCCGTGGCACGCTCTAGTGACTGTGGAACAACATAAAACTGTGGGTTCAAATCCCAGTTGGGGGATATTGAGGGCTGTTACTGAATATCCATGGGCCTCCCTTCCTCATTTTTAAACAAGTTAATTCCAACTTCATAAGGTTTTGGGTGAGGATGACTTTAGATGATGAATGAAGCACTTGGCACAAGGTGGGTGGCATAAGGTTTCACATTCTTCAACTCTGAGATGGATGGAGGAAGCTGCATTTGGTAGAATTTCTCTGCTTTGTAGTCACTAATCTGTACAGAGCTTTCTGCACTTTCTCCAGGCCCTGATAGATGTCAGTCCCCTCCTCACCCTAGATGACGTGAACTTTCCTTTTTAGGCGTTCCAGGCATCCACATAACAGGCCCAGAGTCCTGGGAATTTACAGCATTTTTGTACTTTTCCAAGTACAAAATATGAGCCAGAGAAAGTGGAGGTGGGCATGAAAGGGGGAAAACAGACAGGGTACATTTTTATATGTTTTTCATTTTTTTTTTAATTTTAATTTTAGAAAGTAATCAGATGTGTTCTTAGGCTACTCAGCTGCATATGTTTTTAAAAGCAGGGTTCTTTTCTATTCATCAGATGGCAGAGGAATTTTGTAGCACAAAATAGGAATGTCAAGGATATAATTGGGAGTGTTGGTAGAGGAAAGCTCTATTCAGAATTAATGTTGTTCATTGAGAGGTCCTTTTGAAATGCCTGGGGTGATTATAGTTTTTCTGTCTGATTGCAGAGGCAGGGCTGACTTTTGTGAGTTACATCGCTCCTATATACACCCAGCGCAATCATGGTGGACTTGATGCCAGAAAGGCTTGCCAAGCCTGCATTTAGTGCTCATTTTTCTGTTAGTGATCATGGGCTCCATTTGGGCAGGTGACATAAAAAAGACAGGACTGAACCAGAGCCTGGCCAATCCTGGGTGGCCACTGGTCAGGAAAAAGATCTCTAGAGGCCAGGGGCAATATTCAGGTTTTGCCAGTCACTGCTAGTAGCACCCTGGGCAAGCCCCTGTCCCACGTTACTTCCCAAGTTCTCTTCTTTATTGCACAGAGTTGATCTGTTATGCCCGATGATCCTGAATCTTAGGATGCTGAGATTGTAGATGAGATGGTGTTTGGAAGTCTCATGCTTCTTTAAACTCCAGCCAACCCTCACCCAAATATCTGGGTAATGTTGCCGAGTCAGCCATTGCAAGCTTTCTGGCAAGAGGACACCCTATAGAAATAAAAAATAGGGCCTCCCCGGTGGCGCAGTGGTTGAGTACTGGGTTGCGATGCTGCCCGCAGCCTCTGCGGCGCCGGTTCGATCCCCGGCTGCTCCCCGGCCACCAGAGGAGGGTCCCACATGGCGCGCAGACCTCTCCTGCCGCCCGCTGCTCCCCTCAGCAGTGTACTTCGGTCCTTCTGCCTGCTCTGCTCCCCGCTCTGGCTCTGGTGAATTCTCTCACCCTCCCGGGCTTCTGACTGTACCCAGTGCATGTATAAACAAAACAAACAAACAAACAAACAAATAAATAAATAACATGCCTCTATTAAAAAAATAATAATAATAATATGCCAGGAGTAGTATCTCTCTGTCTTCCCCTATCAGCTTTTTCCTGCACTCTAGTTGAGAGTTGAGTTGAATTTCAATCCTGCAAAGTGTCTCTACCACTTTCTGTGGGTGAGAGAGGTACTTACCAGGTCTGCAGACCTCTGGCGACCATGCTGTGTACATCCCTTGTCTTTTTCAGGATTCTGTGGCTAGGTCCCGGCGTTAAAATAATATCACAAAGGGGTCTGTAACTGCTCCTGGGCAGGGATTAATTCTTTTGGGGAAAATGCAATTTTTTTTTTTAAAGATTTATTTATTTATTTATACAAGCACTGGGTACAGTGAGAAGCGAGGGAGGGTGAGAGAATTCACCAGAGCCAGAGCGGGGAGCAGAGCAGGCAGAAGGACCGAAGTACACTGCTGAGAGGAGCAGCGGGCGGCAGGAGAGGTCTGTGCACCATGCGGGACCCTCCTCTGGTGGCCGGGGAGCAGCTGGGGATCAAACCGGCGCCCTGGAGGCTTCGGGCAGCTTCGCAACCCAGCGCTCAACCTCTGCGCCACCAGGGAGGCCCCCAAAATGCAATTTTTGAAAGTAGAGAAGTAAACAAAGTTTTGCTGAATGAGTTCCCTCTTGCAGACACTGTTTCTGATGCTTTCATTCATCCTCTTACTTGACCCTCATGATTCAGTCAAGTTGGCTTTACGGTCTCATTAGACAGGACAAGCTAGCATAGGTTCAGTAATATGTGACCCCCAAACCTACAGTTCTTCATTCTCACCCAAAGCTCAGTGTGGGCCTGGCAGCCCCACTGCACGGCTCTTCTCCAGGCACTCACTCGTGGGGCAGGGCCCATATCATTGTTCACTATGCTGCCCAAACATATGGCTTCCATGTGGATGGAGACGAGATATGTGGAGACACAAAAGCCACTTTTTTTTTTTTTTTTTTTTTTTGTGGGACCCTCGCCGTTGGCGGGGGACAGGCGCTGCAGAGGCTGCGGGCAGCCTCGCAGCCCAGCGCTCAACCGCTGCGCCACCAGGGGAGGCCCAAGACACAGAAGCTTTTAACTGCCTTACCCTGAAGCAGCCACATGTCATTTCTGCTCACAGCCCATGGCCAGCCACAAGCTGTGAAATCTAAGGGAGGCTGGGAAAGGAGCCAGTGTTTGGTGAGCACTGACTGCCATTGCCACGCAAGCCTCATTTTCAGATGACAAAACCAAGGTGCCACACGTGAGGTCACCCAAGACCACACAATTATAAAGTGGGGGTGCTGGAATTTGCACCAGAACTAGAATCCCTGGTCTTTTCTTTACACTTCCCTGACTCTGTGCTGTCTCCAGAAACTGGACTTCCACAGGCCTCTCACTTTCACAGGGATGAGGCAGGCCATCACAGCCTAGTCAAGATATTTCACCAGGTGCAGAGGCTCAAACCTACACATGCAAAGTGTCTTTTCCAGGAGAGCGGGAGTCAGTTGGACACAGCGGCACTGCCAGCCAGGAGACAGGTGAATTCCCATGCTGCCAGCCTTTCTTCCAAACTTGTGGGCTGAGCATTAAGTGTGCAGTGTATTCTGCTTCCCACCCCCAAGCTGCCTTTGTGGTTTATAGCTGTTTCATACTGCCTGGTGCTCTTTACTTGTCCTTAGAGGAAGGAAAAAGCAGGGTCAATAGAAGTGACATATTATGACATCAAAAGTTTTGCTTTTCGGGGCCTCCCTGGTGGCCCAGGGGTTAAAGACACAGCACTATCAAGCTATCCCCAGCCACTGCAGCATGAGTTCAGTCTCCGGTCAGGGAGGTGACCCACATGGTGCAGCAGACCTCTCCTGACTCGTCTGCAGCTCCCCTCAGCAGTGTCTTTCAGTCAATCCACCTGTTCTGCTCCCCACTGTCTCTTATCCCCTGAATCTCTGGCCTACATGCCAGCTCTTGTATACATACATAAATAAATCTTTAAAAGAATAAAATAAAAAGGTTTGCTTTTCTTCTTTTCCACTGCTGTCTGATCTCTAGGCACAGAGAGGCCGAGGCCGAGGCCAACGCCAAGGCCCACTTGTTTATTAGCATGGTGGCCCAGAACTGAAAGCCACACATAGGTAGCGGCCCATGGCCATAGAAATGTCTAAATTTTAATTTCTTGTAAAATTAGAGGAAAATGAACATAATAGTAATGAATATATAGTAATGACCCCAGCCTCGATTTTATTAGCCTTTATAATATGGCCATAAAATATAATTTTTAATATTTTCTTTTTTTTAAAGATTTATTTATTTATGCACACAAGAACTGGAGTGTAGGCCAGAGTTGGGGGGTGGTGAGAGGATTCACCAGAGACAGAGTGGGGAACAGAACAGGCAGAAATACTGAAATACACTGCTGAGGGGAGAGCAGGCGAGTCAGGAGAGGTCTGCTGCGCCATGTGGGTCACCTCCCTGGCTGGCCAGGAATTGAACTCGTGCTTCAGTGGCTGCGGGAAGCTTCGCAGTGCTGTCTTAACCCCTTGCACCATCAGAGGCCCCAATTTTTAATATCTTCTTAATGGAAGAAGGGGCCCCCAGAGGCCACGGTGCCTAGGGCTCTCCTAGGTGCTTGCTCCGTTTCACTCATCCACTCTATCAATAAGTGTGTTGGGAGACTGTGAGCACAGTGGGTAAGAGCAGGGTTTTGGAAACAAAAGAGAGCTGAGTTTTCATGCTTTTTGTGCCACTGAGTCTCACTTTCACCAAGTGACTTAATCCAAGCCTGCATTTCCCTGTCAGTAAAATGGAAATATTGCCACCTGCCCCATAATATTCTGGTGAAGAGTCAATGAAATAATAATGTGTAGAGAGTATCTAAAATAATCCATATATGATAGATGCTGCATTATTTTCATGCTTATTTTTAATTTCCTCTGATAGATTACAAATAATAAATTATTTTATTACCTACCATCATAGGTGGATTAGTCATTTACTGCTTGTGTAACAAATTACTGCAAAGCTTAGCAGCTTAAAATGACAAACATGTCCTAACCCCCTGTTCCTCGGGCCAGGCCTCAGGGACGACTTAGTAGAAAGTTCTAGCCCGAGGTGTCTTGTGAGAGGTGGTGGCCTTCACAAGCTTGCCCCAGGCTCGGCTCCCCCTGTCATGGTTATGGGCAGAACTTCTCAGCCCTGTGCCAGGAAGACCTCGCCACAGAGCTGTTGAGTGTTGTCACAACAGGGCACCTGGCTTCCCCAGCCCCCAGGAGTGAAGCAAGGGGGAAATTGCAATGCCTTTTTTGACCTAGTCTCAGAAGTTATACCTGATCCCATCCCCTATATTCAGTTCATAATAAATGTGTCATTACTTCAGCCCACACTCAAGGGAAGGAGAATTAGATTCTATCTTTGGGAGAAGGACCAATGAACTTCTCGATATGTAAAACCTTCATGATAAGACACACTGGTAGTGTTCAAAATTAAATTGACTCTTACTGACCACCTCACAACCTCCGAGGTTTCAAAGAATGAACAAACATGGTCTCTGCTCTCAAGGGAAGAATTTTAGTAGACCACAATTATAGGATTATAAATGCATGAAGTCATTTTTTATTTACTTTTATTTTTTTTAAAGATTTATTTATTTATACAAGAACTGGGGTACAGGCCAGATGAATGGGAGGGTGAGAAGATTCACCAGAGACAGAGTGGGGAGCAGAACAGGCAGACTGACGAAATACACTGCTGAGGGGAGCAGTGGGCAAGACAGGAGAGGTCTGCTGCACCATGTGGGATTCTTGCCGGCCGGCCGGGATCAAACTCCTGCTGCAGAGGCTGCGGACAGCTTCACAGTGCGGCGTACAACAACCTGCGCCACCAGGGAGGCCCAAGGTCTTTTTTTTTTTAAAGATTTATTTATGCATACAAAACTGGGGTACAGGCCAGAGGTGGGGGGGAGGTGAGAGGATTCACCGGAGACAGAGTGGGGAACAGAACAGGCGGATCCACTGAAATACACTGCTGAGGGGAGCATTGGGTGAGACAGGAGAGTCCTGCTGTGCCATGTGGGTAGCTCCCTGGCCAGCCTGGGGATCGAACTCGTGCTGCAGAGGCTGCGAACAGCTTCATAGGTTGTGTTCAAACCCCCCGCCCACCAGGAAGGCCCCGTCTGTCCATAGCACAATGGCCCCGAAAGGCTGGACAGTGTATGGGAAAGCACTTGGTAGCCTGTACAGGCAGAAATAAATGTGTAGTATTGAGCTCTAGAGTTTGTGATGACAAACTCAAACTGTAAAAGTGCATCTGAGATAATGCTATATTATAAAATATTTGACTCGCTAAACCAACCTTCTTTATTAAGGTAGGAAGTTTGTGTGTTATAATTGTCCAGCACATGGTTCCTGAATCACCTGACTTGAAATATGTTGCTGTTGTAACTAAGACAGTGAGCAGAGCCGCCTAGCTAAGTACTAGACATACATCAGGAACTGTGCAAAGCTGAGGTACCCCACGCTTGCAAGCTAAGAAATCAGTCTGCCATAGTACACTGAATGCAGCAGAAGACCCAAGACTCCTGGATGGGAGTCAAGGGTGTTTATTGTTCCTGGCCCACAAGCAGCAAGAGCTCCACGTTTGGTATCACTTCTGTCTCTCAAAATCCCATGGGAGTGACATAGAAGGGCCCAGATGGATTTGCCTTTCAGTAGAGAAACCCTCAGAGTAGGGAACTCAAATCTGTTTTTGTCCAGTGTTGAATAATAAATCAATCAGCTGCTCTTAGGAGACCTGAATTTTTATGATAGGTTGCAAGCAAGCGTGCCCTCTTTCCACTGGGAGACACTATCTTTATCTTCCAAGGCTGTTTGTTTTACAAACATCCTCAACAAACTAGTTTACAACAAGGCTCCCAGAGACTTTGCTGACAAAATGTGCAGAAATGGAAAGAGAATTGTCTCCTCCCAAACACTTATTTATTCAATACATATATATCGAGTCTTTCTTATATGTATAACATTATGTTGGGTGCTAGTTCAGGAGACTCATTGTCCCCTCCTGGAGTGTCAGTCATGACACAGTATTTGAGTGACGATTCAAAGTCCACGGCCTGATATCCAGTACTTGTAGGAAGAGTAGGACAGAATATTTGAAACTGGAACTTGATGGATCTCTAGTAGGTGGTCCCTATACACACAGCAGGTGATTAATAGATGTCTGAGTGCAAATTATTTGGTAGAGTTGTTTCTTAATTATAGATGGAAAACCACAGACTCTAAGAAGGTATTTAGGTGAACTCTTAAGACATGTCTTAGCATGACAGAGAGAAATCACATAGGCCTGGAATCAGCAGACTGAGCAGACACCTTTGTTCTGCTTTTCTAGCTTGTGTGGCCTTGGTAATGGCCATGGCACTTGAGGTCTCCAACCATCTGTGTATCAGAGCTCTTCTTTTATACGGGGCCTTGTATATAATAATGGTCTGTATTCTTGCCTGCAGCATAGAAATTCTAACCTATGGTCGCAGGACTCTTAAGCCTATAAATGGTCATTCGTCAGATAGAGGTACAGAGGGAACCAGGGCAAAGAGACCTGGGAGAGATAAGACAAGAGAAGAAAGATGGGGAAGCTCAGGGATGGCCCCAGAGCAGGTTGCTTGAGATCTAGAAAAATTGCCCAGGAAGATAGAGATGTCCATTTTGAAAGCACCTAAGCATAAATATGATTCTATTTTTTTTTAAAGTTCTTCTGGGGCCTCCCTGGGGGCACAAGGGGTTAAGACGCAGCCTATGAGGCTATCTGCAGTCACTGCAGCACAAGTTCGATCCTGGGCCAGGGAGCTACCCATATGGCGCAGCAGACCCCTCCTTACTTGCCCGCTGCTCCCCTCAGCAGTGTACTTTGGTCAATCTGTCTGTTTCATTCCCCACTCTGTCTCTGGTGAATCCTCTCACCCCCTGCATCTCTGGCCTCTGCCCCAGCTCTTGCATGCATAAATAAATAAATCTTTAAAAAATATAAAGTTCTATGTTTTTTTAAAGATTTGTTTATTTATGCAAGAACTGGGGTACAGGCCAGAGGTGTGGGGGGTGAGAGGATTCACCAGAGACAGAGTGGAGAGCAGAACAGGCAGACTGACTGAAATACACTGCTGAGGGGAGCAGCGGGCGAGTTGGGAGAGGTCTGCTGTGCCATGTGGGTAGCTCCCTGGCCAGGGATCGAACTCATGCTGCAGTGGCTGCCGATAGCTTCATAGGTTGCTTCTTTTTTTTTTTTTTTTTTTTTTTTTTTTTTTTTTTTTTTTTTTTTTTTTTTTTTTATTTATTTATTTGTTTGTTTATACATGCACTGGGCACAGTCAGAAGCGCGGGAGGGTGAGAGAATTCACCAGGGCCAGAGGGGGAGCAGAGCAGGCAGAAGGACCGAAGTACACTGCTGAGGGGAGCAGCGGGCGGCAGGAGAGGTCTGCCGCCATGCGGGACCCTCCTCCGGTGGCCGGGGAGCAGCCGGGGATCGAACCGGCGCCGCAGAGGCTGCGGGCAGCTTCGCAACCCAGCACTCAACTGCTGCGCCACCGGGGAGGCCCCCAAATATGATTCTTAAAATTGGGGTCTATGGGAAGCCACTGAGATCAATCACTTTTACTTTTTAAAAAATTTTTATATATTCTTTGCATCATTCATTTTTGTACAATGTATGCTTTCTCCTTTCAGGTGTAGTTCCTATGAAATCCCACCACCTATTCACCCGTGTCCCATCACCATAGTCCCTTGTGCTCTTCCCTCCCCTGTTTTCATCCTTCTCCCTCCTCTTCCCTGCAGAATATCTCTGATTTATAGTTGCCTGTTGATTTTTATTTTTCATTTATTATAATTACTTTCCCCCATCTCTCATTTGTTTCCTCTATATTCCTCCTATAACCATCCAATATTTTTCTTTTTCTTTCTGGCTTATTTCACTGAAAATAATCCCAATCACTTTTACTTAAGGGTACAGAATAACATGAAGGAGTTAAGTGTGTGACTTTGGGTTCAAATGATTTGAGTTTCACTTCCAGCTCCAACGCTAGGCAACTTAGACAAGTATTTAACCTCTCGGAGCCTTTTCTCAGCTGTGAAATTAGGATAATAATAACAACACAAGAGTTTGCTGTGAAGATGAATTAAATCATCCCTTACAAGCAGTTAATATAGTATCTGTTTCATAATGGATTCATGGGAATTTTTGTCTCTCTTGGTTTTCCATTGAATATTACATTTTATTTCTTTTAAAGATTTATTTATTTATGCATACAAGACCTGGGGTACAGGCCAGATGTGTGGGGCATGAGAGGATTCACCAGAGACAGAGTGGGGAGCAGAACAGGCAGATCTTATGACATACACTGCTGAGGGGAGCAGTGGGAGAGTCCGGAGAGGTCTGCTGTGCCATGTGGATTAGCTCCCTGGCCGGCCTGGCTGCTGATAGTTTCACAGTGCTGTGCTTAACCCCTTGTGCCACCAGGGAGTCCAGAATATTACATTTTTAAATGAAAAAAAAAATCCAACTTATCAGTCTCCTTCCAAAGCAGGATATCCCTGGTTCACCTATTTCTTTGCGCTGTTTCTGGAAAGGGGGCACCATCTTCCAGTGTCACAGAAGTCTCTAGAAGGCAGGGGAAAAGTCTGCAAACATGGGCTTCTGGCAAGCAAACATGCTGCCGGGGTGGAGGCTGGGTTGTTTGAATCTGTTTAACCAGAGCACTTGCCTTTAATATTTCTGTCTCCCAGCAGAGCTTGGCACGGAGTTTACCCCATTTCTGTATTTCAGTATCATAACAAGGATTTGGAGTTTGCATTACCCAGTGGAGGAACTCAGGTGCCTAGGCAGTCCTCTAGGTCTGCAGAGGAATGCCTGGAAGTGCCTGTGAATGAGCTTAGTGGGAGGAAAACAAATGAATTGCTTTCACTTCCTTTCGTGCCATATTTTCCCTTCCCTATTTAGAGATCTCAGGAGGCTGTGCTTTTTAACTCAGACTTCCTCGGGTGACATGCTGATGATCTTCTGAATGGGAATTAATTGGTTGGTATGATTTTGGCTCAAAGAAGTAGACATGGAGCTCCCACCTTCCCATGAGCGCGGAGAGGCTTTGGTGCCACTCCTTAAAGAGGGGGCTCCGGTGAACAGCCACAGCGTATGTGAAGCCAACTAGGTGTGTAGTGGAAGCAGCAGGGTATGTGGGGTGGGTGTTATTTATTCTATTTCTTTTTTTTAAATAAATAAATCTTTTTTATTTTTATTTTTTTAAGATTTATTTATTTATACAAGCACTGGGTACAGTCAGAAGCGCGGGAGGGTGAGAGAATTCACCAGAGCCAGAGCGGGAGCAGAACAGGCAGACTGACGAAGTACACTGCTGAGGGGAGCAGCGGGCGGCAGGAGAGGTCTGCGCACCATGTGGGACCCTCGCCCGGCGGCCGGGGATTGAACCGACGCTGCAGAGGCTGCGGGCAGCTTCACAACCCAGAGCTCAACCCCTGCACCACCTGGGAGGCCTTATTCTATTTCTTGAATCAAGCAGCTTCCTTTCTCTCCACGTGACGAGTGGCAGGAGGCTAGGTGTGCACTTGCCAAGGGCAGGACTCTGCTTTGTCCCCATATCCGTCTGCTTTCGAGTTCCTTTCGCGATTTCCTGACTAAAGTCAGCAGTGGTCAGGGGACGTAGCAGAAGGCACAGATCCTCTGGAAGGTAGTGCTGAGAGAGGGGAGTCCTGGGTTTCTCTGAGACAGGACATTTGGGAACCCCCATGATCATGCCTCCCGCCGTCCCATCCCAGTGAGGAGAGCGGTGAGTGTGTGTGGACACTGTGAAGTGCCCCATGTCATCCAGTTGTCCTGACGGCTGCTTCTAGCTGTGTCTAGGAGAAAAACTATTCTCCATCCTTGCTTGGGAGTCTCTTGTTTGAGTTTTCAGCACCATCTGTGGCCCTGTCTGGCAGCACTCCAAAAAAGGAAGGGAAATGCAGCGGCAGGCCGGTCTGTCCTCAGGCTCAATCTTCCTTTAGCAGCTATTTCCCGGGTAAACACAAGGGGCTGCTGCCAGGCGGGTAGTGAATACAAGGACAGCACCGACCCTGCCTCGTTCAGCCGGACATCACACCCATGATCACACAGTGGCCACAAAAGAGGACAACGCGGTGCCAAACAGGGAGATGAGATTGAGCCTCCAGTGTCAGGAAGGCCCCACTGCGCGGGCTGGCGGCCTAGGAAGTGGGAGATATCACAGGACAGGGAAGGAAGTGTGGGGAGCGCCAGAGCCTCCTTAAAGGAAAGCCAGTTATTATCGCCAAGCCATTTACAGTTTGTTTCTTTCGAAGCTAGCAAATACAGAACTCTCCCATAATTAAAACAGAATCCACTCAGCCCAATAATTATAGTTTCTTGAAATATTTATGCTTATAGTTTGCCTCTCCAGCTGAGGACTTTGTGAGGAGCAGGCCTGGGTCTGCTGTCCTTGGGCTCCTAGTGCAGCCCCCTGACCCCCATCACCCAGCCTGCTCTCCTCCAGAGTGACTACTGATGTGCATGTGCCAGAGGCTAGGCTGGCACGCATTCCCGTTTCATCACCTTGTGACAGGTGATAAAATCACGAGCCTCATGGACAGAAAGGAGCTCGGCCAGCACGACTGGAACTAAAGTCTGAGTCTGACACTAAGCCTGCTTCTCTGAGCTGCCTCCCACCTTTTCTATCATATTTAGTATTATATTCCTATGATAAAATACCTATTTTCTATTGTCCTTTTTGTATCGTTTTAACACTGTGGGGATCACCACTCTTACTCTCTGAAGAACTTTTTTTTTTAAAGATTTATTTTATTTTTACAAGAACCAGGGTACAGGCCAGATGCGTGGGAGGGTGAGAGGATTCACCAAATACAGAGCGGGGAACAGAACAGGCAGACTGACGAAATACACTGCTGAGGGGAGCAGCAGGTGAGACAGCAGAGGTCTGCTGCGCCCTGTGGGTAGCTCCCTGGCTGGCTGGGGATCGAACTTGTGCTGCAGAGGCTGAGGACAGCTTCATAGTGCTGTGCTTAACCACTCGCACCACCAGGGAGGCCCCACTTCTATTTTTAATGGATTACGGTATTAATGCATCTCAAATGAAGTGAACTGAGGTGTTAGATGAGGTGGGAGTAGCCTCAAGCCACTTTACTGCCCAGTATTACGGCTTACACTGTGTTTTTTTTTTTTTTTTGTCTTTTATTTTAAAGATTATTTATTTGTACATAGAGGAACTGGGGTGCGGGTCGGGTCAGAGGTGTGTCTATGTGGGTTGGGGGTGAGAGGATTCACCAGAGACAGAGTGGGGACCAGAACAGGCAGATTGACTGAAATACACTGCTGAGGGGGCCAGCGAGCAAGATAGGAGAGGTCTGCTGTGCCATGTGGGTTGCTCCCTAGCCGGGGATCAAACTCAGTCCTCAGTGGTCAGAGCCTGAGACTTAAATCCTAGGCCACCAGGGAGGCCCCCTGACTAGCCTTTTAATTCCACATTTCTTTGTTCCAAGGTAAAAGAGGCACCTCCCGAGGCTGAGATGGTGTTCACAGCGCGGCGGCCAGCGGTAGCTTTCCAGGCTGGCGGGGACTCGTGGCGGGAGCAGAAGGAGAAGCGGGCGGCCGTGATGGTGGGCATTCTCATTGGCGTGTTTGTGCTGTGCTGGATCCCTTTCTTCCTGGCGGAGCTCATCAGCCCCCTGTGTGCCTGCAGCCTGCCCCCCATCTGGAAAAGCATATTCCTATGGCTGGGCTACTCCAATTCTTTCTTCAACCCCCTGATTTACACAGCATTTAACAAGAACTACAACAATGCTTTCAGGAGCCTCTTCACCAAGCAGAGATAAACACGGGCTTGTGGGGACCCACGAGAGAGGTGTGGGGAGGAAACTCGTGTTTCTGGCCTTCTCTAGTGATCTGGGAGCCCGCCTCACAGCTGTGTCAGGGACACACCCTTGGTCCCAGACTGCAGGAGCAAAGGTTCTCTCAGCGGAGCAAATGTGTGGTGAGGTGCGCCCCGCCCTCATCCCATGTGTGTGGCTGACATGGTGGGTCCAGCATGGCCCGTGTCCCCATGGAGCAGGAACTGGCCCGGTATCCTTTCCTGACAGCACTCTAATTCATAGAGTGGACACAAGTGGAAACTGATTCACCTCTCCACAGTTTCATGCTCTAGTCCTAGAGAGAGTCTCCAGCACAGGGCCCCAGGGGCCTCTTGGGACCCACTCAGGCCACAGGACTTCCCTGTGAGATATCACTCCCTCCACTCCTCATCCACCCAATTCAACTTATGTTCCCCAGTATCTAAGGCAGTGTGTCCCAATTTGTGAGATGAGAATGATCTGAAATGTTGCCTTGGAAAAGATTGTTCAGCTAACCCTTCTCTTCTCAATCAGACATTCAACAAAGAGGCCTGATAATTTGTATTTTAGTAAGTTCTCTAGATTATTTTTTTTGTCAGTGAGAGACTTTGCTGGATGCATAGGATCTTTAGCCCAATTACATTGGCAATTCTCGGGGAGGAGATCCAGGCAGCAGGGCTTTGAAAGCTCCCAGGTGATTCCAGTGAGTGGCCAGTATTGCCAACCCATGGTGAGGCCCTTGTTCTGGGCTTCAAGAGAGCAGCTGTGAGAAGTGCTCCCATTTTATCACATACTGACTTGTATGTGTAACAAAAAACACACTGTCAGCATTCATTTCTAGGCTTGGAATCATTCATGCACAGGGCCTTCCCAGTGGCGCAGCGGGTTGAGTGCAGTGCTGTGAAGCTGTCCACAGCCTCTGCAGCATGGGTTCGATTCCCGGCCAGCCAGGGAGCTACCCACATGGCACAGCAGACCTCTCCTGTCTCACCCACTGCTCCCCTCAGCATTGTATTTCGTCAGTCTGCCTGTTCTGTTCCCCACTCTGTCTCTGGTGAATCCTCTCACCCTCCAGCGCATCTGGCCTGTACCCCGGTTCTTGTATAAAATAAATAAATAAATCTTAAAAAAAAGCTCTCGTATAAATAAATAAAATCTTTAAAAAAAAGAATCATTTGTGCACATACACATATTCACACATAGCCATCTGCACACATAGCCTTACATATTTGTACATATGGACACAAGCAACACATGTATATACACGTGCACGTGTAAGTCACTGAGATGCCTGCTGTGGAACTCAAAAAGAGCACCAACAGAGCCCTCCAAACCTGGCATCGTGAACCTTAGCCTTCCCGAAAATATTGACTGTGGCCCACATGTGTAGGAATCCAAGCGCCTGGATGCAGGAAAGGCCTTTTTATGTCATTTTGGCCCATCTACCTGAGTTTGGAGGGAGACTGACTGCCGATTGACAAGGCTTTTTAGTTTATGCCAAATAGTCGCCTCTCCCATGGCTCCCTTGCTGTCTGGGGTATGCAGACATTCTTTGAGCTTACACACTCGCGTGTAATCAGAATATAGGTCCATAGTACCTCTTGCCAACCTTTGGGATCAGGTAGGTTTTAGGATTTAGAATGTTCATTTTCAGTTTTAGAAAAGCAACATGATGTATAGTTCATACATTTTTAACACCCTCTGCTAGCCCTGGGGCAGCTGCCTCTAACCAAATGCATGAATATTTCTGTAGTACTATGTATGAATATTTACACTGTGAGAAAAGGACTAAAAATTGCTTCACATTGGTGCCAGCCAGTTGGGTCCAGATCATATTTTGTTGTTTAATGAGTTAGAAGCAATCTTTGTTTGCTGAACTTTTTGTGTTTTTGCAATCGTGGATATGGGATTGTGAACCCAATCACCCCCAGCTAGCTGCAGTGCCAGCTTTGCTAGGTCTCAGCTCTGTTGAGAGGAGAGATTCTGAAGGGAGTCTGGGGAGAGCCCATGGTTCAACTGTCCCCTTGTTCTTAGAGACTGGGACATCCCAAAGATGCTTCGTATGATCCTCTAGGGCAGCTCTCTCGGAATTGGGTTTTGCAGCTTTGTTCTTTCATTAGAAGAAGCTACGAGAAATAGTCTCAAGAAACCTATCAAAGTATTTCATGTATTGTCAAAGTCACTCTTGGTGAAGACATATTTTCTTAAGATAATGAAGACTTTATTGCTGTGATTCCATGTGCATTTTGATCAGGAGGAAGAACAGAGGCAAATTTCTGGCTTAAGTTTGGAATCTATGGAGGACCCCTTCACTCCCTTACTTATGTTTTTAATGTGTCTAGCCGGTC
This sequence comes from Talpa occidentalis, assembly GCF_014898055.3. Lineage (NCBI taxonomy): Eukaryota > Metazoa > Chordata > Mammalia > Eulipotyphla > Talpidae > Talpa > Talpa occidentalis. The sequence continues at coordinate 65,286,956 of NW_023603184.1, forward strand.
TATAATTCTAGTTCTTATTTAGGTTATCCCTATCCTAGTGTTTTGTGTTCTATCTATATTTTGCTATCAAATTCCATGTATTTCCTACAGACCTCCTGTAGGGTAAGTGAAAAAGTATCAGGCTTTCTGCCCTCTCACCATTAGGATTGATGATGGATCCCTGCGGTCCTGAATGCATGCCTGATGGCGGGCACCTGAATAGGGTGTGGGCCTATGTAGATGGGATTCACCTGGGCTGAGAGACTGGGCTTATAAGGGCGGCGTCATGGGGACTCCAGTAGGAGCAGAGAAGCAGAGAGAACGAGAGCGAAAGAGAAGCAGAGACCACCAGAGAACGCCGGAGAGCCCAGAAAGAGTGAAGACTTGCTGGGGGCTGGCGGGCTGGCAGGCCCTTGACACCCCTTGCCAGCCGTGTACCTGGTAAATCCCAATAAAAGCCTGAGAAGCCACCGAGGGCTCCAGGACTCTCTTCTCCTTACCCTGTCTGCTCGGATCATAGAAAACCTGCTCTGGCCGTTCCCGCCCCTACGCCACCTCATATCATCTGTGAGAAAGTTGATGACTGACAACCTGGATGAAGTGGAGCAGCTAGGTATGTAGTTACCAATCAAATGGCATGCTCAGCCTTTCATTGTCCTATTTTTAAAGGATGGTGCTGAAACTTGGGGCTACTGGGGATCTTTTTCTCCTGGCTGAAAGCTAGTAGGCAATGTTAATGCAGAATCAGGAATACATTTTAAGAGTATATTTATCAAGCACCTGCCAGTGCAGCCGTTGTTGCAGGTTTTATACACTAATGTTCATTTCATCCTACATCTATCCTACAAGGTAGGTGCTGTCCTCATCTAAACACATCCCAAGAGGACAGGGAGCTAACCAGGGTCACACAGTGAATGCACAGAACTTGGTCCATAGCTGGACACAATCAGTCATATTCCAACAGGATGTAGGGAAATGAATCAGGCTTTTATTCTCCCACCCTCCCGCCATTAGCCTCTATGGCTGGCACCTGAAGCTTTGCACGGACACCTGTGGTGGTGGGCACCTTGGTCCAGAGAGCACGTGTGTGTGCATGTGTAAATGTGGATACCTGTGCTGAGGCCAGGCAAGGAGGACCCCTCTAAGATGAGACCATGAGACTGAGAATGCCAGAGAGAGGCCCGGAAAGAGCACAAAGACTCATGGGAGCTGGGGAGCTCAGTTGCCTGTCTGCCCGATCCCAGCTCCCCCTGCCTGGCCTGTGCCTGCCTCCTTGCACGCCAGCCTCCCTGCCTGTGTACCGGTTCCCCGAGAGGGCATTAAAGGCCTGTAATATCCACCGAGGGCTCCGGGAATTTCTTTACCCTTGTCTGCCTGAGTCAACAGGGAACCTGCCCTGTGCTCGCTAGTACCACACATGAGAAAGGTGAATAGAACCCAGGAGAAACCCGACTGGACTCCACATTTCAAAATTCACTTGCATTTTGCAGCTCAAGACCTGTGTGCACCTCTGTGGGCTGGCCCAGGTGTGGTGGATTGGGTTGCATTATTCCAGTGGATTCCAGGCAGGAACTTTGGTGAAGAGTCTGTACGGTCGGGAGCTCTGGGGTTAAGTTCTTTGGTTTACCCTCATGAGTGGATAGGATGCTTTATTGTTGTTCCTTTGGGCCTGGGCTTTTGACTTTGATAGCATCATTGTGGAAGCATCATGCAGGGGCCATTTATGCTTAGAGTCCCTTTTTTGCTTTTTTTTAAAGATTTATTTATGCATACAAATACTGGGGTGTAGGCCCAAGGTGCAGGGCATGAGAGGATTCACCAGAGACAGAGTGGGGAGCAGAACAGGTGGATTGACTGAAAGCACTGCTGAGGGGAGCAGCAGGCAAGACAGGAGAGGTCGGCTGCACCATGTGGGTCAGCTCCCTGGCCGGGGATTGAACTCAGGCCACAGTGGCTGGTGATCGCTTGATAGCGCTGAAACTTTAACCCCTGAGCCATCAGGGAGGCCCAAGATTCCTTCTTAAAAGGAAGCTGTTTTCTTGCAAACTTGATGGCTGTTTCTGTTGGATCTTTCAGACTTGACCCTTTTCTTCAATTGGTGAGGCCTTCCCTGAGTACTTTCTTTAATTATGAAATGCTGAATTCCTGAAGTGATCAGCTGACAATTAACTTTATGTAAGGATGCACTTATAATTCCTTTTCCTGCAGAGTATCCGAAGTAGAAATCTATTGACAAAATATCTGCTGTACAATGAATATTTCAGGAGCTTCCTTAAATAAACGTAATGTCTGTTTTGTCTCAAAACCCTTTGCCTGTAGAACACAACTAAGACAGGGTTGGGAGGCTGTGAGAATTCATCTCATTCCTGTCAGGATTTATTTGCTGACTAAGATGTCACTAAGGTCTCTTGTCAGAATACAATTCCAGAAATTTCCAGAACTGTAAGATGGATGTGACTAACTTACTAATTTTATTTAATAAATTCTGTCATGTATGATGTGTATAAAGTAAATAACTTGTCTCCCTTTTAACACGGTCTCCATGTTAAGGCTGCTCTCTGTTCCCAGAGGTCTGCTCTTTTGGACCCTCCACACTAGTGCTCTGGTGAGGAGAAGTGAGTTGGAAACCCCAGGTCATAACCTATCATGACATCAAAATGCTGTTTGCGTCAGCTATGTTCTCAACGCTTGTGCACAATTACTACACAATCTGGGTGGTGCGTAGCAGCAAGCCTTTCTTCTTGTAGAGAGGAGTTGACTGGGATTTCCCTGATCTAGGCTGGCCTCTTCTGGGCTCGGCTGCAGCAGGTCAGTCACATCTGCTCCATGTGTCCCTTGTCCTCCGTTCTCAAGAGAGGAGCTCAAGAGGGCAAGCCCAGCAACACAAGCACATTTTCTTTGTGCTTTGCTCAGATCAAGTCTGCAAACCCACAGACTGAGCAAAAGCCCGGTGTCATGGCGGGGGACGTACCTTTCACTACCAGGTCACATGACCCAGGCATCTGTTCTGCGGTACTAAAGAATAGAAACCAATAACTTGATGCTCAGCATTTTATAAAAGAAAGGAAGGACAAGAAAAAGTGCAGTGTAGAAAAAGTAGCACTGTCTCGTAAAATGTTTGTTTCAGGTATATTTCCTTTTTTTATTACATTTTATTTATTTATTTTTTATTTTATTTTTTTAAATAAATTTTATTTTTATGTTCCCCATACAATTGCAACCCCCTTATTTTGACCCCAATCCCTCCCCTCCCTACCCCCCACCCTCCATAGTGTCTCTGGTTCACTGTTGTTTATTTTGATTTTCACTTTCTTATTCATTTTCCTGGTCCCTTATTTAAGTTTTCTAGATTCCTGCTATGAGTGAGACCATCCGGTATTTTTCTTTTTCTTTCTGGCTTATTTTGCTGAGCATGATCCCTTCCAGCGCCATCCATGTTGCTGCAAATTGCATGTGTTTATCTTTTTTGAATGCTGAGTAATATTCCATGGTGTATATGGACCACATCTTCTTGATCCAGTCATCTGTTTTTGGGCATTTGGGTTGTTTCCAAAGCTTAGCTATTGTAAATAGTGCTGCTATAAACATACGGGCGCAGGTGCTCTTTGGAATTGATGTTTCTGTGTCCTTTGGGTAAATACCTAGGAGTGGAATTGCTGGATCATTTTTTTTTTTTTTTTTTACATTTTAAAAGGACAGTTTTATGAGGCGAAAGAAAGAAAAAAGAGAGGCACCTGCATGATCACAGGCGAGCTGCCTGTTTCTGGTATATGTTCATCTGGATTATTAGTTAGCCTTTAACTGGGTTGCCTGCTTTGGTGCTTATCCCGCTGTGGTCTGTGTTTGGTTGGGGAAGTATAAAGTGGGGAAAGCACTTTAGCCAGCGGGATCCCTATTATGATCTTCTCAAAACCCTCCAGTGGTTTCCAACACAGGTCCGCTTCCTCACCCCAACTCACCTGCTCGGCCAGCAGCTGCCTCAAGGCCTTTATCCTGCCAACTCCCTCTGCCTGGAATTCTCCTGCAGGGATCTGTGTGACCCAGTCCCTCATTATCATAAAGTTGCAACCACCACCACCACAACCCCCCACGCAGACACTCTGGACCCGCCTTCCTTCTCAGTTGGCACACGGACGCGACATGCGCTGCAGTTTACACATGTACCTCATTGGCATCTTTTCCCCATTGGCGTGTAGCTCTAAGGAGGCAGGTTCTTCTGTTTTGACACTGCTGTATTCCCAAGGCCTGCCCCATTGTAGACAATCAAATAATTCTTGGCAGAATGAATGAGTCAACAGGGATTTATCTTCCTCACGGGAGAAGAAATATGTAGGCAAGAGGTCCCCAGTTTGGCTCAGCAGCTCATCAAGTCTCCAGGCGTCAGGCGCTCCATCTTTTCACTCTGCTCAGCTTGCTGTGTTACGATGTTTCTTCTCAGAGTCTCAAAATGGCTGAAGAGCTCCCGCCACCTTATACTTTCCCAACAAAACCAGCAGCTTTCCAAATGCACCTTTTGCTGGTTACCATCAGCACAAGTCTCCTCCCTGTGTGGCCACAGGGGCTTAGACACCCATCTGTATTCCACTCTTGGGGCATGGAAATTAGATTCCCACGACTGCTTCGGAACCAGAACTGCCTCTAGGATTCCTCTCCTGGGCCTGGGCCAGGGCTCATTGCCCCCCAGCCAGCGCAGCACAGAGCCAGCTTGCCTGGTCAGGAAAGAGCCACCTGCTCTTGCAGGGGGTTAATGGTTCCCCTGGGACCATGGCTCAGAGGTACCATCTGCATCTTTTGTAGCCCATAAGCTAGAGAAACAGGGGTGCGCTGTGACATTCAGGAGATGGAGACAACTCTGCAGCAGCCCCTGTCTGTCCTCAGGGCTTTGCCACTTCACAGACCACTTCCCCCTCTTGCCTCCTCCCTGTTGCCCCAACACTCACACAACCCAGGAGACCAGTCCTTGCTGCTGCAGCTTCTGTGTCTCCCCAATGTTGTTCCACCGGAAGAGGAGAGGCCTCTTTTCACTTCCCTATTCCCCCAGATCCAGGAAAAGGAGATTTTAACTACTTCTGACTCAATGCTTTGCTATTCTCAAGGAAAGCAAATTTTAGAAAACTAAGCCAAGTTAAAATTTAAAAACTTTTATTTCTTCAAATAGATAATGTATGTACATGGTACAAAATTTTGAGGTACAAAAAGGTATACAGTGAAAGGTTAATTCCCACCCCAATTCCCAGGGGCTACCAGGGTTGCCAAGTGGCTGGGCATTTCCCAGAGACACCTGGGCACAGCAAGCAGGTGTGTTTGATACACACACAGAGATACACACACACACACACACACACACACACACACACAGAGACATAGACCCACTACATGCTTTTCTCCTTCCCTTCCTCTTTTAAAGACAAATATAGCAAGAGCCTCTTCCCCTCACCCCCCAACCATGCATGCTGGTTGTCATTCCCTGGCAGTATATACAGGACAGCTCCTTTCTTTTCAATTTCTTTTAATATTCCACTGGATGAATGCGTCATACTTTGTTTAACCGTTTTCCTATGTTGGTGGTCATTTCCAGCTTGTCGCTATTACAAGGCTGCAATGCAAATCCTTGAACAGGGGGATATTCTTAGAAGCAGCATTGCTAGCTCCAAAGATTTGTGCATTTGCACTTTTGATAGATACTGTGCAGCTGCCCTCTGTGGAGGTTGTACAGGTCAGAGACTTCATCAACGCTATCCAAGGTCGCCTCCCCTTCCTTCACTCCACGTGGCTGAGTCATTTCAACCAGTCAAGTTACCTTCACATTCATGACAGATTTTGAAGCAAAGCATAGTCATGAGCTAATCTCTGATATTCGTGTGTTCCTTTCCTCTTTCTTTCCCCTCCCCCGGGGAACATCTGTAAGAGGCAATTCCTTTGACAGATTCCAATCTCTGAGGTCAGGGCCTCACAGACTCCAAGAAAACCCTCTAAAGCTGCTACTCAGCATAAATAAGATGGCTAAGTCTGCCGATGCAGGATGCAAAATTGTAGTTTGGGGAAGCATTATATCCGACCAGAATTCCTAGGTCATCCATTTAGGGGACTGCTAGGTGCTTGCTTTTGGGGCTCTCACACTCCAGAGTTACTCAGATCTCCCAGTGGACCGAGAGAATCAAATAGTGACTTCTGCCACCAAAGTGGGCAGCAGAAAAAGGGGAGGAGGTGGACAGGGCTGCAGGTTTTGTACAAGTATCAGGTGGATGGGGAAAGCCCCTGCCCATAATCTTAGGAGTAAGTGTCAAGACAGAGGGAACAGCAGAGGCCCTGGCCACACGCAGGTGTGAGCTTGTTATGTTGGAGGAACTGATGTGAGGCTGGGGTGAAGAACCCCGAGGATCCCTCACATTGTCAAAGACACTGCAGACCAGCTACTCAAGGTTTCCTGTTTTCACACATTTTTTGTGTGAAGAAGAGAGCCTGTTATACTTTCTCTGCAGCATTTTCAGCCCACTAGCACATACAAGAGTATGCTCTGGACTGGGGCGAAAGGACCAAGCTGGGGGCTGGGCATCACCGACACAGCCCACCTGGATGGTGCCCAGCCACATGGACAGGCAGTGGGCACCTCATCCTAGGGGCTGGTTACTGGATTGTTTTGCTCTTTCTTAAACTCTTTCAAGTCAACTACTGACATCTCAGGCTCAGCCTAAGTTAACTGTTCAAACACTGCTAGAAAGTACTTCCCTCTGACACCCAAAGACAATAGTCACCTGTCGTGAGGGCACAAGGCCATGCCGAGGCGGCTGACATTAACAAGACACACAGGTCACTGCTTACTTGCGGCACACCCTTTCCCGCAGGTCAGCTCTGGTTGTGACAGGGCGCCTCATGGTACAGCCCGAGGCCACAGAGATGGCACTTTGTGGGGTAGGAAGAGGGCTTCTGAGGCCTTCCCCACCCTCTCCTCCTGTTTCAGGAGGGCCTACGGGCTCCAGCACCCTCAGGGAGCAGCTTGGGAAAGGCCTCCTATTAATACCAGCCATCTGCCTTGCGGCTGGTCAGGTTCAGTGGATACGGGCAGGGCCTGGCTGCCCACAGAATACGAGCTGTGGACCTGAACCAATTAAAACCATATACTTCAGAGTCTCAAAAAGTGCTTAGGCCTGGCCAGCTTGGAAGATGCCCTGTTAAAAGGGGAAGACCCCTCTTGTGTTACTGTGACAGCTGTTCTCTAACGCTTGGACGTCCCTCGAGTGCTGGTCACAGACCCTAGTCATAGACCCTAGTCATACACGGGAGACTGTCAAGCATAGGAAGTAGGCCCCAAGCTTCTCCCCAGATACTTTGTGATCATCTAGCATTGTGCTGCTCACAGTGGCTGATTTTGGCTCACACCAAAGCAGCCCCATGTATTCTGTGGGAGGCGTGGAAGCGGGGATCCCTGCCCCAGAGGCTGGTAGGGCAGCCCAGGGCTAGGTAGTCAGTCTCAGGTAGTCTGCTGTTTGCAACCTCACGGCTCTGCTTGAGCAGAGGACACTGTGTGCTTCCTGGGAAACTGTCCCTTCTGCCTGAAGCACACAGTTCATAAAAGTTAAGGATGTTCCTCTCTTTTTAACTCCAGAAAAGCCTGTGGGCTCAGCGGAATACCACAACCATGTTCTGGCACACAGCAGGATGCAGTCCTGGGAGGTACCCTTGGGTGACTTCTGATCAGAGCCCCAGGGCAACTCCTAGCCTCTAAGGCCTGACCACCAAGCACCTACACATGAGGCACTGCCCACTGTGGGCACCTGTGGCAAACATGGAATACCAAGACTGGCCCCTGAGGGCTCATTCAAAGCTTGTTCAAGGAATGAAAACTATTAATCTGTATTAGGCCTTGAGGATTAAAAAGAGGGAAAAGAGACCTATTGGTATCTCCCTACACCAAAATCCAACTCAAGGAAAATCTTTAGCCCCCAATAAATGCCCCTGCTTTTAGTAAAAATTATTGTCTGCTTTGGATTAGTCATGTCATACCTGACCTGCTATCAGTGACCCTGGATTGTCCCCTACTCCTCTCCCTCCCTGGACAGATAAAGGAATCATCTCTTTATTGCTCAGAGAGCTGTCAGTCAGCAGGTGGGTCTGAGAGCTTCTCAACATGGCAGTGGAGATGTTTCCCTGAATCTGAAATAATTTACAAACAGTGAAACTGCTGTGACTTCCCCTGCCCTCAAAGCGCCACCTGTTCTTTGGCAACTACTTGGCTCAATGTTATGGAGCCTTTTCAAAATAAAAAATGACCATGGCCGAGGGGCGAGCCTTAGTGATGTCATGGTCCAGGGAAAGTGCAGCTTCAAATGCTGTCCCCGCCCAGCGCACCAACAGGCCTCACGGCCCTGGCACAGACGCCAACGGCTGTTGCTAATCCAGCACAGGACTGCTTTTTCTAAGTCCATGACATACATTAAGGACCTGAAAATGCAGACGGTTTTGTTATTGCACTGAGTGCCCTGTTTACCTGACTCGCTTAAGCTTTTATGTTTTATGGTCCAAATGCGCTGACTGGTATGTATGCAGGTTTATGTAAAACGAAGTGCAAACCTGGTGCTGGGGTTGCCAGATAGGTCGGAGTTGCCAGGTTCCTGAGGGCCAGGGCAGGAGGGGCTCCATGTTTGGTGTGGACTGCTTATTTCCAGGTCACAAAATGATGCCCTCTGCCTTTCCTTCAAGCCCTCGAGTCTACTCCTCACCCATCTTTCTGGACTGGGCTCTAAGGCCTCCTGCAGAGTCTGGCCCATGCACTTCTCTCCCAACAAGCATGCCTTGTACTTTCCCTGCTCCCTCTTGAGTTTTCAATCATAGTTGTGGCTGTGGCTACTGAAAATGGTCCTCTTACCTACCTCTACTTATTAAAATGTGCTTCTCCCTTCAGACTCCTCCACGAGGCCTCCCACAATCTCCACACACCTCACTGCTCTTCCTCCTCTGATGTGCAGTGGCAGCTGCCCGAGGCCTGTCTCTGGGAATTATGATCTATCTACTGTCTGGACTGCAGTGGAGTATGTGCCTGCCCCAGGTTTAGAGTGGACAGCAGGGCACACGCAACACAAGCAGGCTCAGCCCCAGGCTGGCTGTGACTCGAGGGAAAGGGGCCTATGAAGGTGTCATTGTTATTTAAGCATCTTCAAAATAAGCCCTTGTTTTCCATTCTCAATGAAACAAACGTGAGTAGTGTGTAAGGATGAAGATAACAACACTGAGCTGTCATTCTATTTGCTACATCATTAAGCCTGCTGACTGGCACTTTAGGGAGCCAGGAACAAAAGGTACCATGGGCAAGTGAAGGGCCCAAGTCACCAGCACTCACGTGGCTGGCGTTTCTGTTAAGAAAAATCCCAGGTGGCCATGTTCTGGGGCCCACTGGACGACATCTGCTCCCTGGGCCATGCGCTGGGTGTAGGGGCTGAGTTACATATTTCTTTCTCCGTTAGCGCTTACTTCTCAATTAATACTTGTTGATAAATGAATTCCTCTTTATTCATAGAGTCCGTACAAATACAGGTACCTTCATATAGGCAATGTTACTAGAGAAATAAAAGTTGAATCGACACAAAGAGCAAGTCCCACCATAATTCTCCACAGGATGATGGGTGTTATCCAGGCTGCATGTTCACACTGTCTGATTCCAACAACCAACACAGAGATGAAATGGAAGCAAACAGGAGCAAGAAAACATCCAGGGTGTTGGAATCACCACATCTGCCTCGCTCTATTCAGGGTCACAACCGTTTCATGATCTTGTAGTTGACAGATGGCATTTTTTAAAAAAAAACATGAGTGACGCACGATGATGGGAGGGGAATGTTCAGGAGGCCTTGGCTTTCACCTTGGACAGCAGCACCTCGTTCTTGCGGCCCTCCTGGAGGGGAAGCAGAGAGTGGTGACTACATTAGCACCCACGTGAGACCCAGGTGGTCTCACTGTCTGTTCCCTGGTCCTTCTGACCACCTAACCCCACCTCCTAGCAGGCCCCACCACAGTGAAATGTCTTTGTGCTGTGCTGACCTCCAATACCAAAATAGCTAAAATGATGCTTGATTTCTGGACTGTTCAGACTGAGAGGATTGGGTACTATCATCCCAAAGATGTCATGATGTCTCAAACATCTTAAGGGGACAGAAGCAGAAAGCAGAGACAGAGTGTAGGAGTTTAGATAAAAGGCATCCCTAAGTTTACACAGCAGGCAGAAGACACCGAAACGGTTTTTTTTTAAGGTGTTACCAGTGTTGGTTTTTTAAAATGTATTTTTTTAATTTATTTTTTTCTTCATTGTTGTCCCCATAGTTCTCCTGCCACCATGTCACTCGTGAGCCATCACCATATCCCGTGTTCATCCCGCCCCTGTTTTGCTCCCCCTCCTTTGCTGCATGCCTCCGTTCTATGGTCAGCTTGCTAGTTTTGACGTTTTCTTGATCTTCTGTTTGGCTTCTCTATCTTCCACATATAAGTGAGACCATCTGAGACACAGCAGTGGAAGTTGAGAATATCCTTAGCTTTCAGAAAGAAACTCAGAACTGGGATGAGAGGCAGTCCTCAAAGATACATCTATCTCCACTTCCCCCTTAAAAATGAAGTGTATAAAATCTGTCACTCAGTGCTGAGGGAGATGATGAGGGAGGTCACAGGTCCCACCCTCTGCCTGGGGAATCTGACCTCAGGCAGCTTGAAGTCACCTCTGCATTATTTTGCATTCCTTCTTCAGACATCTTCAAAGACTTTGCTGTGCCTCCTCTGCCCCTTCGTCCCCACAGCCTGGAGAGCTGAGTATACATACTCATACCTGCTAGCACAAATCTCCACCCCTTCCCTGGGCCATGTTACAAGGAACCCTGCTTTAAACTGGGAGGTGACTGTGGTAGTATGAAAGACCTGGAAGGTAGAGCTGAGGGCGCAGGCCTTCAGCATCCCTGCTTCCCTGGAGGTCTACTTACTGTGCAAGAAAAAATCTTTCACCTTTGAGCCCTCGATACCCAACATCCCAGAGTCACACTTTTCATCTCTCTGGGCCTGGCTAGGTGCGCCTCACTCTCTGAGGCCCCTTGTTTTCTGTGGTTCATGGCTGCAATGGTCCTGATTTTACTAGACAGGTGCAATTTACACTTATCTTCCGCTAAGAGATGGGGACCAGCAAGGCTCTTGAGTCGGGAAGACTGAATTCTGTCAGAAGCAAGGTACTCTGACACTTTTTAAGCACATGTTTTTGGAGGACAGAAGCAATTTTCTCTTGGGGGTGGGAAGAGAATGAAGGGCAAGTTGAGTAACATTTGTCCTATTAGGAAAGTTAAGAAAAATTTCCTTTTTACAATTATTGAGAAATGCTTGCTGGGAGGAACCTTCAGTCTCCACTTATTCCCCCAAAGTGGGGAAGGGCAGAGGCAGAACAAACACAGGCAGAGAGTGATACTATAATACTGCTATGCTACTTTCCCTACTTCTGTGTGTTTTTGAATGTTCACACAGAAAGATGAAATAATAAATAGGTTTCAATTGTTTCACCTCTTCCCTTTTAATGAGGCAAAAAAACCTGAGAAGCATCAAAACACTCCTGCAGCAGAGAGCCCCCACCAGAGCAAAGTCTCACACCTACTGAGTTGATGCTTGAATTTTTCAAGACATTCTAAGCTGTCACCTGGTGTGTGCAAGTGCTCATTAAATTTCATGTGATCTACTAGAAGCTTTTGGGAGACTACAGAATGATACTCTGTTCAAAGCAAATACAAGGAGTCCTTTAGGACTTAGATGGCAATTATGAAGCTGGGGCCCCACAGCCCTGTTTCACTTATAGGGAGTTCAGCTCACTCGAGGTGATGTACCCAAAGTGAGCTTCATAAAAATGTATGGTTTGCATCCATCAGTACTTGGCTAGAATTTAAATCTGGGTGATCCTGTAAGAGACAGTGGTTTAGAGACGCTGTTAATTAATGTACTAGTGTGATTCAGAGTCTATGGTTGTTTCCTGGCTGACTTGTTATTAGCAAACTTTTTGGGGAAGGAAGCCAGTGCAACTTGAGAGATAACCTAATGTCCCAGTTCAAAGAAATCTTGATATCAGAGGAGGCTGGAAGCCAAAATGAGGGCATGACTTGGTTCTACATGGAGACCATAGACATTGGCGGTGCTCAATTAATGTAAGCCAAACCCAGCAAAGGGAACTATTAGGGTGACCAAAGGCCGTGTTCTGGATAAAGATACTGTGCTCTGCATGAAGAATAATCATTGCCCAGCACAACTGCTAGGGACCAGGCTGTGATGAGAATATAGAACTCAGGAGGAGACCAAGCAGGTGGGGAGACAGGTAAAGGGGGAAGAACAGAGAGGGTTATAGGTGGACACTCTACCCTGGGATGAACGTTCTCATTTTTCAAACTGTTTTTCTACTATAAATAAGATCTCACCTGCAACTGCAGTATACGAAACAGCAGAATTACTTTGGCTGAAAACTAGGGTAGAGACTGGGAGCAGCAAGCAAGCCCACCATTACACCAACTCCCCAATACCTGTGGTAACCTCAAGTAACTTGAGCTTATGGAAGAAAGGCTGAGCTTCTGGGATGCTGATAATGGTTGCTAATTTAAATTTCTGAATAAGTGAATTTTTTTTTTTTTTGAAAAAAGGACTACTCATCATCCACATTATCTTAATAGAGGCTATTTTAAGATACAACAAGCCATGCAAGTTCTTAAGAAGGTGATTCCCTTAAGTGAAACGAACTTGGCATGTCTTACATGGCCCCTCAGTGTTACTGTGACTTGCTTGGGCAAGCAACAGGGTTCTAGCTGGCTCTGAAGGACCCACCCTTGGTCTTAGTTGTGACAGCAACTGTGCCTTACGGTTGGGAACACAGAAATCTTGACACTTAGCACATCTAAAGGAACTGTTTCCTCTGGAGATCATTCCAGGCCTTCCACCCCCAGAGCCTGTAGTGCAAGAATGAGCATTTCAATTTTGTTTTTATTTGCTATGATTGTGACAGCTTATATTTATCCTTCCAACTTATTTGCTTTGTGTTTTTGCTATCAACAGGGCAGTGCCGCTGTGTCCAAGCAAGTTCGGAAATGTAATCCCTTTCCTCTGGGTCTTTTCTCTCTGTGAGTTATTTACACTAAATGGAGGAATAAAGTCTGATTGGGAACAGTGGGTCTTTACTTGTCCCGGCCAGCTCACTCACTGACCCTCTGAAATTTCAGCCCCAAACCCTGACAGCCACCAGGGGCTCCTGGAAGCAGGGCAGCTGCTCCCCGGGTGCTCATGCCCAACCTGCGCTCCTGCCTGGCTGCCACAGTCTGTTCATGTTCTCCCCATGGCCAAGTTCTCTCCTTCTCTGACTAAGTTAGTCCCTGCAAGGCAAAAATCTGAAGTTTCTTATTTGTTATTAATTACTAGGGTTTCTGTTTGGTTTTGTTTTCCAGCTTGTTGTTGTCTTCCCCACCAAATGCAAGTTGCGAAACACAGGAACCAATTTGTGTTAGCACCTCATATATCCCTGGCAACATGGTAGAAACAGGAAGAACACTTATTGAAAGGATGACAGATTTCAAAAAGCCCAAAGGTGGTGAATCCTCAAATTTAAATTACAAAAACAGGGAAGAAGCAATAGTGGAGGGAAAGGAAAAACTTAAGAAGGCATGAAGGAAAAGAGAAGAAAAGTCTTAAAAAATATTCAAGCTGCCCGCAGCCTCTGAGGAGCCAGTTCGATCCCCGTCTGCTCCCCGGCCCCGGAGGAGGGTCCCACATGGCGCGCAGACCTCTCCTGCTGCCCGCTGCTCCCCTCAGCAGTGTACTTCGGTCCTTCTGCCTGCTCTGCTGCCCGCTCTGGCGCTGGTGAATTCTCTCACCCTCCCGCGCTTCTGACTGTACCCAGTGCTTGTATAAATAAATAAATCTTTAAAAAAAATTTTTTTTAATAAATAAAAAAAAAAAAGAATGAAATTATTAGTATGGTAAGAATATATGTTTTATTCTATAGACTGAACACTGGGACATAACCTAGCTTTAGTTCCCCTATACTTTCAGCAATCTCTACACTCACTTAGAGAGAAGGAATTCCTGAAATTATAAAGCTGCTGAGATCCAGGGAAGTGGAAGAATAAAGTCTTCCTTCTGGAAAATCTGTTGAGAGCAAACACTTTTCTGTTTCTTTTCTTTTTTTAAAGATTTATTTATTTATTTATACAAGCACTGGGTACAGTCAGAAGCGCGGGAGGGTGAGAGAATTCACCAGAGCCAGAGCGGGGAGCAGAGCAGGCAGAAGGACCGAAGTACACTGCTGAGGGGAGCAGCGGGCGGCAGGAGAGGTCTGCGCGCCATGCGGGACCCTCCTCTGGTGGCCGGGGAGCAGCCGGGGATCGAACCGGCGCTGCAGAGGCTGCGGGCAGCTTCGCAACCCAGCGCTCAACCGCTGTGCCACCGGGGAGGCCCAAGAGAGCAAACACTTTTCTTTCTGGAACAATGGAAAATAACCCTGCCCAAATGCAGGGAGGAAAAAGAACGGGACAAATACAATTCAGTTGAGCGTTGGGTGTTACAGGTGCCAGATACGAACTGAAGCTTTCATCCCTAATCTGCACTCACTAACGAGGTTTGCAGGGATGAGGCCAGCTGCTCTGTGCACGGCTGCTCAGTGGTAAAAGAAAGATTCAAACTCATGCCCGCCACACACAAAGCTCCTTCTCTTCCCACATAGCTAAGATTGGGGGAAGACAATTTCTAGGTCTGCATCCATAACAAATGCTATCTCCTATAGGAGGCTCCTGATGTGGCTGCTGGTGCCATGTTTTTTTGTGAGTTTAACGTGCTTACTAAGTGTTAGGGAACTGGAAAATAAAAGAAGCGATGCCTCTTAGAACATTCAACTAGGGCCTCAAAATGGACCAGAGAACGATGCAGTCTTGAACCATCCACGCGCCATACCTTGCTGTCAGATCACACTGCCAACTTGCTCTTTCCCATTACAGAGCAGCGGGAAACCAAAGAATGCGTTGGTGTTAAGAGGATCGCCTCGAGGTGAACTTAAATCTCACCTGAACCCTCCAAGCCCAGGCCACCCACCCTTCCTCTTACCTCCTTGAACTCTTTCACAGTCTTAAAGTACAGCCTCTGTTTTTCTAACAATTCCAAGTACTGGTCATTCAACTGGTCTCTTCTCATTTTGTTCTCTTGCTTCTTCTTTTCCATCTGTTGAAACATTTAGAAAGGCATGTCTGACCCAGAACTGCCGGCCATATCCAAAGTGCAACTATTAGTAATGTTTTCATGGATTCTTCCTAATATTTTCATTCTAAACATCATTTTTGACATTGGTTTATTTTCTTGCATGATACTGCTCTGAGGCTCTATAATTTATTCAGTAATTCTATTATCAGACCTTAACTGAGCTATTTATTTTTTTGTGACTACAAGCAATTTCATAACACAAGGGTTGGTGGTTCTCAACCACAGGCTATTTTGCCTGCCAGGTACACTTGACAATGTCTGGAGAGTTTAGCTTGGCATAGCTGTGAGGAGGGACAGCTTCTGGTGTCTTCTGTAGAGCCCAGTGATGCTGCTAAATATCCTATAATGCACAGGACCGCCCTGTTCAAGAAATTATCTGCTCCAAAATGTTATCTGTGTTGAGATTAAGAAACTCTAATAAATAACTGAGATCATACTATAAAATTGTGTATCCGTTTTCATTTAACAAAACTATTTCCATGTTACTATCAACTTTCTACAATTAAAATTTAAAAAATACAACAATTTTCCTGATGATCATTGATTACCCATTTTTTTTTTTTTCTCTTGGTGGGCAAGTCAGATTGTCTCCAGGATTGTGATATCATAATTAAAGGCTAGACTTTGATTAAAGAGACTTTTTCTATGGTACCTAGAGCTTATTCATTTACCAAGTCTTAAGTGAATACCCTAAATTCTAAAAGCAGTGGTGATAAGGCCAGGTCACTGCTCCCAGCATGCACATTCTGGAGAGACCGGCACTCACCAAATACCCCACACAAAGAACGACACTTAAAATCCCCAGCAGTGATTGGGACTGTGAAGACAATGGACAAGGTGAAGCGACAGAGAGGAAGGTGGGGATATGACCCCTGCAGACTGGATGGTCAGGGAGGGCTCTCTGAAGAGGTGGCATTTGGGCAGAGTGGGTGGTGGTATGCAATTTATTTGCAGAGGGTCAGTTACAGCATGGCCCAGTGAGGGCAGAGTCAAGGTGCTGAGCAGGTGCCTAGTTCGAGGCAGGTGCTCAGGAGCATGTAGAATGAAGTCATAAGTACTACCTTACTGTGGCCTCACAGGTCTCTGCTGCCTAAATATTGTTTTTGAGTTACACTTTGGAAAGGAATTCACAGTAAACCCAAGTTAAATTTGAAGTGGATATGCGTTACTCAGTAGTAGTCTCCCTTCACACCACACCTTGGGTATCTGCAATCTAGGGGTCTTAGATGTCCCTAAGACCTTTTCCAATCTTGTTCAGAGGAAAGGCCACCCCAGACTGGGATGTGTCTGGTTCAATATTAACCTTGTGCCCAGCTTTTGAGTCCACTGGTGATCCTGCGTTCTCTTTGCACAGGTCTGCACAGGGCCAGCTGCCCAGAGTCTGTGCTGAGGGCTTGAGTTTACTGATACTGTCTTGTGCTTAGGTCTTCCCAAAATGGGCAGGCTCCTCTGCAGAACCGGGTTAATGGCCCCCAACACTCAGTTCTACAGGGACCAGGAACACATTCCCAGAACAGCCAGGAGAGGCCTGCTCTTCCAGGGCCTATACACAGCAAGTCATGTTACAGGAAAGAACCCATCTGACCTTCATTCTGCTTTGTTTAATTCCTTCTACAATCTGTTCCATCTGACGTAAAAACTGGTCCCGGGCAGCAGGGGAGGCCATGGCTCTGAAAGAAAAACCAGGAGAGGTAAGACCAGCACACAGCACTGTAAGAAGAGTGAGGCACCTGAACCCAGAGGATGCCCCAAGAAGCAAACAGGTCTTTGCAAGGCAGCTGACCCTTGGGGGCCCCTGGGACCCCAGGCAGGTTAAGAATTCTGAACTGCAAGAAAGGCATGAAAATTGGCTTAGTCTTACAATTGACTAATTGTATATTAATCTCTTTTGAATATTAATCTTTTTTCCCATTTTCCTACAATTTTTTAAGTAATATATTTATTTTTTCTAAAAGTAAGATAAAATGTTACTACTATGAAAAAATATTTTCTGCTTTGAATGATAGATAGCACATACTGATTTAAAAATGAATTCCATTTAGTTTTTAAAAATCTGAGAATTTGGAGAAACTGGAAGACACTCTCACATTTTCCTAAAAACCAGGGCTAGGCAGCCCGGTCCTGTTTCTAGAAGCAGTAGCTAAATGAGTGGACTCCCTGACATCCTAACACATTCCCCTCCACTACCAGCCCTGCAGGGGGAGTGACAGCAGAGGACCAGAGCTCACGGGTGTGAAGGCTGAGAATTCTTCCAGAGGATGAGCTGATGGAGAACAGAATTCACCACAAAACATTCAAGCTGCAGATTCTCAATTATCAGGGGATAAAGATGAAAGCACCATTTTTTAAGAAATGTCACAAGGTCATAAGTCACTAATTGAATCTGAATCTTATCAGGGAGCTGTGGGGGTTTTGTTTGTTTTCAATTAGAAATGAAGCTTAAAATTTATATCCTGCCACTTTACTGAACTGATTGATGAGTTGAATTAGCTTTTCTGTGGAGTTTTTGGGGTTCTCTATGTATAATATCATATCATCTGCAAATAGTGATAGTTTGACTTCTTCTTTTCCTATTTGGATTCCTTGGATGTCTTTCTCTTGTCTTATTGCCCTGGCTAGGACTTCCAGTATTATATTGAAAAGCAGTGGTGAGAGTGGACATCCTTGTCTTGTTCCAGATCTTAATGGAATTGCTTTCAGCTTTTCACCATTGAGAATGATACTGGCTGTTGGCTTGTCATAGATGGCCTTTATGATGTTGAGGTATGTTCCTTGTATCCCAAGAATTTCAAGGGCTTTTATCATGAATGGGTGTTGCACTTTGTCGAAAGCTTTCTCAGCATCTATTGATATTATCATATGGTTTTTATATTTCTTTTTGTTGATGTGTTGGATAACGTTGATTGATTTTCGGATGTTAAACCATCCTTGTGCCCCTGGAATGAATCCTACTTGGTCGTGGTGAATTATCTTATGGATACATTGTTGGATTCTGATAAAGCCTGTAATCCAGTAAAATCTTAATCATTGGTCACCTGCCAGGGGACAGTTGACATTTTTGCTGGAAAGGAAGCTGGCCATAAACACAAGGAGCAAGGCTGGTACTGCCTGGACAGTGGGTAGGCCGGTGAGCAAGCCAAAGGCCTGGAAGGACTGGGGTACAGAGGGTCTTGCCACCCAAGTTTTGGAGAAAAAAAAATTCATATCTGAATAAAGCAGTTTGGAGGATGCACATTAATGTAAGAACAAAATGTCCTGCAAGGTTTTATCTTTTATTTATTTATTTATTTTTTTAGAGGCATGTTTTATTTATTTATTTATTTGTTTGTTTTGTTTATACATGCACTGGGTACAGTCAGAAGCCTGGGAGGGTGAGGGAATTCACCAGAGCCAGAGCAGGGAGCAGAGCAGGCAGAAGGACCGAAATACACTGCTGAGGGGAGCAGCGGGCGGCAGGAGAGGTCTGCGCGCCATGTGGGACCCTCCGGTGGCAGGGGAGCAGCCGGGGATCGAACCGGTGCCACAGAGGCCATGGGCAGCCTCGCAACCCAGCACTCAAACGCTGCGCCACCGGGGAAGCCCTCCTGCAAGGTTTTAAAGAATCTTTTTTAAAAATTCTTTTTAAAAGAATTTTATAGATTTCACTTTGAAAATCTGTATGTGCTCAAAACAAAGGGCATTAATCTAATCTCAGCAAGAAAAAAATATACAAAGAGATCACAGTAGTTTGGCAGAGCCACAGTACGTGAAAGTTAACTTTCTAGATGCTCTAAAATTCACTCCAATAATCATTGTTTTTTTTTGCAAGAGTGCAAGGCTCGTGTAAAATAAGGTATGGCTGTACTTGCAGTGGGGGTAAAAGTGCTTGACATGCTCAGCACTCAGTTATTCTTGCTCGACCCCATACTACAGTATGAAGGCTGGACAAAGGGGCAAGGTGCATGGAGGGACTGACAGCCAGCCAGGAGGACTGACAGTACTTACTGTGAGAAGTTCTCATGGATTGAGTTCAGCAGGCTAATCTGGGGAAGAAAGAAGAAACAAAACTCTAAGACGGAAGGTCCCTTTGCTATCTAAACCACTCAAAACCTGTCTTCTGAAAGGAGCACATCTTGTCTGTGCAGATGAAAGTTAACATAAAAAAAAAGCAACATGTTCTTAGTCCCATAGATTTTCCCAGAGTATCTACTGCTTACCCATGACACTAGGAATGGGGGAAAAGGGCTCCTTGAGGGATCCAAACCCTGCCGGAAGATTCTAGGCTATTGGGGCAAGCTGCTACCTCAGCCATCTCCACCATGCCAAACACTGCACTTTTTTTCAGGGCTATCAGCTTAGCAGAAGGTGAGTAGGGTAGGGAGCAAGAATATCATGTTCTCTCTGTTCCCTTCCGCAAATCTTTCTGCCAAAGTGGCCAATGGCTGGGCAGCTCCGAGAACCTCCCCAGGAATGCATTATTCCATGCCTCCATTTCCATGGAACCCAGCTTAGCCTGCACTGCAGGACCCCCCATCTGTCTCGGTGATACAGTCTAGGCAGGGATCCAAGTTAGGAATTTAGAAACCTAGGCCCTCTTTCTGGCTGTGTCACTAATTCACCTTGTAAGCACAGGACCTCTATACTTGGACCTCAGATTCAGACTGTAACAGGGAAATGATATTCTTCTCTTTGTGACACTAAACAGATGTTTAAAAGCTGAAATATTATCAGCAAAAATGGACTTGGAATAAAACATACAATTTATTCAAGCGCCAAGTTCTGTGTTAATATGGCTTAGAATTTAAAAGCCTCCACTCCCATACACTACTAGTTTTTAAAAGAATGCAATGACTTTATTTTTTTATTTTTATTTTATATATTTATTACACCATTTTTCATTTTTGCATAATATATGCCTTTTCATCTTGGTTATAATCTCCATACAATTCCCACCACCCTTGTTTTGATCCTACTCCCTTTTCTCCCCCCTTGTAGTATGTCTGGTTTATAGTTCTTGTTGATTTTGATTTTTACTTCATTATAATTTGTCTTTTTCCTGGTCCCTTACTTAGGTTTTCTAAATTCCTGCTATAAGTGAGACCATCTGGTATTTTTCTTTTTCTTTCTGGCTTATTTCACTGAGCATGATCCCTTCCAGCTCCATCCATGTTGCTGCAAATTAGAAAGCAGTGACTTTAAACACTGCTGATGAAGGAAGGTGGATCGGCTGGCAAGTCTTCTACTCTCCAGGTAGGAAGACCCCAAGCCAGGACATGGACTAGAACTATCCCCCCAAGTCTGATTTAAATTCTACCAAATACATTCAACTCACTTATCAAATGCTCTGTAAATGTCCATCACTGCATAAAGCTCAGGATACAGAAAAAAAAAAGGAACTCAATTCTTCTTCTATGACGAAAGAGATTTCTCTGGTTTAACTGACAACAGGCAATAAAGGTGACAATAATTACAGATGCCTCTATTTGGGTTCAGGTAAAAGATACATCTGTAATATTGCTCTTAATTAAAGTGGTAGGTAGTGCAGGTTGCAAGGTGATAAAAACAAATTCTGTCAACCTCAAGGTGAGGGGGTAGGCAGGGACTTGTATGTGCTGAGAACCACCACCTTGCAAGGAACTTCGCTGTCTCCGCTATAATCCCGTGGAGCAGATGTTAAGCTCATTTTACAGATGAGGAAAATTAAGGCCAGACTAAAGCCCAAACCTGTCTGACTCCAAAGTTCAATCTCTCTCCACTATACTGAGCTACTCTTTGAAGACCAGGATTATTTTGTTTTGTTTTTTGTAAACATAATTGCACACCCTCCCTAATCATTTCTCGGCCAACTTGGGGGGAGTCCTGAATCATGAATGGAGCTAACCTGAGTGACAGCCAGAGCAATACATAGGCACGTCAGTGCCCATGTTCACCTTTTTTCACTCCTGCATTGAATTTTACATTTCCTTTAGTTCAGACCCATGTTGGTCACTCATAGTTAAATAGCTACTTCCCCCATATAAACTATTAGAACCACAATCCTTATTTCATTGAGCTGGTGCTTGCCTTCCTTTAGAACTCAAACTCGTTTCACCAACTCCAGGAGCGCCCCCCCGACCCCACCCCAAGCACCTCTTGATCTTCACTAAGTATTTTTTAATGAAAGCATTACTCACATGGCACCAGGAAACAGCTACCCACCCCATACCAAGGGTGCTCCCATTAAGTCTTGTACTTTCTGATTTTTATCTCAGCACTAGGCAAACAACAGGCACGCCTTTCACTTGAAGTGAATGGATTCCAGATGTAAAATTTCAGGGTCAACAGCACTGACTGGTAAGTGTTCATCTGATTCTCTCTCTCCCTTTTTTTTTTAACAAAGGCTCTTACCTCTTTTTCCAAATACACCTTCTTATCATCCAGGGTATTATATAAAGTGAAGAACTGCTTGGTTTCTTTGTGTACTGCTGAAACTGTAAATGCAAGGGCATCAGCACATGAATAAGAAAATATATGAAAAGCACCCTAAGCATGCTCGCCCCTTGAGGTGCCCCAGAAGGACTGGACCTAGACCCACCCATGGGCTGGCACTCACTTGCTGTCTGTGTGGAAGCCCAACAGCGCACATGGTTGTGCAGAGCTGCTGTGGCCAGGACTGACCAGACCAGTCACAGTGTGGGACAGGTGGGTTTCTCAAAGTACTTTAGGTAGGTGTGCAGGGAAAATGGCATCGATGAGGAAGCCACCACGCCACTCGTCCTGTTAGTGTGGCTTCTCCCAACCAACCCCCGCCCCATGGGAGCAGGAACTCCGTCTGTCCACTTTTATAAACCATGTGCTTAGCACAGGCCCATCAATTAGGTCCTCCAAAGTATCTCCTGGACAAATGATGGTCTATTGCAGCACAGAATAAAAGCCTAATATATGTGAATTTTCCTGTGCATGTAAGGGGGGACTTTACTTACCAAGGATCCCAACAGCTTTACCTATAAAATTACTCTGCATTTCTACCTCTCCTTCTTCCCTCTTCCCTCCAGAATGGCTTATGAACAAAAAGCCAATTCTACACTTGTGAGTGCAATATTCACCAGAAAATAAGTACTGGGGTAGAGGGTTCTAACCCAAACAGACCCCTTCTGTGACTCTCTTATTGCTCTGAATTCCCATAATGTATAGTCATCCAGAGAAAAATAAAATCCAAAGACCTTGATTCATAATCAGGCTTTGAGTCTGTGCCCAGTGCTCCAATTTAGCTCTCGCTAAAAGAATCCTGCTGCCGAACAATTATCAGGCACTGGTCAAGACTGGTGGGGTTGGTATCCTACTGGCTCTTGTTCCCTGAGTACAGGTGCTTCTGGAGGATCATGGGTGGGGTAGGAGAGGCAGAGCAGGACACAGGCTTACCCCACTTCTGCTTTCTTTGAACTACGGTCATTAACATTTACATCTGATTCTTTAAACCAAACTTTCAACTTTACTACCCAGTTAATAGCCATGTCTCTCTAGCTGTGCAGTTCAAAGATGGGTTTGGGTTGGGGACATTTGCTGTACATATTTGGAAATAGAAGAATCTGATACAAGTATTTTGTAGCTTAAAAATGTCCCCAATATCAAAATGTCTAATTTGTATGAAAATCATTTAATGAACTACTCAATGTAAAGTATTATTATTATGTTATAAGCATTAGAACAAGGGTGCCCTGTATGAAAGAGAGAATTAACTGGGGAGCTTTTAAAGTCTCATGACCAATTATGTACGATATTTTGGAAGTGGGATTTGGATGATTATAATGGGTAACCAAAGTTGAAAATCACTGCCATAAATAAAAGTTAACTTTTGCTTCACTGCCCAGGAATGTGTCTGTCACCCTTACCCCACTCAGCTCAAGGACTGGATGAGAGAAGCAGATATTTGTTGATAATAAAAAATGATACTGCTGTTTTGGTGCAAGTGCTTGAAAATGCCTGGTATAAAAATAGTCTATCAAAATGACTTTACCCTATATGAAATTTGCTCTGAGAAATACACAGATGAAAAGTATTAAAATGTTACAAGTTAGGTAGGCAGAAGAAACTTAAGGTTTCTGCTGAGAAACTGCCATTGTTGACATCTGTTCCTCAGGATTTAAATCAAATGTGAGACCTGTATAAAACATCAGGATGGTGGGTGATACATAAAAGGAAGCTGGATTGTGGGCTCTGGTAAGGACAGTGCTCCAGCTTGAACTAGGAAGAATGCCTGCGAGGCCAAGATTTCAAGGCAAAATCTGAGTTGATTTTAGGAAAGGAGTTGTGTTTTGCCAAGTGCAGGGCAGTGGCATGCTAGGCCAGCTCACAGGAGAGCACCAACTAATGCAGGGGAAGTTGCAACTGAAGCTGATCCAGATGATACAGGACATTGCACATTTATGATTCTGAAGATAATCCAACAGGTTATGGGAAGCTATTAAATATTTAAGATTTTAAGGTAACAGAGTAGGATGACCAAGTATATGTTTAAAAAGGCCATCTCAGGCAAGAGTGCAGAGAAGGGGTTACACTCTGGGCATGATGCGAAGGTGGCTGCAGCAGTAGTCCAGAAGAAACAAACTTGACTATTGCTCAGAAACAGAACTGGAGTCAGAGACTCCAGCAGAGTCAGAGAAGACTAAGTGGGATCCAGCTCAGCCAGACAGTGATCCTAGTGACCAAGAGGCAAATGGGTTAGGGAGTCTAAATTCAGTGCTTTCTTTCTGTGTCTGAGACATCCAGGGGATGGCAAAGAATGGGATCCTAGAAGAAGGAGGGATGGTCCAGCACTTGTTTATAGAGGATATCTGAGCTGGGTTTTCAGGGATTTTGTCTGGCAGGGAAGGGATCCTAGGCACAACTTAAGAGGAGATGTCAAGGCACAAGAAGTCAAAGTGCATGGTGTGTTTACAGGTAGTGTGTGGATGGTGAGACCAGAGCATGTGCTCAAAGCAGGAAAGGGAGTTCCAGGGAGGCAACTTAGGATACTGGGCATAATGAGAGAGGTTTACTCAGTAGGCCCTGTGGAGCTCCTGAAGAGTTGCCAGCAGAGAGAGGTGTGTGTGGATGAGGGGTTTGGAGAAGGGACTGCAATAGACTACTGAATTGAGCTGTGACATGAGTAAGAACAGATATGGTGGTAGCATTGGGAACAGAACAATGACAGCTTTGAGGTACACTCAGAGCCTGACCCAACAAGCAGAGGGGGAAGCCAGGGGGAAGCCAGTCCTAGATTAACTGGGTCAATACAAAGCTGATAAAGGTAGGGGCCATGGCAGCAAGATGTTTGTAGAGAAGACAAATGAGTGAGGACTGATCGAGGATGTCGAGGTCATGATGTCCCATGTGAGGCTACAAAGTGGATGGGGAGCTCAGTGGTGTCAAATGGCTGAGTGGGATGAGGGCTGGCTTCAAACATTACTCTCAGAGCTCATTTTGCTTACACAATCTCCATGGAAAGGGCACTGAGATCACCATGGTGCTGCTCCCAGGGCTGTGGGTCATCTACCAGCAGGCTCTGTGGCATGAGCACCGAGAGGGCCCAATGATAACGAAGCCCTTTCTGGGTGGCTTTCAGGCATGTGCTATGGTATCCGCCCACCACAATAAAGTGGGACAGAGCCCCTCGCTTCCTGACCCTCCCTGGGCCAGCCTGGAGAGCTTGTTTGTGGTCAAAGCACCTACTCTGGCGGTAGAGTTCAATAAATCTCTTCTGATACTGTATTAGCTCGGCTCTGCTGGGCACTTCATCAATCTTGCGATGCAAAATTGCGATTTCTCGATTTCTTCGAGCCTAAATGCAAAAGGGAAGCGGAGACAACACTACTTGGTAAAAGGCCTCACGGTTCTTTCTCGGGAGTCTAATAGTACCCTCCCACCCCAACTGAGCCTAAACACATGTGCTGGAATACAGGCACAAAATTCTGTTGACTTGAGGTCCGTGTGATTCTGACTTTCACTTTGCAGCAGATGGAGAAGGTGTGGTGGTGAACAAAAGGCATCAAATTAAAGGATCCAGAAGGAAGGTTCTGAATGGGAAGGGCTTTTATGCACAGAGCCCCCAGTCAGCTCACTAGACCCCCAAGAACTCTGCAGTAGACAATCCACCAAAGCCAGGCGGGAACAGGCGAGGAAAGGTCAACAGGAACTGATGACGCCACCCTGCTCCCTCCATACACATTCCAAGTTCCTCAGCATGGCTGAAAAGCCCCCACAGCTGACTCCTAAAATACCTTTGCAGCATCTTTACCCTACCATGAACCGGGGGTATACCTGCCCTACTCACTGCTTCAGGGGAGGCGCAGAGAGATAGCAGCGGCTGAGGTGGGCGGGGGCTCAGCTCACACACTGCTCCCTCCACACACTGGCCTCAGCACTGCCTTCCTTCTTGCTGCCCCACGTTCCCACTCTACCGAGCTGCTGGCCTCATAACAGCAGGTGCGGGTCTCTACTTCATCCCGAAATACAAGCCTCCAGGACGGAAATCTACTACAATTCTTGCAACCAAACCAACACAGGGACTCTGCACCTCTGGCTAGAGGCAAAGATGTCTTTCTCCTTTCAGCCAAGGCTAAGGCTACACTCCCCAAGGGCGCTCAGGTTCTGACTCCTGGTTGTTTGTTCCCTCCCCCCACCCCTAGGATATGATTATTTATTCTTTTAATTTTATCTTTAAACTTTCCATTTCCACTTGCTGCTGCTTCTCAGCATTTAAATATGCTCAAATTTCTTACTGGTAAAAAAGTCATTTTTTAAACTCTGATCAACTTCCATAACCAAACTTTCTTTTCTCTTTAACAAGCTTCCTGACAGCCAGGTACCTTCAGTGCCTCTAACTCTTCCCCCCTCAACCCCCTCCAGGTATTATTTAACCCCTGCAGTGGGGTTCCCCAATATCCCTGAAACTGCTATGGCCAAGGTCATGACAGAGTCTCTCCGGGGTACAAATAACAGACAATTCTCAATTTCGAGATTTTTTTATTTTTAGCAACATTTGCCATTCCCTCTGCTCAGCTTCCATAAAGACAGGTGCTTTTCCCCATGCCTCTAGCTGCTGCCCCGTCGCCCGCTCACTGGTAGAGTCCTCTTTTTTCTCTGCCCGTGCTTCCATTGGGGTAAGTCCCCGAGTCTCTTCTAAGCTTATTTTCATAGCCTTCATTATAACCTGCCTGGTGCTGACACCCAAATCTCAGCCTGATTATTCTGAGCATCAGGCCCAAGACCCAACCACTTCTTGGGCAATTTTACTTGGTCAAGTATCCCACCTTGTAAATGTCCTGAGCAGATCCCATTAACACTTCTATTCATCCTCACACTCCCTTTTAGCCCTGTGGTTTCTCCTTTATGCTTTTTCTCCTTATGCAATTGACACAAGTATCTACCCTACTGCCCAAGCCAAAAATTTAAGCACTTCTCTTGTGTCTTCTTTTTCTCTCATCCAATTGGTCTTAAGTTCATCAGATACATCTCCTCAATCCTTCCTCCGACATTCCATTCCCATTGCTCCTGCTTGGTTCAGGCCCTCAGTGAGCTTGGGTCTTAATTGCAATTTTTCTCCAGACAGCCTGAAACTGCCCTTGGTAAACAATTCGCTATCAGTTTCCTTGTACTCTGCTGTCTATGGATGTGTCTTGATCCTCAAATAGCCAGCCAGCTCCCAGAAGACGAGCCATCCCATATTCCTGGAATCTAATGCAATAAGCTTCCAAGTATGCAGCTGTACCATCCTGATTTTATTTAATTCTCTGCCTTTTTAAAGATAAGTACAGCAAGGGTCCTTGTATCCAGGACAAATATGATTCATGTGAATTTAACCAAGCAGCTCAGCAAAATAAGCCAAAGCCAGAGATAGGAGAAACAGGGTCTCACTACATGGTGTCTGCAGCCCTTTGTTCTTCCCTTCCCAGATAATAGAAAGGACTGAGGCCAAAAGCAACATATGTTAACTCTGGTTTTTCTGAGTTTCCGTGAGCCAGAGGCTGGCAGTGAGAGGGCATTTACAATGGAAGTTAGAACGAACTTAAACATCTACCTCCTGCATGTTTGAGAGTGTTCTACAAACTCCCAAGGTTATCAAATATGACAGCTAAAATGCTGTTTAATTATAGAGGAAAAGTACTAGTTAAAAATGTTAGAACTTGTCTGACTCTTGGCTTACAGCTGCTTGACACTGGACAAGTACCTAACTTACTTGAGTCAATTTCTTCCTGTAGTAAATGAGGCTAATTCAATTACTCTGCCCTGGGATGAGGAACAAGCAAAGCCAGATGATTATGAAAGTGCCATACCAATGAGAGATGTTGCCATCAACCTCTTAAAGCAGTGGGTTCTACTCCGGACAGAAGACGGGCAACAGTAGTTTCAAATGACAACTCTCTCTAGTTCTTAGGTACTGAGACTTTCTAGTTCTGCCATAGGACATTCATACCTAGTTTGATGTACTTATGTTTTTTTTTTAAAGATTTATTTATTAATGCATACGAGAACAAGGGTGTAGGGCAGAGATGCGGGGGTGGAGGTGAGAGGATTCACCAGAGTCAGAGTGGGGAGTAGAACAGGCGAATCCACTGAAATACACTGCTGAGGGGAGCGGCGGGCGAGACAGGAGAGATCTGCTGCGCCACGTGGGCTGCCCCCTGGACGGGGATTGAACTCATGGTGCAGTGACTGGAGATAGCTTGAGAGCGCTGAGACTTAACCCCTGTGCCACCAGGGAAGCCCTGTACTTATGCTGTTTTTACTTACCTGAAGTAAACGGATCTTGTAAAGTTTCTCTTTCTCCATATTATATCGTCTATCTAGGTCTTCCTAAAAATGGAAAAGAACACAATTATCTGGAAACAGGAAACTTTCTTTGATGAAGTCTTTTGAAGTTGAATATTGTTTTTATCATATCTTCCCCATCCTGACGCTCCGAATTTCTATTCTTCAGTGGCTGTGTTTAGGGTTTGGGTCATGAGAGACACCTGATATCCTTGCATGTCACTTTATAATAACTCTTCCTTCTGAAACCCAGGCTGAATCCAGTGTTCTTAACTGAACTGAACTATCCCCCCAAATGTATGTGCCCTTTCCTCTCCCCTCAAAAAAAAGAAACTTCAAATTATGGTCACAACTTAAAGAATGTGTTGTTTTTCCCTCTGTGTTTGGAAATGATGGTGGTTTGCTTTCTATGTGTCTTGTTAGGCTTGCACTGTCTAACAGGATGGCCACTAGCTATATGCAGCTATTCAAATTCACATTAATGAAAATTATAATAAAATTCAGTTTCTTAATTTCAGCAGTTACATTTCCAGTGCTCAGCAGCCATGGTAGCTAATGGCTATTGTATTGGGCAGTGCAGATTTAGAGTATTTGCATCATGCCAAAAAGTTCTTTTGGGCAGTCTTAAATTAAAATGCAAAACTAGCCCCTCTGAACCCAGTGAGGTAAGAGACATGGAGAGGTGGATTGCTGTGTCCCAGAAAGCTATAAAAGGGGTCAGAGGAGCCCTCCCTTAGCACACGTGCACACACACAGGAAAACACAAGTCTCTTCCACAGTGGCTCAACTGAAGGCAAACCCCTTCAGTTTGTCGTAGGGGGTCTCAAACCTCACTCTTCTGGGAGCATATGAGGGCAAGGGAGAAGAGGAACCCTAAAGGAAGCAGAGGTGTAGAGACTTCCCTGCTTTTCTTTTTCTTCTCCTCTTTATTTCCCATCTTTTCCTCAGGATGTCTGTTGAAGTGCTGGGAGCTTAACTCAGAACAGGAGTCAGAAAACAATAGCTCGTCAGCGAACTTCTACAGCTCTTGCATCAAATTTGCATTTCTGCCTATTTTTGTAAAGAAGTTTTATTGGAAATGGCCATGCCCTTTTATTTCTGTATTGACCATGACTACTACAGATTGGCTCCCAAAGTTGAACATATTTACTCTCTGGCTATTTACAGCTTGCTGACCCTGGGATACAGCATAATAGAGAGAGGAGTTCTTGCTTGGCACACTTCCATCCCCTCAGAGTCCCGGGCTGTGGCCACATATGTGGCTAATGCAGGCCTCTCCCCACTCAGCTGAGAGGCAAGACTGGAGATAGCAGGCCTGTGCACGGTGCTTGGAGGAAACCCATCTGAAAGGTGGCGATGGCTGGTGTGATCTTGCCTCCATCTGACGGATAGGTGTGTAAAATGGGACTATGCCCATGAGAGCCCATGGATGAAGTGGGGACAGAGAATATTAAAGTAGGCATGAGAAACTGTCCTAGCAGACCGCAAAGCCAGGTACCACACCCCCAGGGACAATGGCAATCCTGAGAATGGGTGGGTACTTGCATTATGAGTCATCACAGGAGTTACAGCATCAGGCGGCTCTCCACTGGTGAGTGTCTGAAATGATAAAAAGCAACAAACACCTCTTCTGAGTAAGAAAAGGGCTAGAAGCTGAGGGTCTAGTTGTAGGAAGGAGTGAGGATAGTGGATATTCATCAACTGTGTCTGAATAGGGAGCCCAAAGGAAATTTTAAATTGTTTTTAAATGTCTGTTGGCAACACACTAGCAAGCCTAATTGTCTTTTTTTAAAAAAAGATTTATTTATTTATACATACAATAATTGGGGTATAGGCCAGAGTTGAGGGGTTGAGAGGATTCACCAGAGACAGAACAGGCAGACTGACTGGAATACACTGCTGAGGGGAGCAGCAGGCGAGACAGGAGAGGTATGCTGCACTATGTGGGTAGCTCCCTGGCAGGGGATTGAACTAGTGCTGCAGAGGCTGCGGCTAGCTTCATAGGTTGCGTCTTAACCCCTCGTGCGACCAGGGAGGCCCAAGCCTAATTGACTTTGACTGTGAGTAGTAATCCCTCTAACAAGATGTGATTGTTAAGAAATGTGAACCTGAAATCACACATCTGTGATTTGTACAAAGTCAGAGGCTGACTGAGCTGATGATTTTAGACTCTTAAGGCTCAAAGTTTCAGAAACAACTCAAGAGGCAGAGTTTGCAATGGGGTCTCATAGTGTCCTGCACAGCCAGAGCACTGCCTGTCCCCAAGCAGAGGGGCACATGGACTGGTGCTGGGTGACTCAGATGAGCTGATTCCCTCCCTGAGCCTCAAGGACTCCTCTATAAGGGAGAGGATGCAATCGATGGGTCTGAGCTACCTTCAGTTCGTACATCAAGCTCAAGGAGCCTCAGGATATTAGCTTTGAAATGTGAGATGAGAAAACAAAAACACAGGAATCTGAGCAATCTAATTTGGCAAGAGAAACCACCAAATGGTGGTTTGTAATTATTGCTTCATGGAAATCCACACAAACTCCTTGGGAGCTGACGTCCTTTGTTCAGAGAGCCAGCTGGTCAGATGTGTCCCATAACAATGTTCTGCACAGCCAGGGTTTAATATAAGTTAACACTGTGCTCCTTTAGGGATAAGACACAAACCCAGGAAGGAGTGGAGGGTGAGTAAACTGATAAAAATTTCAGAGAAAAGGTTGAATGGGAAACAGCCCAGTTCCTGGAAACACCACTTTCCTAAATGCAGGGAGAGGTCAGAGTTGTAATTGGTAATTCCTGTCTGGGGTGCTGCTATCCACAACTACTGCTGCCATTTTTTTTTTTTTAAGATTTATTTTTATTTATTTATTCATATAAGAACTGGAGGGTGGAGTAGGTCAGAGATGTGTGTGTGTGTGTGTGTGGGGGGGGTGTATGTGAGAGGATTCACCAGAGACAGATTGGGAACAGAACAGGTGGATCTGGGTGACACAGGAGAAGTTGCTGAGCCATGTGGGTCAGCTCCCTGGCCAGGATCGAACTCTGCCTTTTATACTACAGAAAGAAGAGAAAGAACAGGGATGGAAATTTAAGAAAATCCTGTGATGAACATTTGAAAAATGTGTGTTCAGAGGACTAAGAAAAAGGGCCAGTCCTGTTTAACACCAGGCTGTGTGCTGGTTAGTGCCCTAGAAATCTTTTCACAGGGCAAGTCCAAAGGGCCCCTGAAAGTCTCACAGACTCCTTCAGAGCTTTACCTTTTCACCTCCGCCCGGTGATCTCTCAGCTTTCAGGTTTTCGATTTCTTGCTGTAGCCTTGTCATTTCCTCCTTTAAAAGTGATATGAATGTATTTTATAGAACCTGGACAGGCTTATAACTGGATTTAATTATTTCACTTGTGCCAGAGTCTAATTTTCACATTCTGTGAGTATATGCTAGAAAAGTCCACTAGCAATTAGCAATCAGCAGCCCTTACTCCCAATTTTCAGCCTTGGAAAAATTTGGATTGGGGGGCAGTTTACAGAGGGCTTTTTGTTTCTAAAGGGCAGTGAGGCACACAGTGATTGCTGGGACATGATAACAGGGTGGTCTAGAGCCTCTTGAGTTCCAAATAACCTTTTCTGCTTCCTCTCTTCACACACTGTCCACCCTTCCTAGAGCTCACCAACCACCTCCTCCACTTGCTACTCTTGCCTGGCTTTAAGGAAAATCCTGCTTCTGGATGGTTCTTGTGCCTGAGTGGCCTCTCCTCACCTGGGGCTCACACAGAACCTGCCAGATCACTTGTGCATGCATCACCCTACCATTAGACTATGTGTCCTCAGATGGCAGGAACTGAGGCATGGTCAAGACACACAGGCATCCCAGGTTATCAGGACAGCCCTGGTTTCGCATGGTTTTATTCTTTTTATACTGTTAAATACACTTATAAATTGAAAAAACATTGTTTGTCAGACTGTGCTCTCAAATTGAGGTGCTGCACGCATAGCTACTAATCTAATTTACACCTGGCATCTAGCAGGGTCCCTATCACAGTGCTCTGCTCAGCTTACACAACTGACACATAACTGCTGGGTGAATCTATTCCTCCCCTGGATGTTATGACCCAACAGGACTACAGGAGGTAAATAAAGCAAGAGATTTACAAAAGTCCCAGTTTAAAATCTGCCCACATTTGGCAAACTTACTCGGCAATGTGCTTTAAACTCCTGTTCCTGGCTTTTCAGATTCTCATTCATGGCCACAAGTGCTCTCAAGTTCTGCAGGATACTGAAGAGAAAAGACTGTACAATGCCACACCACAACCCACTGCAATTTTACAAATTACAGCTAAAACCAAGTCCCCAGCTAAAAAGGACTACCCTTTGCCTCTCTCAAGTGTATCTAAGGGGGTCTTCATAGATGTAATGACTGCCATTTAACGGACACGCTCTTTCTTTATGCCCCAGTACATCCAAACAAACATGAAAATGTCAACTGCAGAAACAGCAATAAGTTTAAAGAGTACAAGATATACTCAGTGATATCAGTTAGTCAATAGTGTTCAGAGCATAGATAGTATCGCTGACCATTTTTAATTTCCATTCTGAAAAGGAAACAAGTTGTGTAAATCAGTAAAAGCACTAATTTGAAAATAATAATGTCAAGTACCTGATAGTACTTTGTTCCACATCATGAAAAGAGGATTTCCACTTACAAAGTCAAATAATCTGTAGGTACATCTCTGCTAAAAATGTCCAACAAACTCAGAATTGTTCAGTCTGTGCCTGAAACTTTTTATGATTTTACAATCTCTGCAAATGAGTGACACCTAGAAGCATTTACCATCCAGTTTGTTCCTGGCTTTTCAGATTGGTGCTAAATATAAGTGCTTCTTTTATTTAATTTAAATTGTCTAAGACAATTTAAAATGGAAAAAAAACAACTGATCTTCTGTCTTTTAGCAAATACTGCACCTTTTGTCCCAATAAGACATGGCTAAAATGCGTGCTATTAAAAAACTGTTACTAATGGTTAACTCCAGGGCTGCAGGGAGGGATGGGAGAGAAACATTTCCCCCTTGTTTGTACTGCGAATGTATTGCTCCCCCCCCCTCCCCCGTTTTTAAAAATAGAAAGGCAAAAAAAACCAAATAACAAGAACCTGCTGCTTCTGACTCTGAGTGAGAGTGGAGAGAGAGGCGGTTTACTCAGGGCAGCCCGGCAGTGGGCACATCCTGGATCAGCATGGGAAACTGACCTGGAAGGGTCAGAGCATGATTCTTGGGTCTTCATTTCTGTGCCCAAAGAAATTAAACCACCAGGTACTGGCAAAGTTTCTTTCTTCAAAGAGAAATAAAAATAACCTGAAACCTCTTACCTTGGGTCAGCTTTGGCTTCTATCTTCTTGAGGGCTGCTTGTTCTTTGTCCAATTTCTCACTGTAACTCTTCAGCTGCAAAAGAATGGGGGCCCCGTTGCTGGAGATTTGATAGTAGGGAAGAGCAAGCACTTCTATTCTCCTCCCCCTACCCCCACCAGTACCCCTACTCTGACATACGGCCAAACAAACTGGTTTTGGTGGTACACTGAGAAAACAGGTGGATAGGAGAAACAGGATGGGAATACAGGGAAAGTTCAAATCTGACTTTTCTGGACATTCTCTGTTGGTTAAAGAAATTTTGTCAATGACTTCAAATCACAGCAGCAAATGGGTAAAAGTCACAAGTAATGATAATAGCAAGTGCTTTTCAGTAGGAAGGGGGCACGGGCAGCATCCTATCTCCTGGCAACTTGTTCCAGCTCCAATAATTCCACCTTCAGTTTCTGAGTCAGATAGTGAGATTTAAAAACAAATTTTTTTTACAGGGGCCCAGATTTTAATTTATCAGGTGCAAAGTTCTACCACAGAATACTAGGCTGCTATTAAAAAAGTGCGAAACCATGAGCATAGCATACTTATAAAATGTATAAAGGAATATATATACTGAATGTATACAGGTATAAAAGAATGTAAGTGTTACTTGTACACGCAGAAAATGTTTATGAAAAAGATTCACAAGAAACTGGTTGCACTGGTAACTGCTGAATAGGTCATCTGTGTGGCTGGGTTATGGGAGGATTGGGGGTACACTCTTATTACTTTTTTTTTTATATAGAGGCATGTTATTTATTTATTTATTTATTTGTTTGTTTGTTTTTGTTTATACACGCACTGGGTACAGTCAGAAGCACGGGAGGGTGAGAGAATTCACCAGAGCCAGATTGGGGAGTAGAGCAGGCAGAAGGACCGAAGTACACTGCTGAGGGGAGCAGTGGGCGGCAGGAGAGGTCTGTGCGCCATGTGGGACCCTCCTCCAGTGGCCGGGGAGCAGCCGGGGATCGAACCGGCACCGCAGAGGCTGCGGGCAGCTTCGCAACCCAGCGCTCAACCGCTGCGCCACCGGGGAGGCCCCACTCTTATTACTTTTTGAATTTTGAATACACGAATATGTTACCTATTCAAAAAAAAAAAAAAGTTAAAGTTCCAAGGGTTCAAGTAGAAAATAGAAGACCAAGCACAAAATGGTTGGATTTTGCCGACAGGAATGGATTGAGGAGAACAGCTGTGAAGGGATTAGCAGCAGTGGGGAGGACTCGTCTGCAGGTCTGAGGACTGGTGCTGGAGCTCCAGCGACAGGCAGGTCCCCAGAGAGCTAGAAATACCCAGAGATTCTGGGAGTGACTCAACGGTGAATGTCAGTTATCACTGCCTGATTACACCAAATACTAGGATCCACCCTCCCAAAATAATCACCCGAGGCAGTTGCCACACATACAGCACACAGAAACCACACAATTCGTAACAAGAAATTTCAGAATTAAGATGAACATATCACCAAGAATTACCAACATCTGAAGAAAAGATAAGACTATGAAACAGACGTATCAACTCAACAAATGAATTCTGATCGGAAACGAAAGGGCAGTGAGGCACACAGTGATTGCTGGGACATGATAGGAGGGTGGTCTAGGAGCCTCTTGAGTTCCAACTGGCCTTCTCTGCTTCTCTCTCCACATGCTGTCCACCCTGGAAACTGTGTTTCCAGATCAAGAAAAACTTTAGACAAAATGCTCTTAGAGACCCATGAGACCATGCTGCCTACACTACCATGAATGAATCTCCAACACGGGAAATGAAAGCAGTGCTTGCTAAAACATGAGCAGAGGTGGGCTAGAACCTGGTGGTCCCACTGATGCAATGGCGTGTAACCCCCACGGGCGTCTCATACTGTCACTGGTCTGCCACACCACGCCTGGCTTTACTTTTCCTAGGGGTACTGCAAGGACAGGGCTTCCTTGATTTTTGGTGTCACTAGGTTTTCCTGGAAGGTAAAACTTGGGAACACTGTTGTGAAAGGTTCAGATGGTTCATTTTGCCCAGTTCTTGCCTTGAATAGATATGGAAGCTGAAGTGCAGAGATGAAGCTCCCTACTTATTTAGGGGTCTGCTCTGCACTATTCTCATCAAGTCAAGCTTCTTTACACTTGATCTTAGCCAAAAGGCCGAGAAGCAATGAAATCAAGCTTCTTTAGAAGTTGCTCAG
Source organism: Talpa occidentalis (assembly GCF_014898055.3). Taxonomy (NCBI): domain Eukaryota; kingdom Metazoa; phylum Chordata; class Mammalia; order Eulipotyphla; family Talpidae; genus Talpa; species Talpa occidentalis. The sequence continues at coordinate 65,322,478 of NW_023603184.1, forward strand.
CACTAGATTTTAAACACCTTCCCATTTGACTGCCACCACTGGAACCCTGGCAAAGATTCCTGGCCTTGGTTTCCTCATCAGAAAACAAGGAATGATAACCATGTTGCTAGAGCTGTTGTGCAGATTCAACAGACTAATCTAAGTAATATACCCAGAGCTCACCCAGCACGTGGTAATGCTGGCTACTATTATTATTTGTGTATAGAAAGACTATTCCTTATTATTGACTAAAATTATACCCTCTACCTTTCTAGCACTTGAAAGGGCTTCAACCAAATCACTTCTCGGCCTTTTGGCTAAGATCAAGTGAAAGGGCTTCAACCAATATTCGATTTTGTGTGTTCAGCACAAAAAGTGACTTTACAGCTACTTAGGGTTTATATCCTAAGGCAAATAAGTGTTGTAAGACATTGATAGCAAGATGCTTTGCCTTTAATCTCTTCCCAACTGTTATATAAAGATGAGTCCATGACATGGCAAACTTCAGGTCAGACACTCTGTAGCTTTCAAAGTAAGACAGCACCAGGGACTGAACCCCAGGAGTGTGCCATCTAACCTATAAGGAATGCAGTCCCAGAAGAGTATGAAGAAAGCTAATCTGTCCAAATGCAACACAAGCATCTCTAGGAAGAATTAAAAAAAAAGTCACTAATTCTTAGGCCTGTCTTTTTCAAACATGCTGAACATAACTGAAGAGACTAGTCCATGTCAGAATTAAAAATCTCTGTCAGGTTTAAAGGAAGGCAGTAAACTAAGTGTTGCATACTGCTCTAGAAGTTGGAATTTTAAATGGGTAAATTCCAGTTGAAATAAAAAAAACCACATATACAAATATTAAAAGTAAACAGGCCTCCAAAATAATCTGAATATTGAAATAACAAGATTTTTAAATGATGAAAATACGAAACATTTGACCTTGAAGAAATATATACAATTTTTATGGAACTCATAAAAAAAAAATAGGGCCTGCCTTATTTCAGAAATGTCTCTGAATATCAGCTCTGCTTCCACAGCATTCAGACATACTCGGCAGGGCCCTGGCAGGGAGGTCCTGTGGAGAACATCTGTAGCCTCAGAGCCAAAAGCCAAAACGACAGGAAGAGCTTTTCTGATCCCGGTGAGGATAGCTTTCTATAGAAACCAACAGAAACACCTAAATGCCCCTCATGACAGAGCTGGCATCAAAGGCGTTTGTTTTCCTTGTCCAGTTTCCTAGGCAACCAGAAGTGGGAGGTAAATATAATACTGATGTGAGATGACACACTTGCAACCAGAATTAGAAAATGGATCCATAGTTCAAAATATACCAACAACCTTCCTCCTCCTCCTCCTCCTGAAACTCCTTCCCCCATTCTGCCTAGGAGCTAAACAGCAATTGTGAACAACAAGTAACGGCCCTCCAGATCCTCAGGGGCTTGCCTCTGTGAATTTAACCCACTACAGATTTAACATCCTTGCTATGTAGTTAGGTCTACTGGTTGTGGGCCATGTTAGGTACTGCGTAGGTACAGCCTTTTCGTCTCACTTGTCTCTAGATAGTACAATATAACCACTTTTTACACAGTATTTAATGGTGTTAGGTATTACAAGAATCTAGAGATGATTTAAAGTACACCAGAGGATGTGTGCAGGTAATACTACTGCAAATACTACTCCCATTTTAGATAAGGGACTTTAGTAACTGCAGATTTGGTTTCCTGAGGGGTCCTAAAACCAATCCCCTGAGGATACTGAGGAACAACCATATATGACTCTTTTCTTACCTTAGAAAAAGTTTTCTAACTTTTCTTACCTTAGAAAAAGAAACTTCCTTACTCTCAAGAAACTCAGGATTTCAGCACTAGTCTACCACCTGATGCTTGAGCATTGATCATTTACAGGACCCTTTCTACTCCTCTGTGTGGCCTGCTCCCTGCTCATCTCCCTAAAGAGGCTTTCCTGACCCTGGCAGCCCACAGAGCTGTCTCCCACCTAGATCGCTAATGGTTTAGGACACAGAAGGATGGACAACCAATGGCATGGATCACATCCTACCACGTGACTGACTGAGTCCCCAAGCAAACCTGAGCCTCGAGAAAGGGACCACGACTCTTCCACACAGATGGATGATTCACGGCATCATGTCAGCAACAAAGGTCAAAAGCGATTCTTAACAAAGCGTAGGAGGAAGGAAAAGCTGCTCACCTCTGTCAGTGTTTTCTTAGCATCATTATATCTGGCTTGCAGGTTGGAATAATTTGCCTGGAGCTGTAAATGAAAAGATAAAAAATACCTGCTCTCATTTGATCTTCACAACAACACAGATGTGGGTAGTAAACCCATTTTATAAAGGAGAACATGGAAACTCAGAAATATTTAAGCTGGGTAAGCGTGGAATTTTAGAAGGGGCAGGCACCTACAATAACTGAAGGAACAAAACACATTAGCACCAACTATGTGTGAGGTGATGTATTAGGTATATGGCGTAAATACTACAACTAAATCCTTACAGTCAATGGAAGACATTCTTATTACGGATAACGAAAACAGACTCAGAGGGGTTAAGTTACTTGACTGAAGTTTCATAACTGGTAACTGATAAACCAGGGTTCAAGTTCAAGTTCAGATCTGAGTTTTCTGTGAGGCTACAATCAATTCAGTTAACCAACTTGCCTATTCATAGGACACTAACTACATGTTAGTTAGTCAGACTATGACTGGTTGGCAAATAGTGCCAGACAGAGGAGGGACTAAGGACTTCAATACTATGAGAAAGAATTACCTTTATTATTCAAAGTTATATAGTTGTAAACTTACATCTCAAAAATGTCATCTCCCTGTTCTTTACTGAAGAGGGAAATCCTTGTGCTATGTATGAACTTCCAGAAATCAAAAAATATTCCATTGAAAGCTCAATGGAATCATACATTTCTACTTTTAAAAAGGGGGGAATAGCAGAAAACCACCATCAGATTCTCTGGTTATTGCCTACCTACAAATTAACAATTAGTTTTATTATCTCTCAATGATTATTGGATTATAATCCTTGAACCTCTAAGCAATTTATTAAGAATTCTGCCACCTTCAGAAATCATCACTCCTAATGTCGTGCTTCTAGTTACCAGTCTCCATGACTGATAAATGGTTACACTTCCAACAAGACTATCAAGAAGACAACTGAAGCAGAAAACAGAGGTGATAAAGGAGGGAGGCAGGTGGGCACTGGCTTCTCCTTCTCAAAGGGTGTTGTCTGTGCAATGAAGGTTGTTAGTAACCTGTTTGTATAATTGATAGATGGGAGTATTTCTAGAGAAAGTTTGTTTTTCTCTTGATATTCTTGTGATTGAAGGTTTAAAGTTTTTCTGGGGTTGCAAGAAGGGGTCCTGTTATTTTCCATCTGCTACATCCTGCTTCCTGCCTACCTCTCACCCCTATACCACCCATCTCAGATTTGTTCAATGCTCTGCTCAAATGAGGTATGTGTGGGAGATGACAAACATCACACAGTCATTGCCTTCAAGGGTTGGACCAGTAAATTGGGAACTGAATTATGAGGAGAACTGGGGGAAGTAGAGGCCTGGGGGAGACCCAGAAAAAAGAGTCTATTTGCTCACCATGAAGTTCAAGGAAGGTTTCACCAACAAGACTCATGAGAGTTGGATCTCAGTGGGAAGGAGCTAAAGAAGGTAACTCTTCATCTGACCATCTTGTCTTAAATGGGGAATATCCCACCCAGTAGCTTAGCTTAGTTTTCATATTGTTAGAGTCCTCTATGATTCTCCTATTTCCATTTTCTTCTTCGTCACAGACTCTGTGACTTACCCCCCAGATTAAATCACTAATGAACACTTCTACTTGGAGTCTGCTTTGCTTCCTCAATACTGGGTTTCTTCTCTGGCCCCACTAGCTGCCCCTTGCCTTTGCAGAGCACACCCTCGTTGGACCACAAGATGTTCTTTACTCTGCTCTTGCTTTGGCCTCTCCTCCTGTGTCTATGGCGGGTTAAGGCTCTCTCCACGATTCTGATCATCAAGATAACAGGTGCATATTGGTTGTTTTTTACCTGCGTGATCATGTGGCAAGAGGTTCTTGGATTTAAAAGAGTTTGAAATCTCTCATATACTAGTGATAGAGTGTAAATTGATAAAATAGTGAATAATTCAACAATTTCTAGCAAAATTAAAAAAATACATTTTTTAATCTAGCAATTCCACTTTCTAAAATCTCTCTTACAGAAATACTTACATATTTGCACACAAATGATTGTACAAAGATGTTCATGGTAGTATATATTTGAAATTGGTGGTGGTGGGGAACACTGGAAAAACCTACACAGCCATGAATAGAGGACAGGTCAGGAAGAACTTACATGTCCATGAGTAGAGAGCAGGTTAAATAAATTAAGGTATATGTATACTCTGTTGCACTGTGAAGTCATTAGAAAGAATGAAATAGATTTGCATAGTTTATGAAAATGATGTTGGTTTTTAAATCTTTACAAAATATTCCTCTCTAGGCTTATGACAAATATTCTATCATTTTTAAAAGATTTATTTATCCATGCATACAAGAACTGGGGTACAGGCCAGAGATGTGGGGGGTGAGAGGATTCACCAGAGACAGAGTGGGGAACAGAACAGGCGGATCTACTGAAATACACTGCTGAGGGGAGCAGTGGGGGAGACAGGAGAGGTCTGCTCCATTATGTGGGTAGCTCCTTGGCCGGTAATTGAACTGGTGCCACAGTGGCTGTGGATAGCTTCATAGTGCTGAGACTTAACTCAAACAACTCTTTGTGTCACCAGGGAGGCCCCCCTCCTATGCCCTTTCCTCCTGAACATGACCTTGTCTGATAATACTCTACTACCCAGCTCCCTTACTCATGACGACAGCTACAGTGCAGAAATTGGACAAGACTGTTCCTCTCCCAGGTCTGATAGCATATTGTTTTCTAAGTCCCCACCCACGCTGCCCATGTAGTCTTCCTGCCCAGCCAATGCTTACTCATCCTTCTAGTTGCGGTCCTCTGTGACACAAGGTCAGGTCTTCCTGTCAGTCGCTTTCTCAGCTCCCTAGACCACTTCTTCAAGCACTATCACATGGTAAGTGAAGAATGACATGTATGACACTACTGCCTTAAGATCCCTGAGAGCTGAGATCAATAACATGTTCTGTATTCATCCACACAGCTTAGTTGTGTGTCTTACACATAGTAGTCTCAGTAAACAGTGTGAATTAACAAGTGCTATTGTTGCTCTGTGATCACCTTCTAGAACAGGTTGGGGTACTTCTTCCATAAAGGACCAGAAAGTAAATGTTTTAGGTTTTGTAGGCCATGTGGTCTCTGCTGCAACTACTTAACTCTGCCACTGGAACTTGAAAGCAGCCACAGAAAATACGTAAACAAATGATGACTATGTATTCCAACAAACGCATTACAAAAATGCGGGTGAATGGATTGGCCCCAGGGTCATAGCATCCCAGCCCCTATTCTGAAGTCACCTTTGACCATTCTACTATGAAGCTCTTAACACTCTCCCCAATTTTTCCCATCCTGAAGAATGGTCATTTTAATTGAATAAAATTATAGAAAGAAAACACCAACCTCTTCTAGATGTTTGGTCTTCTGCAGAATCTGTTTGTTCAAGGAGAGGACTTTCCGTCGATGGAGTTGGGAGGTTCCTAATTTTTCTGGACTTTCTTCAGTTGACAGCTCAGACTGCTGTGGGAAACAGAGAGGGAAAAACCAAGTAATTTAATTAGTCCCTCTGGGTGCATGTAAGACAATCGACCTGGCTTAGTCTGGGTAGCCACTGACAATCATGCCAGTGCAGCCACGGGGTCCTGAGTAAAACCCAGGTACAAAAAAAGATTCTGCCAGAATGATCACTGACCCTGTCAACAGACCGTATCCCCCTCAGAGGCAGAGGGTATGTAACTGTGGTTATATCATATAGGGAGCAGGGCACCGTGAAAGGTTCATAAACAGAGGAAAAACATTTAAAATCATTTAAAATCACCATTTGAAGGTAAAATCTAGTCATTTGCAACAAAATGGATGGAATTTAAGGAGTTTATGCTAAGCAAAATAAATAATAGGGATAAAGACAAATACTGGATGACTTCACTTATATGTGGAATATAAAGAAACAAAATAAACAAACTATACCAAAACTAACCATAGAAATCTGTATGCAGAATTGAGGCTACCAGAAGGGAAGGGGAGGGGGAAGGAAAATGAGGGGGAGGAGACCCAGTGGGCAGTGCTGGAAGATTATAGGTTCTTTGGTGGTGGGTATGGTATGGTGACATACATCCAAAGAGGTGTGAATGCGAATTATACTCCTAAATCATATTTAGCATTGTAAATCAACATTATATCAATAAAAAATACATTTATTAAAAAAAATAAATAAAATCACCATTTGAGACTTATCAAGAATGATGAATTGATTCATTTTCATTCAAGTACTATAAGTATATGGTTAAAAAACCATTTACAGTACTTACAATGAAAAAAAGCAACAGCCTCCAAACGTATTTCTCCACATCCATTTTTACCAGGTCTTATTTCTATTTTTCTGGTACTCACAGAGGCTATATCTGGGAGGGATAAAAGTTGCTGAGAGGCCAGTAGGAAATGCCTGAAATTGTGTGAGGAGGAAACTGAAAAGGGTTGGAGAGGACATAGATAGTCAGAATTGGGAGTAAGGGAGAGGTTACTTGATGGGGTGGTGAAGTGCCTAGTAGTAATGCAGTAGTAACATTACTAAGAAACCAAACAAAGAAGGAAGCAGCTTGATGTATGTGACGAATACAAACATTTGCCTCATGAGCCCTTGTGAAACTTCAAGAAAGAGAAACAAGAGGGCCTCCCCGGTGGCGCAGCGGTTGAGCGCTGGGTTGCGAAGCTGCCCGCGGCCTCTGCGGCGCCGGTTCGATCCCCGGCTGCTCCCCGGCCACCGGAGGAGGGTCCCACATGGCGCGCAGACCTCTCCTGCCGCCCGCTGCTCCCCTCAGCAGTGTACTTCGGTCCTTCTGCCTGCTCTGCTCCCCGCTCTGGCTCTGGTGAATTCTCTCACCCTCCCGTGCTTCTGACTGTACCCAGTGCTTGTATAAACAAACAAACAAACAAATAAATAAAAAACATGCCTCTAAAAAAAAAAAAAAAAAAAAAGAAAGAGAAACAAGAAGGTTCACACTGTTGTAACAGGTGTACTTAAAATACATCTTAGTGATCATAGATAGCTTGATTAACTGGTCAGATACCCATTATAACCACATTTCCTTTTTTACTGGCTTATTCTAATTTTAGGCTAATGTTTGATTTTAAGCCCAAGTGCAAAAAACTAGTTGGGTATTTGATTTTTGCTGCAAGTTTTCACAGTGACCACAGCTTTGAAATCCAGGAAGATTTACCTAGAAGGGAAAGAAATGGGAAAGTGAGGAGGAGGAGAAATAGAAATATACAGCCATCATTTATTTTGGTGAAGGGTTCTCTTAAGCAAATCAGCAGCATTACTAACAGATGATGACTTCTTTCTGCTTAACAACTCCAGAGGTAGGAAATAGCCAGCAGGATGTGGCTGCAGAAAATGATAAGTGACATCATCTTCTGTCCATGGACTTGGTAGGCCATAAAAAATATAGAAAAAATAAACATTTGGTATTGTAACACAGCGAGGCATGAAAAAGTTAACCAACATATTCAAGTTTATTTGGATTTCAAATTACTTTTAAAAGTGTAATTGATTTTTTAAAAAAAGATTTATTTATACAAGAGCTGGGGTACAGGCCAGAGGCGTGGGAGGGTGAGAGGATTCACCAGAGACTGAGCGGGGAGCAGAGCAGGCAGAAGGACCGAAGACATTGCTGAGGGGAGCAACGGGCAAGGCAGGAGGGGTCTGCCGAGCCAGGTGGGTATCTCCTTGTAATTAATTTTGGACACAATGTATTTATAATTTGAAGTCAGGGAAACCAAAAATCCTATGAGAGTATGAAAAAAGGAGAAAGGGAAAGATCACTCCCTTTAGATTTTCAAATCACTTGTCAGAAACAGAATTGTAAATAATTATATTTCCTTAACTCTGATGGCACCAACCCAAACTGTATTATTTGGCCACTACTGTCTGCTATACATTTAGCAACTATTTTCATATACCTACTTTTAGATTTGTGTTTTAACATTTAATTTGAGATTCCTTGACACTGATTTCCAAAGTGTTACTGGCATATCCTCAGAGCATTTTATTTTAGAGCAGAATTACATAAATTTTCTATCTCATGACTTACTGCTTTCTAAACACAATCAACTCCCCAGTCACTAGAACTACCTCCTTATTATGTCTCTGTTTGCTGCCAGGATCATTTGAGTCCCCAGCCTCTCCCAGTTGCATATGGGCAACATACACCAGGGAATCCCTGTCTCTCTCACTTCCCAGACTTCCTCCAACTTTTGAGGGTAAGCGCACACTCATTCAGGTTTGTTCCAGAATCTTTGGTTTGGGTTGGGTGATGTCTCCAACTCTTAGCAGGTTTTTCTACGGATTTAGCTGCTTTTAAGGCCGAGGTCCCAAGACAATGAAAACTGCATTTACACCCAGCATCTACAACCTCCTATCAGTATAATAAGCATACCTGACTTTGTTTTAAAACTATGACTTTCAACTTCATCACTTGATTTCTACTTGTAGGAAAGCCAATAGCTATCCCACTATCCGGAAATAGAATTTTCAGGCTGGCAGTTTATCTCTTTCTCATTCCTAATATTTCTCAACCTCTCTCTCTCAATTAAAATTTTTTGCCACATGGTCAATCAAGATTTTTTAGGGGTTCTTGGTGTCAAATTTCTTTTTTTTTTAAATTTATTTATTTATGCATACAAGAGCTGGAGTACAGGTCAGAGGTGCAGGGAAGTGAGAGGATTCACCAGAGACTGAGTGGGGAACAGAACAGGCAGACTGACTGAGGTACACTGCTAAGGGGAGCAGTAGGTGAGTCAGGAGAGGTTTGCTGCGCCATGTGGATATAGCTCCCTGGCAGGCCGGGGATCGAACTCGTGCTGCAGTGGCTGCGAATAGCTTCACAGGTTGTGTCTTAACCCCCTGTGCCACCAGGGAGGCCCTAGTATCAAATTTCTTTTCATAATATTAGGATATCATTTTTTTCCTCTTTAAAAGTGAAAATTCCAGATGTCACATATGCTATCACTGATCTGATGTTAATAAATAATGTACTTTTGTTATTTGTAAATGATCAATACACAAACTTTTGGGAGCTCAATAATTTTAACAGCTTGCAAAGGTCCTGAACCTAAATTTTTTTTTTAAATAATAAATTTTATTTTTATAGTCCCCATACAATTGCAACCCCCCCATTCTGACCCCAATCCCTCCCCTCCCGTCCCCCACCCCCCAAAAAGTGTCTCTGGTTCATAGTTTTTTGTTTATTTTGATTTTCACTTTCTTATAGTTATTCATTTTCCTGGTCCCTTATTTAAGTTTTCTAGATTCCTGCTATGAGTGAGACCATCCAGTATTTTTCTTTTTCTTTCTGGCTTATTTCGCTGAGCATGATCCCTTCCAGCGCCATCCATGTTCCTTCAAATTGCATGTGTTTATCTTTTTTGAATGCTGAGTAATATTCCATGGTATATATGTACCACATCTTCTTGATCCAGTCATCTATTTTTGGGCATTTGGGCTGTTTCCAAAGCTTAGCTATTATAAATAGAGCTGCTATAAACATAGGGGTGCAGGTGTTCTTTGGAATGGATGTTTCTGTGTCCTTTGGGTAAAGACCTAGGAGTGGAATTGCTGGATCATATGGAAGCTCTATGTTTAGTAGGTCCAGAAATCTCCACACAGCTCTCCATAGTAGTTGGACCAGTTTGCACTCCCACCAACAGTGCAGAAGAGCTGAACCTAAAAATTTTGAGAACACTACTTTAAGGAGCCTGGCTCACTTGGGAATTATTCATTGATTGGGACAGCCTCATTAACACTGGAGTGGACATACCCATCAACTATATAACATTGAGAGGGGAAAGTTCTTTCTCATTCCATCTTTACACTAGACAGCTGATTCAGAGCACCATACAGAGAGAAAATGCTCGAAGTGCACAGGAAGAATCTTGACATCTCTATATTTACTCTTATATCTGTATAATGGTATATATTCCAAGCAAATGTGAGCTTTCAAAATCCTTTCTTTTATTGCTAGGTAGCAATCTCATTGCTTTGTGGAGTCCCTTAAATTTGCACCTGCAAAGTAATGTACAATAATACCAGGATTCTAAGTGTCATTTCTATATTTGCCATTTCTCCAGTCCAATTCTTTAAAATGACCAATATGTATATGAACAGGCCCATAGTGTGTGTGTGTGTGTGTGTGTGTGTGTGTGTGTGTATTTCTTCTATTTGTCTGAGTCTAGAATGGTGTTACATAACCTTTTTTTTTTTTAACATGAGAAGCTACTTTGTACAGATAAAATTGTTTATTCTGGAGCTGAACTGAAATGAGTTCTTAACCTATTCAACAGAAAGCTAATTGTTCTGTTTTATTAAATAACCTAAAATTTTCATTTCCTTCAAACACAATCCTCAAAGCCATGAATAATGGGCAGATGAGGTGGAAACAGGTCTTTAAAACAGTATGGCTCATTTGATACTCTGTTCACTGACAGTCACAGTGGGGAGAGAATTGAAGATGACCAAGTTGGATCTTGAGGGTAAGACAGAGGTTGGACAGATGGAAAATGGAGGAGAGGGGGCTTTATATTAAAACTTTGACAGAAAAAAATATAAATCTTCAGGGTATTTTAGCTTGATTTCTACTTGAAAAGTACATCTCTCAAAGAATGCCAACCATCTACAAATATTTCATTTGTGTTTACACTGGAGCAAGGGCTTAAGTACCAATCTAATTTTGTTCAACAATTTCAGATTAAAAACGTGCTTTCAAAACCACAGTGTGGATTAAGATGACTTCTAGTGCAGATTTAATGTTTTCTAACAACTGACAGATATTTGCAACTTCTATTCTTAGGGGAATCCGATTTAAATGTCACTCTAAAACGTTATTCTGGTGCAAAATAGTAAATTCCTAAGAGAAACAAAAAATGATTACACTTTGGCTATAACTATATACTTTTATAATGAAAGAGACCCAAAAGGTTATCTACATAGCAATCTTCTTCCCAGTATTGGAACCTATTCCATCTCACCCCCTCCCAAATATAGTCACTAAGCTGTCAAACATAAAGGATGCCTGGTTCAGGAGAATGCCAGAACTGAACAGACTGACTTCAGTTTCTGGAATCTTGATGAACTACCCCACTGACAACAAGCAAACAAACAAGATAAAAGTACATACATATTTTTAAATGTTGAAAAAACTCTATGAGCCACTAAGAATGCTAAAAAAGGCTGGAAGGTTAAAAGTGAAAAGTAGGAATCCAGGAAAATATGAGTATACACTACAGTCAGCTTTTATTTTTAAGAATATTGGCCAGGACTGGGTGCTCTCAAGCTTTGAATTTTACAATCCAACAACTGCTTTGCATAAATCCTTGACACAGCTGTGAGAAGGAAAAATCTGCAATGAGATTTTGTAACAACAGATTGATCCTCATGCACTTCTGTGATCTAAATCCACACACTATCTGGATGGTCCATAAAACTATAAGTCCATTGTATACAATGGACCTAGATTGAGGAGTCAGTGAACTTTGGCAGAAGCCAAAGCAAATTGTATGTAGAAGAACCAAACTCTCGGCCTTAAAGAATTCCTATACATACATTTCAAAAGAATACAAGCTCACAGTCAAAAATCAAAACACACACTATCAAAGTGTCATGAGCAAAAGCATGGCCAAACAGTAGAATAAGACCTGACAAGACTCAAACATACACGTGCTCATTACACTCCAAGACAACAGAGATTAAGCTTTATCATTCTTTCACATGACAGTTTGATTGATCTTATCTAGAAGCATTTGCAGCTCTTTCCTCTTCTTTTCTGTAACAAGATGTCAGTGTTTTTCTCCGTACTGGCTGTTAACTTCTAGATACATGCAGCTCATAAGTGAGCCCTTCGAGTATTCCCAGTGGAGTTCGAGCACAGCAGACAGGACAGGCTCACCCACTTCTCCTCATCTATACTCTACTTGGATTAATTAAACCAGATAAATAAACATTCTTTTATTCTTGACTTCCACTGTCAAGAATAAAATCATGAATTTCACTGAAATTCCGTGAATTTCAAAAACCCATATTCATGAAACCTTGTTGAGTCTAAGGGACAGTTGTGCATCTCAAGAAAGCCCTGCCCGATATGTACTTAATGTTTAGGAAGTGTGAACAAAAAACCAAAGTCTCCCACTTTTATCTCTATGAACTGTCAGGTCAGCTGGAAACTTAACCTGTCTCTGAACTGGTACAACTCATTTTTCTGAAAGTAAATAAGTAGTTCACATTTTCATTGCTTAAAAAAATGAATTTATGTTAGGGCTCATAAATTTGAACATTGACTTCACCTTTTCTTTTCTAGCGGCAAATGATATTCAAATCTAATAAAGCTAATTTTTGTCTTTATCCAAATTGATAGAGACCCTGGAGGATGTAGGCTGTGCTGTGTGGTCTGACACAGGCTCACAATTCATTAGTCAATTCCATTCTCTACCCTGTTGATTATTGTGTACTGCATAACTTAGTTGCCAATAATTTAAAGTCTTGATGCAATTTGGAAATGCAAGAATATTTAACATCATTCTCAGACTTACAGACTACCTTAATCTCTAAATTCTGACTGCAGTTTTAAATCTCTCTCCACAGCTTTGTGTAGTTCAAATAACCTTTACTCAGACCCAATGAAGTGTGGGACACAGTAACTGCTACTGGGGAAGTAGATGAAAATAGAACTTAACCCTGGACCTTCACAGTCTTGCCACTTAAAACCAACTCCTTTATAAACAAGGGTGTTGTATCCTCCCTCCACTTTCTATTCAAGCCTAAATTGTGCCAGAGAGAGGAAGAGCGTTTTGAAGGCTCTTCTTGTTCCTCCTTTTCCCTCCTTTCCTTCCTTCAACAAATGCTTATGAAAACCCCATTATGTTAGGCACTGGGGATATATAGTTACCCCAGCCCTTGCTCACAGAAAACATGCTAGATAATCCATGTGTTAATATAGCACAATTCATTAAATATTCTCCTAATGAAATAGTGCACCCTTAGCAGTGCTAGGAAGGAGATATGCAGAAGTTGATTCACATATCAACAAAAGCCCATCTGAGGAAGAAAAGTCATTTTTTTAAAAAAGATTTATTTTTATACAAGAATTGGGGCACAGGCCGTGGGGCATGGGAGGGTGAGAGGATTCACCAGAGACAGAGCGGGGAGTAGAACAGGCAGGCGAACTGAAATATTTTGCTGAGGGGAACAGCGGGCGTGACAGGAGAGGTCTACTGCACCATGTGGGAATCTCCCTGGCTAGCAGGGAATCTATAACCCATGCTGCAGAGGCGGTGGACAGCTTCACAGCGCTGCGCTCAATCCACTGCGCCACCAGGGAGGCACAAGAGAAGTCATTTTTTACGGCTATTGGGTAAGTTTCCAGAGTCTTCAGTCATCCATCTGCCGCCACTGAGCATTTCTTATGCATTAGGCAATAGGGCTACAGAGAAGATTGCTACAGAGCAATCCTCTCCAGAAAATTGCTGATTCAGGGTATGGCGTATAAATCCTATGGCCTTACATGAAGAAATGAAGTCTAGAAGGAAGTAGTATAAAAATGCACCCCATACCTTTACCCCTACTGATGCCATCCTGGGTTTTTCTATAGGTGAGCACAGTAAGAGGTTCCCAATAGGGCAACTCATCCTATACTCTTCCCCAATTCCACACCCATTGCTGAAAAATGGTCAATATTGTTTTGGGGAAGGTGGGACCAGATGGTGGGATTAGAGACATACATATTTAAGCTTATAGAAATCACACTGGTCCCAGCTCAGGCTTGAGTCTCTGACAAAGCAGTCAGGGTCTCCTGGCTGCTAAGCTTCCCATGACCCAACCCAGCCAGGTCCCTGGGATGTGGTGTCTTCACTTTGTCCCCAGCCTGCTTGCACCCTTCTTTTCTATTGCACCTTACCTGGGAAGAATTTTTAAAAGCTATCCATTCAGCTTAATTACTAACAGGAAAAAAAAAAAATCATTATCAACTAGGCCAACCACTTTCTTTGGGCAGATACTGACATTTCAGATGCAAGACAAACCAAGTAGCAACTTGCATCCACTTGAAATTAAAATTAAATTACTCTGTAATTTTTACAGGTCAACTCACTTAGATTCTAAGAGCTCCTCAGAGCAGCATGAATGCTTTACTCACATTTAATCCCTGTCCCATACATCTGACACTATGTGGGTCACAGTAAAAAGAAGGAATTCCATCTATTGAGGCAATTCTGTCAGTTGTCTAGCAGAAAAGAAACCAAATGGATGATTTAAAATACCTCCAAGGTTATAACCAATTTTCTTTGTAAATGTTTGAGAAGGTTCCATAACACTAATTGGAACTACAAAACCAGTGAAGAGAAATACAACAATGAGGCATCTACCTCAAGAGAGCAGATGATCTATTGATTCTTAACAGTCAATTCCAACCAATTCAGCTAGAAGAACTTCCTGAAGGCCTACTATAAATGCCTTATGGAGGTGTTAGGCTTCATGTATGAGAGGCATCCTTTGGTTTTATAACAGCAATTCCTTCGAGTTTCCCACCCTTTCTCATCCCAGAGGAACTGCCAATCAGAAGGTTGTCAGCTCCAGGCCAGAACAATTGGATCATGGAAGCATCGGACCTGAGTCAGGCCAAACACAGATGTGGGAAAGGTGCTGTGAGACTTGGAGTCTGTGGTGGGCCTCTAAAGCAAAAACAGAGGGATAAAAGAGACCAGGGACAAAGAGATGTGATGAGGCTATTTGAGTTTCCTGGACCTGTTTGAGTTTCCTGGACCTGTGCATTCAAGGACATCCCCTAACCTACTCTGTTATGAGCTGATAAAAGTTCCCTTCCACCATTTTGGGCAGAATTTCTATCACTTGTACCAAAAGATTCCTTTAAAGCACACTGTCCAGGTTAGTGAGCAATGGAACTGAAGAGGCAGTTTTCTTTGCTTCCTGAATAGTAACGTGGAGTAAAAATTGTCATGATAAATGGAACAAAACCTGCTATAATCAAATGTGGTTGTCTGAATTCTCTAGAGAAGTCTTTCTTTTGTCTGTGCCTTTCATATGTGCATCCCTGACCATACTCTGGCCCTTACCTCCCTGTGGTCACACCCAAACTCTATTATCTAATTACATTACCCAGGTGTTCTTGAAGGATATAATTTCAAGATCAAGTATAGGCTTCTGATTAATTGCCAGAAAATAGTTCTCAAAATCAAAAGGTCAAAAGCAATGGTGCCAGAATTTCTTAATTGCTGGACAGGAAAATTTCCAAAACCTATTATGGAAAAAAAATTTCCCTTCCCTTTCCACAAATAATTCCTTCCCTGATGACTCAAAATTTATCACTATGGAAATAAGATCAAGATGTTGACAGTTTTCTGGCAAGGATGTTACAACCTAGAAAGATGGATGAGAACATTTTAATGTGGTAACTTCCAGTGATATGAAAAATCACTTTTACACTCCTAATAGAAACTTGCATAGCTTTCAACAGCTTAGGTGTGATTGTGTGTGACTGCCTGAGCTACACCATTTTCATGTTTACTTATTTCTGTTGTTAGTTCCCAACATGTGTCAGATGGTAGCTGACAGATGGCAGGAGAGCCTAGAAAGGCCCTGTCGCTGCACAGCCTGGAAGACAGACGCCGGGATGGCAAAGAAGGCGGTCCCTGCTGCCCACCAAGGATGTGCTACCTCGCCAAGGTAACAGGTTTCAGAGTCAAACAGTCCTGTAGGCAAACCTAGAAGTTATTAGTTCTAGGCGGTAATGGACAAGTTACTGAATCCCTCTGATCCTCATTATCTTCATCTGCAAAATGGGTATGATCTCCCATGTTTATTTAACAAGAACCAACAGTGCCAGGCACTTGGTGAGGCTCTACAGTTACAGAGAAGAGTAAACCAAGTCTTAAACAGAGTAAACCAAGTAATAAACAGACTGAACTGCAGATTAGACAGAGTAATAATGGAGGAAGGCAGATGGTGATGAACAAAGTGGCAGCACATTCCCTTGAGAATTAAATAGTGATATAAAAGGGTAGATGCTTTTGATTCCCCAAAACAGATTTGTGCCTCCAGATCTACAAAATATTCTAGGACCCTGTATCAAGGAGTTATTGACCGAGGAATGACTTAGTTGGCAGATGAGTATTACAGTGGTGAAAATGGTACATGGCTGGTTAATCTGTGGTTTCACGGAGAGTCCCCTCCTGGCCTTCTAGGGACCCTGCACCTTCCCTGGTCCAGGTTTCCTTCCCTTTCTCTGGCTCACGTTAGTGAAGCTGAGTAGAGAAGTAGTTTTTGGATAGTCAGGCTAAAATTTTTTTTTTTTAAAGATTTATTTATTTTATTTACACAAGCACCTGGGTACAGGCCAGATGCACAGGAGGATGAGAGGATTCACCAGATACAGAGCAGGGAACAGAACAAGCAAAAGGACTGAAATACACTGCTGAGGGGAGCAGTGGGTGAGACAGGAGAGGTCTGTTTGCCATGTGCTCCCAGGCCGGCGGGGATCGAACCAGCACTGCAGATGCTGCGGACAGCTTCAAAGCGCTGCGCTCAACTGCTTGTGCCACCAGGGAGGCCCAGGCTAAAAATTTTAAGCTGACTTTACTGCAAACCACAGTAACAGACTCCTCTTCTCTGAAAAATGAGTGCTAAGATGAAGTGTGCATATTACGTGATCAACACCAAAAATCAGAGGTGCCTCACCTAGCCCATTCTGGGAAGGGAATCACCCTTGGAAATGAAGGGAGATGGTGCTCCTTGGCCCAGAGCCTACTGACATTCATGAATTATTTATTCGGAACCTTCTTTCCATTCCTCTTTCCTGCTGCTTTACAGGAACCATATTAAATTGAGTCACATATCTCAGAGATTTATACATGGATTATTTATCATGCTACACTGTAAAAAGAATCTGTGAACTTTATAAATGAAAGAAAAGCCTGTTCATGTTTTTTACTTTTCATTTTATATTCCAATGCCTGTTGATCTTCGTAACTGGCACCAGGCAGGCTGTTTTATTCATTCCTTGGTCATAAAATTAATTTTCATCCTCCAAATGTTTATTTTTTTCTTTCTTTTTTTTTTTTTTTTAAGATTTATTTATTTATACAAGCACTGGGTACAGTCAGAAGCGCATGAGGGTGAGAGAATTCACCAGGGCCAGAGACGGGAATAGAATAGGCAGACTGACAAAATACACTGCTGAGGGGAGCAGCGAGGCGGCAGGAGAGGTCTGTCACGCCATGTGGGACCCTTACCGGTGGCCGGGAATCGAACCAGTGCTGCAGAAGCTGCAGGCAGCTTCACAGTCCAGCATTCAACTGCTGCGCTACCAGGGGAGGCCCTCCAAATATTTCTTGTTCCTTTTCTTCCCTAAGCAAAAACCAGTTCTCATCTCAGCCCAACAGGGTTTCTTTCAAGGACCATTGATGGCTTCCCTCCTGGGTATTCCTCAATCCTATCTTTAGTTTCAAGGGTTTCATTACTAATACCCTGAAGGCAGCACATGGGCTTCAAAGGAAATGCCTATACTTGATTTTGGCCCAATTTATGGTAATATGATTAAAGAGAAAAACCGCATTATGGTGGACAACCCCTACATGGCCCCCTGATCTCCACTGCTGGTGGTCAGGTAGTTGTGAAATCTCTCTGCTAGGATGGGGGTGGGACCTGCGTCTTGCTTCCAACCAAGATAACACAGCAAAGAAGATGGAATGTGTGTGACCCAGGTATGCATTTATGTTACAAAAAACTGTAGTAATCTCTGTCTTGCGAGGAGGTGCCCTCCCTGCTGGCTTTGATGAAACAAGCAGCAATTTGAGGAGACTCACAAGAAAGTTGACAGCCAGCAGGAAGTGAACTCAGCCCACAAGCGTCTAGGAACTGAACACTGTCAACAACCACACGAGCTTAGAAGTGGATCCTTCCCCACTAGAATCTCAAATGGGACTGCAGCTCTGGCCAGTACCCTCACTGCAACTTTGTGGAGTCAAACAAAGGACCATGCTATGCTCTGCCATATGGCTGAGGTACAGAAACCATGAGATAATAAAATTGCATTTGTTTTAAGCAACCACATTTGTGGTAATATTGTTATGTAGTAATAGTTTAGTAAATACAAAAGCAAATAGAGAAAGAGGAAAGCAGCACCTAGCACCTGAACATTAACCTGGTATTCTCAGTAAGACCATGATTTTGCTGGAAGCTGGCATGCTCTCATACTTGCCCTTGGTGTTAAACATGAACACCATGAATTTTAAGATCTCACATGACAAGATCATAAGATCAAGGCAAGTACATGGTCACTCTAATGTCTGAACATGCACAAAAACCTAAACATTGTGCAAATCCCACACACGCCCAGACATCCCCTATACTGGCTAATGTGAACACAATTTTACCTGTGAGTCATTCTCCTGTTGTTGAAAGGGCTTATTTAGATACCCATTTACTGAACTGACCATCCTTAAAAGAATCCAACAAAGACCAAAGCCCCACTTCCTTGAACCTTGCTCCAAATCACCTAACACATACTAGAATCATTTTTTTTTTTTTTTGGTGATAGGTTCCCCACTGGTGTGTGATCTCCCCTACAAGCAGCAACAATCCAACTTGATCTTAGTGGTGTGTGGCTGGAGGATATTGATAAAATAGTAGCAAGTAAGTAAATAAAGCAAACAAGAACAAAAAAACAAAACTTTATCATGGAACCTACATAAAATAGAAGCATAAACTAATAAAGCAAGGAGTTAGTCTACAACTTAAATCTGACATAAAACACAAATACAGTATCTCCAAATGAGTATAAAAATTATGTGATAAATGATATTAGGGTAAGTGGATAGGAGTAGGAACACTGAGGCAGATCCACATTTTAGATTAAATAAAACTGAACTCTACATAGGTTAAGGAATCAGACATCAGTAATAAGAGGTATACTGAAATGTAATGGATTATTTATCAGATGCATGGAAAAATGATGACTCTTATCATTTGAAAACAATTAACGAAGAAAAAGATTGACCAATTTAGGGATTAAATTACTTGCATATAATAAAAAGCAATCCAAAACTAAAAGAATAACCTAGGCAATATTTTGCATTATAGTGACAAAATACTTAAATCTAGAAAAGAGACTATTCAAATTTATAAGAAAAAGAGATATTCAAAAGGTAAGCAAAGGCTATAACTAACTGATGGGTCATATAGAAGAACCAGAAAGAGCAAACAAAAACAAGGAACCTTGTGGTCCAAAGAGGTGCCACTTTATAGTTACTAAGGTTGCAAGGGAGATACAAGAACAGTCAGAGCTGGAAATGTTGGGACCACACCCATATCAATAAGCATGTCTTATATTATTACAACTTATTTTCAAAGCAACACAGAGAAGTCCCAGCCTTATGATCAATGCTTATGGAAGCTTTTAGTAGAAACTACTCGGATTTTGTGATAATGTCATCTACAATGGCAAACAAACAACATAGAAGCCTTACATTAGGAGAATAGTTAATGAATTGTGCTGTATTAAGACATGGATTACCTAGCATTAAAATAATTGTGGAGGCTAGAAACATGGAAAATGCTGGGAGTTTGATGTGACAAGAAAAAAACCGCAAACTATAAAACATAAATGAAGGAGACCATTGGTGAACAGCTGTAACGTGCCAGGGACTGCTTTACTTCACAACATCCTGCCAGGAAAGCAATATCATTCCCATTTTATAGATAAAGACACCAGGGCAAAGAAAGGTTAACTAAATTGGCCAAGTCACACAAGTGGGAGGGTAGGAGAGACAGATATGAATCAAGATAAGAGTCCATAATGCTGTGCTGTTCCTTACACTGTTCTGCCTTTTATACATACGTGATGATTACAACTAGGTACAGATCCAGGTATCTGGAGAGAAACACTGGGGGATAATATGCAAATGTGAAATAATCACAATATGGCAGTAGGATTAAAGGCAATTTAATTAAAAAAATCATCATCATTAATATTATATGATCTACTTAATGCACAATGAACTCTTGACCTAAATTCTCCCTGAGAAGTTTAATTATGTATGTCCTTGGAAAAAGATCTGTCCAAAAATACTTCTATTAATAATTTTACTCTTTTTGGGCAGAAAAGAATGTAAGCAGAGAACAGTCCAAGTTAAAGAATACAAGAATGCGTCACTGAAGACTGAGTCATTCTACAGTGAAGAATGTGTCATTCTCACAGTGGTGAGAAGGAAAGTCCAGGGGATGAGCCCCGGGAGAAACAGGACAATACAGTGCTAACTGGGGGACACAGGTAAGCATCAGGACTCCCAGACAAGCAGAGGCCTGGGAAGGAGAGGGTGTTACCAGCCACAGGAGGGTCTACTCACTTGCTCTCCCTCTTATCTGCTTGCACTGGGCAAGTATGAAAATAAAAAATCAAGGTCTCTAGAAATAGCAGTGAGTGTGCCTTTTTCCAAAAACCCAACTCAGCAATGCTATGTGGCAACATAAGGGCAGGTATAGATGCTCACTCTTGCCACTCAGGTGCATGTGCTGACAGCAAACAAACACACTTTCTTCTGAGGAAAGTGAATTAATCACTGCACCAAAACGACATCTTCAAGTCTTTAGTTTATTTTTTTTATTTTTTTTTTTTATTTATTTATTTGTTTATACAAACACTGGATACAGTCAGAAGCGCGGGAGGGTGAGAGAATTCACCAGAGCCAGAGCGGGGAGCAGAGCAGGCAGAAGGACCGAAGTACACTGCTGAGGGGAGCAGCGGGCCGCAGGAGAGGTCTGCGCGCCATGTGGGACCCTCCTCCGGTGGCCGGGGAGCAGCCGGGGATCGAACCGGCGCTGCAGAGGCTGCGGGCAGCTTCGCAACCCAGCGCTCAACCGCTGCGCCACCGGGGAGGCCCTCAAGTCTTTAGTTTATTTGTACTTTTAGGATAATCTGAATCCTTCTCTGGTCAAATCTCAGTTGACACTTTGACCACTGTCACCTTTTCTAGATGGCACATGGAAACAGAGATACTTTGGATCCTATGAAAGTTTATTTGCAAGCACATATTAAAAAGCACTGACTGGGGGAGGGGCGGGAAACAAGAAAGCGCCACCCCCAGACACTCTGAGCCATTCTCTCACTGTAATGCTTAGAAGGCCATTGTGGTGAGAGACAACCCCCTACTGTGTTCATAAGTAGATTATGATTCCCTTGTTTACAGGACATCCCTTCCTCAACTACACTATGTAGATTCAGAGTAGTATTCAGAAGAGTACTGATAGAGGGTTGGAGCAGGCTAACACCATTAAGGCTTCTGAGACAAGGAAAGCAGAACTGCAGGCTGCAAGAGTCACCAGCATTTCAGAAGGGCAGAATGAGTATGGCTGGGAGGAGATGAAACAATGCCCTGTAAATCTGATTTCACCCATACTGCATCTCAGCCAGGCCAGAATTAGTAATGTGCAGAATGATCAATCACTGTCACCTGAAATATTCAAGGTCCTGCTGCCTATTCTTAGGATAGAAAACAATCTAATGCTGAAATATGACTTTCTGGCTTTTGTTCATTCTATACTCTTTTAATAAAGCAGAACAGAAAATCTTGCCCTGGGCTTGGCTGGGCTATTGGGTTTATCTCCTAAGTGGCAAAGCTTCATTCCTCAGCCCAATCACCAAACAGCCCAAGTTATAAGAAGCCCGATAGAGAAAGAAAAATGCCTGTGCTGCACCTTAAGCATCAATTTACCAGATGTAATAATTGTTTTGAGAGACAGGTTTTCTCTTTATAGCTAATGGGCAAATGCTGATGACTGTACATGGCCAAGCTTGGCATATATGGCTGATGAATTACAATCTGACTCCAGCACTGCCAGCGGAGGGTGTAGAAAGGAAGAAAACAAACCCTTGGGGCATTACCTGCAGGAAAGACTCCAGCTGGGCCCCCACGTACCTTCTCCGCGTACTCAGATACAATTTGCTTGATCTCAGCGGAGCAGAGTCCCACAATCTGGCCCACGGAGCTGGCGGTGAGACGGCTCTGCAATCACAGGGAAGGTGTGTGCTCAAACCTGAACACCAAGCGGTAGAGCCAAAGAGGTCATGTTCCAGGGAAAAAATAACCTGGTCTTTGTTCAAGTATTCATCAGAAAGATCTAGATTCTTCTCAGAGCCTGGGTATCATGGAAAATCCTTCATGCTTTCTATTCTATTCCAAGGTTTCTCTTCCTGATGATTAGTAAACATAGCTGGCAGGGAACTTTGCTGTGCCTTCTCAGGGAAAAGAGTGCAAATGAAAGAGGAAGAGGAAGCTCAGAACTCCTAAAATACCTCAAAGGCCTTTTCTGTCCTAAAAAGGAATGATTCTTTCACAGCACTTGGCAGACCTTTCCGACGGACCCTGAACTCTGCGAAGAGCAACTATAAACCTGGCATTCTATTTTCTACCTAGAGAGTGTGAGGAGGAAACACGACAAGGGCTCCTCTGATGGGGTGTGACCTGTGGTTATAGAGAGGCAAGACTGAACTACGGCTCTTCCAGAGACCCTGTGGTGGCATCTCAGCACGGACACCCTGCGCCTACAGGCACCTCAAGTCTTCCCCCCAGAGGATTCTGTGGATGGCAGTACTATGTCTCTATAAAAAGCTTCCCACAAGAAAGATTCCTAGGAAACAGGAAGCACTTAGTGCCGAAAAGACCAGGCTCTCAGAAGGTAGTCCTTCTGGGAGGAAGCCCCAAAGAGCTGAGCAGGCAAACCACATCCCCAATGCCACCCCGCTTTCCCCCACAACCACTCCACCTCACCTCCTCACTTGCCATGGCAGTCATCGTGGTCATCAACGACTGAATACGCTGCTAAAAGAGGAATGGGGAGAAGGAGCAATGAGTGGATCTGACCATGTAAGACGTACACGGTATCTCTAAATAGGTATTTGTAGTAGACTCCAAGGGTCGTTTACTTTGTTCTTGTCCTATGGTAAGCCTCATGAGAAGTAAAGAAAGGAAATTGGAAAGGGTGTGACAGACCAGCTAATAGCAGCTATGGGAGGCACCTGGCCATTTTGAAAAGCTGGGGATGAAAGTGAAACTTCTCTTTGAACAATTTAAAGAGAAACCCCAGGGGGCCTACCAGGGTCACACACCTCTTCAGCAGCTCGAAGCTCATCTTCTTCATGGGCATCAGATTTTTCTGTAGCCGAAAGCCCTGTGGGAAGTGGCGTTTTCTTATCCTCAATCTAAAAGGAAAGATGCAATAACAACTGAGCACTGGAGCTGGAGATGTAGTAGAAAAAGGTCAACGTTGCAAAGAGGTGTGAGTCCATAAAAGAAAACACACAGATCTGGAGAGCTGAACCAATCTCTGAGAAAGTGTGGTAAATCCAGAGACGTGAGCTTCTATCCCAACTACAGCTTTCCAGGCCTTTGTCAATGCCTAGCTCCATTTCTGAAATGTTCACTGATTAAATTCTTACCAGGTCATACATATTTGCCAGTTTTACTTATACCTAGTTTGGGTCTGCCCCTACATTAACACCTTTAACACTGGCTAAAGGAGTGTTTTTTTCAAATTGCCAGTTGAGACCCTTAGTGGGACATGAAATTAATTTGGCAGGTATGATTAGCATCTAAATAAGTTAAATAAAAACAACAGATCAGAATCTACCAGAGTGCTTTTCATCTAGAAAATGGTTAAGTACCACTTGGTGAAACTTCTGTTTTGTGGGCCTCCCCGGTGGTACAAGAGGTTAACTCTCAGCACTATGAAACTGTCAGCAGTCACTGCAACACGAGTTCGATCCCTGGCCAGGGAGATAACCCACACGGCGCAGCAGACCTCTCCTGCCTCACCCGCTGCTCCTCTCTACAGTGGGAATGAAAAAAAGATTAGATCTGAAGCTGTAGGACTGTACTTTTTAAGACACTACTTACTACTTTAGTTAGCACAAAGGCAGTAGTTAAGAGCACAGGCTTTGATGTCATATGGACCTGGGTTCAGATTCTTAATTAAGATACTTTAGGAGCAAATGTATGGGATGCAGCAAAAGCAGTAATAAGAGGAAAATATATAGCAATAGAAGCTCACATCAAGAAACAAGAAAGAACGCAAAGAAACAACCTAATCTCGAAGCTCAAAGATCTAGAAAAAGAACAACAAGAAAACCCCAAAACCAGTAGAAGAAAAGAAATAATAAAAACCAAAGCAGAAATAAATGAAATTGAAACTAAAAAAACAATCCAAAAGATCAATGAAACCAAGAGCTGGTTCTTTGAAAAAATCAATAAAATAGACAAACCCCTAGCCAGGCTCACAAAGGAAAAAAGGGAGAAAGCACAAATAAACAGGATCATCAATGAAAGAGGAGAAATCACAACGGACACAGCAGAAATCAAAAGAATAATCAGTAACTACTATGAACAGTTATATGGAAACAAGTTTAACAATCTAGAGGAGATGGACAAATTCCTACAACTCTACAATCACCCAAAGCTAGATAAAGAAGAAATAGAACACCTAAACAGACCAATTACAATTAGCGAAATTGAAATGGTAATCAAAAACCTCCCCAAAAACAAAAGCCCAGGACCTGATGGATTTACAAATGAATTCTACCAAACATTCAGAGACGAATTAGTGCCTATCCTTCACAAACTCTTCCAAAAAATTGAGAAGGAAGGGACAATACCAAACACGTTCTATGAAGCCAACATTACACTAATACCAAAACCGAACAAGGACAACACAAAAAAGGAAAACTACAGGCCAATCTCCCTAATGAACACTGATGCAAAAATCCTCAATAAAATTTTAGCTATCAGAATCCAACAATGTATCCATAAGATAATTCACCACGACCAAGTTGGATTCATTCCAGGGGCACAAGGATGGTTTAACATCCGAAAATCAATCAACGTTATCCAACACATCAACAAAAAGAAATATAAAAACCATATGATAATATCAATAGATGCTGAGAAAGCTTTCGACAAAGTGCAACACCCATTCATGATAAAAGCCCTTGAAGTTCTTGGGATACAAGGAACATACCTCAACATCATAAAGGCCATCTATGACAAGCCAACAGCCAGTATCATTCTCAATGGTGAAAAGCTGAAAGCAATTCCATTAAGATCTGGAACAAGACAAGGATGTCCACTCTCACCATTGCTTTTCAATATAATACTGGAAGTCCTAGCCAGGGCAATAAGACAAGAGAAAGACATCCAAGGAATCCAAATAGGAAAAGAAGAAGTCAAACTATCACTATTTGCAGACGATATGATATTATACATAGAGAACCCCAAAAACTCCACAGAAAAGCTAATTCAACTCATCAATCAGTTCAGTAAAGTGGCAGGATACAAAATCAACACGCAAAAGTCAGTAGCCTTCCTATACACAAACAATAAATCTGAAGAAGAAGAAATCGAAAAGACCATCCCTTTTGTTATTGAAACAAAAAAAATCAAATATTTGGGAATAAATCTAACAAAAGAGGTAAAGGACCTATACAAAGAAAACTATAAAACACTGTTAAAAGAAATAGAAGAAGACACAAAGAAATGGAGAGACATCCCCTGCTCATGGATTGGAAGAATAAACATTATTAAAATGGCCATCCTTCCAAAAGCAATATACAGATTCAATGCTATTCCAATCAAAATTTCAATGTCATTCTTCAAAGAAATAGAAAAATTATTGATGAAATTCATATGGAATCACAAAAAACCCCGAATAGCCAAAGCTCTCCTGAAAAAAAAAGAAGGGAATGGAGGCATCAGACTCCCAGACTTCAAACTATACTACAAAGCCATAATCATCAAAACTGCATGGTATTGGAACAAGAACAGACATACAGACCAATGGAATCGAATAGAAAATCCAGAAATAAACCCACAGATTTATGGTCAACTAATCTTTGACAAAGGAGCAAAGACTATGCATTGGAGCAAAGAAAGTTTGTTCAATAAATGGTGCTGGGAAAACTGGGTCGCTACATGCAAAAGAATGAAGCTTGACCACCACCTCACACCATACACAAAAATCAACTCAAAATGGATTAAAGAACTAGACATAAGACCTGAAACCATAAAATATATAGAAGGAAATATAGGCGAAACACTACGTGATTTGCACATCAAAGACATCTTTACAGACACATCACCCAAAGCAGTGATAGTGAAGGCAAAGATAAACAGCTGGGACTATATCAAATTAAAGAGCTTTTGCACAGCAAAAGAGACAATAACAAAAACAAAGAGAAACCCCACCAACTGGGAGAACATTTTTGCACCCAACACTAATGATAAAGGACTGATCACAAAAATCTGCAAAGAGCTGATGAGACTCAACAACAACAAAGAAAATAATCCAGTCAAAAAATGGGCAGAAGAGCTTAAAAGAAACTTCTCTGAAGAGGAAATGCAAATGGCCAACAGGCATATGAAAAAATGTTCAACATCACTTGTCATCAGGGAAATGCAAATCAAAACTACCATGAGATACCATCTTACACCAGTGAGAATGGCACATATTAAAAAAACTAGCAACAACAAATGTTGGCGAGGGTGTGGAGAAAAAGGAACTCTTCTGCACTGTTGGTGGGAGTGCAAACTGGTCCAACCACTGTGGAAAGCTGTGTGGAGATTTCTGGACCTACTAAACATAGAGCTTCCATATGACCCAGCAATTCCACTCCTAGGTATTTACCCAAAGGACACAGAAACATCAATTCCAAAGAACACCTGCACCCCTATGTTTATAGCAGCACTGTTTACAATAGCTAAGCTTTGGAAACAACCCAAATGCCCAAAAATAGATGACTGGATCAAGAAGATGTGGTACATATATACCATGGAATATTACTCAGCATTCAAAAAAGATAAACACATGCAATTTGCTGCAACATGGATGGCGCTGGAAGGGATCATGCTCAGCGAAATAAGCCAAAAAGAAAAAGAAAAATACCGGATGGTCTCACTCATAGCAGGAATCTAGAAAACTTAAATAATGGACCAGGAAAATGAAAAACTATAAGAAAGTGAAAATCAAAATCAACAAAAAACTATGAACCAGAGACACTTTTAGGGGAGCGGGGGCGGGAGGGGAGGGATTGGGGTCAGAATGGGGGGCGGCAATTGTATGGGGAATATAACAATAAAATTTATTAAAAAAAAAAAAAAAAAAAAAAAAAAAAAAAAAAAAAAGATACTTTAGGAGCTATGTGATCTCAAAAAAACCACTGACCCGCTTCCAATCTCAGCTTTCTAACTGAGAAACAGTAATCTACCTTCCTCACAGAGTTGTACAGAGGAGTAAGTAAAAATAAACACATGGAGGTCCCTGAACAGGGGCCTGGAACACAGTAAAGGTTTGACATGGGAAGATTTAAATGCCTGCCCTGCTGCTAACAGTTAGGGATCATAACAAACAGCGAAGGAGAATCTTGAGACTCATGGGAAGTCCGAAAACCCCATCTCAACTTACCTGATTTTCCCACATGAGGTTGTCTCAGAGCAGGCCTGTGACTCAGGCCTGTGTTCTATCTCTCTGCCAGCACCCTATTCACACCTGACTGGGGTCTCTCATCAGCTGAGTGCTCAGTGCCATAGGAGTAGACTTTGTCTTCACATCTTTATAGGTCTTAGAGCCCAAGGATTAGACCCTGGGGCCATGACTTTCAGTTGCCCTTCACTTCTAGCCCTACAATGACTAGTGGAGACAGCAGGCTAGAGGTGCCAGCAGGTGGAGATGCAGTGAAAGAGCAGCAGCACATCCCTGCTGCCCCTGCTGTCCAAGACCCAGAGCCCTCCTATCCTTGCTGGGCAGCCTGACAGCGTCAGAGAGACCAAGGGGAGGGGGACGTCCAGCTCTCAAACATGCTCTCCCATTATTGATGCTCTCTTACCTTTTCTGTTTTGCTCTGGCGACTAAATCCATACCTCCTGCAGGCCACAAAAAAAGAGGAGTTTAATTACAATTCAAAAATCACATATATTTGGTCAAATGCATTTTGGTTAGATTTTGAAATGAAACACACCAAAGAGAAAGTAGAATATTTGGTGAATAGATGCAATGTTTGAAGTGCCTAAGCCATGATCAGATTCTACTGTTTTTGAATAAAGGCCAGCCATTCCATTTGCCATGTAAATACTGTACCTGGGAACTTTCATACAGAGTTCTCTTTAAGCGCCATCATTACTCTTTGAATTAGGAACTCACTTACCTTTAAATAGTTTATAAGGAATTAAAGTTACTTGTAACCATGTAAGAAAGACAAATGAAGAGTTTCTGTTCTTGCCCTCACGTGCCTCACTTGCTGGGTCGGCATGTGTTGGCCTCTTACCTGGCCTCAGCCTCACCTCACTCCACTCTTCCTCCCCATTCCATATCCAGCACCCCACTGGCCTGAGTTGCATTGATCAATGGCAGGTCTCTGTCCTTCTGTCCTCAGGAGAAACAGGACCTCGTCAGCACTCTCACTGGGCTTCTCCTCTATGGAGCTGTCTAACAAGGGTTCATCTTACTGCTCCCCTCCACCCACTGCCTGAACAGGGAGTTCTGCACACACCGGGCATTCTCTTCACTCCTCCCACTTTCCTCCTCCCTCCTCACACCTCAGCACCACAGTTACCTCCTCTCTAAAGCAGCCCCTATGCGCAGACACTGCCCCAGTTGACCCAATCCTGCAGTTGTACATGTCCCCTCGCTTCCCAGATGGTAATTGTCCATCTGCCATTTGCATATCTGTACACTTCTCCATGAGGGCACCGATGCCACTTGCACATTTTGTATTTGAATTGTATGTTGAAGGAATAAATTAAACATAAGCCACAGAAAATGCAAAAATCAAGAAGCCAAAAGTATCACCTTGCAATAGGTTGTTCTATGACTGGAGAGATCAAAAAGTCACTGCTGGTTCATGCGCCCGTCCATGAGGCATAAATCTACAGGCCCAGAGTATGGCAAAAGTTAAATTGAGTATCCAGAGAAATTTCATAAAGGACCTTGTATTAATCAGTAACAATTACATCTTCCCACACTAGAGAGGCTGGAAAACAACAACAACAAAAAACCCTTTCCACAGTCCCTTGCACCAAGGACTCTGAAAACTATTTAATTTTTACCTATTGCTCTCTTTTGGGAGTTCTGAATATGCAACAGCTAGATAGGAGATGGGGGACACAAAAGATTCACTGCGCTGGTGCAGATGATTACTGTAGAAGCAACTTGGTTCTGGGGCCAGCAGCTCACATAGTGGCCTCCTAATTTGGCAGGAGTGGCGCGGTTTCTTTGTCAGCAGTTAGGGTGTAACTGCTGGAGTTACACCCGAGTGTGGAGGCCGTCGTGGCATCCTAGGAGGCCTAATCCTAAGGTGAAGCTAGGGAGGTGACCCTGGCTTAACTTAGATTCCAGCTCTCAAGCCCTCCCATCAATCCCTATAATCAGTTCCTTCTGCTGAAACTAATGGGAAGGTTTTGTGTTCTCAACCAGGGCACTCTGACTGACAGAGGGTCTCACTGAGGAATCCTTGTACCTTGGTTTTGTTTTTGCTTTTCCGGGCCCTTCCTCTGTGGAGACCTTAGGATAGAAGACATCTGCTCAGGCAGAATGCCCTTTTCTAAGGCCTAGGAATTTTATGATTTCCCAAATAAAGCAATAAACAACCAAATATGAGTAATTCAATTGCATTTGGGGTCTCAGCTACTTCTCCTTAAAGACAGAGGCTCATAAGACTTTTCTGACCACCCCAAACTATGTGAGGCCCCCAGATGTGTGCTTCTGTGTTTATGCCACCAATGCACCCACCCCACAGTGCACAATAACCATGTTAAATGTGATCTGTTGAGGTCCTGGAGGGGGTTTTCTTCACTTGCTTTTAAAAATTCACTCACTCTTCACTCACTACCTTTTAAAAATTGAGGTAAAATTCCCCATTTTAAAGTGTATACTTCAGTGCTTTAATGCATTCATTATTTTGTGCAACCACTCCTACTATTTAATTCAAAAATAGTTCCATTACCTCAAAAAGAAACTCCAGACCTGTTAGCAGTTAGTGCTGTTTTCTGCATGCCAATCCCTGGAAACTACTGATGGATTGCCTGTCCAAGGGCTTGCCTAGTCTAGACATTTCATATACATGGAATCATACATCATGGGTGGCCTTTTGTGTCTGGCTTCTTTCACTTAGCATGTTTTCAAATTTCATCAATACTGTAGTACAAGTTATTACTTGATTCCCTTTTTATGACTAAATAATACCCACTGTGTGGATAAACACATTTATCCATTCCACAATTTGTGGAGAGTTAGGTTGTTTTTACTTTTTGATGACTGTGAAAAATGCTGCCATGGATATTAATGTATAGTTTCACTTACTTTTATATCTCCAGTACCTGCCATATAAATAAATACTCAACAAATGTTTGCTGGTTTGCTGAATGAATGAGGAGTCCAACTGACATTTCTAAAGATGTCATCTGCATGTGACATGGTGGTAATGTTTCCATGACACAGAAGAGCTGTGCTCAGCTGCCTATTAATCCCTGCTTCATTGTTCAATGGTCCCAGATCTCTGGGAGACTCTGCATGTGTTTGGGGTTCACCGGGAGAAACTATCCCTTTATGTCTATCATCTCTTCCTTATAAAGAGCAGTAAGATGCTTCAACTTATTCCTAACACACACGCATCTACTTCTCTCTTATCTTTCCCAGGTATGATACTCCAGCCTGAATTCTCCCTTTCCTCTTGCTTTGTCAGTCCTGAACTTTCTTAAGTGCCAGTTAATTTGCAATGCCATATGCTTCAATTTGGCCCCACCTTTCCTTTCATGAGCTCTGGCTTACCCACCCTACTAAAGTCCTACAGAATCAATAGAGCTTTGGTTCTACCCCCACCCAGTTGATCTTCTCATGCCCCAGACCTGGAGGCAAACGCCTTCTCTCATATCAAGAGGGTGAGATGAAAACAGAAGCACTGACAACAAAAGGGAGATCTGGATTCCTAGGTGGCGTTTGAGCAATTAAGGGGTTTCATCATGGTGAGGAGAGAGCGAGTGTCGGGCAGGGCGAGTCCCAAGCCAGGAGAGGAGAATCCTTAATTGATTGAGGAAAGGAAGGGAGAGGGGTTAAGACTCCCCAAAAAGGGCTGGGGGAGGGTTAGAGTAGGGGAGATGATTATACAGGGACAAGAACTGAAAGGGGACCTTCTGGACAGGATCCTCACTGGAATCAAAAGGTCACATTTAAAGGGATTTGAGAACTAAAAACTGCTGCAGCTAATGATATAGATGATGATTATGACTATGCCTAGGAGTTGACATTCACTGTTTACTATGCAGGACAAACTATTGAAAGTCCTTCATACACACACACACAAATGCTATATATATGTAAAACACTATCTCTCTCTCTCTCTCTCGATATATATATATACACACACACACACACATATATATATATATATATATATATATATATATATATATATATATAGTGTTAAATAATCCTCACTTAATGAGGACAATCTTCACACAGTGGAGAGTATTGAATAGAATCCTGGGGTAAGAGTCTGACAGCCAGAAAGGAGGGGAGGGGGTCTTCCCAAGGAGGGGGAATAAAACGCACAAGCTGAGGCTTTAAGTTTTATCCAATTTGCTCTATCAACTTTAATAATTACTCTCTTCTTATTCCGTCTCAGCCTAAACAACAAAGACTAGGGCTATTTTTCCTAAAAACAAGAGACAAATTCTCACTGGAGGCTCAAAGAGTATTTGTATGATGATAATGACATCTGGAGTCCAACAGACCTGATTCAAGTTGACATTCGGAGGCTCTTAATAGTTCTTAACAGTACAGTTGATGTTGAGTAAGCTATTTTAAAAACTTCCTTATGTTGTCGTAATCATTCTCAAAAAGGAGAATGAGCTAATAATCAGTATGTCCATTAAGTGTCCATAGCTCTACCTCTCACAAAACCACTCTCTCTTCAGCAGAAAAGCTAAAAGAAAGCAACATACCTCCTTTCATAAAAAAAATAAAAATCCTTCAACAAATTCTACACTAGAAATCAGCTGGAATTGGGACACTTTGTTCTTTCTTACACTGCAAATTTGAAAAGCCAAGCTAGACTCTGGCATCAAAATGCACAACCATCCTGAGGAAGAGCAGGGATGCTCCGAATTTACCTGGCTACCACATGTGAGAGCAACCACCATCTCCAACACATGGAAAAGATCGTTTGAAACTGAGAATTTCAAAACAAAACAAAAAACTGAATTGCCAGCTTAATCTCAGTGAAGCAAACCATTTACTGAATCTCTGATTCCTTTTCACCCTCAGGGATGCTTGAGTCTCCACAATAATGTAAATATATCAACACAAACTAACAAAATCTACCACAACCCCTGCCCCCTACCCCCCATACTCTGTGGCCTTGGCTGGAAAGGCCCGACCACAGTGCCTAGAATGTGCAACCCCATCCAGCTGCACCAGGTTCCACATTCAGAAGGAACCCACACTTGGTTGTGGCTGCTGTCTTGAAATTCTTTATAATTAGTCATTAATAATTTTTAACAATGACAATGCTTTGTCATTTTATATCTGGTCCTGCAAATTACATAGCTGGTCTGGTAGTGCCTGACTGAGAAGGGAAGTTCAATTCACAGCAGCAACTGGTGAGTTGTGGGGGAAGTCATTACACTCAGTTTAGAGCTAGAACTAACAACTTCCTTTGAATGAGATAAGACTGGATTTCATACTTAGGAAGAAAGGATCTGACCCCACAGTACCCCCTCTGAAACAGAAAAAACAAAAATAAGTGGTGATTGCAATCCATTTGAAAGATGATATAATTAAGCCAACTAAGCCAAATTTCCTTCTGGTTATCTGCAGTACCTAGAGGGGAAGCCCTCAGAAGCTCACTCAGGGAGATGCTAATGGCAGAGCCGTTAGTTCTAGCCACCTAAGGAGGGTCAGGTTGTGAGGCAGAGCAGCACACAGCACTCTTAGCACAAAGGAAGGAAGCACCAGGAGACATACTCACATCAAGGCATCAGCTACCCTAAGTAGAAAATGCAGGACATAAATGAACGTTAATACCCCAGGAAAAAATCCAATGAGAGAAGTACTCCCTTGTGTGTTAAGTAAAAACTGAGGCTGTAAGAATTTTTTTTTTTAAATTTTAGAGATGGTTTTTAGGAAGTGACAAAACTACTTTTAAATTCATTTTTCTAATCTGGACAGATTTTCACAGAAAACTAAAACTATTATTCCAATATTTAAAGCAAAACTGTTGTAACTGTTCTCAATGCTTCAGTATACCTAAAGATTTTAACAAATGGCCAAGGCACAAAGGACAAACCATCCCACTTTCCACAAATGCTTCAAACAACCCAACACCCCGAGAAGGGGAGAGGCAGTCTTTGATGCTGGAAATCTCAGTCCACAAACAGTAAACTCAGGCAGATAAAAGTCAATGAAGGTAATCCCACTGAAGCAATTGAAATTAGTTTTTCTTTTCAATGGTTTTATAAAATAGACAGTTTAGACTGGGTTGCACCCATTACCTGCCATATTCCAAAAGTGTAGCATGGATTCGCGATTCTTCGTCAAGCAGCTCCTCTGCTCCCTGTTGGCGTTTGTATTTCCGACGGGGCTTGTAAACATCCTAGGTGGATGAGGCAGACAAGGTACTGAGTGAGAAGGCTATCCTCCTGACCAGCTGCTGGACCCACACAGCCAGCCTGCAGTGCCAGCCTTCCACTGCAGCAAGGTACAGCTTTCCAGCAGAACAGCAGGCACCTGGGGGTTCCCGGCCTACCTTCAAGGAAGCAGTCTGCTCCTTTGACATTTATATTGGTAGCAAATATTTCTACCCATTCTAATGTCAAAACTGTTTTACCTTGGTGTTTTTTTGTCCTAAGACATCAGTTTGTCAAACATCAGTTTTATCTTACTTCCTAAGTGAGGGATTATGAAGAACAAAGTTCCTGTATGTTACTTTTATAGTTAAATTCAGCCTTTCAATCTATTCAGGTTTTTTTTTTTTTTTGTAGTAAGAAGTAGGGATTAACTTTTTTTCCATTTTCTGAATGGAAAATGAATAGTGCCACCATCACCAATAGTTTTTCCCTTCCCTGACTTGAAATGGCATGTGTAGGCAACATGTGCTAATTGCATCCTCTTCAATCTCTTTGGCTCTATCCAGTCTCCACTGTCTTTTTCCAAATTTCCTGGCTATTCCTACACATTTCTCCTCCAAATTAATTCTAGTATCAGCCTTTCAAGTTCATTATGAAAAACTGTGGAGGTTTAATTAGAATCACACCAAATTTACACATTCCTGTGAGAAGAACCAACACCTTTATGATACTGAATCTTGCAGAAGCAAGAAAGAAGCAAAGCTTATTTCTCCATTCAAACATTTTATATTATTTATTAAGACTTTCCAGAAAAAATACAATTTTCTACAGTTACTACATATCCAGCTCTTTCTATTACAGAGAGGCACAAACCACAGAGGCACAGATACATGTTATCTATCTATCTATATGTTATCTACAGATATCTATCTATCTACTCAGAATCCTTAAAAAAAAAAAATCCTTAAACAGTTAAGGACATTTCAATTCTTAGGTTCTACAACCAGAAAATTAGATACCAAATCCTTCCGAGATATGAAATTTTTATAAAAGTGATATGAATTTATCCTTAGATAAATGAAAACCAAAAATGCACTATAATCTTTCACTAATTTTTTAATTAGAATATGATTTAGTTATGTCACAACAAATGTAGATTATCTTGTATAAGACACATTCTGACACTATAAATGTTTGTGTGTGTGTGTGTGTCCTAAACAAAGCACAGAGCATGTAAGGTGTTCCATGAACATCTTTACTCCCATATGACCTGACTTGTCATTCTACAACTGAATGTCTTTCCTGACTGCCAACTTGGCAGTCAAATAATACCTTAGTGATATCTGCTCAGGGCTCTGGGTACAAGTTGGCAGCTATTCACGCAAGTTGCTTCTCCACTACCAGAGTCCACCACATTTAATTTCCACCAGACATCACCAGGACAAGCATTACTGTGTTATTTCTCTGGTGACATTTTTATTCAATTAGAATTGTCCACTCTTTGATAATTCTAATTAACTTTACTTAATTTTACTTTTTATTATGAAAAATTTCAAACATATCAAAAAAATTCTTTCTATAACATAACTATAATAATCCCAAGAATTCTGTAGAAAAGGAATGGAATATGGTCTGAAAAAATGCTGCTAGACTGTTTTTATAATTTGCTGCCACAAATATTCCCTAGTTTGCTGCTGGTGTCTACATGAATAAGAAACTCTAAGTAACATAAAATAGATTTATGGGGAAATGAAAAATAGAATGAACCCATATGACGTCAGTTACTGCGTACGATTTAATTTCCATTGAGCCCCACTGTTACAGCAGTACTATATAATTGAGCTTAACTGCTATCTTCCTTAGTTACCATTGATAGAGTCAATGACCCAAGACAGAAATTGGATTCTTCTAAAAACAGGACTGACTCCAAAACAATAGCAAGCTGAAACCAACAGTACAAGGACCTTTTATTCTGCCAAACAATGAAAATGTTGGCCTTTGTGTAATTACTCCTTACACTTTAAAGCAACTCATATACACCTCACCTTTGGCAGATGATAACTATACTGCAAGGCAGGGGCAAGCAGTGCTATTACCTCCATATTACCTCCACTTTATTACTAAGAAGCAGAGAGTGAGTCGTTTCTCTAGGATCACTGGGAGGGTATTAGGCCCAGTCCTCTGCGCCTGATCTTAGGAAAGGCAGTTCCTCTCAACAGGTCCATTTCCTGAGCCCTGGCTGCTAGTCCCGAGGCTTTCCCACTGCACTATATTGTCCCTGGTGGATGTTCTACTCACCAGTCATTTCAGCTGAACCCTCTCAGGAGACTCACTATACAATCTAAGGCAGTCATGTGGATTACTGCAATACTTTGATTAATAGGGACCTAAATGACAACCATAAAAAAAAATTATTGCTATCACCCCTTTAACCAACAAGAGTTAGGTTATCTAGTCCTGTCTCCACCGCTAGCTAGTTGTATGATCTTAGGAAAGGCAGTTCCTCTCAACAGGTCCATTTCCTTATCTGTAAAATGAGTGTTGAACTAATAGATATTGGATACTCCTAGTGTCTCATCCTTGGTGTTCTTTTAATCTTGCGAAGTTACTGACTTGGTAACACAATTCTATCAGTAACTTAAAGCTTGAGATTAATAAAAGAGAAACACCTCATGCTTGATATATGATTGAGCTCTTAAAAAGGTATGCAGAATCAACTTATCGTTTGTCATCAACAATGGGAACCACAGAAATGGCTATCATGTACTGAATACTGTATGTCCAGGCAGATACATACTCCTCTATATGGGTGCTGCCCATTTGCTATTTACACCTCTGAGACTTGTTATCCTTGTTCCATGTATACAGATGATGAAGCAGGCACAGAAGTTAAATAGCTTGCCCATAGTTACAAAGGAAGTAAATCACAAAGACAGAATGACTCCAGAACTGGGACTCTGCAGCACTCCACAAGACGTTTTATACCTCAGCTTTCATCACTAGTCATGGTGGGTTCTGATCATGCATCTCAGCAGATGCCAAAGGACACATGAGTGGGGATAAACAATGAAGGTGACCCTCCTGTAAAGCAAAGAACTCCTGCATCTGTGAGAATCATGGATGGCTACTTCAACAAGTTGGATTATGAGTGAGATTAAAGATGGGGAAGAGCAGTGTAGGGCACAGCCACAGCAGCGTCTGCAGCAAAGCCCTGATCCCTGGCCCCTCATGACTACTTTCTGAGACAACAGAGCAGGTAGTGCAACTGCTACTACCGATTTGGCATTCTCCACTCAAAAGCTCCCTTGGGCCAGACCACACCCAATGCAGTAGAAACTGACATTCTCCAGTAGTTTCCACAGACCCTGACATCTCATTCTCACAGGGTTTAATAGCATAAATCCAACTCTAACAGATACACCAGCCTGGGAGTCCTGTGAACAATCTCACCTTCCACGTAAAGAGGGGCCACCAAGAGCAATATCCTGAGAGATCCCATAAGAAAAAGTTATTAAGTGGGACAGTTTGCTGTTTGATTCTCAAATTAATGGAATAACAAACAAAACAATGTCCCTAGGTATTGAATGGAGGACATGATACAGGCTAGATGCATGGCAATCTTTTCTGTAGAGATGAACATGTCTATAGTTAGGGAAGATAGCTGGGAGAGAGGGTTTTCTCCAAGGGCACTCTCAAACACTCTCAAACCTTCCTTCTCTATTCTCTATATGAATTCTGTTCTGCAGGCATGTCTCTGTTCTCTGAGGTCTAGTATAAGTTCTACCTCAGGTCTCCTTGCGTCTGTACCAAACAATATAACTTGGTGGATAACAAAAAGGTCTCTGTGTTATGTAAGTGAGCCAAAGACAACTTCTATATGTTGACTCCTTGGTTTATTTCTTCACAGCAGGCTGCTATTAGCCTGCTACTAGCACCAAATTCAAAATTTTTACACAACCAATTATTTCAAACGTAGCCCAAAATGGCAGAATTTTAGTCCTTTACAAACTCTATGGAAACTTCATCTAATACTTGCTGGCCAGACAGGATAAATTCAAGTTGCTGATGGTGCCCTGAAGATCTCTGAACCAGAAACTCCCTGCTCTCTGCTGAAAAACAAAACTGAGGCATGTGAGCCCCCACTGTGATACTCTGGGAGGTTCACCTTCCCTTTCTGGATTGTGCCTCTTTTGCCTAAGCTTCTGGATGGTCCCATGCTACAGAGTCCCCTCCCTTGCAAGCCAACCTGTCAAAGCACCAAAGAAAGCCCATGCATGCCACCACGAAGGCATGGCCATAGCTTTTACCTGATGAGCCCCCAATTCCCTTACAGCTGGTATGTCACTGCTCTCCCCTCAGCTCCTAGAAGGCAGTTTGGCACACAGGGAGTATGCAGTTACACTGGTGAATGAACACAGGCAGTCAAGCAGATGGGGTTTTAGTCCTCGCTCCAATATTTACTACCTGTCCAAATTGGGTGAAGTTACTTTAACTTTTGGCTTTCCACCTGTAAAACAGGTGTAAGAGGAGCTGTGAGGATTAACCAACTGACACACTTAACAGTACTGACATGGAGTAAGAGTTAGGACATGGGTTTTTCACATGCATATTACGTATATGTTTTACTACTAATAAAGTGTACAAATATTGTTTTACTTATGTCCTCAAATTCACGTTTTATTTGCTAGGTGAAAAGGGTGTCCTCACAGCATTAACTATGGAAGAAACACTGGAGCAGTGATTTTAAGTGGCATGGGTGATTCAATTCACCAGTTAAGTGTCTTAGGTGATTCAATTTACCACTTCAACAAAGCATTTCCTTTCGACTAGACTAGAAGCTCAAAGAAGTCTTTTCTGTGTTTGTTCTATTTTCTATTCTCATTCAAAATTCTAAACATTACCCAAAAATGCTCAAGCAACAGTAAATGCGTATATGGATCCTCTAACCTTAATGCACAGGACAGATACTTCATGATTACAGAAGGCTGACAGCTCAGAAAAGGCGGCAGTGAACTGTATTACCGCATATCAAGCAAGACAAATGAACCATTATGACTGTGATTCAAGACCTGAAGGTGGTAAGAGGTGTCCAGCCTTCCTGGGTGGCTGTAATATAGTTTTCCTATGTCCTTTGAAAATACCACCTCCTTCAAGCAGGGCTTCTATAAAGCAGCTAGCTATTTTGTAAAAAGGAGGTATGCAGAAGTCAAGAAAGTCACACATTTCAAAGAAAGCAAACTTGTTGAGAACAATTACTGGGGGAAAAAAAAATGATGCCAAGACAAAAAGTGAGCATCCAAAGTGATGAGCTCAAAAGAGAAAGTTCACAGCCATCTTTCTGTTTTACAATCTTGAAGGAGGTACTAACACTCTTCCCATGACCTGTGGCCCAATTCTATTTTGTGGAATGCATTTTAAGTAAATAATTAGAGATAAAATAAAAGACTTAGCTTTGAAGATGTCCTACATAATGGCTAGAAGGAAAAAGAAAGACACAACTAAGCTAGTTAAATTAGTACCACAAATGAATAATCTAGTCACTAAAAGCACTACGGAAGTATGTTCATAGGCATGGAGAGCGCGCCTCCATTATACTGATGAGCAAAACGAGCAAGCAACAAAATACTACAGAGCCACATTTTGTGACCTTAAATTCTGCATACTGATAGACATAACTGGTTTTCCTATCTGGAGTATCGGTGCTTAACTCTAGCTGGTGGTATCATGGGTGGTTTAGACTTTGCACTTTTTCTCCATTTCCTAATTTTTCATCATTATTACTACAGTACTAATACAGAAGGAAAAAGAAAATAACTTTTTTAAAACAAAACATCATGTGCCAAAAAAGCCAGA
This sequence comes from Talpa occidentalis, assembly GCF_014898055.3. Taxonomy (NCBI): domain Eukaryota; kingdom Metazoa; phylum Chordata; class Mammalia; order Eulipotyphla; family Talpidae; genus Talpa; species Talpa occidentalis. The sequence goes on from NW_023603184.1 coordinate 65,362,175, forward strand.
TAAATGTGTTAATAACCAAATACAAATGCAAAGAGCTGGCATCGTCCTCTAAAGATGCCTAAGGACATGAATAAGCTAAATATTTTAAAAACTATTGAAAATGTTTATTATTTAACTTTTAAAAAAAGGTTCTAAGTAATACTAAAAAAGACATGCTGGTTGAGACATAATGGTGACATGTAAGAGATGAAATGAGAAGATAACACGAAAGCCTCCACTAGGCATCCATTCTGCAGCCGGACAAGGGGCCTTCAAGTGGTAAGGTCAAAGCAGATGTCACCATAAGGGTCTGAAGATGGGGAGAGGGGGAAGGTATCCAACTACTCTGATTACTTTTGAGTCTCTGAGACCCAGATGGATAACAACCCAGAGTCCTCAAGTAAGTCATGAACATGCTGCAAAACTGATGCCAGGAATATGTGCAAAATCAAAGACCCGGTGAAAAGTGAGAGGTTCTAATTTTACATCTGACTCCACAAACACAGCAGGTGTTGGTACTTCTCCAGTCATAGCCCCTGGTCATTTAGGAAAGATATTATTCCCTTTACTAAGGGACGGGTCTTCTCCTTATATTACAAATAAGTGAAATAAAAAAGTCTATCACAGAGCTCCCCATACAAAACTCAGAGACTACTCTGCCTCTCCAGGCCATGTGGGGGTGGGTGGTTACCTCAACTTACCATCTCCAGTTCATTATCTGTTCTTTGTACCTATTCAAGGTTTACCTGCTACTGGCAGACATGAGAAAGGATTTGAAATATTTCTTCCTTAAAAGTGAAACGAACAAAACTCCAGGGCAGTAGTTGTGGCAAGTTCTACCCATGAATGCTGGTGTCCTGGTACTGAGCACAAGAGGCAGGCAGGATCTCTCACATCCAAGGCCAGATCCTGGGTAACCCCAGCAGATGGAGACCTCAGGGAGCAGTCTTTTGATTAAATCAAAAGCCCACTGGGAAGCTATGAACCTACCTCTTGTACAGAAAAACATGGGCAGAGGAACTTACTGAGAGATCAACCACTGTCTTGAGGGCCTTTTCTTTTCTCTTCATGAAGTCATCATCCTGCAAGACAAAATACAGGGGTTAACAAATTCTGTATGAAGACTGAAACTCAACTGGACTGCTCAGAAATCTGCCTTATAAATTGAATTCTCATCACAACTCTGGTGGAGAAAGTCTCAATTTTCTCAAAAATTAGGATATATTTTGCATGGGAAAAAGCTGTAGGGCCTCTGTAGAGGGCTCCAAAACAAGTCCCTAGAGTCAGTAAGAAAAAGGGGGATCACAGAGTGTGGTGCTGAAAGCAAGAGTTCTCATTCCAAATCCTGAACTCTGAAACATCGAGCAAGTTACCTAACCTTCAAGCCTCAGTTTTTCCATGTGTAAAACAAGAACAACACCTAAGTCAGGGGAAAATCCTCATAAAGATTAAAGAGCAGATGTGCTAGAACTGGAAGGTAGCATTTGATGGCTATCAACTATTACTGTTGCTGTTGTGGCAATGATTTTTAAGCTTACTACAGGAATATCCTAGGAAGGTGGTCTCTCGAAGACTTTTGCTTGGCTATGCAAAAATAAACGCGTGTTACAGTTTAGTAAAGATCTGGACGAAATAACAACATTGAGAGAAAAGCACAAAACTATAGGTTTTTACACCCAATACCCATTTAAAGAGGCAGTTCTATAATGAGCCATGAGGCCCACTTTCAATGCTGACCAGACAGAGGCAGAGATGCCAAGAAGAGGGGCAGGACTGTAATGGAGGCTGAGCTCACTCCACTCCTTCCTGGGAATCTCTAAATGCACACTCAGCTTCTTAGCCAGAAAAGAAAAGCAGAACACTGACCTCAGGCAGACTGTAGGTTTTCTGGAACTGGGATATGGAGTAGGAGCGGATGTAGTCACCCATCTCTTCTTTAGTTTCTATAGCTCTCTTCACCAGCCACTGGGGAAGAAAGTTGAGAAGTAAGAATTGAGAGCAAAGAAATGCCATTGCAGTGGAGGCCAACTCTGAGATGGCACAACCTGTGAACCCAAATCACGATATGTGAACTGATGAGATGCTAAGAAACTAGCAACACACACTGTTCCACTGTGACCAGTAAGCATCTGTAACGCTAAGATCCAGTGGTGCCTGGAGCAAAGCAGCTGTGTGAGAGCTTTAAAGCCTCACGTCAGAGCCTTAGGTCTCAGTTTCACTCGCTGTGTAAAAGGTGAGAATGTCAGTCCCTTTCATGTCAGAGCAAATGAAATCACAAGTACAAGAGTGCTTTGTAATACCTGATAATACAACACACAAATTAGCCTTTCCCTGCAACCTCCTGATTCTACTAGCAGATCTTTTTTTTTTTTTTAAATGCACTCTTACGTTCATTGGAGCAATCCTTTTTTTTTTAAAATATATACATCTCTATATATTTATCACATCATCCTTCATTTTTGTATTATGTATGATTTCCCCTTGAAATTCCCACCACCAATTCACCCGTTTACCATCATCATAGTCCCTTGTCTACTAGTAGATCTTAATGTAATTCTTTTTTTGTTTAATTTTCATTTAAGTAGCAGGTCTCATGTATACAACATTCTCATTCAATTCCTGTGTAAACTACACCGTGACCACCACCAGAAGTCTAGTTTCCACTCACCACCACAGACCTGACCCCTTTATCTGACCTATCTACCTCCATCTCCCTTCCCCTCTGGTAGCCACCGTTTTGTTTTCATAGTCTAAAAATCTGTTGTTATTTTTTTAATCTTCCTTTCACATGAGTGAAAGACCACATGAGGTCTTTCTCCACCTGATTTATTTCACTTAGCACAATACCCTCTAGATTCATCTATGTTGTTTCAATTGGCAAGATTTCATCTTTTTATAAACAGCATCCATTAGTCAAGTGTTGATTAACTTAACATTCGGGTCACAGTGGGCCACAGGTATGATGGTGGTTCCAACAGGCTGGACCACATGGCCTAGGTGCGGCACAGCCACACCATCTAGATTTGTGCAACTACTCTATGATACCTGCACAAAGACAAAAATCACCTAAGGATGCAATTTTCAGGATGTACCCCCATTTCTAAAAGATGCATGACTGTTATTTATCACATATCCTTTATTCATCCACTGATGGCCAATTAGGTTGTTTACAAATCTTGGCTATTAAAAATTATGCAGCAATGGGGCCTCCCCGGTGGCGCAGCGGTTGAGCGCTGGGTTCCGAAGCTGCCCGTGGCCTCTGAGGTGCTGATTCGATCCCCAGCTGCTCCCCGGCCACCGGAGGAGGGTCCCACATGGCGCGCAGACCTCTCCTGCCGCCCGCTGCTCCCCTCAGCAGTGTGCTTCAGTCCTTCTGCCTGCTCTGCTCCCCGCTCTGGCTCTGGTGAATTCTCTCACCCTCCCGCGTTTCTGACTGTACCCAGTGCTTGTATAAACAAAACAAACAAACAAATAAATAAATAAAAATGCCTCTATAAAAAAAAAATTATGCAGCAATGAATAAAGGGTTGGATGTATGTTTCTGAGTAAGTGTTTCTGTATTCTTTGGGTAAATATCCAGAATGGAATAACTGGATCATCTATCTGGTACTTCTAGTCTTTAAATTTTCGAGGCGTCTTCATACTGTTTTCCCTAGTGGTCATACCAGTTTAATGTAACTCCTTCCTGTGCTGCTTGTACTATAGACCAAAGAAAAGGTCTGAGAGAAATACTAAGGATACCTAGTTAATCCCTCATTGGACAGATGAAAAAAAATCTCCAAAATATTCATATATGAGAACAGGGTGTACTATACACAGCTCTAGGTTTTAGGTAAGTTTGGCATTCAAAATACTCTCTCTTAATATGCACAGATTTATAAGGAAATTGATACTACTTGTGCTTTATAGAACCTAAGGATCAAAGAGAATATATAATTTGCCCATTGATTCATAGCTAGCAAGCCACAAAATTGGACTCAGAACTTGGAGGTTCCTTTATAGAAGAGTAAACAGATGGGTTTTATGAACTGTTTCCCAATCCTACTGGGCTGATATGCAGAAGTAGTTGCTCTTCCTTTCTCTTAAAACTAGGTAATTAAAACACACATATACACACATCAACAGCCCATAATCTATAGAAGATCCAGGTCCTCTGAGGCTAAGAATGCAAAGTACAAAAGCAGCCTTAGCTTCTCCTTCCTGCCTCTCTATTCATTCCTTTTATTACTGAAGAACATTATGGAGGGGGATGCCATCTGCCAGGGCTGCCATTCTCTCTTCAGACAGTCCTATACCATCTCAGTTTTGGGATAGTAGTTGTGTTTCCCTGAAAGTGCAGCCACACTTGGGGAGGTTTAGCTACTGAGAAAGTAGAGACATGGTACACAGCATGGCAGGGAGGGAAGAAAAGTGTGTTCCCAGAGGGCAGCCCGCTCAAGGAAAGTATGTATTTAGGACGTAATTGCCCAGGATAAGAATGGTAGCTTATATTGTATGAGGAATATTCTTTTGTTGTTAGTATCTTTCCTTTATTTTCACCCCATTCCACCTTGAAACAATGACTAAATTTCACAAGTAGGGGCAGAAGATCAGACAGAACTACTGCAGCTCCTCGCCCGCCTCTCCATCCCAGCACCACAGTCCAGGACAACTAAGGAGGCTGACTCATTGCTCAACTCAATTCAGTGTTGCTGTTGCTTGTATCTGGATTGGGAGATCCAGTTTCTGGCTTTTCATCCTCGTTTCCTTTTCAGGTCTGCCTGAGTGAATGAGAGCTACACTGAGTTATTACTGGACCCTGAAGAGTGTGCTCGGATATGGAAGGTGAAGCCCGTGGAGGCTCAAGATTCCCTTAAAAAACAGATTACCCTGCTGCAGTTTCTGCATGAAGGACAGGAACTGCCCTCTTTTTTTTTTAATAGAGGCATGTTTATTTATTTATTTATTTGGTTTTTTTTTTTTTTTTTTTTGTTTATACATGCACTGGGTACAGTCAGAAGTGCGGGAGGGTGAGAGAATCCACCAGAGCCAGAGCGGGGAGCAGAGCAGGCAGAAGGACCGAAGTACACTGCTGAGGGGAGCAGCGGGCGGCAGGAGAGGTCTGCGCGCCATGTGGGACCCTCCTCCGGTGGCCGGGGAGCAGCCGGGGATTGAACCGGCACTGCAGAGGCTGCGGGCAGCTTCGCAACCCAGCGCTCAACCGCTGCGCCACCGGGGAGGCCCGGAACTGCCCTCTTGGGTGATCACGCTTTGCCATGGGTACCTATATTTGAGGAAAATGCCTCCTATCATAGGATTCGTTAAGTCCCACATGGAAGAAAGAGATATGACCCAGAACTATCAGTCATTGCACATGAGATCCATTTTCCTTTTGACTGGCTTTCAGAGATTGTTACCAAAGCTTTTCTAAGTGGTAAGAAGATGGTGATAGGCCTCTAAAACCATGCAAGACAACTAGTTCAATGGTTCCCAATTGCTGGCCCGTGACTGTTCACTGACCTCCAGCAAAACAGAAAGAAATTACAGGCATGTAGCAAATTTTTCATAATGCTGAATGTATTCAATTTGAAGGATTGTACATTATTTTGAGATTGGGGATTAAATGGCCTTTCTCTTAGGAAATAACAGAGCAAGCATGATAGTAGTTACTTTTTAAAATTTCCTTGTAGGGCAAAATAAAGATGTAACCAAAGGCCAACCTCCATTCTAGTTTTAAAATTTTACAGGTCTGTGAAATGAAGAAATCTGATAACTGCTGAGTGAGGTTCTCACAATCAGACAGGAAGCCCTCCAGCATTCCACTCAACATGGAACACCCTCAGACACTCAAAATGCCCCCATAACTCCAGAAGATCAATTTCTTCTCCATCATCCTTTCATATCTGGACTAGATTTTTGTTCCCAAAGTTCTAGCACAGGAGGAGTAAAGTCTAATCACTAGACAGCCAGGCTTTAGGGGGGAAGGCAACAACTTCACAGCATGCCAGTGTTGAAGGTTTCAGTAATAATCATCCAGGGTCCCTACTCCTGTTTTCAAAAAAAGGATCAGATACCACCTCCCTGCGTCTGAGAGTCAAAGTATAACAAACATACAAATCAAATACTGAGGTAAAGTCTCAGTCTCACATTTACAAATTTTAAGTTATTTGATTTGAAGTTGATTGTGAAGGAACATTCCCAGGATGAGTAATAACAACAGCAAAAACTGAATGTATGTAACACATGAAAAACTTACTAAAGTGTTCCATCTATCAACTAGATGCACACACATTAATTCTCATCCTGTCAAGTAGGTACTATTATTTTTACTTTTTAGCAGATGAGGAGGCATGTCATCCGCCCAAGGTTACCCACTGGAAAGTGGGATAGTCAAGACCTGAACACAGGAAGTCTCCAGAGTTCATGCTCTTTACCCCTACACTATATAATCTTATCAGAGAATTAGAAAACTTTTCTAGCAAGGGCTATGCAGCTTACTTCTTACTGGCTTTGTGAATGGTGGAATGGCAACAGGGAGTTTAGGCTGGCATCTTTGTTTCTCCACTCACCAGTTCTTTGCCCTTAAACAAATCAACTACCCTCTTGGAGAGACTTTCCTCACATACTGGGACTACATCAGAGCCGACGTGGTGAGAGGCTCCCACCAGACATTTAATCATCAAATAAAGACTGAATGACTAAAATTCTGTAAGTGCTGGACACACAACAGTGAGCAAAGACATTCGTGGGGCTCGTGCCTGAAGCTTACAGTCGGCTAAGAGAGATGAATAAGCACACACTTGAATGTCTATGGTCACGAACTTCAGTAAGGAAGATTTCCAGAAGGGAATGTGGCTGTATAAGTAAACACAGCAAAGACCTGCTCTAGATGAGTGGGTTGGGGGAGCATTCTCAAGGAGGTTTGGTGGAACTGAGGTCCAAAGAAGATGTCAAGCGAGCAGGTAAGGAGAGGAAAATTTTCAACCTGAGGGTAAGTTCCTGGGAAAAGAAATAGCCTAAGTATGAGGAGACCTGAAAGAAAGATGGGTTACCAAGAAAGAACAAGGACAAGCAAGGAATAAAATGAAGCTGCTTAGGTCAAAAGGGTCCACAGCAAGGCGGGGTTGGGGGAGAGGACACGTGGAATTACAGCTTCACTAAAAGAGCAATGAAAAGGAACTAATGGGACTTTTTCAAAATCCTGACAGGTGACAGTATGAAACTAGGGTAGACGCCATTCCTTGAGGCCTTTTGAAGCTGTTCTGCTGCTATCAAATCCATACCATACCCATGGATCCAGGATCTAGGCCAGATGGCCTAGGAGTCAGACCCATTACAGGAATTCTAATAGAGGACAAAACACCACACTGAAGACAAGAAACCACAGGAGGCTCTTACCTGAACAACAGGAAATATATGAATAAAATCCATCCCCTGGATCTGGTGGGGCTCCAACTGGTGTGGACATTTCATCCTTGGCAGGACTGAGACGATTTTTTCTGACAGAGCTCTGTTAGGAGAAGACAACAAGCAGAGGGTGAGAACACACTAAGTGGCCTTAACATGTCTCTAGTCTGGGCAGAGGCCCAGAAAAATTGAGGGCCTCTCAGTGCCAGATCATGACCAAATTTCTCCTGGTTGACTACAAAATGAGAAAAATCACCACAATTTAGGGGTGTGTGTGAACATAAGGCACAAAACTGCCTTCACCCTTTAAATATGCTCTTTCTACTTTATTTCTTGATAAAATTATCATGTTATGAGAGGTAGTAGTTGTTATTTCTAACATTTTTATATGGAAAAATAGTTATCAGTCCCCCTAATTCTTACTCAAAGAAAACTTGTCTATGTTGTCTCTCTACAGTTCAATAATCCTTTCTAGGCGCTAGATAACTCTTAAGATCAAAATGTGGTGATGGTCATGATAGTCTTACCACGTTCCCCTGAGGTCTCACTCCCTCGGTCTTGGTAAGAACCAAGTAATTTAGAGACAAAAACGAAATGGCTGCCATGGGACAGCTCCCAGAGAACACAAGTCAACCCCATGCTTCTATTTGGAAAAAAGTTTTACAAGGTGAGAACTTACCACATGAGCTGAACTGGTTATATCAAATGTCAAGTATAACATGTTAAGAGAAAGACATGGAGAGAGGAAGACTGGTAGCCACCACACACATTTACAGGAGGAGGGACTATCCAGCTCCCCAGAGGGAAGCATGAGGGAGATGTATCCTAAAGGTCTGAGAGGTAGAAGGAAACTGTCATGTAGTTTTAAGCTGCTCAGCAGTCCCTCCTTTCTGAGCACCTGTCTTTGGGATTCATTTGTCTTTTCTGCCATGAGATGTGTGGCTTAGCATGAGGGGGGTGGAGGGAGCCAGTGGTTGTCCAGCTCTTTCTGGGACTTAAATGGGACAGTTCAGTAAGGAAGTATTAACTAAACCACCTTGTGACATATTTATGGCTTTCTCTCCGACAAGTTTAATTTTTTATTTTGATCTTCATCAGATTCACATACCTTGTTTCTTATTTGAAACTTGTGAGGAGAAGAGATGGACCCTTAATTAGCTCTGCTCCCCACAGTCCAAACTGAGCAATGAAGATGATCACCAAGCTGGGCTCTGCACCCTTGCTCCGTGCAGGTCTAACTATTTGTACATGCAGGGCCACTGTTTCTCACCGTTACCTTCTGGTTCCATGGGAGAAAAGCTCCCTCTAGTGGATGCAGATCCATGGGTCTACATGGGGTTACTGATTGTCTAGAACCATTCACTAGCTCTAAAACAAGAGACTGGGGCCCTGTACCCTGAGATAAGGTTTTTCTAGGCCACTCACTACTCAGATATGGCTTTCTATGCCAGCTCACAAAGGCCCTGAGGGAAGGTTGTTGAGGATCACCCCAGGGTTTACAACCCTCTTAAGCTTACCTCCCAGAGATTACTGCTAAGTCTGCAGTCTCAGCAGCAGTTGGAAACGGCTGAAAGCACTTATATTGCCAAGGACTGCGGAACTAGAGGGAACACTGGCAGGCTGGGTGCCAGGAAAAATCAAGAAGACTTCTTGCAGAAATCTAGCAGTCCCTATTTGACTTCTCTCCCTATAGCTCAGGCAGGAGCCTCTGACTTTCTGAAAATCAGAAAAGTAACTACTACTGAAGTCTCTGCAGGCAGGTCTCCTGGTCTAAGATTTTAATAGGCTCACTCACAACAGCAAGTGATTGATTCCTTTAGTTTTAAGAGTGTTCAGTGTGCTGTTTCTGCAACTGCAAACAGAGAAAGGGTGAACTGAACCAGGGTCCAAATTCCAGCTCTGTCACTCACTCTAAGACTTTTGGCAAGTCACTCGACTCCCTCTAGTCCAATAGTCTCATTATGAAATGGGGGATAGCCCCTCCCCTGCTGATTCAAAGATTGTTGTGAAAGCTAACTAATAAAATGCATGTGCAAGTACTCCACATATAGTAAAAGTGTGATATTTAAACTCAGATATAAGACTAAAATCTCATTTATGGATCTCTGAACATAGGCCCCTTTAGTAATGGGGCTTTAAGATATGCTGGAGACGAATGGCAGAAGCAGATGGAGTCCTCAAGAAAGAAGGATCAGGAAGACAGCCTAAAAGAAAATTATGCCCTCACTAGTGAACTTCTTAGACAGCGCTGCCTGGCTACCCATTACACCAACAGGGATACACTAAGGCACCCCACAACATAAGGCAGCATTAGTCTAAATTGCACCTAACCAAAAGCTTTGCATGGAGGAACTTCAAACACAGAACACATCCCCAAACCAAACAGAAAAGAGTTTTGGATAACTCAGTGCCCTCTGGCTATGACTTTCCCCTCAGACAGTAAAAACCCAAGTGCACTGCTGAGTCTGGTGGGTCTTTAGTCAGGAAACCTCTGTCCCCAGCTTTGCCCACAATTATAGTTCATGCCTCCACACTTAAAAGCTATACATCAAACACTTACTTTAGAACATAAGAGATCCTTAATCCTTTATTAAAACCCTTTAGGGTCAGATGGGGTTCAGAATTCAGGACTTTTTCTTCAGAAGTTTCTATCTTTGTGTTATCTAAGGGGCATGTACTATGTGTTATGCAGGATCTTGGTGTAATCTACAGCACACCTTGTAATCAAAGAAATTAACATTTCTGCAGCAAAACTGCAGGTCAGTGGGATCAATAAAGGCTACGAATAGTCTTAGGTCAGTTCAGGTCATGTTTTGCTTCCAGCTAAATTTTGTACTCATGTTTGGGAAAAAAGGCTTTGGTGGTGTTTACATTTCAGAAATATAGATAAGGGATTAAAAACCCATATAAAAAAACTATGCTCCAATATTCTGTTAAGAGTACTACTGCACCAAGGTGAAAATGGGGCCAAGAGCCATTATAAAAGGCAAAAGTAATTTCAAAAGAAAGATACACAGAATCTAAGAAATAGTAAGGTTAGCCCAGAAAGAGATGTGCATCAGAAGTGCCAAAGGGATAACAAGCAATCAGCTCAAAGTGGAACAAAAAGATACTTCAAACAAGAGTATCCACAAGAAGATCATAAATTCCTGCTAAGTAAATAAAATGATTGAGAAGCTGGCTGATCTTAGCTATCGGTAAAGGAATGTGCTTCTTTGTAAACAAGAAAAGAGCAATCAGAAACTCAAGAAAAAAATGCTGTATTAATACATAATCTGATTATCAGTGACTCATAGAGACCACCTCCATTTGTTGGGAGGTGGTCAAAGATCTTGAAATCATCCTTGACTTCCCTCTTGCACCCAAAAACCAAGAAAAACCTCAAGGAAATTCTGTTGGCTTTACCTTCAAAATAGATCCAGAATCCATCACTGCTAGCCCACTGCCCTAATCTCCTACGTGGATTATAATATGCTAGTGCCTGCCAGCTTCCATCATCATCCTCCTAATTCATCAATCTCTGGATTCCTTCTAAAACAAAATAAATATTGGGCTGTTGGAAAAGTCATTCATAGGAAAATATGTCATGACTTTTCTGACAACCCAATATTATGCTCCTCTTCTACTCAATACGCTCCAAGGATTCACATCTTGCTCAGCATAAGCCCAATGTCCTTTTCTTTTCTTTTCTTTTTCCACTGTCAAATGATCCTTTATTGTGATTTTCCTTGATTTTTCTTAACTGGCAGGGCATTCCACTGCACCGCTGTTGATGTCATCGATGATGTTGTGAGAGTGGCGGCCATCAACGTTGCAGCCCACGGACTGGGCGGTACCGAGGATCTCTTTAATGGTGCCAGAGAGTTCTCTAGCTAAAGATTGGTGTCGCATCTGCCGGGCTATGCTGACAATCTCGTCGAACGTGATATTCCCACTGCTTCTTCTGCTTCTTCCAGTCCCTCGGTGGTTCCTTGAGAGCTCTGATGATGAGGGCAGAGGCTGAAGGTACCACCTCAATCTGGGCCTGTCTGTTTTGAATGGTGAGTTTCACTGTTATCCTCAGTCCCTTTCAATCACCAGTTGCCTTGGCAATGTCATCACCGACTTTTTTTGGAGACAGACCCAGGGGTCCAATCTTGGGGGCCAGGGCAGACGTGGCACTGACTTCCCCACCGGTGCACTGCAGGTATACAACTTTGACTTTGTTGGGATCGAACTTAGGCGGCATGGTGGAGGCGGCTGGTGTCGGATGAATCCGGATTCGGGACGACTGAAGAAAGTTGCACCTTGGCCTCCTCCGAGCTGAAAGCCAAAAGCTTCTTTTTTAAAAAAAATTTATTTATTTATATAAGAACTGGGGTACAGGTCAGAGGTGCAGAAGGGTGAGAAAATTCACCTGAGGCAGAGTGGGGAGAACAGGCAGATGGACTGAGGACACCGCTGAGGGGAGCAGCAGGCGTGACAGGAGAGGTCTGCCATGCCATGTGGGTTTCTCCCTGGCCGGCCGGGAATCAAACCCACGCTGCAGAGGCTGAGGACAGCTTCACAGGGCAGTATTCAACCCGCTGCACCACCAGGGAGGCCCAGCACAATGTCCTTTTCTGACCAACAAGACCTTGCCTGGTCTGGCTCCCGAAACTTCTATGTGCTTCCCTCTTACAGCTCCCCCTTCTCATCCAGTCCAGGCAACCTTGTTCTGGGGGCCCGTACACTGATAGTTCTCTTTGCCTGGACCCGTTTCCCCCCAATCTTGGTTTCCTTATCACCTTCTCAATGAGGCCTCCACTGACTTAATTTACAACCACCACCTATCCTTTATCCCTCTTCCTGCCCTTTCCCAGCTTTAATTTTCCCCATAGCACACTATTCTTCTAAGTATTATTTATTTATCAAATTAGCTCTTTAAAGTTTGTCTCCCCCTAGACTATAAGCTCATGACTGCAGAACAGTTTTCGTTAATGCAGCCAAAGTACACAGAACTATGACTGATGCTATAGTAAGGATAAATATTTGCTGAGTGAATGAATAAATGAAGAGAAATTCCATTGGATTGTGATATTTTGAATAGTTTCCTTCAAACCACACCATTACTATCCAGAACATTATATTTTTGTTTCCCTGACCCCTTCACAATTCTTAGTTTTTACCATAAACACAATTTATAGATCTATGTTTTGAATCTACCTACAGGTAAAGTATGGGCAATTTAACTATTAGAGAACAGATACTACACCCTGAACATCACAAAAGAAATATTATGATGGTAGATGGAGATTGAAAGATAGAAGGAAAAGCTGAGACACCAAAGGTTTTACTCCATGTAGTTTGGAGCCAGAAGAAACTATCTTATATTAATGGATCAAGAAACAGAAGCTTGAGTACATTAAAATTATACAAGTGATCAATGAAACCAAAAGTTGGTTCTTTGAAAAAATAAACAAAATAGACAAACCTCTAGCCAGGCTCACAAAGAAAAAAATGGGAGAAAACATATATAAATAGGATTATAAGTGAAAGAGGAGAAATCACAACAGACTCAGTAGAAATCAAAAGAATAATCAAAGATTACTATGAACACTTATATGCAAACAAATTCAACAACCTAGAAGAGATGGACAAACTCCTAGAACAATATAATCATCCAAAGCTGGACAAAGAAGAAATAGAACAACTAAACAGACCAATTACAAGCAGCAAAATTGAGGCAGTAATCAAAGCACTCCCAAAAAACAAAAGCCCAGGTCCAGATGGCTTCACAAACGAATTCTACCAAACATTCAGCAGTGTATAAGTGCCCATCCTACACAAACTCTTTCAGAAAATTGAAAAAGAAGGAATACTACCAAATACGTCTGCAAAGCCAACATTACACTAATACCAAAACCAAACAAAGACAGCACAAAAAAAGAAAATTACAGGCCAATCTTCCTAATGAACACTGATGCAAAAATCTTCAAAAAAAAAATCCTTGCCAACAGAATCCAACAATACATCAAAGGGATAATACACCACAATCAACTGTGATTCATTCCAGGGGCACAAGGATGGTTCAACATAAGAAAATCGATCAGTGTAATCCAACACATCAACAAAAAGAAAAATAAACACCATATGAGCATATCAATAGATGCTGAGAAAGCATTCAACAAAGTCCAACATCCATTTATGATGAAGGCCCTTGAAATTCTCCGAATAGAAGGAACACACCTTAACATGATAAAAGCCATATATGACAAACCCGCTGCCAATATTATTTTCAATGGTGAAAAGCTGAAGGGGGTGCAGTGATAAGCCTAGGTGGGTTAATTTCCTCCTCACATTAGACTTGAATGAAAGTATACACATGGTTGGAGATGTAAGTGACCACACTGAAGAAATGAAAATCTAAACAAAGATGATTCTTTCCGGGGAATAAAACTAGAGTGTAGAATGGGGAAGGGAAGGGATATGAGCTGCATATTTTGTTCCCTCTGGTGGTATTTGAATTTTTTTTGAACTTGATGGTTGCAACCCCTATATAACAACAAAAACAAAACAAGAATAAAAATCTACTTCTGGATTCAGCCTGACCAGCAGAGAACAGAGCCCCCACCTGGACTCTACCACACTGCCTCCTAGGGAGGGACTTCTCTCTACAGGTCTCGGGATGCAACACCACAGTCTCAGAATGACAAATGTTAAGATGTAGAGCCCTGTTATTTGTGGCTGGGCATCCATGAGCGTAGTATCACTGTGCTCACAGTATGTACTCTAATGAGGAGTCGAGATAAGTCTTTTGGTCTTTATATTCTCAGAACTTCTGCAATTCTGATGCAACCATTTTTCTTACTTTATAGAAACCATGAATTGGGCAATTTGTCTTGCTTTTCTCTTTTTGTTGGCTGCCAGAAAGATTTGAGTCAAATTTATGTAATAGTTTTATCTCCATCTCTACCTTTTGTCTCTTTTTTTCCCTTTTTCCTTGCTTTGCTTTTGTTTCTTCATCTTTCCATTGTTATTGCTTCCTGCATTTATTTGTAAACCATCTTTAATCCTTTCAGAAGTATTTTTTCTTGGGGGGAGGATAAGGCTTCAGAAAATAAGGTGATGATAAAAGAATAAAAATCTGAGATTTTAAACTCTGTTACTTACAAATAAGGGATCTGAGATTTGCCCAAGGTCACACAGTTGTCCACTGCCAGAGGGGGAAGAAATGGGATCCCAAATGGCCTAATGAAATCACCAAGTCCTGGTGGGGGTTATGGAAGACAAGGTAGGGTAACTTGACCTCAGCAGGAACTCCAGCAGGAGTCCACGCTGCCTCCTCCTAATGACAAACAAAGTGAGGCTCTGCTTTACATGGGGTAATGGCGAGGGAGAGTCTCCTTTCCTCACCCTATTCCATTTCCCTTCAAATTAGCTTCGGGATGAGATACACTAAAAAGTCACCAGAAACTTCAATCAAGAAAAACTATTAAAAATAACCTGAATATAAAATGACATGTATATGCTAGTTGTATGACCGTGACTCCTTTCGGTCTCAATTTCATAATCCATGAAGGTAAGAAAATACTCATTTGTGAGTCTCCCCGGTGGCGCGGTTGAGCTCCGTGCTGCGAAGCTGTCCACAGCCTCTGCAGTACAGGTTCGATTCCCTGCCAGCCAGGGAGAACCCCACATGGCGCAGCAGACCTCTCCTGCCTCACCCACTGCTCCCCAGCAGTGCTTTCAGTCTGTCTGCCTGTTCTGCTCCCAGCTCTGGTGAATTCTCTCACCCTCCTGCGCTTCTGACCTCCTGCGCATCATAAATGGATGTTGGACTTTGTTGAATGCTTTCTCAGCATCTATCGATATGCTCATATGGTGTTTATTTTTCTTTTTGTTGATGTGTTGGATTACAATGATCGATTTTCTTACAACGATTGATTTTGAACCATCCATGTGCCCCTGGGATGAATCCCAGTTGATTGTGGTATATTATCCCTGTACCCTGGTTCTTGTATAAAATAAATAAATAAATCTTTAAACAAAAAAAAAAAAAAAAAAAGAAAATACTCATTTGTAATGAAGTAATCTAAATAAAGTAAAGTAAAGAAAATAAAGTAATCTAAAAAATTACAAAATGAAATATGCAAAGCATTCAGTATAACCTTTGGCATAGCAGGCACTCAAAAGTTAGCCCCTTTTCCCCTTTTAGACTTCTCCATGACAAATCCTATCACTTACATTTTTTGACCTATTGTAGAGTTTTCTTGAAAGAGCAAATCAACATCTACATCAAAGTTGCAAGTGGTAATGCACCAAGTCATTCCTCCCACAACCTGTAAAATACAAAGAAAACATTTATTTTCTCTTTCCAGTTTGGGGTGCGGGTAAGAATACAGATAAACTATACATAGTTTGCACAGAACCAGTAAACACAAAAAGAGAGTATATGCATCCTGATTCCATCAATAATAAGCCATCTAAAAATAGCAGTGCTGAGTGAAACTTTCTCCATTGTCCAATGGCTACTAGGCACATGTGGTTACGAGCTCTGGGAATGGGGCCATGTGACTTTTATTACTAGATGGATATATCATATGTAGATCTTCTATACAGTGAAGGGGACACAGATATTAATTCTCAATCAAGAGAAGTCTTAACCCAGTTTCAGGCAAGTGCCAGATTCCAGAGGAAATAAGTGTTTTATGGCCTAAACATGTGAATAGCAAGACTGACATTTTGTGGCTCATTACTTAATTTCCACACATTTTACTTTTTTTCATCTACCTGCTATGAATCCCTGCTCTACGTTTCTCACACAATTTCTCTGAGCTGCAACTGAGACTAAGGCTAAAAATCTATTTGGACGCAAAAGCCTTTCAGACATATCTTGATACCAGAAAAACAAAAATAACAACAACAACAAAACACAGTGACTCTTTTATCTCTGGCTTTGCTGTAGACTCAAGTGAGATGGCTGGAAAAATAGATTTCAATCCCCAGCCCAGACCAAGTAACCAGAATTTTGATGGGCAAGGCCCAGACATCTGTATTACAAAACAGCCCACAGCGATTTCGTTATGTGGCTCAGCAGAGCATTGGCGCACACTGGATCACTCAACACTTTCTTCCACCAGGAAGATTTTTTTGGCCTGTCTTGTCTGATTAGGATGCTTCGATTCTGTGCATGGTTCACTGACAAAATTAACTGCATAATGACACTTATTTTATGTGTATAGGTTTATTTGTCTCTCCCACTCTGAAGACATTGTGTTCTTGGAGTATAAGGGCTTTGTCTTTGTGCTTTCAATTCCTATTATGTCTTATGCACATAATTGTTTAAAGTTCTACTGAATTAAAAAAAGACTTCATCCCATACTGACTATCCCGCCTCCAAACTTAGTATTTACCATTCAGAGTATATCAGGCACACTGACTTGGGACAGCTTCTTATTAACTCATATTATTTCATACTACAGAAGTTTTATTGCCTTCAAACTAAATTTTTTTTTTTTGTTTCTCTCATTTACCAAAGTTTCATGCATAGTGAAGAAATTCAAAGCATATTATTTTCTTTTAATAGAAAATCTGAACACTTCCATAATGAACCTGAATTGGAGAGAATGGAAACATGGACATGGAGAAAGTAAAATACAATCTCTGTCTCCTTCCATGGTTTACCATGCCATCCTGACAAAGAACACCCTAATGGTAAGAAAGATTTCCTCTTACCTTGTCAAAAGGAGACAAGCCTTTAATTCTTGCCCTGAAATAGCCAGCAGCCACCAAGAGCTCCAGAATTTCTGTCAACTTGACATTTTGTTCTTCATCTTCTCTTGTTTCTACCTAAAACAAAAGGTAAAAGTTAAGCTGATAAAAGCTGCCTTGAATACAAGAACACAAGGTATATTCCCTGATGCTACAATCTCACTGCCAAGGAGCAGATGACACGATCACTGCACTCATGCAGGAACCTGGGGACATAGTTCTGCAGAATCAAAAAGAACTGGGTCCCTAATCTTTAACCAGTTGTTAATCATCACAGTACAAACTATTCATCAGACACTGAAAGAATCCAGAGAAAGGAAGATTATCGCACAATACCTCCCTGTTTGCTAATACACAATATACTTGACAATCTTCTCAGCTAGATTTTAAACTCCTAACAGATAAGAACAAGTTGGGGGATTTTTGTTTTTAATTTTATATTCATCTTGGTCCCAGAAGTCACTGACAAGAAGAGCAAGAACAAAAAGGGACTTCAAAGAAGTTTCCTTCTCTGCCCTTCTCTTTTTGATTTCTAAAGCAAATAAAAAGACTTTCAACCCATATAAACTAGTGGGCAATTACATAACAAGATTATCTTAATAACAACAAATTTAATAAATATGATCATATAGGAATTTTAAGTTAAAAATGTTAACTTATAACCCACTTTCACTTCCAGATGTATTTATATTAATTAATACATTAATTAATTAATTAATACTAAATATTCTAGTACTTTTGACTCCATTTACTTTCATGAACTATGCTCTCTCTTCCTCCATTCCTGCAGAAAATCAAAAACTACCTGGCTCTAGAAAATAACCGTTAATTTCTGCCCTGTTAATTTGTCTTACTCATTACTTCCTAAATCACAGCTTTCAGGCTCACCACATTGTCCTCATGTAAGGCACTACCCATAATATGTAAGATAAATGTCAGTTTTCTCAGTTTGGCTTCAGATCTTTGTCCACAACTTATCTTTTAAGCTTCATCCTTTACTTCCATGCTCTACCCACCAAAAATCCAGACATGGCTATGGCCAACCTAGAAAAGCACTATTTGATCCCATTTTTTCACTGTTCAGGCCCCCTCCCTTTCTCCTGATATTCTCCAACCACCAGAAACCATCTTCAAATTCTAGTTCCTATTCGATGGCAACCCTGACAAATACAGGCTGACTTCATCATTCCTCTGCAGTTCTTTTTCGTTTATAGCATTCACAGTTCAGCCTCTTCTGAGTGACATGCCTCAAGTTAACATACATGTCTGTCTTTCCAAGTGAACTATTAGCTGGTTCAGGAGAGGAATCATATATATTATTCATCCATGTTTACTCCTCTGAAGCAGCACTTGGCTTAAAAGACACACTCATTAAATATGGAATGATATGCACCATCATTATATAAAATGCGTGATCTAAGTCAGTCATGGATTAAGAATGTGTTTTCAGGGCCTCCCCTGGTGGCGCAGCGGTTGAGCGCTGGGCTGCGAAGCTGTGTGCAGCCTCATCAGCACCAGTTCGATCCCCGGCCTCCGCCGGGCGAGGATCCCACATGGCGCACAGACCTCTCCTGGTGCCCACTGCTCCCCTCAGCAGTGTACTTTGGTCCTTCTGCCTGCTCTGCTCCCCGCTCTGGCTCTGGTGAACTCTCTCACCCTCCTGCGCTTCTGACTGTACCCAGTGCTTGTATGAATAAATAAATAAATCTTTAAAAAAAAAAAATTAAAAATTAAAAAAAAAGCTTAAAAAAAAGTATGTTTTCACAGTCATAAAGCTGATAATGGAAATTTAAGTTTATTATGAAATGCAAACTGTTGAGAGCAGGCATATACATTAACATATAGTTGAACATGGAACTAGTAAAGTGACTAATAATCCCGTGCAATGAGGGATGGTGGAGGTAACAACCTTGAGCTACTGCTTATTCCAGTTCGCTCTCAAATGACACTGGTCCAGTCTATCAGAGATTGTGAAGGATAGCATTCACTAGGTCCTAGTGGACATGCAAAAAATAAAGTAATATTAATTATTCACGCCTTCCTTCTTTGTGAAAAATCTGGGATGGTTCAGAAATATCTGCACGTAGAGAGACATAAAGAGAAAGCAAAGAGCTGTAAGATTCACAAAGATAGAGAAGAAAAGGGAAATAGAATGATACAAGTATTTTTTGTAAAACTCCTGGGCTGTGAAACAGGAAACCTTCATTTGTTTGACCATCATTTATCATGAAAACACCCCCAACAAGACAGTACTTTACAGAAGGATCATATCTGTCTCAATTTGAACCTAATGGCACCCACTAGCCACCCTAGGGAAGAAAGATGACCCATGCTTCTTGTCTATCACCCCCAAATGGAAAAGGGTACTTTTGCAAAAGAACCTGTGAAATAACTTTGGCAAAGCATACTGACTGGAAAGTATTAATAAGACTCCAAATTAACTTCACAGATTAACTACAAGGAATGGAAGAATACTGTCTTGAAGCCATAAAAAGCCACCAGGGTGGCCAGGGTGGCTAATACATTGAATCATTAAAAGACTGATAAAATTCTAATAAAGATAACTGTAGGCTCTTAAACCAGATACTCTAACTCTTCAATTGCCCTGTACTATACACATAATGTAAGCTGGAATGCTAGGCCAGGATGACCTACCTTTCTCTACAGCACATACAGTAAAGGGTTTAAAAACCCTGATTTTAATGAATTAACTAGCAATAACTTAATGACACAGACTATCCATATTCATATACACTGTTCTGAATAATAAAAATTTGATTATATTCACCCTGTCTGCCTCCTAATGCCAGGAGCCATCTTAGGCTCTTATCAGTCAGAAAAGAATTAACACAGGACACAAGAAGTAAGTTGCTTTTTATTTCAGAAAAGCCCTACTGGTTATACTATGGGGCGCCAAATAGCAGGGGTTTAAGGTAGAACCCGGGAGACCAGACAGAAATCTACAGCAAAAGGCCCAGTGAAAACCTGATGAGAGCCTAGAATAAACAAGTGGCAAAAAAGAATCATCAAATCAAATTTCACACAACATATCCTAGTCTTCACAATCCTGCGTTCCATCAGAGCAACTTTTTCACCCCTTGTGTTTAGGGTTTTGCCTAAAACAAGGGTTCTGAGATTACTTGTTAGGTTTTCGTAAGATAACAAAATGATCTTGCATTCTACGACCACATTTCGATCTCTGTCATGCCATAACTAAATCCTCAGCTTTTATTCAGAGAACAGTGATCCCTCAATTACTACTTGTGGGATGAAAGAACTGCGGACTTGGGGGTGCGGCCAGACTAGCACAGGCAGCTCAATACGAGGACCACTCACCATGTCCAGGAACAGTTAGTCTCTGCCAAATGCCTACTTCAGAACCTTCAGAGAGGGACAGAGGTACAGCATGTATTCCATTTCTTTCATGCATCTAGTAAACTTAACTAGCTTCTGAGGACACCAACTGGACAAGAGGATACGCAAACCACCTGGCCAAAGACACTGCACGTTCCCGCCACTCCACGCCAACGTGGAAATCCAGACACCACCGACTCTCCTGCCCCACCAGCGAGTGGGGGACCTCCCTAACACCTTTAGAAGAAAAGCTCCCCACTATCTCCTGGGGAAGCAGCCACGTTTCGCCAGGGGCTTGGTGGCCGCACCCGGTCCCCACAGCGCCCCAGGAGAGCGCGTGGCCACCCCGAACCCTGGTCACAACCAGGCGCGCGCTCGGTTCCCAAACTCCCCTCTGCCGGCCCGGCCCAGGTGGGGGGTACAGGTGGGACGGCATTCCCAGCCGACAGCAGGCTGGGGCGGGGGGCGGGCCCCGGGCAGCGGCGGCGGGCGCGGCAAGGTCCTCGCCCTTTGCACAGCCGCAGCCCGGGCCGCCCCAGCGCGCGTCTCGTGACTCCGGGCGCAGCGGGCTCGGCCCTCGGGGCGGCCCCGCGCGCTGGGGGTCCGGGGAGACTGCCCAGGAAAGCGGCAATGGTGGGGCCCCGGGCCCTCCGGGCTGCGTGCAGGCAGGTACAGGGCTGGGCAGGCCGACCGGTCCCCGGGGAACCCGGAGCCGCCGGTCAGCCTGGCCCACGCCCACCCGGAGAGCCGCGGCGCCCGCAGCCGACCACGCCGGAGCGCCCCGCGGGCACACACGGGGGAAGGGGCAGGGCGCCCCGAATGCAGCCCGGGCCCCCCAGCCTGCCGCCCCGGGGCTCGGCCCCTGCTCGGGAACCCCGACGCGCCAGGGACCCGGAGTCCTCACCTCTGGGAGACCCTGGCCCTCCGGCCCCTTGGGCAGCCCCATGGCTGGGTCCGACTGACGTGCAGCGGCCGCGGACCGTCGGGGCGCGCGGAGGACCCGCGCCGGCCGCGAAGCTGCTACCGGGCGGGGCGCGCAGCGGAAACTCCCCCCGACGACGCCGCCGCCAGCGCCAGCCCGGAGCGCCGCCGGCCGCGCATGCGCGCTGAGGCTGAGCTCGCGCCGCTGCACTGCGCCTGCGCGGAGCCGCCCCGGTCACGGCCGGGCCGCGCGGGCTCCGAGTGGCAGCGTTTCTTCCGCTCCGGCCGGGCCCGGCGCTCTCTGCGGTTGCCCTTCAGGGCGCTCAGTTTTTCTGAGAGATGCTTTGTTAAAAAAAGGGGCTGCTCCTGTATCTTCAGGGGATTTTTCCTTCGGGCACCAGTCTCTGCTGTTCACGGGCATCAGTCTCTGCTGTTCACGGGCATCGGATGCCCGGGCGGCTTCCAGCCCCGAGTGGGACTTGGGGGCCGGCGCGTCCCGATCACGAAGTCCGAGCGCGACGCGCCCGGGGACCCGGATGAGGGCGGCCTCCGGGCGCGCACTGGGGGAGCTACCCTCCCCCCCCCCCCCCCCCCCCCCCCCCCCGCCCTCGAGCCGGTGCGTCTCATGCCCTAGGAAAGCTTATGTGGATGATGGTCTTGCCCCCTGCCCCCTGCCTCCCGCACCGCCGCCCCAGCCTGTCTTTTCACGGGGAAGGTCATCTCTGAGAATTTGGAATTGGTTCAGGCATTTTAGCTGCCACATCATTTACATGATGCTCTCCTTCTCTGTCCTGGAGGAGGGCGCAAAACTGCCTCCCTGGCCACAATCCCAGCCGCTCCACGCCTCCACGCCCTGTGCCAGCTGCATGGAAAAAAATGACTTGTGAAAACTTTGACTGTAGAAGAGAGTCTTGTGTGTTGGGGAGTGGGGTGTGACGCTAGAAACTCCTTGAGATCAATTGTGTGTGTCTGTGTGTTACAGGGCAGGGAGAGGGGCAGCCCAGACCCCGCAAACCTGCCTGCTCTACATGGGTTGTGCCATCCGCTGCATCAACACAAAACACAAGACTTTAATGGGAAGGAACTTTAATACCATTAGGAAACAATACAGGAAAGGCAAAGAATCTAGTTTCTAAATCAAGCACCCAAAGCTACCTGTCCCTTTGTGGGTAGAACTCCATCCAAATGGGATTGGCCCAGAGCAAGGCCCCCAAAGTCTGCCACAAGACTAAAGCATCTTCCAGTGGGGACCCACAGAAAAGGGTCAGAAACAACCAGACAAGTCTGGAAGGAAAAGAGCAAAATCAAAATCAAGACAAAAACTGCCACTGTCACCTCCCCACGGGTCTCACCCACATCTGTGTCACCCATTCCACGACCAAAAGGCAAGTGTAGTTTCTTCACGTGTCTCTCCGCTCCATGTGCTTCCTCCAGGTCTCCTTCTGGCTCCATCCTGCATCCTTCCTCAGTCTCCTCTGCAGCTTCTTCTCTCTCTGCTCAGCTCCACCCTCCTTTGGGTGGGGCAGGAAACCTGGAACCTCCCCCTTTCCTGGGGACCACCCTGTTACTTGTGTGCGTTCCCTGCATCCCTAGCATCTTAAAAAGTAAGATACTTAATATAAATCTTTGTTCTTGAAGATATTGTTTGCCCCTTTTGTTCTCTCTTGGAGTTTATCCTAACAGAACAGAGATTTCTCTGGAACCAGAGTACACAAATTGGAACATCTCTAAGAACAGCCATTTACTTCTTAAATGCAGTCAGCAAATTAATGCAGAACTGTGTACCACTCCCCACTCCTACCCCTACTCCCTAATAATTTCAGAAATTTGAATTTTCATCTTACAATGTTGAGACAGGTATTCTGTTGTCCAAGTTGTGTGACATCTTGCTCTCATCCATTGTAAAGCAAATGAAACTCAACTAGAAGGTGCCCACTCTCATAACTTCTCAAATATGTTATTTTTGCAATCCTAAAATTGTCCTTTCCTGAGATAGTGTAGCATAAGGGGATATTGATGGTGATACTTTCTGACCCTTTTGGGTGAGCACACAGGTATTAATGCCCAGGGACAAGTGGCAAAGTCTCACCTAGTAGGCAAGCATAAATAGCTGTATATAAAGCAGCCAGGGGAATAGGGCCTGAAAAATAATAGGACTCAGGTAGGCTAGGAGGCCCTTTTGTAAATGACTTTGCAATGTTTTAAATAAACATGAGCAGTTATCTTTCCTAGTAAGAAACTGTCCTGTTTTACTGTCTGTATTGAGTGACAGTAGCAGAGCTGGGTTACCATCATGCTTTCCCCCTTCTCCCCCCAAAGATCCCAGCAAAACAACTCTGGCAGCAGTTAAGGAAGTTCACGATGCCTGTGTTTGATAGAGGAACCCTTGCACAGCCTTGGAGAAGACTTTGAACAATGTCAGAGAAGACTCTGTCAGATAAAGTTATGTCTCTTCCTTTCCCTTAGCTCAGAGCACCCAGACGCATTTTGTCTACCTAGTGAATATTTTTGGATTGAAGGTCATTCTGTCCCTGCTCTGCAAATCCAGCACAGAGCTATATGCTGGTCTTCTAAGTGCAAGACTCTCAGAACATCACAAATACTTTCTTGAATAAAAGGAAGCCACAATAAAGAGCTCCCTGCTGGAACCACCTTTATTCTAGATGATGTTTTCTATAAGGCCTCACTCATCCTGTCCTTGTGATTCTCAGCTCTTCCACTCTGTGGAAGGCTCTTGCTATTAATAAAAAGGTCAATGGTGAAGTCTTTTTTTTTTTTTTTAATAGAGGCATGTTTTATTTATTTATTGTTTGTTTGTTTTTTTGTTTACACATGCACTGGGTACAGTCAGAGGCGCGGGAGGGTGAGAGAATTCACCAGAGCCAGAGCGGGGAGCAGAGCAGGCAGAAGGACCGAAGTACACTACTGAGGGGAGCAGCGGGCGGCAGGAGAGGTCTGCGCGCCATGTGGGACCCTCCTCCTGTGGCCGGGGAGCAGCCGGGGATCGAGCCGGCGCCGCAGAGGCCGCGGGCAGCTTTGCAACCCAGCGCTCAACCACTGCGCCACCGGGGAGGCCCCAATGGTGAAGTCTTGAAGCAGGAAAGGACTTAGAAGGCATCTAGTGCAATTATGAGTGTTTGGAAAAGTAGAGTGACACAGTTTAGGTCCCATAGCATGTTTGTGGCAGTACTGGGCACCAAAGTCCCATATTTATGCTGGTCACAATGTCCTTTTGTTTATTCATCATCCATCTGTCCATTCACAAACCTTTCTGAGTGCCTTCCATGGTAGTGGTTCTTAAACTGGGCTGCACGTTGTAATTGCCTGGGGAATTTCAAAAGCTATCAAATACCTGGGCTCTACCCCCAGAGTTGCTGATTTAATTGGCCCACAGAGAGGCATAAACATTGAATTTTTCACTTGGAATGTATTGTTTTACATCTACATAAAACAGAACAATAACTTCATTATGATTATGTTTCTTTATGGCACACTAAATTTAAGATCCATAAACTAACTAAGAATCTATGTTAAATGAGTTCTTCCTGAAAATTCTTAATTGTGTGCTGGTCTAGTCTCAGGCAGTAAAATTTTACAGTGCAACATCTTTTATTTAGCGTGTCACATTTTTATAGTAAAAACGGAAGCCCAGTGGGTGAAATAAACCTAATAAGCACTCTACTTCTGCTTGCAATGCAGTACCTGAATGCGCATGTGCACGTGAGCGTGGACACACACACACACA
The DNA here is from genome assembly GCF_014898055.3 of Talpa occidentalis. Classification (NCBI taxonomy): domain Eukaryota; kingdom Metazoa; phylum Chordata; class Mammalia; order Eulipotyphla; family Talpidae; genus Talpa; species Talpa occidentalis. The sequence continues at coordinate 65,387,292 of NW_023603184.1, forward strand.
CACACACAAACACACGAGTTCTTCCAGTGCATTTTCCCAAGTAAATGAAAGCTATTCAAGAATTCCAACAATTTCCATAATTTTCTTGCCCAAACTGTTCCATTGGAAAAGATTTGAGAAGGGTTCAACTATATAATAACAAGTAAAAATTCTTGGCAATATATGCTGTGTTCTGTATCTCCTAAATAAAATGATGGCCTAAGTTTTCTTGATAAAGTGATTTAATAATTAAACATTTCTTCTTTGGGAGGGCAAGTGGATTTTTGAAATTTCACAGGCGAGTGCATTGAGCCAATTTGAGAACCCTTCTGCTCTGTGCCTGAGGACAGTTCCTGGTTGTCAAGATATTGCAGTCAGCAAACCAGACAAGATAATTACCAACAGAAATTAAACATGGAGATTAATAAGACAATAATGGGTAGGATTAAGTGCTCTTCAGAAAAAAAAAAAAACAATGTAATGTAATAGGGAATAGATGGAGTTAGAGGCTCTTTTAGAAGAAGGGATCAGTCAGTTTAGAGTTCTCAGGTGCCATTTGAAGGGAGACCTAAATCCCAAGAAGGTATGGTGGGAAGATCTCAGGGAAGAACATTCTAGGTAGAAGGAGCGTCAGAGTATGAACAGCTTCCCTTTGCCCCTCAAGACCCACTCTCACCCCTCACCTTGCTTGCTGCTGCTCAGCGCTGGCTAGTGAGGCTTTCTGAGCAGGGTCTGGAGGATGGGCATCTTGGATATGAGGATTAGGGGTGGGTATAAAGTATAAAGTCTCAATAGTAATTTGGCAAAGTGTATCAAGAACATAAAAGGTATCTTTGGATGACACTCCAACTTTTAGGATTTATGTACAAAGATCTTCATGCAGTCTTATTCATGAGAGAAAAACCTGGAGCTTATGTAAATAGTCCGTAATAAGGGAAAGGTTAAAGGCATTATAGCATACTCATGTGCAGCAACATCTTGTAGCCAGTAAGCCATGCTGGCTCAGTGGGCCATGAAGGAAATACTAGCAATATCTGCCTGTCAAAAAGCATTGAAACATTTAAGACAAAGTGCAAAAATATTCATTATCTGTGACAAGAGTTCTTACAAATGAAAGAAATTTTTAATAGAAAAATGAGTAAAGTTTTAATAGAAAAATAAAAGGAATAGAGAGTTCCTGATAGAAATTGTCACTAAATGAATGAAAGATGTATTCTAAGCCTCACATTAAAAAGTTAAAATGAGGTACCTTTGCATAGAAGAAATAATTGTTTTTAAGAGCTTTATCTAATGCCATAGCACTCCTTAGTCACTGAGTAAAGTTATTTATAAGGGGTCTGGAGGCAAAGTTAATTTTTCACCAAATATCCATTGTACCTGCTGTGTGCGAGGCCCTGAGAACAGTTGCAGAGTGATTCAGCACTCCAGCAGCACTTGGGGTTTTCACAGGGACTGGGAGGAATTACTAGTAGTTGGCACTCAGCCATTATTGACATCAAACTCCTGCCCTGACTTTCAGTCATAAGATTTGCTTTGACCAGAGGAATGTGGGAAGATATGAAATTGGGCCGAGGTGCTAAAAACTGCCTGTGTTTCCCTCACTTTCTTCTCCTCACTCCATCACCCATCATGAGAACAACCCCCTGCAACCACCTTTTCCTCTCCCTGGGCTCCTGGATGAGCAACAGGTGAGAGAAGGGAGGGGATCTGGGCCCAAGGCCTGCTGAACCCAGACGCGTGAGACAGGTCGGTGTTTGCCATAGCTCTGAGACTTGTGGGTTGTTCCTGAGCATCGTCAGCATGACATAACCTGACCAAGCCAGGCACAGAGGAGAACTGTCTTTCCAGATGCCTTATGATTTAATCTCTGCTTGGAAAACACTAGTATACAAAATGAAGCTGAGGGATGAAGATGCACAGTCAACAAATAATCACGTTGCTTTTTGCCGCATCTACAGCAAGAATGAAGACCATTCTCAGCAATCAGACTGTCGACATTCCAGAAAATGTTGACATATCCCTGAAGGGTCGCACTGTTATTGTGAAGGGCCCCAGAGGCACCCTGCGGAGGGACTTCAATCACATCAATGTCGAACTCAGTTTGCTTGGGAAGAAAAAGAAGAGGCTCCGGGTTGACAAATGGTGGGGAAATAGAAAGGAACTGGCTACTGTTCGCACTATCTGTAGTCATGTACAGAACATGATCAAGGGTGTTACACTGGGCTTCCGTTATAAGATGAAGTCTGTGTATGCTCACTTCCCTATCAACGTTGTTATTCAGGAGAATGGGTCTCTTGTTGAAATCCGAAATTTCTTGGGTGAAAAATACATTCGCAGGGTTCGAATGAGACAAGGTGTTGCTTGTTCAGTATCTCAAGCCCAGAAAGATGAGTTGATTCTTGAAGGAAACGACATTGAACTTGTATCAAATTCAGCTGCTTTGATTCAGCAAGCCACGACAGTTAAAAACAAGGATATCAGGAAATTTTTGGATGGTATCTATGTTTCTGAAAAGGGAACAGTTCAGCAAGCTGATGAGTAAGATTTAAGTTGTCCAGCTACAGAGCAGCAAGATAATGGATGATTTCTTAGACCTATTTGTGATACATCTTTAAGATGCAATAATAAAAGTCGTCATTGATTTGGGACTTTTTTTTTCCTTAAGCTGATTATCCTTTCAAACTTTTAAGCAAATAAACAGTTCAAGTCAGTTCTAGTGTGCTAAGAAAAGTAACAAACAGTTTTACTGAAGGACTTTACAGAGAAAAGGCTTGAATCTGATTTCCAAAGGAATATTAAGGGTGTTACAGGCAAGAGGAATATAGTAACAGTGTCAGATGACTTGAAATTGTTAATTGGATATAGAAAATAAGAAATTTTGTAGTGATCTAAAATTGAATGTTGTGAGGCAAGTATGTGTCATTCACTTGTCTATACCAGTAACTTTTTGTGAAAAGGCAACTGAGAAATAGAACAAAGAGGTTTGGTAAGTGTTGGAATATTGAGTTTATGATAAACATGGTTTCAGTGCTCCAGGATCCTCTCAGTCTTAAATCTTTGATTTGCTTTAGGCATTTATTTCAGCATCCTAGTCCCTCATAATTTTAAATTAAGAAAAAATAGATAACAATCACTTGGAACATGTATGCTTTAGTGAGACCTTAAGCCAAATAAATAGGGTTTTTCTATAAAAAAAAAAACAAACAAAAAAACCCACAAATAATCACGTTAAAAAAGTGTGATTATATGTGGAAATAAGTGCCATTAATGGAGCGTTGAAAGTGTGGATGACAAAGTGGAACAGAGGAATGATTTTGAGTGGAAGTCAGTGAAGGTTTCTCCATGGACATAACATTTAAGACCTGGGTTGAGTGTGAGCTGGAGACAGAGTAAGGGAAAGTGTTTCCAGCCCGTGGTGCCACATAGCAGAGTGGGAAGAGCTTGGATTCTGAAAGACAGAAACAGAGAGGGCAGGGGCAGTGAGCCAGCCACGGGTGCACCCTGGGTAGGACCTCATGGGCCATGGGGGTAGGGAAGGGGTAGGAGGGACAGAGGTTAGATGTCACCAAAATGTGATGAGAGCCATTACAGGGCTTAAAAAAGTAATTATTTGCTAAATTAGCATGTCAGCCCTATTGCTGGAGTTAATTCAGCCTTTGACCTATAGAAATGACCTGGAGTTTCAAGTTTCCTCAGTGGTGTGATTACTAGTATGAAACGCGTGCTACAGTTCATGTGATGGGAACTTGGTAAACAGTAAGAGCCAAAATACAACAATTTGGAAATGGAAGAATAGGAAACCATTGACTTAAGAAATTCTTTTCTATACAAACTACATTTCTATAACATTATCCCGGGAATTACAGTTTTATCAAATATCCATGTGAGATAAATGAGAAAATCCAAAATTACTGTAAATAGAGACCCAAAAATATTTTTTTTCTGGACTAAGAGGAGCGATGTTACATTAGGAATAAGACACACTTCACTTTCATTTTTCTCTAAGTCAGAGGAAACTAATTTACTAAGAAGCTCCACATATATATTATAGATTTATGAAATGCTAGCTTAAGACACTTCACATTTTTCTTGGCATGACAAACTGTCACAGTGTTTCAGGATTTTTTGAGTGGATTTTTTAAAAGATTTATTTATTTATACAAACACTGGGGTACAGGCCAGTGGTGCGGGAGGGTGAGAGAATTCACCAGAGACAGAACAGGGACCAGAACAGGCAGAAGGACCAAAGTACACTGCTGAGGGGAGCAGTGGGCAAGACAGGAGAGGTCTGCCGCGCCATGTGGGAATCTCCCTGGCCGGCCAGGAATTGAACCGGCACTGCAGAGGCTGCGGACAGCTTCACAGCGTGCACTCAAATAGCTGTGCCACCGGGGAGGCCCTTGAGTGGATTTTTAAAATACAAATCCGGATGGTCTCACTCATAGCAGGAATTTAGAAAACCTAAATAAGAGACCAGGAAAAAGACTAATCAATACTAAATAATAATCAAAATCAACAAGCAACTATAAACCAGAGACACACTACCGTGGGGGGGAAGAGGGAGGGGCGGGAAAAGGAAGAACTAGAGTCAAAATAAGGGGTGGGGGGTGCAATTGTATGGGGAATATAACCAAAATGAAAATGCATACATTGTGCAAAGATGAAAAATGATGTAAGAATTATATAAAATAAAATATTAAAAAAATAAAATGAAAAAAACAAAAACAAATCTAGGGACATCCCTGGTGGTGCAGGGGTTAAAGTCTCAGGGCTATCAAGCTGTCTCCACTGTGGTCCTGGCCAGGGAGCTACTCACATGGCACAGCAGACCCCTCTGGTCTCACCTGCTATTCCCCTCAGCAGAGTATTTCAGTAGATCTACCTGTTCTGCTCCCCACTCTGTCTCTGGTGAATCCTCTTACCCCCCCCACCTTCTGCACCTCAGGTCTACGGCCCAATTCATGTATGCATAAATAAATAAAAATAAATCTTAAAAAAACCAAATCTAATCACGCCATTTACAAATAGTATGATAAGGGAGTAGTTATAAGATTGTCAATTAAATGATCAAAATATAAAATATTGTCCTAAAAATTATAATCATAACATGTTTCTATTCAAACCACTGTATCATCACTTAATAGCAGCAACAAAAGTAAGAGAAAAGGAAATCAGAATTACTGATTAATACAGAGACCACAATTCATCTTCTGGTCCTGCATCTTAAGCAGTGGAGCTGTTACAAGATAGAATCAACCTGGAAAGTGACTCATTTCTGTTCTCAGGCTGTGTTGACACATGACTGAACCCCATTCTGGGGAGCAGCATTTCTAGTCTCTGGCAAAGAGACTAGAATCAGTGAAGACCCTTGGTGGAGAGGACTCCTGGGGAGGTTCTTCCTCACTTTTCAGACTTGGAGGGAATGACTCTCTTCTCAAGAACAACACATGTGGACAAGGAGAGGTACATGAGACTGCTTATGGCAAACATTGTTTAAGGTGGAAAAATATTGATGGTGTAAATATTCATCAAAAGAAGAATGGGTGTATAATTTATAATTATCTCCTTACAGTTAATTAATATATAATGGTAAAAGAGAGCTAGAGTTATGTATATAAATACGCATAAATATGAAAAGCATATAGGCATACATCAGTGATATTGCAGATTTAGTTCCATACTATAGCAATAAATCAAATATAATAAATTGAGTCACAGGAAGTTTTTGGTTTCCCAGTTTTTGGTTTCCTACTATACTGTAGTCTATAATGTGTGCAACAGCTTTATGTATAAAAATACGCATACCTTAGTTAAAAATACGTTATTGCTAAAAATATTGTCATCATCTGAGCCTTCAGTGAGTCCTAATTGCTTTCCTGGTGGAGGGTTTTATTAAAAAACACAATATATGGCATGACAGACCTCTCCTGCTGCACCCGCTGCTACCCTCAGCAGTGTATTTCATCGGTCTGCCTGTTCTGCTCCTCGCTCTGGCTCTGGTGAATTCTCTCACCCTCCCGTGCTTCTGACTGTACCCAGTGCTTGTATAAATAAATAAATAAATCTTAAAAAAAAACCAACACAATATATGCAAAGCTCAGTAAAGCCAAGTGAAATAAAACAAGGTATGCTTATAAATATATAGGTGATTTTTTTAAGAAAAGCAACAAACAATGAATTTCTAAGTTTGCAAACATTTAAAATTATATAATTCAATGTTATGGAACATGATGGAGCATGAAAACATGCATGCGAGTTATGGTCACAACGGTTTTCTCTGGGCAGAAGGAAGGAGAAGGAACAGGAAGGGAGAAGTAAGAGGATCAGAGAGCATCGATTCTACTGTAATGTTTTATTTCTTAGGGAAAGAAGATCTAAGGCAAATGTGATAGCCTATCAATATTTGATAAAAGTGAGTGAGATATATGTGGGTAATATATTATTCTTATTTTGGCATACTTTAATGATTTTATAATAAATTAAAATTAAGAAAAACAACTACTAAAACAAATTTACAGGTAACAAATAGAAGACAGAGTGAGTAGACTCCTATTTGGAGAAACCTGACTACAAACTGAAGGTAGTAGGATTGATGGAATTTGTTTCTTTGGCCTTTTTTTTTTAATGATGCAGTGGCTCAAGTATCCTTTATTGAATTGCAGAGAGGAAGTCACTTAAGAAAAAAAAAACATTGAGACAGACTTGAACGTAGAGTCTTAGATTTTACAAATCTTCCTTTAAAAATACATTTCTTTCTCCCTGTTTACACAGGCTCTATGTGTTCTGTTTATCTACATGTCCACAGCCTGCCTCAAACAAGTACACTATGGATGGATGGATGGATGGATGAATGGATGGATGGATGGATGGATGGATGGATGGATGGATGGATGGATGGTTGAATGGATGGATGATGAACCAAAGGGTGAACAGAAAAAAAGTGGAGGTGATGTAGCAGCAATGATGAACACTCTGAGTTCATCAGAGTGGCCACCAGGTGGCCGATATGACAATGATTGTCCTTTCAGAGAAAGGCATTGAGATGGTAGTTCCAAGAAAATTGACCAGTTATAACTTTTCTCTTATGTGAGGTTATGTAAATGGAACACACCTAATATTTAAGTGAAAAATGTAGTGGGGACTAACTGATAACCCATTGAGTTCCTATTTCAAATTTCAGTAAGTTAACCTTTCCTGGTAAAGGAGCTTTTGGTGCTCACTCCCTAACTCCCCTTCACCCCCCCCAAAAAAAAAAAATCACTGCCTTTATGTGATAGTAATTTGCTGTGTCACCAGGTTTACAGGTACCTAATTAAACCTGATTTCCTTCCACCAACTCTTGTGTCTCTTGGCTTATGAGCTGTGAGTAGCCAGACCCCAAGCTCCTGTAACAGTTGCATTAACTTGTAGTTAAAAAGGGAACTGAACACAGGTATCTCTCTCTTAAAGTGCAAATAAAATGATGGCAAAAATATGATTCCACAAGGACAGGAGAACAGAATAGAAGACAAATACTATTAGAACCAGTTTTATAAAATGGGTTTTACCTGGGATAAGCAGGAAAGAACCTGGATTTCTTCTCATCCATATTCTTTAAAGTTGTTCTGTTAGATTTCCTCTCCCTCACACCTGGATGAGAACTTGTACATATGCTAAGGTTCTTCTGGGCACTTTAGTGTCCTTTTCAGAATAGCCCAGTCTATATAATCTTCAACATCTCACCTAGTTCACACCCTCTTCCTCTCCCCAGCTTGTGTTTGATTGGCCTACTTTATCTGGTATTGATGCCTCTGTATGGCAGGTGCCCCAAAGTCGACCCATTCTGATAAAGATGCTTTTCCAAGATGTTTTGCATACTGTCTCATGGAACTTTGACCTTGGCGTTCTCTCTACATTTCATTAGAAACATCATGCAGCTGATGTCTCATGATATCCCCTTAATTCTGCCTTCACATACTACTGATGGAAGCTCATTCTAGTGGTACAGAGACCATAGATGGAGTCCTTTCAAACTCATTTTTACTTTGCTGGTTTTATACTTAGTTTTTGGGAAAACTCATGAATCTCTGTCTAATCCAGCTATGGAAGTTTGACCATTCCCAGTCTAGTCCCTCCTTTTTTCTACCTGGGTATCTCTAGGCAGTCTTAGGTAATTAGAAAGCATTGATCTCTGTGCATACTCTTATCCCCCACCCCAGCCTACCTGACTTCCTAAGTTCAGAGGACATGGATCTAATTCTCCCCAAAACATTCTTTTCCCCACACTTTACCCAGGTTTCTGCATAGGTTTCCGTAGCTCAGCAGAAGTTGGCTGGGGGCTGAGATGTTGGTCTCTACTCATACAGACAACTGCAGTCTTGAGTGTGAATCATAAAGTATGCAGTCTGGAGTGTGCATTCTCCTTGCTTGGCTTACAGGATGGAGAGTAGTAGCTAGTTTTAATATTCACACTCTCATATTCATACATCTCTTAAAAAAAATCCTGACTCACTCTGAAGAGTCTCTACATCCATCATCTATTTTTTCTGTCTGTCTGTCTATCTATCCATCCATCCATCTATCTTCATTATCATTATCTATCTATCTTCATATATGTGCTACAGGCAAGAGGTGGGCTAAGGCACAGGATTGTTTTACTATCTTGTAGTTAGTCTTGTATGAATGGCCTTGCAGCTCCCTTTGGAATATCGGGGTAGAAAACATTTTGGGCTTTGAGCCGCAGCCAAAATCCCAAATTTATTTTTAAAATCCTCCTTTAACAACATTGTACACTATAATTACATAATTATAATTATAGATCATTATAATTCTAATGAGTAATATTAGACAATAAAAGGGCATTCTTAGAAATTTTAAAAAATGAAAGTTAAACCAAAAAACTCAATAGGAAAGTTGAAAGATAGAGTCAAAGAAATGTCCAAGAGGTAAGATATCCTAGTAAAAGACAATAGGGGAGGTGGTTTTCAGACAAATAATAAAAGAAGTGTCCAGCTTAAAAAGATCCTCCAAATGTCATGCATAATAAATGAAAAAAAAATGACTCCCCAAAGCATATTATAATGATACTTCAAAGCATTAGAGATTAAGCAATGGTGCTAAGATTTTACAGAGAGCAAGACCAGGTCACATACCAAAGGAATAAGAATCAGAATAGCATGACTTCTCAAGAGTATCACGGAAACTGGAATACAGTGAAGTAATGCATTCAAAATTCCAAAGAAAAAAGATTTTTAAACTAGCATTCTGTACTCCGGTCAGATTTTAATCAATCAGAAGGATATAATAAAATATATATTTAAACATGTAAGATGTACTTACTGGTTGCTATGCAGTGTCCATTCTGCTTCTTCCTCACTAGTAGAACTTGTTGGGCTTAAAAATGTGCTCACTTAAACTCCTCCCATGAGGAATAGGATAGATACGTGATCCACTTCTGAGAAATAAAATACAAGTAGGTATTTTCTAGGAAAAATCCTTCACAGGGGGTAAGATACAACATATACATTGTCCCCCTTCTGTTCTTGTCCTCCTGCATGGAAAAGTGAGGTGAGCATCAAAGTAGAGCAGCATTAGTTTGCCTTCTCTTTCCAAGGTCTTGTTGACCTTGTAATATGCATATTGTCCTGAATTCCATGACTTCTGCTTTCTGCTTCTTTAACTAGCCTTGAAATCTTTTGTTGCTTGATGTATAATAATGATATATAATATTATTCATTTTTGTAGTTTGTTTTCTCATGTACAGTCCCCATAAATTCCCACCACCAAGTCGCCCGTGAACCATCACTATAGTCTCTTCTGCTCTCCCTGCCCCTGTTTTAATCCCTCTCCCCCCCATAAAAATTCCCCCTTTGATCAAAGCTGCTGAGGATAGATCTTATTGGTGTCTGTGACCCAGTGGCCAATAGAGTAGGTTCTCAATTATAAACTTTTGAATGAATAAGTGAACCAAAGAATGAAGAAATATCCTTTTAATCCTTCTAAGACATTTCCACCATCTTTCAGTACCTTAGCACAGAATTCATAGTTTGTTTTCCTCTTATTGACAATCTCCATGACTCCAACACCCACCAGATCCTTCCAACCTCTAATTTCAATGATCCTAAGTTCCAAGGGAAAGAACTAAATGACTCCCAAGGTTTTTTTTTTTTTTTATAGAGGCATGTTTTATTTATTTATTTATTTGTTTGTTTTGTTTTGTTTATACATGCACTGGGTACAGTCAGAGGCGCGGGAGGGTGAGAGAATTCACCAGAGCCAGAGCGGGGAGCAGAGCAGGCAGAAGGACCGAAGTACACTGCTGAGGGGAGCAGCGGGCGGCAGGAGGGGTCTGTGCGCCATGTGGGACCCTCCTCCAGTGGCCGGGGAGCAGCCGGGGATGGAACCAGCGCCGCAGAGGCCGCGGGCAGCTTCGCAACCCAGCGCTCAACCGCTGCGCCACCGGGGAGGCCCGACTCCCAAGGTTTTTATCCTTGAAAATTTCCTCTTGTTAATTTTTTTAAGTCCTCTTACCAGGATGATTGCAATATCATTCATCCCATGACATTATCATCTGATTTATTATCTGAATAACAGTCTCCTGACTTAAAAGAATCCACTTATTAAAAATAGTCCATACATAGACGCCTGGATCAAGAAGATGTGGTACATATACACAATGGAATATTACTCAGCAATCAAAAAAATGAACTAATGCAATTTACAGCAACATAGATGGAGTTGGAAGCGATCATGCTCAGCGAAATAAGCCAGAAAGAAAAAGAAAAATCCTGGATGGTCTCACTCATAGTGGGAAATTTAGAAAAGCTAAATAAGAGACCAGGAAAAGACTAATTATAATAAAGAAAAAATAAACATCAACAAGCAACTATAAACCAGAGACACACTGAGGGGAGAGGAGGAGAGGAAAGATTTGGGTCAAAATAAGGGGGGGTGGAACCATATGGGGAATATAACCAAAATGAAAATGCATAGTGTGCAAAAATGAAAAAGGATGTAAAAATTATATAAAATAAAATATATTAATAATAAAAAATGAATATAGAATTCATCCCAGGGACCAGAGAATAATAAAAAGCTAATAGAAACAGAACAAAGCAAAACAAAAAACAAATAAAAATAATCCATGGGCCTTATTTCCCCCTCACAATCTAGTCCCAGTATGTTTTCCTCTCCTAACCTCTTGCAGCATCCCTAGATTTCTCACCTCTTCTTAAATCTACCCACAATTTTCTTAGTTCTTTGCAATTATTTGTACTATCCTTTCTTCGGGTAATTGCACTTGTGATTCCTCCAGCCTCCAACCATTCATCCCAGTCAGTTAAGTGTGTACCCATTGCCTTAGTAACAGTTCCAATGTCATTTTCTCCCATGAGGTATCTCCCAATGATTCAAGCAGAATTGATCTTTGGATCTTCTATGACTAGGAAAAAAATCTCTGTTGTATGTCCACAATAGCATTATCAGTACTGTGAATACAATATATTGCTATCTGCTCATGTACATTCACTGAGGATGCTCCATTTCTGTAGTGCTCACAGACCTAGCATACAGCGCCTGGCATGTAGTACGTATGCAAAAATTGTTAGATGAATTGAATTGAGATTCAAGGAGCTATCCCAGACTCTGATTTAAGTCTAGTGTCTCATGGAAAAACGCAAAGGCAATGCATATCTACTCCCTTAGGATCACTGCCTCATAATTATTTTAAGTTTTCTATTTTATCAAAGAGCCTTAGAAACTGCTCCTTTTCAAAGCGCCACCAAAGTATTATTTTCTCAATTAATTATTACAGAGGGATAACTATTGCATAAATCAATTCTCAACTTAGTTTGATCATGATCGCTAATGAAATAGATTGGAAAAATGGAGCCCCAAAGAGAATGTTTTCAGATGAATAATATATTTTATTTGTCAGCAGTCCTCAAGCTCAATTTATGTTGAAATTAACTGAAAGTGGATTGCAAATAATTGTCAACTCATTGTCAGTCTGCATTTCCAGGGCCCGGAATAGATAGAATGACGAAAGGTAATTTCGTTTTTCTTCATAATTGCTTCTGGATAACACCAAGCCTTTGAAGGAGAGCATGAGGCTGTGCATTCTGAAAAATGCAAAGAAAATACAAAGCTAGGGTTGAATACCAAAAGTTCTCAATATGTCAGATGTAGTAGAATTAACACTTTCAGGGTTCTTTGCAGTTTATTGCACTGAAACTATCTGCAACAAATAACATGATTTTAGACTTGAGATATGAAAAACACTATTTCACCTGTTAACAGTAATAGGATGGGTAGCTAAGCCCAATTAGCTTCATGGTGATTTATTAAAAGGGTTAAAGAGTAAACAATATAGGGAGTTAAGCAAAGTTTTTTTTAGGTACTTAAAATTACCAGAAAAGAGAATAATCTACAGCCAATGAAGAAGAAAGAACTTTTCAAAGAACAAATGTAGAAGAAGATGAGGAGATAATGGTGAAAAAAGAAAACTTTGCTAAAGGCAAAAGTAAAATAAAAACTCAGCTTTATGTCACTTATTTATATTTATTCTTCTAGAATAAATGAGACTACGCATTTTGAAAATTGCAAAGAAAATACAAAGCTAGGGTTGAATACCAAAAATTTTCATTTCCAGGGTTCCAGCAGAATTAACATTTGCAGGGTTCTTTGCAGGCCAGTCCTCAGACCAGCTCCCAACCCTCAGAGCTCATCTCATTTCCCTGACTTCCCCACATCTGTGCCTCCATTTTCGCTGACTAAGCTTAGGTGGACTTTGTCTCCCACCCGGGCAATTTACCCATGGCAAAGGAGCAAGATAGAAGTGGGCCATGGCATGCTGGATGTGGATCTGGGCTGGAATGGAGGGAGGGCAGAAGATTGCCTTATAAGAAAAAGGAGATTATTGCTTTTTGTAGTGCCACCAATCATTGAGTAGTAAAAAGTACCTTAGCATTGTGCTGTCAGCCTTCCAACCATTTTCCAGTGTTCTTCACTGAATAATACCTTCTTAATAATGTCCCGCCCCCAGGGCTCCCTGGTTGAAATAGGTTGCATATTGTTTCCCCCTTTTGGAGAGTCATAATGCATATTAACATAGGAAACACCCTGAGAAATGCAGTAGAAAACCTGAGTAACTTTGACCAAATGCTGTTTGGTCCCTTATTCTTGGGGGACATATTCAAGCCCTGCAATGGATGCTTGAAATTGCAGATAGTATTGAGCTCTCTCTATCTCGCTTTCTCTCTCTCTATATATATATATGTTTCCTACATGATTATAAAGTTCATTTTAAGCTGATTTTATAAATTAGGCATGGTAAGAGATTAAAATAAAAACTTGTAAAAAGAGAACAATTATAACAATATACTATAATAAAAGTATGTGAATGTGCTCTCTCCTCCTGAAAATTTCTAATTGCTTGTAATATTTTCGGACCACGTTTGACCATGGGTAGCTAAAACCATAGATAGCGAACCCCTGATAAAATCTACATGTCTGTTTGACTACAGATGATGAATCAGACCAGGGCGTCTAGGGAAACCTGGCGACTGCTCTCAGTTCTAGTTCCAGAGGCGAAGAAAGATTGAACATTGAGACCAGAGTTACGCATAACAGCAAGAGATTTATTGATAGATAGGAGGAAGGACAGGAAAGCTTTCTGAGAAGCGAGGGGTGTCGAGTGGGTAGCCACTGAAGGGGCAAGAAGTAAGTGTTTATATGTGTATTGAATGTGGGCTCGGCCATTGAACAGCTCTGGATTGTGTCTCACTGATTGGTAGGGGCCCGAGGGGTCTCCTAGGTTACTGAAACCCACTGAGTTTCCCACATTATTTGGCGTGTTTTTCCAGAAATAGCTGTGGTCTGTTGCGTCAGCATTATATTATTGTGTTGGTGTTCTGAATATTGCATTTTTAATTGGGTTGGGGCCCACCCTGAATCCAACTGATTGTTTCTCAATGATATTGATCAGTGCACTTGGGACACCTTAGTTTGGGGCGCACCTCCTGGTTCCAACCGATTATTCCTTATTCAGACTGATAAATGGCCAGATTGATTAATGGGCTTGAGGGCTTGGGGCACCCGGTTCCTAACTGACTGCCTGTACCCATTCCTAACTTTGTCATTCAATACCAGGGGGAGCGCTGCTGTTGCAATGCAAGCCTGATTGAGCCTGGTGCACTGGATGACCAAAAACGGTCTTGGTCTGCACATCCAATGCTGTCCATCCCTGGAGGTTACATCTGGGAGAGGAGTGCACACATGGTCCTGTGTGCACAGTGGCAGTGGCACTGTTATTTTGTGCAAAATAGGCAGGAAAAATGAGAAGAAAAGTGAAGGGCTATGTTAAAGGTCTCCTCCAAATGCAAATTGGAAAATAAAATATTGCTACAGACTCTCATGGGTCAACTCAGCCAGTAGACATATTGCTTGAACTGAAGAACCACTTTTTTTTCTGAACAATCTGTGATGTCTCTCCTCCTAGAATGCCCCTTGATAGTTCCTGCATCTGAGTGTGCTGTCCAGGTTGCTGCCTGCTCTGACCCCTCCGGGTATCTTGTGCTTGTCTCACACCATTCCCTCATGGCTCCCTGTGTTGCAGTCTTTCTGGTATTCTTTCACATGTTCCAGAGACCATTTTTTTTTTCCACCTCAGCATCTCCTGCAGGTTCATTTCTCTGTGAAGTATGACCCCCTCTTTGTACTCCAAGCTTCTTCGGGGAAGCCATGCTGCACACCCCAGATTAGTTCCAGGCCTCTTATTGAACACTGTCATTTTTGATGGTAGCTCTTGCTACAAATTGTATGTGGGATATTTAGTTACATTGAATTGAGGCATGGCATATGCTCAGTAAAATGCATGCTCTTGAAGAGATTTTACATGTACATAAATCGAAGGAACTACCCACCAGGTCAAGCTATAGAACATTTCAGACATCACAGAAAGCTGTGTCCACTAATTCTCTTTTCTCACTTTTCTCATCATGGGCGAGTTTCCCTGTTCCTGACTATTTTTTCAAAATTTATTTTATTTATTTACTAATACAAGAGCTGGGGTGTAGGCCAGAGATACGGGGGGTGAGAGGATTCACCAGAGATGGAGTGGGGAGCAGAACAGGCAGACTGACTGAAACACACTGCTGAGGGGAGCAGCGGGCGAGACAGGAAAGGTCTGCTGTGCCATGTGGGTAGCTCCCTGGCTGGGGAATCGAACTCGTGCTACAGTGGCTGCTGATACCTTCATAGTGCTGAGACTTAACCCCTTGTGCCACCAGGAGGTCTAGATGTTCTCCATTGTGCCTGTAAAAAAACATCCACTTCATTGTGAGTAGCAACATTTATTAATTGATTGATTACTATAATGCTAGTTCACAAAACTGCACGTTTTAGGGGTATATGCCACACCCACCTTTGCTACAGTATTCCATTGTAGAACTGTACCACTACTTGCTTATTCTATTTTGACTCACATCTCCTCCATACTATAAACTTCATGAAGCTGCAGAGAATATGCCTGTGTTGTTGACAGGAATGTCCTTGGGCCTAGTACTATGTCTGGCAAAGGGACAAAATCCAGACGTTTTGTTGAAAAATAAAGTGGTTTTTTGGTGTGTGTTATAGGGTGTGGGTGTTCTTCCTTTTATAAGTTAATACAACCCTCTCATTTTACGGCTGAAGACCTGAAACATAAAGAAGTGAAGTTAATGTTAAAGCAAATCCTCAAATCTAACCACATATAACTATGCAGCTACATGTCAGGAAATGCCAGCAAACCACCAGAAGCTAAGAAGAGGTTAGGAAGGATTGCCTTACAGGTTTTCAAGGGAGTATGGCCCTAGTGACACTTGATCTTAGATATAGCCTCCAGAATTGTGAGACAGTGAATTTCTATTGTTTAAAGCCGCTTAGCATGTTGTATTTGTTATGGTTGCTCTAGAAAACTAACAGGAGGCAGAAAGAAGAAAATCACTGTCTCCAACTGCCCTTGTGAATGTGCCTCTAGGTCTCCAATTGCAGTGCTTGCGATTGGCCAAGGGCCCTGGGAACCATGCTCTGACCTATTGCACGTCTATACTGGAACCGCACTTCCCAGGTTCCAGTGACCGAGCTCAGGGGGGCATACCTTGGAATCTTCTGAGCATCTTTGACTTGAGGGCTTTTCTTCCTTCATGTCCCAAATTTTCTCCAGGGAAATTTCCACTGGGAGAGGCTGCATGGATGTTCTAACTACCTCAGCTTCAATGACGGGTGCAGGTGACCTGCTAAAACAGCTGGAGCTTTTCACTTTGGAGCTGGATACCTGTCTGACCCAAATATCCAACTGAAGATCTTGGGGGCTGGAGGAGCTGCCCTGCACCACCAGGGGGAGCCAGCAGCCAGTGATAACATCTGGAGAATGCCTGTTGCCGGGAGCCTGGCATCAACCTTCAGAGACTGCACCAATTTTCCTCTCTCCACACTTACCACAGATTCCTCTTCTGACCCTAACTCAGCAACACAGGGAAGATGACTCTGCTAAATGTACTTCCCACTTAGCTGAAGTGCCAAAGTACAAACCACTGGTTGTTCTCTCTGCTTTGTTTCTGTAGAGAGACTCTATATTTTGCTTGGGACAAATACATAGGATTTTTTGGTGTCCAGGTAAAAGACAGGAGGCAGGAGGGATCTCTGGGTACTAGCGGCTCACTAGTCCCTCAGTTTAGGGCCCGAGCCTCACTCTGCTAGGGGCTTCTAGAATCAGGCTTCTGACCCTTCAATGTCTCTGGAGATTAATGCTCTGGTTTCCTGTGGGAATCAGAGAATTAGTGAGCCAACAGGAAAGCCATGGGAACCGAGGCACATGTCCAGTTGGTCTAACAGGTTTTCAGACTGTTCCCCCTGTTTTCAGTGGAGATCCACTCCTGCTTTCCAAGCTATCTGGGGCCTCAGTCCTAATTGTTTCAGGTGAATCAATCCCCACCGTCTCCCCAAGTGGGCCAGGAGGGATCTCTCTTCCTCCATTTTGTTAGGCAAGACAGAAAGCAGTCCTGTCTGTTTTCCTTCTTCCAAAAGTGTTTCGACATTTTCATTTGGAGTTGCCAGTTTTCACCCACTGAGGTCGCTTTGGCTCCCCTGGTCCTTGCAGATTCAACTTAAAAAGAGATTACTTTCTTTCCATGTGAGCTGTGACTCTGGAGGAAGTCACCATCAATACGTATACTCTATCTATTGCCAGAACCCAGCCACTTCAGTGGTGGGAGCCAGCGGCAGGAGCGCTGTTCTCTCCCGCTGCAGCGCCACCACAAGTCAGTTGTGGCAGTTGCTCCTCAGACCCTTTTATATAACAGCGCACTTCCTGCATCATGGAATGGATCAGTCAGGTATGAGCTATGAACTGATGGGTGCTCAATCGTCCAATCAGCCACAGAATTGAAAAATGGTCCAATCAGACTTGTGGGTGGGGCACCCTAAAAGAGGATATAAGCCAGGATCAGAGACAGCTGAGGGAGAGTTGGTTCTAGCCCCCTAAAAGGAGACATGGTTCCAACCCCCTGAAACAGGAGAGACAATTCCAGCCCCCTAAAAGAAGAGATGACACCAGCCCCTGAACAGAGAAGACAGTTCTAGCCTCTGAAGAAAGAAAGAAGACTGTTCCAGCCTCCAAAGGAAGAAGAAAGAAGAGGAAGACTCCGTTCCTGTCCTCCGAAGAAGAAAGAAGGAAAGAAGCATCCAGCAAATGACATCCGAGGAGAGAAGCCAATGACCTCTGTCAGAGGCTGGGCCTTGGGTCCTGTCTCTGCTGTTGCCTGAAAGGAGCACCAAATTCCTGGGCCCGGTGTCTCAAAAAGCTATTTGTTGTCGGTGTAGCTCAACAACTCACAAAGAGCTGTTAACACATGGTGTCTCTGACACTGCCTCGGGGGACCAGTAGTGACCATCACTTTTGGCCAGTGCTGTCTAGTTGTGTCAGTGGCGACCATCACGGACACTATCTGGGCAAGATAGGCAGCTACTTGTGGCTACAGTAAGTTCTTTGTTTCCCCTGTTTGTAAAATAAACCTCATGGTTGTTGTTCCTGGCCTAAGGTCTTTTGCAATTGTGCAGGCAGGGGTGAGAACCCATAGACAGTGACCTGTCCTCTTATTAGGCACTGTCCTTTGGTAGGCTATAGCACATAGGCCCCTGCTGTGTGGGTGTTGTATTGCTATAGCCCTTGGTTTTGCTTTTTGGTGTTTTGACCTTTTGGGTTTTTTAGTGGCTCTCTTGTCACAGAGCCTGGGCAGGTAGGTGGCCATTCCATCCTACCACCTGGCCTCCTGCCCTTTTGCCCTGACCACCCCTGTTTTAAACACAAAGCTTTCCCAGTCTCTCTTTAACCCCTAACCCCTGGCCTTGTTTTCTACCACCCAAGGGACTCCTGACTTGGAGTCTCTACTGACCTCCTAAGTGTCAGTCAACTCTTCAGTCCTATCTTACTTAAGTTTCTGGTATTACCTGACCTTGTCTACACCCCTTTCCTACTCCTACCTGGTAGACTTTCTCTCCTGTGAAAGTCTCCTGTGCTAGGTCTCCTGGAAATTCTCCTGCCCTACTCGGTCTCCTTCACTGGCTCTTCTACCTTATTCTCGCCTCCAGTGAAAGTCCTAAGAGCTTAGTCTTTGGATTGCGTTCTCAGCGTGGTTTCCATGACTGGGTTTATTTATTTATTTTTTTTTTAAATAGAGGCATGTTTTATTTATTTATTTATTCATTTGTTTGTTTTTGTTTATACATGCACTGGGTACAGTCAGAAGCGCGGGAGGGTGAGAGAATTCACCAGAGCCAGAGCGGGGAGCAGAGCAGGCAGAAGGACCGAAGTACACTGCTGAGGGGAGCAGCGGGCGGCAGGAGAGGTCTGCGCGCCATGTGGGACCCTCCTCCGGTGGCTGGGGAGCAGCCGGGGATCGAACCGGCGCTGCAGAGGCTGCTGGCAGCTTCGCAACCCAGCGCTCAACCGCTGTGCCACCGGGGAGGCCCCCATGACTGGGTTTAGATAATGTTTCCCAAATTTCTATCTTGATTTGTGTGAGATCAGGATCTCTAATTGCAAATAACAGAAATCAGATTCAAATTTGCCTAAGTTTAAAAGGGGAATTAATTTGATCGTTTTTGTAACTGTGGACTCAACCAAGATGCGCAGAAGCTGTACCCACCCTGGGATTTGTTTCTCTCTGCATCTCTCAGCTCCACTTTCCTCCACATTGACCTCATTCTACACAGTCCCTCTCCACATGGTGACAAGTTGACCACTGGATGTTGCATGATGTCTCAAGATTCCAGGGAAAGAGGGTGCCACTTTTCCCACAGCTGTGGAGAGATTCTTGTGGAATATGTGGCTTTGATGGGACTGCCCACCAGCTCTGGGCTCTGGTGGCGGGGATAGGAGACCATATTCTTCAACTCAGGAACTGATTGGGGTTGCTTTAGAGTAGGAATGGAGAAGGGGATCATCAGGAGAAGGGTGGGATGAGGAAGAGCTCCATAGGGGAAAAGAGATAGGCATCCACTTGACAATTTGATTGAAGAGGTCTGGATTCAGGACACCAGGGCTGTCATCTTGACGTTTTAGGCTGCTTGTCCCTTATCTGTAAGATGAGGATGTTGGACTTCTAAGGACTTCCAGCTACCATAGTATTTATTTTAATTCTACGAATAATGGACATATAAAATAGAACCTTTTGGCGATGCCTCTGGGCACAGTCTGAGGGGCAGCAGAGCATGGTAGTTAAGAGTATGAGCCCTGGGTTCAGATGGCCCAAGTTCTGCATATACCATCATCCAGGGACTGCTTTGTGGGTGTGTGACCTAATGATACCCCATATGCAGAGTTCCTCACTCTTAGTTTAATGCTGCTGTCACTGTCTTGAAATCCTTGTTCATTTTATCTCTGAACTGTGGTTTTTTTATTTAAAGATTTATTTATTTATGCATACAAGAACTGGGGTACAGGCCAGAGGGAGGTGAGAGGATTCACCAGAGAGCAGAACAGGCAGACTGACTGAAATACACTGCTGAGGGGAGAAGTGGGCTAGTCAGGAGAGGTCTGCTGCGCCATGTCTGTTGCTCCCTGGCTGGCTGGGGAATTGAACTTGTGCTGCAGTGACTGGCAGTAGCTTGATAGTGCTGTCTTTAACCCCTGCGCCACCAGGGAGGCCCTCTGAACTGTGTTTTGTAAGTAAAGTCAGACAAATCACTGTGGCATGCTGGTAAGTAGAGGAGATTAGAGCAGCATGGGAGTCCACCGTTCCAGCCGCTTCATCCCCGCGTGGAGTTCACAATGCCTCATGAGCACAGAGTTCTGGGGAACCCATAGTACGTGGGAGTTCAGTGAGACTTGAAGTGAATAGAAGTGTTTTGTGTCTGACTGACTCTCCATTTGAGCAGAAAGAAGACAATGGCATTTGAAGAAACACAAATGACAGGTAACCTATACCACATCCTTTATTTTATTTCTGTTTTAGCTAACCATGCTAACCATGTAACTTCTTTTTCTTTCAGTTCTTTCTTACTCAAAAATTAGTGTTGGTAGCATGTGCACATATCAAGTGAAATAAAAACATTTGAGGTAATTTTGTGCAGCATTTCTGCTGTCTTCTTGTATTTGCAATTTAAACTTACATTTTATAATATAAAAATGTATGGCATAATTCATACTAATAACTTACAATGAAAATTTTCCTTGCTTAGAATGATGTTAAAAAACAAAAAATCAGGGCCTCCCCGGTGGCGCAGCGGTTGAGCGCTGGATTGCGAAGCTGCCCGCGGCCTCTGTGGCGCCAGTTCGATCCCCGGCTGCTCCCCAGCCACTGGAAGAGGGTCCCACATGGCGGGCAGCCCTCTCCTGCCGCCCGCTGCTCCCCTCAGCAGTGTACTTCGGTCCTTCTGCCTGCTCTGCTCCCCGCTCTGGCTCTGGTGAATTCTCTCACCCTCCCGCACTTCTGACTGTACCCAGTGCATGTATAAACAAACAAACAAATAAATAAATAAATAAAACATGCCTCTATATAAAAAAAAAAAAACAAAAAATCATCAGTTGGGAGATTATGGGAGAAAAGAAAAAGCTTTCTATTTTAGTTCTTTTAAAAAGAACGGACTCCTGCTTTTAGAACAAGAGACCCTTATTTTCATTTTGCACCAAACCTCAGAACTTATGTAGCTGGTCCTGCACCAGCAAAATACTTTACCTTTCAGTGCCTTGGTTTCTTTATTTATAAAATGGGCACAGTAACAGTCTATCACTCAGTCGTTGCAAGAATGAACGGTGCTTGAACCTCAGCAATCACCCAACAAATATGAGCTTTTAGTATAAAATTGAATTGGTACAGAGTATACCTGTAGGTGAGTTGGTATTCAATTTTTTTTTTCCTAAATCAAGTTCTTTTTTTTTTTTTTAAGATTTATTTATTTATATAAGAACCAGGGTACAGGCCAGAGGCGCAGGAGGGTGAAAGGATTCACCAGAGACAGAGCAGGAACAGAAAAGGCAGACTGACTGAAATACACTGCTGAGGGGAGCAGCGGGTAAGACAGGAGAGGTCTGCGACATGTGGGATTCTCACCTGCGGGCCAGCAGGCCGGGATTGAACCTGTGCTGCATTGGCTGCTGACAGCTTCACAGCGAGGCGCTCAAGCGCCTGGAGGCCCGGTATTCAATTTTAAATCTCCCTTAATTGTGCCTTTATGTGAGCCAAGTTTGTTTGCTAATTCCCTTTCCTGAACTTTGCCTAAGTTGGCATACCTAGAATTTTTCACCCTGGTATTTTAATGGGCTCACTCAGTTTGCCACTTGGGTGATGCTACTGCATGCTTTGGTCAGTAGGACATATTTTTGTGGCAAGAGAAATAAAGTCAAGAAAAATATTTCGGGGGGAGAACATTGTGCGCCAGACTTTTTCAATTCCAAATAAAAGTGGAGAGGTAAGAATTGAGCTATTGTTTATGTGAAAAAACAGAAAAGGATATTTTCCATGTCCCAACAACAGATGGCGATGTTGCTAAGCAGATAGGGAACAATGTTCCTTGTTAGCGAAATCCTGTGATCCAGTGTGAGGAAGGAAAGCTATAAACAACATATGGAAAACAATGAATATTTTAATTAGGTGTTAATAACTGAATATTGAATCCTTGTCTTCCAACTAACTCACAACAGTGTTATGACAGCTAATTAATAAGTGATTGTAAAGGAAATGATTAATTATTTACAGTAATAATTAGAATAGCTTACACGCTTGTAATCATAAAATGGTTTTTGAAAGTAGATGGATGCAAAGCAAGTTATTGTTCTGCTGTTGCAGGTATTGTGGGGCCTCTTTTGGGATGATTTCTAATATCATTCCACACTGTCTGAATTTATTAAACTAGGTGCTATCATGAATTTGTTCCATCGAGTTTCATTCTAGCCATGGATTATAAAATCTTGGGTTTTGTTTTTTTGAACAAGGATCCTCTGTCAGCTTATTTGAAATTATGTACATAAGGGTAAATGTGAGCGCTTCCTCATGTGGGGGAACTCTTTGGAAACCTATCAACCATAGAATAAACCAAAACAAAACCCTGGCCCAGAAGAATGAAGCCTCCCCCTGGAGTCTCTATTCCTAGCGTCTGATTCTCATAGATGAAAATAAAACTAAAAAGCAAGTATATAAGCCTGCGTTTCTCCTCCTCCTCTCTCTCATTCCATATTTCAAATCTCTTTGAACTGCCTCATGTCTTCAGGATATAATGAAATCCCTTCTTCTGGAAGGAAGCCACGAAAGATAGATTTCAAGACCTTTCCCTTTCCTCTCTGCTAGTAGCAGAGCTAATGCAGTTTACTTATTAGATGAGTCACCATGGATACTGATACACTCAAGCCAAGTCTACCCGAGTGAGGGGAATTGGAGAATTGAGGCAATTATCCTCATAATTTAAATAAACAAAGTCCCCCTCGTTTTTGTTTCGGTTACCTGAATTTTTCAGGTGATTGTCTTATTTCAGTTCTGAGTTATTAGAAGTGGTTCTTGCCTCAACTCTCCTATTAAATTAGCTCACAGAGCTCTGGACTCCTTCACTGTGAAGCGTTTTAAGAATGCATACCCACGGCAAATGTATTCCTGTGCTCTATATTTTATCAACCAGGGTTTCTGACCTTTGGGTAGACTAGAAAATAACTGAGATCCAGGATGAAACACTTTTGGAGGGTAGATAATATCCAGATCTGGAAATGCTTATTTGGAAAGACCAGATATTTTTAGTCAGACAAAGGCTTTCGAATACCATGTCCTCCCTGACAATATGCCACCAGCATGTCCTGCCTGGGCCACATGTTTCCCCACTGGCCCCAGTCCAAGCCATAACCTGCATCAGCACTTCCAATTGGGATTTTACCATAGGTCTTAGCTGCCTCTCCTCATCCATCCTGTTTTTCTTTTTAGGCCATGCCAACTTTGCCAGTATGGATTCCCCCATCTTATTCCACTCCTAACTTAAAGCTGATGAGCAATCTGGGGAGGCAGAGGACCTTGGTAAGTGTGAGGCATGTTATTTCCAAGTAAGGAGGCATTCATTATCTGTTGTTTCTCAGTATCTGTAGTCAAGGTTTATCATCTTTTGTCCTAAACCTCTGGCTGTGGTAATTGCTAGGGGGCAAACCCTAAAGGACCGGGAACTTTGTTTCCATTTCCTACTGTGCATTTTTGAAGACCGACTGCCAGCTTTTCACTCTTGCCATTGCCTGCTAAACATTTTGCTCTGTGACTCAGCAGGGAGTGCTCTATGTCTCCCTTATCTTTCATTTTTTCCCACACTCACCAGCAGGAGGTGACGGTGTTGCTTGATCAGAGAATGAGCATCTGTCTGTAAAAGGGCTGTGCTGTAGAAATGGACATTACAGCTAACAGCCCTGGGTTTGCATTGCCTTCTCTCACTTCCTTGATGGATCCCTTGTGAATATGGCTGACCTGCCATGAACTCCAAGTTTTGTTTCTGTGAAACAGGGATATCAATGCATATCTCATAAAATAGTGATTAGAAATAGCATATGAAGTACCTGGCATGAGGTAAGCGTTTTGTAACTGAGGTCCTTATTAGAAAGGACCTCTTCAAGAAACTGGAGCACAGACACTTTTATTCTATTACTACTAAACCTCGTTCTCCTTTCTCTACCTTAACAGGTCTTTATGTCTTACTACTTATTTTCTGAACACATCATGTGAGCCCAGCTCTGGAGGGGACACAAATGACATGAATTGCTGAGACTCTGACTTTAATGAATTGCTCTTTTATTAAGAAAAGGCATGAAATAGACTAATAATAATATCAACAATAATGATGATACTATTTAATATAGAGAATTTTTTACTCTTGCCATACCTTGTGCTAAATGCTTTACAAATTGGATCTCATTTCATTGTCACAAAAATCTGTTAAAGTACTACTATTGTCACCCCTATTTTATAGAAGAAGGAAGTGAAACTCAGAGAGGTTAGGAGAATTGCCAAGGTCATACAGCTAAGAGTGGCAAAACCAGGACTTAAACTGAGCCTTGAGCCTGTTCCTGTGCACAGAATTAAGTGGGTCAAACAAAGCCATCTATTTTCAGAGGAGAGGTCACAGTAGGGTGGAATTTACAGGGAAGGAATTTGGAGAGGAATATCTTTATCTGAGTCTCACAAGACTAACTTGAAAAGGTAATTCTTAATAGTACAATGTAATAGTTATAAAAAGTCCACAAGTCCACCATTTTTTCTGTTTGTGTTCATGCCAGGGTCAGAATCTTCCTAACTAGTTCACTGCCTGTCTAGGTGTCCTTGTACCATGTGATCTCATTTCTCTCCCATCAATTGTTTGGACCTCATTGTTTAAAGAATAAAGGAATTTTGTGCTGGAAGGGATGCCAGAAGTCCCATGCTGAGCTGCAGTGTGTGTGAGTTGCCCCTGGTGACAAAATTGGCTTTCCTAGAAATTGGGTCATTTTACTGCCACCTTGGTTCCCTTCCCACTGTGCCACCCTGGACCTCAGCCTTTTATGGCGTCAAGGATGGGAATATAGATTTTATGAAAATTCTCCTAGTTCCTTTTTAAATGCTTAGTGCATGGCACTATTTTATACACTTTTCCGCCAATATACTTTTCTTCTCTTACTCAGGGAGATATATATTCACCAAAATACATTGTTGGTCAGTTTGTATCTCCCTCATCAAAATACCATTGACTTATCTTACTTAGAATCCTATATAACATGCTGGAGAATCCCCTTCTCCTGCTGAGAAGTCACGCTTCTCTCCACACTGGAAGCACAAAGTGTTCACAAACTCAAAATCCTGAAGGTTTGATTAGATTTTAAAGTTGGCCATGCACCCTCTTCCTGCCACCCAATATATTATGTGTTCATCTGGAGATGCTTTTGTTTTGAAATAATGTCTTTATTTAAAGCAAAAACTCAGAGCCTGGTTAGACAAATGCATAAACAGGTATCCAATTCGGAGTGACTTCTTCGAAGAGGCAGCCTCTCCTCGCTCGCTGTCAGTCGGTCCCTGTTGAGTTGTTTGATGCATTCACTGCATTTTATATTACTTAATGTGGCTTATGTATCTGCCAATAAATCTGAAATACAGGTCACAGAATATGCAGCTCAAGGAAATCCATAAAAGTAGTAGAGAGGCTTCACTAGCTGCATCAGATTGCCAAAAGCTGAGGTCATTTCCTCTTGCTAAAAATGTAGAGCTTCATAAATTATTTTTATCACCTCCAAAGCCAAGCAAACAGTTTTGCACAGATGCCAAAGGGGGTTTCTCTGCTTTTCTTCTCTTTAAGCGGAAAACATTTTTCTCATGTCGTCTGCCAAATTATTGTTTGTTTGGGTTTTTTTTTTTTTTTAAGCATTATTTCCATCATAGCATATTGCATGTAAATCTAGCTAAGGAAACACAATGGCTTCTGCTCCGGGTCTGCATTGAAAGTGACACTAGTACCCAAGCTCAGAAGACGGTTCTGACCTAGGTTTAATTACTCTCCCTAATTGGGAGTTGACATTGTTTCCTTTAAAACAATTTTTAAGGAGATGTTAGGTATGCAGAGACAGTAAAAATGAGCAGTGAACATTCAGGGAAGAACTTTATAGAAAACACTACTGAATTAACTTACAGTACATTTGTTAAACATGAGCACCTCTAATAATGACATTTCATTTAACAATGCCCTTTGTCTTTTCAGTTCATCAGTTACCTATTTCAGTAATGAACTGCAGTCATACCATTCTGATTTTCTCCTAATGTAAAGGCTCAGCTCACTTCACTGCCAGTGAAGCATGATGCTATTATTCAGTTCCTGGCTTAGGAAAAAAGCTATAGAATATATCACAATTCTAATTGGCTAACAAATATTAAACCCTATGATTGTTAAGGGCACCCAGTGATTCTGTTTAGCTTTTGATGGGGATAAGTACAATAAAGAAAGGGAAACGGATTGAAGAAAAAAAAAAAAGAAGGTTAGCGTGTATACTTTATGAGCAGTAACCCAAGTATCCATTGAAAAAATATGAGCACACATTATATTTAATAGCTCAAATGTTATCTTAATTCTTTATCAACAATTCATGCAGATAGCTTAATACCAAATATTTTAGTTAGGATTAACAACCTGTGAAACAGAAGGTTTAGCAAATGAGAGATGGAATTTGCTCTACCTACAGCTGCAAGGGGAGGTGAATGGAAGCTCCTGGAAGGCTGGGTCGTGATGAGACATTCTTTTTCTGCCAAGTAAACGCAGGCAGATTTGGAAAATATTATGTCTATCGTAGCCCTGATTTATACTTCCCATGGAAGGTAATGAAGCCTGTGTCCAAACTTATTTTTGTCCCTTTTGCAAAGCTTTCCTGGGTATGAAAGATAGGTGTCTTCCTTATTTTCCTTTTTCCACGTGGCAGAATCCCCCAAAGCAACTCCCACCTCTCTCTTTTGAACTCGCCAAAACATCTCATTAGTAAAGGCAAGATTCAGCTCACCATAATCTTTCCCCCAGCTGAGGCAAAGCTGCACAATTTACAATAGATCTTTGGAAAACTGCTTTTTACCGAGTGCTGCTGCATCTATAGATCTCTCTCAATTACCCACAGTAAATTTAGGCATTGTACAAGAGCAAATTTTACAGTCCATGAAGAGATGAAGTGAAATCTAGATGAAATTCATTGTGACAGATTCCCAGTTAGTGCTCTGATGTGTCTGTATTACAGAAGATAGACATTCTATTAGCATGGAAGCTCCCATAATGGACTGTGAATCATCTCAGGTAATAGAGATGCCAAGCAGAATGACTGAAAAGCACTATTGAATTCCATTAGAGCTCTTTGTTTTTAAATCAGTCATTTCTTGTGAATAACCAACTATACACTTCTTGACCCTATCTCCAAGTGATAATTGTGGACTAATATTACAATACATTAATCTGACTTACTGTGCAATTAGCGTTACAGTTGCAGGCTGATTTGGGGGATTCCTAAATGCAAAGGCCCACTCCTTTGGACCCTGGAGCTTATATTACAAAGGTGCAGTTTCAGGAATGATCCCATTTTTTAGTTCTGTTTCAACCTCACTGTAATGGTTCCTCAATTATAATGAATACAAAGATTTTTGTATTGTGACTTTGTAACTTCCTGCCCCCTTTCCTTTAAAGATTTCCACTGCACCAGGTCAGACATCCAGAGCAAAGTAATCACAGAGGCAAGTCTACAAGAAAGTCATTTAAAATAAACCAGGTTAGCAAATATATATATATTTATATAAATATATATATATATAAAATCTTAAATGCGTACATAATCATTTGGAAGATAAAGAAGATCACATTTGGCTGCATAAACAGCTCCACCTAATCTATCAATCAAATGTCATTGATCAGGCTTCCTAATTACTTGGATAATCAGTACAGGGTTTAGGTTTGTAGAGTACTTTGAAGTCCACAGGACTCCTGCATAATTACCACTTGTACAGTAGATCAAGGTATGTGAATTTTTCTATTCAATTATAATATAAACACAAAGCACTTAGCATAGATAACCCAAACAGCACACATTTCTTAATTCATTGCATTTGATACAAATGCAACAATAGCTTGTCATGAGGCAAAGCTTTCTCTGGCCCAAGGCTTTGAAGTTAGCATATATACATTTACAACAGAACAAATCTCTTCTTGTATCTAGTGTCTTCCCCTGATTTACAAGGCAGAAGAGAGGTAATTTTTGAAAGGGGACTTATGGTATCCAAAGCGCAGCAACTTCAGTTGAGTTGCTTCAATATTCTCCCATAAATCCCTGGAGACAACTTAAAAAGAGTCGACTTTACATCTCCTGTCTACGATCATCTATTTTCACATCAGGATGAACAACATTATCCTCATTGCAGGAGGACCTGAGTCTAGCGCCTCAACACAAGGCTCTCTCCTTAATGTTGTAATGACAGGTGTAAGATTAACTTTGTTAGGTGTCTAGCCACTCATGCAAACTAAATTAAATTAATGGAACAAATTTCTCTCATAATTAAGATAAAAATTCATGTCAGCTGTAACCTTGCTGTACACTAATTATATACAAATGATTTATCATCTGCTTCGCCCAGAATATTAATCCTTACCTCATTGATAACTGCAGCCAGTGTTAAGAGATGAGAGTTGATTAACTATGACAGATTGGGCAACCACAGCCCTCAGTGCAGGCACAACCAGTGAAACCAATAATGCTCAAGTAGCTTTCTGTGTTTAAAATGCATTCCCATGGAAACAGATGCATGCTTAATGAAGGATACTGAGATTATTTTCAATAATGACTGATATTGGAACAGTGGGCAGAGCTGATCAATAACAATTAACCACTTAGACTGCTAAAGACATGGTTAGAGAAAGCAGGTTATTTACACATTAGTAGGACCTTATTGGGAGAGGAATCCTCCATAATGTCTCTATGCTACACCATTTCTCTTTTACCCTGCCTGGGAGGGGTTTCATGGTGGAGAAATGGTAACATGCCAAGTGCCCTCCTATCGCCTCTTTGTGCCTTCTTATGAAATGAGTGATTGATGTTGCCAGCAGTTTTTGGCAGGCGAGAATTCTACCACTGAACCACCAATGCAACCAGCAGTTTTTGGATGCTCTCAAGTTAGCTGCCAAATGTATCAAGGAAAGTCCAAATGAAACTGTGACCATGAAACTAGTATTGCTTTGTAGGGATTTGGTTTGGTGGAAACCTTGACTGCCAAGGCGTAACTCAATTGTACAGAAAATTCGTTTGATCTTTCATTGTATGCTCCTTTATTTAATTTTAAAGAGCCCAAGACTTGTTGTAGAAATATTTAAGGAAGCCCTCTGCTTTGGACTCCTGTCGTACTGGCTGGAAAGGGCTTTAATAACATAAATTTAATAATAGATATGGCTTTCAAAGCTATTTAGAAATTTGCACTTTTATTTTGTATTAATTTGAATCACCCCAGGAGTCTAGATCTTGTAATGCTAATTACTAATATAGACTCCCAGAATCCCTACCCTGACAGTCAGCTTGGAGAAATCCCAACTCCCTGGGCCAAAAAGTGTTAATAAAAAGTGATTAGCTACTTAGGCCAAGTCATATTCTAATAATGCATTCTATTTCCCTTGAATGGATTATGTGCATTCTCATTTCTCTGAATGAAGAAAATGGTTGCAGGAGATGAAAATCGGGCATTTTAGCTGGCATTGTTATGAAAAGAAAGAGTTCATCTTTAAATAAAATTAGGAGAATGCTTTTCACCACACTTCTTAGATCTAGGATTCTAGATCTGAAAATGCAAATAAACGGAACATAGTCTGCATATTTGCTCATCTGTTTGTTCTGTAATGCAGATCTTTGTGTGACCTGACCCTAGCTGCTAGTGACAATTCTAGCATGCTACATGTGTGATAGAAGTTTCCAGTTTAAAGGAAAGAAAATAGCCCCTTTTTGTCCTTTAGCCCTGTGAGACAGATGTTCCCCACTTATATCATCAGCCACTGTGTATCTCTGACGGGGAATCCACATGGATGCTAATGTGTTTGGAAAAACATTTATGTATCTGAACAAAAATGGATCCTAAACACCCCAAGTCAAGCGCAGCAAACAAGAAATAGCCTGACACATTTCTATCAGGAAGGCATACAGAATGTCAAACTCTTGAATGATATTGGGTGATCTCAGCTTTGTTTTATCATCTCAGTAAATAAATCTAGAGATGATAAACAACCATAAATACCTGTAAAGAATGCTCCATAAAAATCAAATCTTAAATGTACTCCACATAACCCTCCTCTATCACTGCCCCTCCCCAAACCAAACCTTTGGCTAAATCTCCAGGTGAAAATAGAATCAGATTTAAACAGAGGTAATGATAATAATGTTATGTCTTCTATCCACAGGGGCTAGTGTATTTGGAAGGAAATAAAACAACATCCTCAGGGTACAGTCTCATTAATTTATTTAACTTGTCCTTATTGGGGTGCCTGTTTACTATCTTTCTGAAAACACTGTGATCTTACCCCAGTGCTAAGGACTTCAATCCTCGCTGCAACTAAAACAGTTACACCCTGGCTGGAAATGTAGTAGAGGCAATTACCCTCTCCCTATCGTCTGAACAACACAATTATTGGGAAGATAATAAGATTATCCAGGCTTTTGCTTCTTAAAATTATACTGAGGAACACCAACGGAATACTCTTCCTTATGCATTCATCTTTAAAACAAATAAGGGAAGTAAAAATGTGCCGCTAAGCTAATGAGGACCATGAGACAGAGCCATAGATACATTTTCTCACTTGCCTAATGAGCAAAGTGACAGACAGTGAAACAGTTCACACTTGAGTAATTCTCTAGTCATCAGCAACTGCAGAGCAGGGGAGGGGGGCCCTCCTGCTAGGGCTTTGCAGGGGGGTGGTTGGGAGAAGTAATAAATAGACCCTGGCTCTGCTGGCCAGAATAAGTTATCACAAAGAGAGAGGTCTTGGGGTACAATCCCTGAGGAAATTTAACCAGAAAAAAATAAAAGTCCATTTAAGGCCTCTCCAGCCATACATTCAATTAGAATTAAATTAAAACAATAGAAAAAAAAAGGAATCATCTGTTCTTCATCTGGCCCGCTGCCTGAGGGATAAGGTGGTTTAGAACCTGGAAGGCAATGACCTTCCCTCCCCTGTGTCTGAACACAGCTTCTAAATGATCTTGTCTCCTAGGATCCTGACTCTCCTGCAGCCTTCACTTCCTGGGAAAGTGGGGAAGATGGGAGAAGAGAAAGTGTAGTTGAGGTAGTATGTTGCGTGTGTATATGGAAGAAACAGTTAAAACCCATCTTTTTTGCTGATTATTTCAGGGGCCTTTGTGAGAGTTCCTGAGGGTGGGGACAGGGAGTCTTGAAAATCCACCATGTTTGCCCCTTAACAACTATGCCTGACCCTCTTTACCTTTTTTTCTATCCTCATGCCAACACTGGAAGACAGTTCTGTGTATTTTATCCATTTTACAGGGAAACAAACTGAGACTATAGACAGCTAAGCAATTTGTAAGGGCAGTTAAAAAAGGAAGCACCAAGGTTCAAATTTCAGTCTACCTAGCTCCAAAGCCTATGTTCTGTGTTCTTTGGGTAGACACTTAGGAATAAACTCTAATTTGAAAGGAAACCTGCACTCCTATGTTTATTGCAGTGCTATTTGCAATAACCAAGCCATGGAAACAACCCAAATGCCCAAAAACAGATGAATGAATCAAAAGATGTGGTATATATACACAATGGAATACTACTCAGCAATCAAAACAGATAAACTCATGCCATTTATGGCAACATGGATGAAGCTGGAAGGTATTATGCTAAATAAATAAACCAAATAAACCAGAAGGAGAAAGATATTGATCAATACCGATTGTGTCACTTACATGTGGAATATAGAAAAACCAAACAAAAGGTTAGACAAACATCAATCCAACCCTTGAAATCTGCCCATAGATCTGAGGCATCCAGAGGGGGAGGGGCTGAGGTAGTGATACCATAATTTCAGGTTTTCAGGTCTAATCTCCCAGCCAGGAATGGACCCCAGGCTGCAGGGGGTAGCGCTGAGCCCCAGCCACTAGACCACAATGGCTCGGTGTCTCACGAAGCCACAGCAGGAATGTTGCTGATGCTCAGGCAGGCAAGCAAAAAAGAGCAAATTTGTTTAGAGAAAGAAAAAGTTTATTAAGGAGAAAAGGAACAGAAATAAAGTGGGACTCAGGCCATTGGAACCACGCCAGGGAAGGCCCAGGAAGCCAAAGTGGAGTTGTACCTCAGGGACTATATACCTTCTTTCCCTAATTATTCTAAAGATCCACCAGTCTCTTTGTGACTGATTAGTTCTTGGCGGTCTCAACAACTCTGCCTTCATGTCTTTGTGCCAAGAAGTAAGTCTCTGTGCCCCAGCCCTTACATTAGCATACTTTTCTTTTTCATTCCTGTTCCACAATGTCCTGTTGCATCTATTCCTGGGGGTGTTTGATTAGTCCTCTTTGGAATTTGTTGCCCTTATCCCTGGAGCCTTCCTTAACTCTCCTGAAGTCCCTGACTGCACTGTCCCTGAAGCTGCCTAATTATCCCTAACTTGCCCTAGGATTCACTAGGGTTGAGAACAGGGTTGTGGAGAGCACAATGGACTGTGGTGGAGGGCTAGGGGTGCTTTGGTGGTAGGAGAGTTACAGTGATCACCCTGAGGGGAGGAGTCCTATGCTGTCAAAACATTATCAAGGATGTAAAACAACGGTACTTCAATAAAAGAGGGGAAAAATTAAAAAAAAAAAAAAAAAAGCCCTGCCCATTGGAATCTCATTGTTTTCCTCACCAGAAGGCCAATAAGGGAGTAGGAGTTGAGAATCCAGCCAGAAAAATGTGGGGAGAGGTTGGCCCTTTTAAACCTTTAAGGCTTTGTTTCTAGAAAAATAATTCTTTGATTTGTGGATTGAGACTTCTAATTCTTTCACTTAAATTATTTTACTTGCTTCATGCAGACAGCCCCCATTTTATGAAGAGTGAAACAGAGATCTGGAGAGTTCAGGAACTAGCACAGGCCACACAGGTAGGATGGATGATGGGGCCAGGAGCAGACCAAAGTCTCCTGGGGTCTTTTCATGCCAACACACTCACCTGCTGGCCTACAGAGCAGATGAAGCTTTTCTGATATGCCAGGAATGCATAAAGCTGATGCAGTGTGATGTCCTGAAAATGGTAGAGAAGACTTTCTTGCTTATATTTCTGTTTGGTGAAAACGACTGGTTAAGAAAGCAGTACTTGAAACTCCCCCAAGCAGATTAGTGTCAGAAAAAACCACATAAGGAGCTTCACTTTGTTAGCTGCTCTAAACCTAAGCAGTCAAGATTGGTTAAAAAGAAGAAAGGCAGAAGTGCCTAAAATATTTGATTGACTTGAACAAAGGAAGGGATGGTTTTGATCTCAAAACAGTATTGGCCATTAATCTATTGGTGCCCACTCTTTGCTGAGTGAAATATCTACATTATCTCCAGTTGCAACATTAAGGGGGAGTGGGCATGGGAGCGGGAGCTATTATTATTTCCATTTTACAAATGAGGAGGCTGAAGCTCAAAGCAACATATTCTAGCTCAGCACTGCCACTTCATCCTGGGCCTTGGCAAGTTGGTGTGACCCAAGGCCAAAGCTCAACATGGTGGCTTCCGGAAACCCAAAGATCCAATATGTTCAGACATTTGTTTCAATGTCAATTCTCTCACACCTACATATGGCTTAAAACCTGTGTAAAATATTTAGTACATTCTGGATTTTTTTTAAATCATAGTGCTTTGACGATCACAGTAGCTTCAACACTCTAGCGGACTACTGCTAGCGCCTGGAAATAGGAGCCTGTTTAATATGTGCCACTGCTCCATCTTTGAGAGGTTCTTTACTTTATTCAAATTACTAATCATTTAGAGCATCACTAAAAGCCTTTCTCCCTCGCTCCCCATGCATGCTTAACCTAATTAACTATAAATGAGGAAAATGCTATCCACATTAAAAGAAAATGTTAACCTATAAATTATCCCACTCTTTCTGGTGAGGCCAAGGACTCCTTTAGAAGGCTCTACTGTGGAAACAGACTCTCTATTTAAGTGCTTGCCAGGCCCTTCCTCGACATAATGGCTCAGAGAAGCTTCAGTTCATCATGGGTCCCTCTTTATATATTGATTATGATTCTATGTATATGTTCTCAATGTGCCTCCCTTTGTGTTTGTTTAAATATTCTCAGTAAACTAGAATAATAAAGTAGACAGACTCTAAAATATCCTCAGGAACTGCTGGATTAGAAAATACCAACTAACTTGTACACTGGTACAGGAAATCTTGATTGTCCCCTGCCTCTAGGAAGCCAGAATTGTCCTGAGAACCTCAGTTCACAGACCCTTAAAATATTCTCCCTCTGACTGACTACACCCAACTGTGCCCCAAGCTGCTGAGCCACTCCATTAGAGGGCTTAACACAAATGGGTAAAGGTCCTCTGAAAACTTTTGTTAGAAAGAATGTCTATTAACACATTCATCTGAAAGCCCACATTAATTTATCAACTTATCCTAGCTTTGATCTTTGAGAGCTAAGGGCAGGCCTCTGGCAGAAAAGTGTATGGAGCAGGAAATTGGTTATGGGGCAAGAGGAGAGGCTTGGAAAGTAGATCATCCCCAGGAGAAGCTGTCAGGGAGGATCTTGAGCAGCTAATGAACCCACATGGAGGCCAAGTGCCAGGGACAAAGCCATGAGAACACCGGGCAGTTGTGAGCCAAACAGAATTCCCCACTCTTCAGCTTTGTTCATAGCTGTTCCTGCTTAATCCATGTGATATATTTGGACACACAAGTCTGAGGTTGTAGTAACTAGGATAATGCATGGGTAATTCCTGATATTCTTCTGTGATGACCTCATGCCTATTAACCTTTGCTCTGGTTGCAGAGATTTTAACAAACCCCATACTCTTAGAGAAACTCAAATCTTCAGGAGTATTGATAGAAGGTCCCTTCTCCCCACCTTTGCTGTGGCTTTATGCTTCCATTCTTTTTTTTTTTTTAATTTATTATTTTTTATTTAAATATTTTATTTTATATAATTCTTACATCTTTTTTCATCTTTGCACAATGTATGCATTTTTATTTTGGTTATATTCCCCATACAATTGCACCTCCCCCCCTTATTTTGACTCTAGTCCTTCCTTTCCCCGCCCCTCCCCATACCCTGCCCCTCCCGTAGTGTGTCTCTGATTTATAGTTGCTTGTTGATTTTGATTTTTACTTTGTATTGATTAGTCTTTTTCCTGGTCTCTTATTTAGGTTTTCTAAATTCCTGCTATGAGTGAGACCATCCGGTATTTTTCTTTTTCTTTCTGACTTATTTCGCTGAGCATGATCCCTTCTAGCTCCATCCATGTTGCTGCAAACTGCATGTGTTTGTCTTTTTTGATTGCTGAGTAATATTCCATTGTGTAAATGTACCACATCTTCTTGATCCAGTCATCTATTTTTGGGCATTTGGGTTGCTTCCATAGCTTAGCTATTGTAAATAGTGCTGCTATAAACATAGGGTTACAGGTGCCCTTTGGAATTACTGTTTCTGTGTCATTTGGGTAAATACCTAGGCTAACAGGCATATGAAAAAATGTTCAACATCACTTCTAATCAGGGAAATGCAAATCAAAACTACCATGAGATACCATCTCACACCAGTGAGAATGGCACATATTAAAAAAACTAGCAACAACAAATGTTGGTGAGATTGTGGAGAAAAAGGAACTCTCCTGCACTGCTGGTGGGAGTGCAAACTGGTCCAACCACTATGGAGAGCTGTGTGGAGATTTCTTGACCTACTAAACATAGAGCTTGCATGTAGTCCAGCAGTTACACCTCCATGCTTACCCCAAACTCTGTGAGGTGAGGATTGGTGGAGGCTATGATGTGGCCACTGGGGGATGCCTGAGTCCAGCAGGCTTAACATCGACATGTGTAGTCAATTCTTGATTATCCACATCAATGATCTGTGACCCAGGCCCAGGTTATCCCAAATAATTGACAATCCAAAAGGAATTTCTTTCCGGTTTTGGAACATGCTCTGATTTTTCCAACTGCAGATCTCCTTCTCCTACTTATACTTTCCTTGGTAGGATATTAAGAATCATTTATGTTCCTTTAGCTGGCACTTGGTCTGAGCAATGGCTTGAAGTCAGCTTCAGATTGAAAATTTGCCTACTCCATAGACAAATGATTCCCTTGCAGGCAGTTGAATTTGACAGCATCATATATTGCATAAAGAATAATCTGTCGAGGTTCGTGTTCATTCATTCATTCATTCGCCTGCTCCACACACATGCAATGAGCTCCTACTGTGTTCTAGGCACTGGGCTATGAATTAGGGAGTAGAGATAAAAGATTGCACCCCTGCTCTTGAGGCATATCCCTTCTCGAGGGGTTTAACGGAAGAGAATTTAGTATCTTCCTCTTGATCTACATGTGCCCACTGCATATTCACTTATCACTTGTATTTCTAGCTTAAACTCTATCTAGTTCCTTTCATGTGAGACGTTTCAATGTTTGGGGGGAGATCTGTAGGTGACTGCTGGATTGGGCAGGTCTTTCTGGAGTTGGAAAACTCATAGCCCCTGGGTCCATTTTAGAGGAACCAGACATACTAATAATGAAGGAAATGCCCAAATGGGAGTACATGTATGTGGTAGATTTTAGCAATTTGCATTTAAAAAATCAATATTTTAACAATCTAATAGTATAGTGATTATATAGCTGTATTTGGAGAAAATGTCAAAGGTCTATATTTCAGGCCCCCTGTGAATGTGAGATTTGTCTCCTCTCCCCAACACTCCCCAATTGTACTCAATCACTGCCAGGGAAAGTCCACTGCCAGGGCAGGAGGGTGGTTTAACTGGGGGAAGAGGTCTAGATAAGTGGAGTCATTTGAGTGCACAGAAGAGCCTCTGAAAATACGATGCACAGTTGGTCATGGCTCTGTGCCCTGTGGTCACAAGGAATAGTTTTTCGCAAGGCAGACACATCTTAAGTTCTTTGACTCAAAAAGCATCAAATCAACTTGATTCTTTTTTTTTTTAACCTCTAACCCCTTTTCTATATTGCTGAAATGTCACAAGACATATATTCTTTTTTTTTTAATTTTTATATTCCCCATACAATTGCGACCCCCTTATTTTGACCCCAATCCCTCCCCTCCCCACCCCACCCCCCAAATCAACTTGATTCTACAATGTCAGCTTGTTCCCGTGGTATCAGAAAGATCCTGATGGAGAATCTGTCTACCTGCCTTCTCTGTGTTATGCTCAGCCTTCCAAGTATTGCTCTTTGCCCCTGCCCTCCACACACACCAGTATCGATCATCCCAGCTCTTGAGAGGTCCATAGAAGATAAGGAACTTCTGACATTGTGAGAATTGGGGTTAAGAGTCAAAGGTTGTCACTCACCATATATATATATATATATATATATATATATTTAAAGATTTTATTTATTTATACAAGAACTGGGGTACACGTCAGAGGTGCCAGAGGGTGAGAGAATTCACCAGAGACAGAGCGGGGAGCAGGACAGGCAGACGGACTGAAACACACTGCTGAGGGGAGCAGCAGGCGAGGCAGGAGAGGTCTGCTGAGCCATGTGGGTTTCCCCCAGGCCGGGCCAGGATTGAACCCACGCTGCAGAGGCTGTGGACAGCTTCAAAGTGTGGCGCTCAACCTGCTGCGCCACCAGGGAGGCCCTCACCTTATATTTTTATATGGCATGCTCACTAAATAAATTTCTAGTGACATTTTACCCTTTTACATTAGTTATAATGGGGGCTGTACAGTGATTTTTATCTTAACACCTATTGCTTATTAGCAACTTTGCAAAAAAAGCCCTTCTGGAGAAGATCAATGAAATGTTTGTAAATTGGTTTTTCAGATAATATACATGCTAGGAGGCATTTTCTCTCTGTGTCCTGTCTTCTACCTAAATGTTCAATGTTCGTTAATTTTATGACTCAGAATTATTAACTCCCACCTCCTGTATCCTGAATCCCCTGTGGATTCAAAAATGCACAGTAATTTGGGTGCTTGAGATGGAAAAAGCCTTGGGCTACCTTCATGGCTAATTTGGTGTATTTGAACTCTCTTCCTATAGCCAGAATTACAGTCCCAGCTCCGCCCTGGGCCCTGTTCACACATGGCTGAGTGCTTTGCTTCTTGGCAGAAATTGGTGTCTCCTTGTTGTTTTTAATTTCCTGTCCCAAAATTTCATTACAAAATCCCCTATTCCTCCTTTGTCTTCTACTTTATTCTTTCTTTTCTATTCTCAACAACTCATTCTCTTTACCAATAGGAATGATTCACATGTCACACAAATTGGAACTGAAATTTTCGTGGTTGGTAAAAAGACATTCAGAAGTCAATCCTTTAATACTCACATTTCCCACAGGAAAAGTTGTGGTTTAGAGACATTCTCTTGGTGTGTGTGTGTGTGTGTGTGTGTGTGTGTGTACATGCTCACATGCACATGTGTATGTATGTATGTGTGTGTGTCAACAGCGGTAGAACAAACAGTGAGGACAGGAGGTGGGAAACCACAAGAGGACCAAGAGAGACAGACTTGCGGTTGTGCTTGTGAAGAAGCAGAAGGGGAGGGGAGAGGGTGCTGTGCTATCTCCTAGGGATGAAGTTCCTGCAAACTTCTACAAAGACAAAGTCAGGGTCATTTTATAGAGGATATGGTGATTTGATACCTTTTTTTATTTTAAAGATTTATTTATGCATACAAGAACTGGGGTATAGGCCAGAGGTGCTGGGGGTAAGAGGATTCACCAGAGACAGAGTGGGGAGCACAACAGGCAGATTACTGAAATACACTGCTGAGGGGAGCAGCGGGTGAGTCAGAAGAGGTCTGCTGCGCCATGTGGGTCACCTCCCTGGCTGGGGATCGAACGCATGCTGCAGTGGCTGTGCATTGCTTCATAGTGCTACATCTTAACCCCTTTTGCCACCAGGGAGATCAGGTGATTTGCTACCTTTTGATGGGATAAGTTATGATTTAAAGAAGAACTACCAGTAAATGTGTATTGTGTTAGGTATTGTGTAAGTGCTTTGTATAAATGCATCTGTTTTCACAGCACTTCTATGAACAGGAACTTTAATAACCCCTATTTTGCATAGCTAGAAGCAAAGAAGCTAAGAATTGAACTTGCGTCTGCATGAATCTAGAGATCAAATACTTGACCATCATGTTCTAATGGCTCAAAACTCATCCTTAGGAGTTACTCTCAGAGCATTGAGAACAGGAGGGCACTTAGTTTATCATTCTGTTTCCTTAAATATCAGGATTTAGGAGAAGGCAACTGGAATTAGCACTATAATCTGGACCAAGTACATATTGTTGGGTAACAAACTGTCCTAAAATTTACCACTTGATATTTTGCATCACTCACTCAGTTGGGAAGCTCTGCTCCAGGTAGCTTAGACTTAGTTCCCTCACTGATATTCAGCTGCTGGCTGACCTAGAGCCTCCATAATGACTTCACATGCACATCTGTCTTTCAGTGAGGATGGCTGGACATATAGGT
Source organism: Talpa occidentalis (assembly GCF_014898055.3). Lineage (NCBI taxonomy): Eukaryota > Metazoa > Chordata > Mammalia > Eulipotyphla > Talpidae > Talpa > Talpa occidentalis. The sequence goes on from NW_023603184.1 coordinate 65,426,886, forward strand.
TTGGTTAAGACTGTGATCACATGGGGGTCTTAAACTTGTTTTATGGCTGCTGTGGGCCCCCAGGGAGAGTACTCCAAGATAGAAAAAGTCCTGGGCCCAGTGTTTTCATAAGATCACGTTTATAGATTTCTCAAACAGGTAGAGTTTGCTCTCCTGATCATGCATTCCAGTTATTGTCCACCTCCAAGCTCTGGACCCTCCTTCTCCAGGCCTCTGAAACATACCTCCCTGGGGTCACCAAGATCTTCCTCAGCACCGAATTAAAAGAATATTTTTTTCTGTTCTTATGTAATTACTATGGAACAATGGAATTGGCCACAATTTCTTTCTTGAAACTATCTCTTGGTTATTCATGATCTCTTTTCTTCCTTTTAAAAATGTTTGTCGAGCTCAGGGTTCAGTCCTTTGGCTTCTTGCCTTTACTCTCTACAGGTGTTTCTCTGCTGGGAATGATTGCGCTCCCAGGGACATCTGACAATGTCTAGAGCTGGTTTTGCATCACAGCTGGAGATATAATGGCATTTAGTACCAGAGGCCAGGGATGTTGCTAGACATACTGCAATGCACAGGACAGTCTCATATGATAAAGATTTACCCGGTTTGAAATGTCAATAGTGCGAAGATGCAGAAATCCTGGTGTGGTTTCAAAGAAAAGGGTCTGGAGAGAAGGTAAATCTTGGCAGTTTCCCTTCCTTAGGGAGCCATCTCTGAAAAAGGCTTCTTGGTCATGGTATAATGAAGGGCTTTGTGGTCAGTGGTTTAAATCCTAACCATCCTAAAGTGGAGGTCATAATTTCTATTTTGTGGCATTGTCTTGGCAACCAAATCAGATAATCTATATAAAGTAGCAAATACATAGTAGTTTCATAAATGTCAGCCCTTCCCTTTAAAATACACAGCATAGCAGATGTCCCCTTTTAAGCCTGGGTTTATTTCACCATTTAATACTTAGGAGCTACCTGCTACATAATAAGAGTTGAATAAATATCTGTGGGAGAAAACACAAATGAACTGGCCACCTTACCTTTTTAAGAGAGTGGTTGCCATTAGATCTGTCTAGTTAGAGGTGGTTTTCTTTCCTCTTTCCTTGTTGGACTGAAGATTAGAGGTAGTAAGTTTCATAACTCTAATTGCATTGTAACCTAGCTAGCTCCATCAGCATAATAACTAGTGAGGTTTCGTGAGTCTAGGTCACTGGCTTGGCACGCAACCTTCCAATTAGAGGGCATGTGACTACCCATAATATCAGGCAGTAAACATGGATAGCCTTGCTCTCTGTGGTCAAAGCAAAAGCAGCAGAGAAGAAGAACAAATTCACAGACATCTGTGGTGTCTCTTGATCTTTACTATTGATACTAACTGTGAAAGAGAAGGTTCACATATGGGGTGTATGTGCTTCTTCCTCTACATTTTTTGCGCCTACAAAGTAGGCATCACCCTAATTTTTTCCTAACATACAAAGAATGAATCACAATGGAGAATACCTTTTGGGATATTATACAATGTAAATCATTGACATTTAATGTCTCCTGATATGCCTCTGTCTCATTTTGATTCAGTTGTCAGATGATCATCAAGGAGAGGTTTTGGAAACACAAATGGTGTCATGTACTCTTCTGTACTTCCTCTTAACTCTAGGATAAAGACAAAATGTCATAGCACATAAACTCCATGTGGTTAGACTTCTTCCTCTTCTCTTATTCCTTCCAGCTTTAACTCACTTCTCTCAGTGTTGCTGAGTCCCCTCAGAGCTGTGTATCTCTCCTTCATGGACCAGGGGAAGGGTATACACTGATCTTTATTAGCACCCTTCTGACTAACATCAGCCACTCATAAACCCTTTCCTCCACAAGAGCAGGAATTGTGTGTCATCTAGCTTTCCATCATATCTCCAGACCTGACACATAACAGCTGCTCTGTAAGTACTTCTTAAATAAATAAAAATTAAGCAGAACAGATGATATCATTAATAGACATAAATTATCCACTTCAGTCCAAACCCACTTTTGTTAAAATATATAACTGCCACTCCTAAACCAAAGAAGATGTGAGATAGAAAAAGTTCAATAATGATGGTAGATAATATGTAGGTAATATTAATATATAATTAAATAATAGAATAATTATATCTAGTAGTTCAATCCTAGTATATATTAGGTGCTTATTGTTTGCCAGGTAGTATGCTAGGTAATGGAGATAAAATATGGAGCATAATCAGATATTCAGACATGGTGCTTTCATGCATTATTTCATTTAATAAGTCCATTAATTAGATACAATTATTTTTTCATCTGAAAGATGAGAAATTATGGACGCTTAAGTAAATTGTTCATGATCATATAACCAGTAAATTGCTTATAGAGCAGGTATTTGAAGCCAGGAGTGCCTCCAAAGTTGTTAACCTTTAAATTGTATAATTTTAGAATAAAGGAGATTGAGTTAGGCTAGTGCATCCACCAAAGAGTTAATATCAATCAGCAAACAGTGCAGGTGCTAATTAGAACCACCAGCCTTCATAACAGATTGAATTTCACTGTATGTCAGAATCTGTTTCAGGTGTACATTTTCTCTAATCTTCAAGGTAATTCTACTGGACGGTCTTATTTTACAGGTGAGTCAACAAAGGTGCAAGTAGGGAGAAGAGACAAGGAAGAGGGCAAAGACAAGTGGAACGCTGAATACTTTCCAAGTCCTAAAATCTTTACAAAATAAATTTTAAATTGTATATTAAAGACAGGAAAACCTTTTGAAATCAGATTTAACAAACCCAGAACTTGTAATATTGAGACATTGAACAAAGATTTTTACTGCTTAAAGGTGAGAGATCATCTAGTTTAAGTCCTTCGTGGGGTTTCTGACTGAGTATTAAATTAGATAAATCTTAGGTAGCCCAAAACTTTTATGGGCTTTCATGTTATGACTTACAGGCCAACTACAACGTCCCATTTTACAACACCTACTCAGTTTAGATAAATGAGTAACCAATTCAATTTATATCTGCACTTTATGTAGGAAAACTGTATTTCCTTATAAATATCTTACATTTTTAATAATTACTAACTCAGAGAGGAAGTCATCAATATGGTTCCTCTTAGCGGAAGAAGGAGAAAGTAATGAACTTTTATTATTCGATGGTGAGTCACACATATTTTATAGAGTAGAAAAGTACATTCTCAAAGTGTAACGAAAATCTCTCTTTTCCCCCCTTCCATCCTCCCCTTCTCTCTTTCTTTAAATCCCATGCCATTGTATATTCTATTGTCTTAAATGAGCGAGAGTATTTTAAAGGTTCTGTCTCTGGGTATCCATAGGATCTAGAACGCTTCTGGCTCCCCAGGTCATTGGGAAGGAATAACTTTGGATAGAGAAGATGACAATATTGGTGAAATTGAAGACTCACCTGAATTTACTTTAATAGGGCACCCCGACTCCTCAGGGGGAGATGTCTGCAAAGATATCACTGGGAGCTCGGAGGAAAATATTATGTTCTAACCTTTTAAAAATTAATCCAACTAATAGCAGGGATCCCAACTGTATTTCCGTCAAGCCATAATCTGAAAGGTACGATGATTAAACCAAGACAAATGTAGTGTCATAAGCAAATGTCATGCCATAGATTTACCTACCAACAAGACACTGGCATGGTTCAGGTCAGAGGTTAATTAAAGACATCGAAAGGTCATTCTGTGATTAGGTGAAAGCAGAGTTTTAATAGGGCATCAGTCCGACCCACACTGACAGAAGATTTATGCCAGCTGCGATGACACTGCCACGAATCCTGCTGATAACAAGAGCCTCAATATTGGACTGAACAGAATGATGAATGGAGCACATATCTCCTCACACTTCTCATTACAAGCTCTTTCACTCCTGGTGGCACTTAGCAGCATTTATTTACTGGAGTTTGAAGGTGTGGACAGCAGAACAGTATATCTAATTCTTTTAAATGTAGACTTGTGATATAAAAATGAAACCAGATAAGATTAGGTCTTTGAATAATTGTGCAGCTTTTCTTCCTAGATTATATTCGCCAGTACTAACATTATTTTTCCCTTCTAATGTTCTTCTGGTGTGTGAGCAGTTCAAGAAAATTAATTGTCTGAGGCAGAAGGTCAGAGGGAAAATTCTGATAAGCACTGAACATGCTATAAAACAGCACCTTACCACATCTTGTCTTCCAGAGCCCTCAGTATGTGAACAAAAGAGAACATAAAGAAATGGATATACACATTTCCCATATTAAGGGTTGTATAAGTGCTATTTTTATTTGGGTTCAATTAGGTAAAAGTTCTAGAAAGAAAACCAAACAAATGAAAAATAAGTAAAGATCAAATAAAGTAGAGTATTGCTCAGCGTAAAGCAAATGTAAGAGAAACTAAAGTCCTGATGAATAATGTTTACTTTCCGTGAAACTCCTTCTCAACATGTTATATATTTATCAAACCACTAGAGTGTAAATTTCATGAATAAGTCCTATCATCTCTCAACCAATAGACACCATGAAAATTATAACTATAGAAAAATTGTTATTATTATAAAAGTCTACTTTCTATAGATTCACAAATAGATGCTGCTGCAATTTCACAATAGAAAGATCAGATGCTTTCTGCTTGGTCCACCAACCAGGGCCAGACTAGGGAAGATCCTATCATATGCAACCTCAAGTCAGTCCTCACATTCACTCAGAAACAAAATGAATCAGCCGAACTGTTGGTGGTGGAGCTGACTTCCTGCTGCAGAACAACTGAGCACATTTCTTTTCTTTTTTGGGTACAATTGTATTTATGGGTAGGTAACAAATTGTGGGTGAATTTACACAAACTAATGATTCAATCCAGCACATACAGACACTTGAAGCCATGAGATTGTAGAGATGTGTGTCAACCACACATACAGAACTTTGTGCCCACTACTTGACACTGAAAAATAATTACACTTTTTGAGTGGGAGCTTTGACACTGCCTGAGTGTGTCAAAGCTGCTAGTAGTAATGAGGATTTCCTTGTGGACTTTTGAAAAGAGGCGTCTATCATCACTTTTAGCTTAGGATTTTCTTTGCTTTGACACATTTTCTGGAAAAGTCTTCATAATAGATCTTATGGCCATGTAAAGGGTTTCTAGTTGCCGCCAGTGTGATCTATGTGAGGCTCATTTATGTAGGGCTTCTCCGGTATCAAAATGAGCAGTCTTGCTTGGGACCATAGGTCCCACTGAGGACATTCTGTCCACCCAGATGCACGGATGTCTGGTGACCAGTAGGAAGATTTGTGGGCAGGCCATCAGAGAACTGCACTGATTTGTTTTTGCCAGTACATATGCTGTCTGCTAGACAGAGAGCACTTCATGCATGCACACTTACTTTGCAACTGCTTTCTGGTCATTGGAATTAATACAGAGTAGATGGGAGAAATAGTAAAGTTATGCAATTTGTGTACAGAAATGATAATATTTTCTGGTTACCAGGAAGAATTATATGACTGTTCCTTTGAGGTTTATTTTACTTTCAGAGAAAATTTAAAGTTAACTGATATAAACAGCTGTGCCCAATGGTAATTCTGCCCAATGGGAACCACCAGACTGAATGGCATGTAAATAACATGATATCTTTTACTGTTTCCTTTTTGGTACCAGGAAAAGCTTATGGAGGGTTTTGGGTAAGTTGTGGTCTTTAAAAAAATCAATTAAAAAATAGATTGCTCGATTAGCTAATGTTTATTGTTAAGCTGTTTTGCGGTAGGTTTTACAAGGGATTTTTTAGAAAATAGAAATCATGGACCCTACATTCTGTGGGCTTAAAAGTCATTGAGAAGACACACAGATATCTAAGTATGACTCCCAGTACTTAGCAAGACTGCATCTAAGTATTAAAGAAATGGTTTGGCAAGTTTTTCTGTAAAGGACAGATAGTATTTATGGAAGACTTTCATGTTATGTGGTCTTTGGCTCAACTACTCAATTCTGCCCTTGTAAGAAGGAAAGTAGCTACAGACTTTATGTAAATAAATGTCTGTGGCTATGTTCCAATAAAATTGTATTTATAAAAATAGATGGCAGGCTGGGTTTGGTGGAGATCCATGCTTCACTGACCCTGGTATAGACATTAAGTACTGTGTGTATTCAGACAAATGAGGAAGTGTTACAGTGAGTGGATCTTCTTGCAATCACAGAAGATTGAAAACCTTGTAGGAATTAGGTAGAGGAGATATTCTTGGTGGGAACACAGGGCAACTAAAAGCTATGTACAATACAAAGGCTTTGTGTGGGAGTGAATGGGCATGTGAATAGAAAAAAACAGGCTTCTCTATGAAAATATCCCAAGAGGGAAGGGGCTTTTCCACTTTTGACATGCAACTACCCAGAGATTAAATGCACAAAGCAGGTCTGAGATACATATCGTAAAGTCACGGTAGGTCCGTTTGCCTTCCAGCAGGCCATTTTCCTGGCCTATCTTTTTCTGCAAAATTGGCATTTTAGGCTCTGGGGTACAAAGATATCAACCTACAGGGAGAATGAAATTCATTGTATGAGTATTTGGGTGAGTTTTCTCTATGTTGTCAAGAGCTATATACCTGTTCAAGTAATCGAGGTGATTCTGAATGTTTGTCTCTCTGATGATAAGTGCTCCCAGTTTAAGCCAAACCCTTAAGTCTAAAGGGTGACACTTCTTAAACTATATTAATCAGGTCACTAGTCTCATCATATGATTCCAGAAGAAGAGGGTTCTGTGTTACAAACTATACTTTTTCTTGGAGATTGACCATACATATTGGCAAATCTAAGGGCAGAAGAAGGTCTGTTACCAAGAAATCTGATTAACATTTCTTTTATCATGGACCATCTATTTATGTATCATGGGACCTTTTTGAAAAACAATGTGTGAAAACAGATTGGAAATAAATACTGCTAACATTAGTCATGCTTTCAAGTTAACATGAAAGGTAAGGGGGAGGGATGAGAGAGATTTAAAAACTCAAGTGACTCTTGAGGGTGGAATTGAACTTTCTTATTTATTGTAGCTATTTAAAGTCTACCTGTCCCAATTGACCCCAGGCTCTGGAGAGCAAAAGGAGGTGAACAGGCTATATAAGTTTATTGTCTTCTTTTTCCTTGTTGTTGATGTTAAATTTCTGGCTTTATTCCCTTCTTCCATGTCCTTCTGGAGTCTTTGTTTGACTGAAAGCATGAAAATGATTGTCATGTTGAGCTACTCTTGGCAGGCAGAATTGAGTTTATAGGGAAAGCAATGTGTGATTAGCAAGCACATAAACATCCCCATCCAGGCCTAACTTCTCTTCTCTGTAGAGTGAAGGAAGAGCTGTGCAGAGGAGCGAAGCAACCAAGAATCTATTGTAGTATCTAGAGAATTCACTGGGAAATTCTGTGCAATTTGCTGCAAACAAGTCAGACACTACAAGCTAATTAAACATAATCCTATGTGGAAGAGGCTTTAGTTAGCATTTCATAGCATTTTTCTTTTTATCTTTTATGTGCTTCTGGGACAACCTAATTTTTATGTACTGTATTACTGTCTAGTCTGCCAGCTCATTTACTTAGTAAGTATTTACCAAGGACCTATTCTATAACAAGTACTAGTAAATCACGATGACAGTAACATGACCCATGATTTTGAGAGACTGACAGTAGAGATGGAGAGAGAAATACAAAAACTATAAATACAATCAAGTGTTATTGATGCTTTGCTCAATATCTGATAAGGATAAGTTGTCAGTTCTACCTGGAAATTCTAGGAGAAATTTCATGCATGAGATTGATCTGAGAACTGAATGTTGAAGAAATGAGTAAGTGGGCATATACAGACAGCTAGACATCCTTCTGAAATATTTTGCTGGTTAGTGCCATGTGCATTTAAATGGTCAGCAAATCCCGCCATCCACCCCACCCCCTATAGTATCTGGTGCTTGAGAATATTATATTATCAGGTTTCTTCAAAGTGGAGAATATGGCATGTTCAAGATGATCCATTAGAATGTGGAAAGATGATGCCAAAATTTAAAAAAAAATTATCCCATTCCTTTGAAACTTCTATTTTTGAGTTTTATAATATATGTATAAATACCACTGCAGATGTTTACAATTTATAAATAAATATACTTATATTGGGGTACATGGTGCAAATGTTGTTTTACTGATGGGGTGCAGGATCAAAAACGTGGAGATTACTCATATTTGTCATTCATCTATTGGAGGATTATTTTCTCTGTTGCATAAACTAATCCTCAGAATTTTATTAGACATTAAAATTTCTTCTTTCAGAATTTTAGCACACTGTTTTATGCCTCTACTATGTTCCAGGATCTGTACTAGGCATTTTAAATAAAGCACCTCAATTGGCTCTTAAGTAGTCCTAATGAGATAAGGATCGCTATCTCAGCATGTGATTGAAAAATTGAGGAACATAGAAGTTTAACAATTTCTCCCAGATTAAAAGATGGCAGAGGGTTCCTTTTCAACACATCCTCACCAGCATTTATTCTTTGTTTTTATTTATTTATTTATTTTTAAAGACTTATTTATTTATTTATAAAAGCACTGGGTATAGTCAGAAGCGCGAGAGGGTGAGAGGATTCACCAGAGCCAGAGCGGGGAACAGAACAGGCAGACTGGTGAAATGCACTGCTGAGGCGAGCAGCGGGGGTAGCAGGAGAGGTCTGTCACGCCATGTGTGGAACCCTCGCCTGGCAGCCAGGGATTGAACCAGCACTGCAGAGGCTGCGGGCAGCTTCGCAACCCAGCGCTCAACCACTGCACCACCAGGGCGTGTTTGTTTGTTTTTTAATATGGGCCAGTTACACAGGTGTGAAGTGGTGTCTTATTGTGGTTTTGATTTGCATTTCCCCAATAATGATGTTGAGCATTTTTTTTTTATGCCTGTTGGCCATTTGCTTTTCCTCTTTGGAGAAGTGTCTTTGCTCTTTCTGTCGTTGAGTTGTGTAAGCTCTTTGTAGATCTTTGATATCAGTCCCTTATCAGATACATGGTGTGCAAATATTTTCTCCCTTCCAGTATTATATATCTTCATTTTGGTTGGTCTCTTTATCTGTACAGAAGCTTTTTAGTTTGATGTAGTCCCAGCTGTTTATATTCTCCTTTGTTTTCCTTGCTTCTGGAAATAGTTCTCAAAGATGTTTCTGAAGTTTATGTCATGGAGTGTTTGACATGTTTTCCTCTCTATGTTTTATGGGTTACAGTCTTACATCCAAGTCTTTTATCCATTTTGATTTCACTTTTGTGTATGGTGTGCGATAGTAGTATAGTTTTATTCTTTTGCATGTGACAGTACAATTTTCTAACACCACTTGTTGAGGAAAATTTCCTTATTCCAGTGTATATTCTTTGTTTCTTTGCATAAACCCAATTCTTTACCTCTTAAGTATGCTTATACATCTTTCTCAGTATTTCAGATATTAGGCAAGGGTTTTAAAAATTATTTTACCAAGTAAATTGCTATCCTTTTACTTTTTCCATATTTGAAACCTCATCTTCCCACCAATATTGTGGCCCAAGGAAACGATCATGTAACATTCTTTGTCTTATTGGTATAAACTGGATGCTAAGGAGGTTATATGGGAGAGGAAACTTTCTGCATAAAGATACAGAGAGTTGTGTTGTCTTTTATGAGAAAGCTTTTTCCAGTATATATATATATTTTTTAATTTAGGGCAAATCTACTATTTTTCTTGACTTACTAGTGGTTGATATGTGATGAAGAGCTATTTGGATAGGGTAGTTTCTCTATTTGCTATCGCTGCAGTCTGAGTTACAATCCCTTGAGACATTCAGACTATTTTTATCATCACCTTTGCAATTTAATTTCATGTTGTACAACATGAAAAACACTTTGGGAGGCTCTTAACATTTAGAATAATGTTGAGACTATTAGTGCATCCATCTAGTCACATTTACTATGAGATACCCAACAGGTTGAGAACTCTTTGAGATTACAAATTGGGGAGCTCTCTTTCTGTAACCCCCTGCCTAGTACCCTGTCTGGCCCTTACCACTCACTAAATGAGCTTCCCTTATCTGGCTTCTAAGATTCTAGATCTCCTAACTTCCTCATTAGGGGGAAACAGAATATTCTTTTTTCCCATCAGGGATGGGCAGTGACAGTGCCTGGCAGAGCATGAGGAGAAAGAGAGCCAATAGATTCTTCTTTCCCTGCTTCTGAAGATGAAAATTTGTCCCTGTGAAATAGAACATGCTAGTGCCATGGCCCTCAGCTCTGAGCACACTTGCTTTTAGACTGTGATTTAGGGCTACAAGAAAATGAGCAATGGGAGAAGGAGTTTCTTCAGTGAATATGAAAGATAAGGATATAGTGCCAGCTCCGTATCTACCCCACCCCAGTCATTATCCAGGCACAGCACGTAGAATAACCTCTCTGAGCACCCTCCTCCTCCTCCTCCACTTACTGCCACACACATCTGCTAGATGAGCAATACGTGTGGCTCCTGGGTAAGCTCACCACCCACACACCTCCAGATAATGTTCATGACCCCTATCAACCTCGGAGCGGGAGAACTATTTTGATTAATTAACTGTATGTATGTATTATTTGGTGGGTGTGTGGTGAAAGGGGGCTTCGGGATGGCCAGGGTCAAATGGACTCTGGGTTTTTGGAAAGTGGATACAAACACAGGATCCCAATTTTTCCTGTAGCAATGGTGTGGAGCCCAAATGAACTTGGGTTTATATAGTGGGGTAGCCACTGCCTCTGTGCTAGGGGTAATGCCTCTGGCAGAGATAGGAAGACAGAATCTTAAGCAGAGAGAAATGCTCTGTCCCTTTCTCTGACCATATAAGAGACAGCGTGGCAAAGCAAGCTGAATGTTCATTTTGTGATTACTGGCATGACTGGACCTGGTATTGTTTTAACAATTGTCTCTTAGAGAAAGGAGGTTAACATTGGTTAAAAAGGAGCACAGATCATTTGGGGCTTAATACAGAATAGTCTTCAGGATAATATCAGGAGTCAAACAAACCTTTCTGCTAGAAGAATAATAAAGAAAAAGCAGCTGGGTTAATTGAGGTGTTAAATAACTCAAGGCATCCTACATAATTATTGCCTATGTTGTTTGCCTCATTTCTTGCTTCAAGAGAAAAGAAGCTAAAAACTCCCTATAAGCACAGATGTAAAATTTCTGTTTCAAGACCCTAGTTGACATGGATAGACTCTTGTTTAAAAAAATATGTTTTCCAAAAAGCAAAATAAAATCTTATTGCAAAAATAGCAAAATTGCAAAGGAGGGGAGAAAAGTAGCCTCAGATATGTGAGAAATATCAATCTTCAAAGTCTATTAGCCAAAGACCTTGTACATCAATACTTGATTTGAATTATGGAGCTGAGTTGTACCTTCATTTACATGGTATTTCCCCAAGTAGCCAGATAATATCAATATCTTGCATTTATATGACGATCATCTTCCCAGATGGCTTCATTAAATTGTATGTTTTATGAGACCCACTTTCTGAAATGTGGTCATCTCTGAATGAGAATGATGCTCCTGGGTAACTCGGGGCAAGGGAAAAATCGTGTTTTGCATTTATGCTGCCTTTCTATCAGTGATCATAAAAATCTTCAGTTAGCAAGCATTTTCTGAGCATCTGTGTGGGCAGAGCCCAAGACGAAGCTCTATATTGTAACATAAGGAAGATTAAAAGGATACCTCAGTCTCTATCAAGAACAAATTTTATGTTTCACAAATGTGAAAACTTGCGCCCAGAGAAGTTTAGAGTTATATTGGCGAATTGGCGAGTTATATTTGTCCCAGAAAAAGGAGTCCTCATTTGAAGTTTTAATTGCAAGTTGTTTTGATAATAACATCTAAAAATATCTAAAATATTTCAGGTATATAATTAAGTATAAAGTTAAGACTTTGGTTTTAGTTAAAGAAGAAATGATCCAAAAAAGGAAAATGAAGATGTTGCCAGTGTTATCAAGATAGACTTATAAATATTGCTAAATATCTAGGACCTGGTGACTGTAGTAGGGAACAGAAGAAAGGCAGCCTTCAACTCTGAAGAGCTTGGTTGACTTTGAAAGTAAAATAATGCCCATATTTGGTAATTTCAAGGAAAGAGGAAGTCTTGTTTATCTCTTGAATATAGATTCAATTAGTTGACTTCTCATCTCTTTCTACTTGTAAAATTGCAGGTAGCCCTGGGAAAATTAACACATTAAGCCATGCCTAGCATTCCCACAATGTTTGCTGCATGACCACCACTCCAAAAATATTTTGAGCAATTTACATTACGTGGATACATTTATCATGGCTTTTCCTGAGAAGTTAGGTTTTAATTAGTTTAAAAGGGGGAAGTGTGAGAGAGGGTAGAGGCTGAGAGGAAAGCCCGGGGTGGGTGATGGATGCCAATGAAAGGAAGAAGGAATAGTCAAGAGTGAAAAGAGGGCAGAAAGGAGAGCCTATGGTGCTGGGAAAAACTTGCCATATTTATAATCTCCTTTAGGGACTACACTGATGTGATCTGGAGATATAGGGTTATCAGACTGTAATTTTTTTTTTAAAGATTGATTTATTTATGCATATAAGAGCTGGAGTACAGGCCAGTGTGGTGGGTGAGATGATTCACCAGAGACAGAGTGGGGAACAGAACAAGCAGATCGACCAAAGTACACTGCTGAGAGGAGGAACAGGCGAGCCAGGAGATGTCTGCTGTGCCATGTGGGCAGCCCCTCAGCTGGCTTGGGATTGAACTCGGTGTTGCAGAGGCTGCAGACAGCCTCACAGGTTGCATCTTAACATTGCACCACCAGGGAGGCCCTCAGACTGTAATATTTAAAATACCTACAAGATCATAGATTGTGGTAAAATTTCAGCTCTCATATTGATCTTCGTGGGATTTGAAGTCAATCGCTTCACTTACCTGGGCCTAAGATATCTGCTCTCTAAGACAACTTTATGTCATACAGAATTCTGTTATACTATTTGAATGAAAATAGGGGATATTTTGCAACAAGATGTAGGGGAAACAGTTGTCCTAATGCTTATTTAGCTTCGTGGAGAAAATGGACAATGTTAAAATAAAAGATCTAGTGACTCTTAATGTATTATGAGAGTATTTTCAATATATCAGTCTACTAATTAAAACATATTAGATTAAAAGTTTTTAGCCAACTTCAGAAGCATTTTGAATAATGGGTAATTCATCTCTGTTCTATATTTGTCAATATATTTTTCTTTCTTAAGCTAGTTTCATCTTCAGAGTTTTTTTTTTTTTTAAAGATTTATTTATTTATTTATACAAGAACGGGGTACAGTCAGAAGCGTAGGAGGGTGAGAAAATTCACCAGAGCCAGAGCCTGTTCCCTAACAGAACAGGTAGACTGAAGAACAGGCAGACTGACGAAGAACAGTGGGCGGCAGGAGAGGTCTGCGCCATGTGGGACCCTCACCGGGGCCGGGGATTGAACCGGCGCTGCGTAGGCTGTGGGCAGCTTCGCAGTCCAGGGCTCAACCGCTGCACCACCAGGGGAGGCTCCATCTTCAGGAGTTTTTAACTGTGGTTCTCTCAGTGCTAAGACTCTTAAAGTTTTTAGTTGCAAAAAACTGTTATCTACAAAACATTTTAAACTTGAAGATTGTTTCCTGCAAAATAAAAGCACTAGATTATATATTTAAATTACAAGTACTGTAAGAATTCAAAGATCAGAATGTCATAGGTAATCAGGAAAAGCTTCAAAGAGGAAATGGAGCTGACAGTTTGGCCTTGAGGAAATTTAAGACTGCATTTGTTGGAGAAAGACTAGTTCTCAGAGTACTTTGCAGAGAGTGGGACTACCCAAAAGCAGGTCTAAGGCCCATTCTGGCACAGAATAAAGGTTTTATTGATCCCCGTCTGTTAAGAAAAGTAAAAGACAATGCAGTGAATATATCTGAAAACTAAATGTAAGCAAGTTAAAAACAGCCTTTCATCTGGAGACATCTTCCTCCTTTTAGTGTTCAAATATCCTTTTATGAAATCATGGTGGTTGTGGGTTTAGCTGTTTTTATTTTGTGAAGTAATGGCATCAGATGTGACCTCCACATGAAATGTTGCCTTTTGACATTTTACTGGTCCATGAAATCCAAAGATTGGCACCACTGGTTAGATGACTATTCCTGATATGTGGTCTTGACAGCAGCCCTCACCCATGTAGGTCAAGAAGTCAAATACAGCTTTCTAGCAAGGGAAAGGACCTGTATTTTAGCCTTGAACTTCCCTGTTCCTGTGAGGCCATGGAGGCAGTACATGCTGATCAGGCATAGCTGTGACCTTGATAGAGTTGAGCTTAGTTTGTGGGCCTACAACATGCCCCAGATCTTTCAACAGTACAAGACCCTAGAAAGGACCACATGATTTGTCAGCTTTTACTTTCTTTCAAGCTACATGCCAGGCTGGCAGTGGAAGTGCTGCCAGTGTGCTTACCAAAGTTCCTGCTTCGTACTGAGGAAGTGAAGGAACTCTTTCACAATGCTTCCTCATTCCGCAGATAGAGAATGTTGGATTTTTACTTCAGTACTGACATGCTAAGCTCCTTTCTCAGAAGCCAGTCTTGGGTATTTCAAGTGCTGCTTGACTCCTGCCTACTGGGTGGGAACCCTCCTCCAAACTCTCATGTAAGTGCTCATTTCCCTCAGGAGGACACAAATGTGGGGAAGCAAAGTCCAGATGTTTATGTTTTTCTGTTTCCAAAGCTGCTGCTATTTCTTCAGGTCCCTTCTAAGGAGCATAAGGAAATTTTAAAAGTGGTACCAGGACAGGGTGTTGTGAAAGAGATAATGAGCTTTCTATATTTTAATAGGCAAAATTTCCACGTGTACCAACTCCTATGATCTTTAAACTGATATGGAAAAAAAGGTTTTAGAGATACAAACTTTGATTTCATTTTTCTTTTATTCAGAGGTGAAGGAAACTAAGGCTCAGATAAGGTGGTGACTGGCTCAAGGTTACCCAGCTAGTTAGCAGAATAGCAAGGACTTGAAGGTGATCTAGTGTTCTCTCTCCTACCTCCCTCCACTACCCCACTGGAATTGAAATCACTGCAATAGCCACTGCCAAGTACTTAACAATGGATATTTGATGGTGGTTCCTTTAAGTCTGTACCAGGGTGGTTTCAGTTTTCCCTTCATCAGCATGGGAAGACAAGGACATTGCACTGACTCTAATATTTCATGCTTAGCTCTGGACTCCCTTGGTTTTTTTCTATTTCTGACTCTTCCCTCAGTTTCTTGTAGGGCTTTATGATTTAATTTCATTTCAGCTTATGGCTGCCTTTGGTACCCAGAAGAGTGGTAATTTGTCCTTTAAATTATTCACCCAAGGGAGTCGGTGTTCTTAGAAAACGAGGGAGGAGAACCTATAAGCTTCGTCCCCTCAGAGGGATACATGACACACACTGATACCTCACTCACTTGTTCTCTCTCCACAATACCTTATCTCCCGTGCTCAGCCCTGGTTCCTATAATACCTTGTATTTCTGCAGAGCTTTTCACATTAACAAATAAAGCAATTTACAAAGTATTTACACACTGACTAGTGACTAATTATACACCTGCAAGCACTGCAATCATTCTGGACGAGCAGCATTCCTTTACATTAGGTTCTCTGTAGGAAGGTGTCTTAGAGTTATTTTCAAAGGGAAATATGGGGCAGCAATTTGGTTCTGCCATTCAATTGTTCAACATGGGGGCAGTCTGTTGAATCTGGGAGGCACCTTGGATTTTGTAGCTCAGATTTGAGCTAGGGGCTAGAAGAGTTTCAAGAAGAGAAAGAATGGAAGATTATGACCTTAACTGATCTTACTAAAATTGCTGATAAAACATATGCAACAACTCACAAATTGGTGCTATAAACTCACCTGCAATGATGTTTGTCTCTGTGAAACAGATGCTGTTATATGCACAATTGAAATACAGAGTGGAGGAAATTGTTGCAGTTTTCAGTTAAAAGATAATAAGGATAAGAGATTAATAATATTGAGTTATAATTTTTTAATTAAATTTATTTATTTATGTATATTTTACATCATTGTTCATTTTTGTACAATATTTACTTTCTCCTCGTAGGTGTAGTCCCTGTAAAATTCCCGCCACCAGTTCACCCATGCACTGTCACCATAGTCCCTTGTGCTCTTCCCTCCCCCACCCCTGCAGAGTGTCTGATTTATAGTTACCTGTTAATTTTGTTTTTTAATTTATTATTATTTTTTTCCTATTTGGTTCCCCAATAGTCCTCCTATAAGTGAAACCATCCAATATTTTTCTTTTTCCTTCTGACTTATTTCACTGAGCATAATCCCTTCCAGCTCCATCTAATTTGCTGTGAATGGCATGAGTTTATCACAAAGATCTACAGAAAGCTTACATGACTCAACAAAAACAAAGTAAACAGTCCAGTCAAAAAATGGACAGAAGAGCTAAACAGATACTTCTCCAATGGGAAAATGCAAATGGCCAACAGGTATATGAAAAATGCTCAGCATCCCTTATAATCAGGTAAATGCAAATCAAAACCACAATAGATACCAACTTACACCAGTGAGAATGGCACATATTAAAAAAACTAGCAACAACAAATGTTGGTGAGGATGTGGAGAAAAAGGAACTCTCCTACACTGCTGGTTTGAATGCAAACTGGTCCCATCACTATGGAAAGTTGTCTGGAGGTTCCTCAAATTACAAAAAATGGAGCTACCATATGACCCAACAATTCTACTCCTAGGAATCTACCCAAAGAACACAAAAACATTGATTCAAAAGATTACCTACACCCCTATGTTTATTGCAGCTGTATTTACAATAGGTAAGCTATGGAAAAAACCCAAATGCCCCAAAATAGATGATCAAGAAGATATGTTATATATGTACAATGGAATATTACTCAGCAATCAGAAAATATTGAGCTATAATTTAATGAATGCCTACTATGTGCTAAATTCTTTATATGTAGTCTTTTGTTTACATGTAAATACAGTTCTTTTATGTCATCATGACATGACATTCCTTTTTATCCCCCCATTTATCACATGAAATTTATTGAGTCTTAAAGAAGCAAAATAGGATCCTCCAGTTTACACAGACAGCTGGTAAGGGAGGGTAGGACATAAAGCCCAGGTGTGTCTGATTCTCAACTATGCCATTATGCTTTCCCTGTCCTGAGAAATGGATGACAAGCAGTAGCAACAGGCCAATATCAATATCAAGTGTGCTAGTTAATGTTAAAATGGGTTATGCAGACATAAGAAAAGGATTAGTAGCCTTTTATTTATGGGGACACTAAGAAAAAGAATTATGTATTTAAAATATTTAAAGTTTAACACTACGGGGGGAGGGAGGGAGGGAGAGATTAGGGTCAAAATAAGGGGGGTGGGAATTGTATGGGGACTATAACCAAGATGAAAAGGCATACATTATGCAAAAATGAAAAATGATGTAAAAAATATATAAAATAAAATTTAAAATATTAAAAAAAAATTAAAGTTTAGTTTTTAGCAATACAGTGAAGTAGAAGCAATGGAAGTGTTCCTAATAAGCTGATATGGCATTGGAGGGTACTCTCTGATAAATTCAGACAGAAAATAGACAAACAAGCATGTTCAAAAACAAAACAGCAATGTGAGCCTATCAGAGTGTTAGATGCTAATGTCCAAAGTGAAGGGAAGTGTATGAAAAATGCTAAGTCATCTTAAAGGACTATGTGAAGAAGGAAGAACAAGTAAGAAATATCTTTGCTGGGTGGTGCCTGGACTCTGTTGTCTGGGTTCTGCTAATCTGGCATGGCAAATTTTCTGGCCTGCTCTTATTGGGAGGTTGAGTCTGTGTCTCCTCTCTTTGAATCTGGGCCAACCTTAGCCATCAGTTGACTAACAGACTCTAAGAAAAGTGATGCTATGTGAGTTAAAGGTCATGCAGCTCATGCCTGGGTTGATTCACAGCAATAAAATAAAATATAAACTGAAATACTGGTCACGTCATACCTGAACATGTCACCCAAACGAAAGAACCCATTGGCTCAAGAGTGGCATTTCCCCTTGGAAGATCAAGGTGGTGTAAGCAGAGGATTAGAAGCAAAGAGAAAAGTCAAAATATGACAAGTATCAGGTCTTGGGAGGGAAGGAGAAGTGAAAGATAAAAGTAAGTCATAGGTGAGCCTGGAAGAGGACCCAGCTGTGGAGTGCTAAAATTACCACCAATACAAATGCAAGTGACTCAGGACTGGTGAGGTGAGTTATGCAAGATATGTTCTCATTGGTAGCACAGAATGTGCCCAAAGTTTAAGAAATCTAGGAGACTCAGGCACTCCAAATATTAAAAGAGAAGAAGAAGCAAGTAGCAACACTTAACTGCTTCAATCCCTTTATTCTTTCCAGCTGAAAGATTGTCAGAGAGGGACAGGTATCCTGTTATTTTTACAAATTAAGAGAGGTGAGGGACCATGAGAAAACACTGACAGTTTCAAATGCATGTAAATCTCGTGGCTGAGATGAAGTACATTTCCTGGGCACTGAAAGACCTCGGGGATAAGATAGAGGCAGTCCTCTAAATAATTTTTGAAGAATCTTGAGAAATAGGAAGGATGACAAGTGTCTTATTCTCAAAACAAAGGTGAACCCTGTACACCCCAGGAGATGAGCTTGATAACTGGGGAATCTTCTAGAACACATCATTAAAAACAATGATTAGGCATTCACTCATCACCCTCAATGAAAAACATGAAAAAATTGAAATACCCTCAAATTTTACCCATAGCTATAAAAGAACAGGATAGAGAAAATGTGATTTGTGCATATGGAAAGGATTTAAGAGTTGTTTAAATTTAACAACTCAGTGCAACTTAATAGTGGGATGTGACTGCCAAAAATGCTTCTGGTATGGGATGTTATATTAAAAGAAGCATCTAGAACAAGGGACATGATGATACAGCTCTGGTGTTTGTTTTGGAAGTGATCCTATGGAGAGGATATGGACAGACTGTAACAAGCCAGGAGAAAACAGCAATTATGGTAAGGGGACAGAGAAACTGTCCTATGGGAGATGACTAAAGAAACAGGGTATATTTAGCCAGGTCCAGAAAGTGTGGGGAATGCAGAGCAGAGGAGGATTTAACAATTTAATGGCTGTCACATGGAATGGAGTTAATAGGTGGGAACCATAAAAAAGCTGAGTACATTTGTACCCGGGGGAAAACTCTCACATGCTGGAGAGTGGAAAGGAGCTATGCAAACATGAAGGTAGAGAGGAGGAATTCCCAATTCTAGAGGCTTTCAAGAGAAATAGGAAGTCATTTGTCAAAGAAAATATCAAAGCAATTTATGATAATACCCACAAACTGTGATACATTTTATGGTCACTTTATCGCATGCAGTCCTTATAATAGGAAGTACTTTAATAATGAGGAAATGGAGGATCAGAGATGACAAGTAATTTGCCCATCAAGACCCAGATGGTAATGAGACCAGAGGCCAGAATCCAGATCTGCCTATTCTCCCATCCAAGTACTAACCAGGCCCAACCCTACTTAGCTTTCAGATGAGACTGGAGAGAGTAAGTCGAGGGTAGTATGGCTATAGACAGGGGTTTGCCTTATTTTAAGTGTACACCTGCCTTGCCACTACCCCAGGCTTCCTCAAACATAACTGAGCTCTAGGAGAGGATGCTGTATCAATCTTTAAAAGAGTAAAAACAATGAGATCTGCTGAAGAAGGGACATCCAAAAAAACCTTTGAGAATATTATCCTCAGGAGTCTCCAGACCATCATTGAGCTACCTCTGTTATTTCTCAGTGTGGAATGTTTTTTCTACTTCAATACTAACATTCATTTTATAAATCTAAGATCTGTTTCTGAAAAGTCTAAGATCTTTAAATTCTCTAGAATCATTATTAAAGCATTAATTCCTAGTCTATAAAAAAGATAATGTATCTCAAGTTTCGAAGAAATGAAATTTCAATTTTATTTTCTTATTTCTGTAGAAAAGTCTTTTGTGGTTTCTATTTTGGGAAAATCTGAGATCTAGAAGAAATCTAAATTCAAGTCCTACAGTTCCTATAAATGTGTTTTATGTTGATTATATCATTTATCCTTATACATATTTCTATTTTTTTAAAGACTTATTTATGCATACAAGAACTGGGGTGTACAGGCCAGAGCTGTGAGGGGGTGAGAGGACTCACCAGAGACAAAGTGGGGAGCAGAATGGGGGATCTACTGAAATACACTGCTGAAGGGAGCAGCGGGCGAGACAGGAGAGGTCTGCTGTGCCATGTGGGTCACCTCTCTGCCCGGGGATTGACTCATGCTGCAGTGGCTGTGAATAGCTTCATAGTGTTGGGACTTAACCCCTTGTGCCAGCAGGGAGGCCCCCTTATACATATTTCTTTTGGGAAATTTTTCACTATTTGATCATTTGCATCCTATATCTGTTATCAGATGAAATCTGTATAATTGGAAAATCAGAAGAAATTCTATGCTACCTTTTTCAGTCTCTCATAAAAACAATATATACTCTTAGGCAACTGTGAGAATAACTTAAGTTCAATTACAGATTAGAATACAAATACTGCCTTTGGGAGAGACTGAATGCAACTAAGCCCCTTGTGTGAGGACTGAATTTGAATGAAGGAGTGCCCCAGAACTGAAACAACAGTGTGGTGAATTAGCAGGACAGAAATCTCTTAGAGAATACCTCGTTATGTTTTTATACTTCAAATTGTATGGACCCTTGTAATAATTAATAGCTAGTGTCGTCTCTCTATTCTTGGTCTCTATCATTGCCTCTCTGACAAATAGTTTATAGTGTATAATCTTCCCAGTTGTCTTCTCGCCCTGATGTTTTATACCTCAGTGACTTTGCCTTAGAGTTGTGGTTTGTATTTGTTTACTCATCCACGGTGACCTTGTTTGGGCTTTGTTTAGTTTATTTGTTGCCTGATGATACATTCCAAGCTTTACAGGGACCATTTGACTTTATATACATTCAATTTATTGACTTTAGTCATCACTGCTTCCTAACAAATCCATCTGGAAAGCACCCCAAAAGAGCTACAATAAGGTCACTGAAAGGTGAATTTGCCCTTCTCATTGCCCTTTTCATTCCGAGGTTGGAAGTTCATCCAGATCCCTTTCACCACCCCATTCCTCTCTTTGTCCACATGTGGTTTTTTTTTTCTGTTGCCATCATTGATCTTACTAATAATCAGACTGAGATTCTCACAATGCTACTGTGAGAATTCAGGTTAATTTGCCTGCCTGTGACTAGATCAATTTGTAAGCCCCTCTGTCATTTCCTTTTTTCCCCTTTTTCTACTTGTTTAAATGTTGTGTAGAGTTTGCAACCAATTAAAGAATTGAAATCTGGCTAAGGTCAGTAATTGCAGAAGACGTGATGAATTTATATTCAAGAAGATGAGCATTCCTATTTTGAAATCACCTATTTGTAACTACTATTGAAGAGTGGGGTGATTCTCAGTGGGTGTGTTTATAGTGCAGAGTTATGAAATGATAAATTACTATTGAAAATTCTGGGCCTACTATCCAGAAAATGTATAAAAGCTCCATCTACAAATATATCAAGAATTATCTCTTATCAGTTTAGAAACTATTAAGTTAATACAGTAGAAAAACTTAGATTTAAGGCACAGTTCTTATTTTTTCAGTTTTTAATTGAGATAATATTAGGATCCCCCCTTCAGATATGGCCTCAGAGTGTACCCACTGCCAAATCACCCATAATTCACTGTGGGTCTGCTAGACTTAAGCGGCCTGTGTGGGTCTGCTAGGCTTAAGCAGCCTGTTCAGTCACCATTATGGTTACCTGCAGTTCTGCATTCCTATACAAAGGTTAGAACTGTCCAATCACAAACCTTACAAGGTGCCTTTCATATCAATCAAGAGCAGAAAGCTTGATCACTGTGGGAAGGGATGCATCAAGAGGTATGACCGGGAACGCCCGGGGGGCCTGATGATGGATGCATAAATTTACTCCTGACTCATACATCCTGAGGTATGACCAGGAACACCCAGGGGGCCAAGGACCTATGTATGACAAGGAACCCCAGAAGCTGATCAGTGGAATGCCTTGTTGATAAGATTAGGACAGTGGCCAAGGATCTGGGGTCCAGTTTCGATTACAACACTTGGTCATCAAACTGAAACATGGTCAGTAGGCTTGTGTCCCCCCAAGCCCTAGATGACAGTCCTGAGTTTTACCCATCCTTTTCTCCTTGTCCTCCTAACGCACACAGCTGACGCTCTATGATTATTCTATCAATAAAAACAGCCAGGATCTTGCTCTCAGCAGCATCCTGCCTTGTGCAGCCTGCTCCACAACTCCCGTGTCTTTGTCAGTGTGGTGTTGCCCGACGCAACAGTTCACCACTGCAGTCCATTGTGCTTCCTTCCCTCTTTGTTCTTACTCCCCATCCATTCCCTATGCCCTCTGGATGCTTCAGTTCTATCATCAACTTTCAAGGGTTAGTTTTTAAGTTTGTCTTTACCTGACACTTAATTTAGTTTCTCTATATTCCACATATTAGTGGAATCTCTATATTCTACCACTCTGTATTTATCTTTATCCTTCTGACTTATTTCACTTAGCATCATTCCTTCTAGTTCCAACCATGTTGCCACAATGACATGAGTTTATCTTTTTTGATTGCCGAGTAATAAAGTCTTTGTGTGTGTGTGTGTGTGTGTGTGTGTGTGTGTGTGTGTGTATATATACATATATATATATGCCATGTCTTTTTGATCCATTCATCTGTTTTGGGCATTTAGGTTGCTTCCATAAATTGACTGTGCTACAATAAGCATAGGAGTGCAAGTTTCCTTCTGCTTAGTAAAGCATGGTCCTTAGGTCAACATGAATTCTATTTAAAAATAAAATGTATTGGAGTAGGAATCAGAAGATCTGATGTCCATTTTGACCCAACTACTAGTCAACCTCGGGCAAGTCCTTTCTTTCTCTCCCTCTGAGCCTTCCTCCCTACCTCACAGCACTGGCAAAAGATGTTATCAGACCCTGCGCTTGAAGTAGAAGGAAAGCCTCCTTACACTGGCAGAGCATACTCCAATCCTGAAATTAGCCCCAAACTTCCAGCCCAGCAGTTAGGTTGTGTGTTCACCATGAACGCCTTGTGAGGGTTGCCAGTGGAGTTACTGTAATTACATAATGTAATACCAACTTTGTAAGTGCATACAATAAAAACTTGGAAAGGGGAGGATTTATTTTTATGGCAAATAAAGTAGAATCTATGGATACTTGTTTAAGGGGAGTGTTAATAAAGAAACCTGCAGATATGCTATATGTGACCTACCTATGTGTAAAAAGACTGGGAAAAGGGCCTCCTTGGTGGTGCAAGGGGTTAAGCACCTCACTATGAAGCAGTCTGCAGCCTCTACAGCACAAGTTCGATACCCGGCCAGCCAGGGAGCAACCCACATGGCACAGCAGGCTTCTCCTGTCTTACCCGCTGCTCCCCTCAGCAGAGTATTTCAGTTAGTCTGCCTGTTCTGTTCCCCACTCTGTCTCTGGTGAATCCTCTCACCCCCTCCCCCCACCTCTGGCCTATACCCCAGCTCTTGTATGCATAAATAAATAAATCTTTCAAAAAAAAAAAAAAGACTGGGAAAATCTGGAGAAGGGTTCAGTTCATAGGCATTTTGGACTTTATCAGTCTAAGACCATTTTAAACAAAATTGAAAACCTAAAGCTTTTTGATTTACTGAGGTGGGGAATTTGGAATACAAATTTACCTGAGTACCTGCTTGTAGTTCTATTTCCACAGGCACTTGTTTTTTATGGCTTTATTTGCCATTGCTCTGTTCATGTCCTCCTGTTGGGTGGGGAGTGGTATTACTTCAGATTACCCTTAGACCACAGCTACTGTCCTTTGGGGCCCCACCATTTAAATTGGAGGTCTCTGACTCCTGAATTTAGTAGGCTCCAAGATTTTACATTTGACATTTTGTCTGAAAGTCTATCAAAACAGAATTTCAATTTTTCCCAATCAGCAAATTTTTAGGGAGTTTTCCTTGCTCTGCTTACTTCTCTGAGGTCCTAGTTTCCATTAGATTTTAGTTTGGTAATCACTCCTTATTTTTCTAGTCCTTTGATGCTTTTAAGATAATACTTCAAATATATAGGGACACCTCATTTTGTTGTGCTTCACAAATACTGTTTTTTTTTTTTTTTTTTTTTTTACAATGGAGGTTTCTGGTAACCATGTGTCCAGCAAACCTTACCAGTCCTTTTTTCCAATACCATATGCTCCCTTTGTGTCTCTGTGTCACATTTGAAGTATGTACATTGTTCTTAGACATAATGCCATTGCAAACTCTACCGTAGTGTAAACCTAGGTTTTATATGCCTTGGGAAAACAAAAAATTCACGTGACTGGTTTTATTGAAGTGGATGAAACTGGAGTTGCCACATCTCTTAGATGTGTCTGTATTCCAAAAAACTGTATTAATTTGTTTTCATTGGGATGATTTTTCTTTATGACCTGGCCCACATTACATTACATAGTTGTAGACTTTCTATAGGCCACCTACTCATGATTCTCTCTGAGAAATCAAACTGACTTTTGCAATTGGCACATACTTCTGGAATAGGCTGGTGCCAGGTCCAAAAGCTCAAAATGTCGTAACTCAAACATTTTCCTAACCACTGGGCTCCTGTGTATTTTATAATTCTGTCTCCAACATGCTACAAGAGCTTGTAAATTTTAGGTGGACAAATTGCTGGTAGGTAATGATTTCATTTCATCTATATTGATTTCCCCCCTACCATGTCAGTATTTTTAGAAAGCTAAATTTATATAAATCATCTAATATAGAGCTTTCCAGTGAAATTTCATGTGATGAAAAAGTATTCCAGGGCCTCCCTGGTGGCGCAAGGGGTTAAGACGCAGCCTATGAAGCTGTCCGCAGCCTCTGCAGTGTGAGTTCGATCCCTGGCCAGGGAGCAACCCACATGGCGCAACCCACAGTCACCTCTCCTGACTCACCTGCTACTCCCCTCAGCAGTGTATTTCAGTCAGTCTGTCTGTTCTGTTCCCTACTCTGTCTCTGGTGGATCCTCTTACTCCTCCGCCTCTGGCCTGTACCCCAGCTCTTAAAAAAAAATAGTATTCCATAAACTGTATTGTCCACAAGGGGCTACTGCACACTTGATATGTAGCTAGTGCAATTGAGAAACTGAGTTTTTAATGAATTTTAATTAATTTAAGTGGTTGCATATGACTAGTGACTGTATTGGACAGTGCAGATTCTACTGCAAATTTCCTTATAAGACTTCAGGATAAACAATGGTAATGTGAGGCTACATAAAAACAGTTTTGAGACCATGGTCTCTCCAGAAATTATGTAGACTATGAAATGAAAAGAGCAGCAAACACTATTAATATAAAACAAATAATGCAAGAAAATATTAATTAACCCCAAAATATTTATGAATTAGGCAGCACACTAGGCACAGCACAGGTGCCATCTGCCTGATGATGCTTCTATTTTCTATTTAGAACAGACAAAATGACAGAGAATTTTATAAACAGTTTTCACTTTTTTCCCACTAAAATAAAACTTCATTACTTCAACTCCCTCTAAGTAGATTAGATAGGACTGTTTATTTGAAAACATATTTATTTATTTATTTTTGAAAACATATTTATAATAACATAGTCAACTGCAAGCCCTATGAGATGTTCTGAAGGTGGGGGTAGGTGGCAGTGGTGGGGAACAAATGTTCTACAGGACAAATTATGTCCTAATATATTAAAGGGCCTCAGAATCACCATATTGAAAATGTTTAATATTTCTAATGCAGCACTTACCAAATATGAACATAGAAGACAAATCCACTCTTCCCCCTGGCAAAAAAAAAAAAAAAAAAAAAAAAAAGACCAAAACTGTTAATATTCTTTCTATGGAATACATTTTGGGAATCGGGGATTTATGCTTAGGAATTTAGAAGGCATAAATTATCCAAAACACGGGATAATCTAGGATTTTTTTTTCAAGATGGAGTTTGTGAATCTTTAGGGGGCATGGATATATTGTCAGGGGTCCATAGTTTCTCTGGAGAGTTTTGAAACGAAGTGATTGTAATTATATCCTCCAGATTGTGTTGAACACATACTAACGGGCATTGCTAAGATTGGTTTGTAATTCTCTTAAGTTGATTTAAAAAAACAGGGATAAACTTAAATTGTCGTTTGCTCTAAATGAAGGTCAAATAATGGTAAGGTTGATTGTACAAATAAGGTTTAAAAAAGGGAAGTTGTGAGAGAATAGAACCATCACATGACATACAGTGTTAAAAGCATGTTTTAGATCAGAACAATTCATTCTGTAGCAATTATTTCGACATTTATTAAAATGTTTCAATTTTAAGAAAACATCTTTCATATTACTATAAGTTGAAAGTTGCTCATTTTTATTTTATGGTTTTGTTCATATTATTTTGCATTTTTTTTTGGTGTGTAGATGATAGGACCTGAATTTTCTACCTTGTTTTATGTTTAGTGCATTGTAATTTTTGTAGATTTAAGTAATATTATAATCAAAATAACTGAAAGCCAGGACACAAAAATTAATTATGTGTGGAAACGGTGTTCTAGGATACTTCTATTACATTTATGAAGATGTCATGGCATGATTCTGTTAGGTAACAGGCAGCACTCAGAGAGGAGGAGGGAAGTTCTTTATTTACACCTGGGGGCTTTATACCTGCAGGCCCAGAGAATCTCTCTCTCTCCAAAGTCTGAGCCCCCAGTAATTAGGTAACAGAATATTTATTTTCTAAAACAAGGGGTACAGTCAGCTGGGATACATGAATCAGAGGTGTGGCTTTGAGAGTATTTATCAGCTGTTCCCTGAAATTTTCAGTCTACAGGCTATGTCCTAACTTCAGCTAATCTACAGGTCAGCCTGACATTTTCCACTTCAAAGGTATAATACAGTGTTCTACTTGTGCAGTTAATATTTAAAATTGGTTTGCATTCTGTGGCCCTGTATCTGTTAAATTTACTGTGTGGTCAGGGAAAGTCTGAGAAGTATTAAAAACTCATCATGGATGATATAAACTGTTAAACATCATTGCAGATAAAAAAAAAATCTTGTTGAACTGTTCAAATATGGCAATGTCAGGTTTTGTGGTTTTTCTTCCCAGTCTCTACTGTCTTTTAAAAAAAAAAATTCATACACAAAATACACATTATGCAAAGCTTGATTTCAACTACCACCTAGAAGTGACTCCCAATCTTTATTTCTAGGCCCATTTGCTCACTTGAATTCCTAATGCACACTTCCCGCCATCTGCTACACATTTCTACCAGAATGCTCCATAAATATTTCAAAATCATTCAACCCCAAATTGAAATCTTGTATTCTTGTAGATGAAGGATATTTCTTCCACTTAATTTCTCAAACCCAAAACTCTGAAGCAATCTTCCTCTTTTTTTCCCCTTCACCCTCACATTAGCAGCCAGCGAGTTCAGCTGAGTTTCTCTGCGCCCTTGTCATTGCCTTAGTTCAGTCTTGCACCATTTCTCAGTTAAAGATTGCAATAGCTGTCTACTTGGATTACCTGCTATCACTTCCATGCCAATATAGTTTAAAATAGGAAGATCTTATCTAATCTCACTTGAGAATTCTCAGTTGTCTTGTTTCTGTGTATGTTAGCTGGCCTAGCTTCATTTACTGAGACTTCTGTGTCACGAAGCTATAAATTTATTGGCGTCAAGGGCTCTGCCCCTATCTTTGTGTCTCAGTGTTTAATGAAGTTCCTAATGTGCAACTAGTATGTGTTGTATGATGTTGAATGTTGACAGAGCACCAGAGAGTGACTAAGGGTACAGGATGTGGAATTTGGCAGCTCTAGGCCTAATTTCTGCCTCTGCCAATTACTTAGTTGTTAAGTGACCAAGAGCAAATTAACTTTAACCCAGTGATTCTAAACTCTAGCTACAGTTTAGGCTTAATCAAGGAATTTATTAAAAGGATTCAGATCCTTTCTTCAGCCAAATTAAATAAAAATATGTGGCGGGTGGGGCTCCGGCACTAGAACTTTTCATAGATTTATGATTCTAATATATTTGAGAATCACTGCTTTTAGCTCTAATTTCTCATCTACTATGTTGTATCTATTTTAAAGGAATTTTGAGCATGTGAAATGAAATTGAATTTACCTTAGTGTCTGGCACATATTAATTTCTCAATCTAGATGTAATGTACAACCTTAAATTGTAAACTTTTTTCTCGATAACTATTCCCTAGCTACTCTGCCTTCCTTTCAATTCTCGGAATGTATCAAGATTTTCCATCTGTAATGCCTTCACACTTGCTCTTCACTCTGTTCTGAACAATACCTCTCAATCTTCAAGTCACACTTGAGATCATACACAGTCTCCTGATATTCTACTTTATTCTCCTCTACCATATGGGGATGTTTCGTCCTCATAGCATTTGTTTCAATTTGAAATTAGTTTTTTTAAAATATTTACTCTGTGTATCTCCCACTAGACTTCTCAAGAGCAGAGACTATGTCCATTTTGCTTTCCTCCTGAGGTTCAGTGCCAAATACCTGAGATGTGCTAGATGTTCAGGTGATAGTTGTCAAAGGATGAATGGATAATTAATGATCCATCCTGTAACTTCAAAAAGGCAAAATTCCTGGACTTTTTATGTCTCTCAACTGTATCTATCTATCTATCTATCTCTACATCAAACTCTATAGCACACCCCCAAAAACTAGGGTTTTCTTTTTTTTAATGTTTTTTAATTTGGATAAGAGACAAGTTCAAGATTCTTAGAGGCTTATTGAAAGCTTTGATTACAAAGCTTCCATCAAAACCCAATTATTTGGGCAATAATTGTTAGACTATTTCAATAAGGCAAATAAACACTTGTGGGTGTTTGCATTAGCTAAGATATTTTTGTTTTCCTGTTTACCTTTTGGTCCATTCAGATGGGAGACCAAAGAACCTGTAAGGTTGGTGGAAGAAACTATTCTCAGAAGTCACAGTATTATCAAATTATTGTTATAATTTTTGCCTGTGAAAGTGTTGGGGGGAGAGGGTGTCTTGAATATAAGGGCAATAATCTAGACTAATCCCTCATTTTAGAAATGAAAAAAAAAAAAGCCTGGAAAAATGAATTTATCCAACATGATCATTCACTTGTTTTCAAATCAGGTTTCAAGAATCCTTTATCAGTATTTTATGGACCATATTACACCGACTTCTAAGTAGCCCAAAGTCATTCTGATTTCTCCACGTTTTCAATCAATTCATACCCTGGCATCATTAATTTGAGCTTTGAATGTTTTCCTGATAACAAGAATTTAGTTCAAATTCATGAGCTTCACATTTAGAGCTCACTGTCTTATACATTCTTCCACACTGAAGGCTCTACAATCTATTTTTACAACTCAGAGCTCCCACCAAAATGCGTATCTCCCCATTAATCCTCAACAACCACGGGAAGACGCCATCTTCCAAGAAAACTGAACTCAAACCTAATCAGAAGACAGTGGCTCTTTGTATTTCCTAAAGATTTTGTTTTCTGCCCTGTACTGCAGTAGAAGTGACTGCATTGTTCTTGGTGACACATGGTTCTTGCTTTTTACCCTTTGTCCCTGCTTGCAATCAACAAATATAGAAAGTAAAATAGATACCTCCCTAGGTATTTATTTTTGAAAAGCTGGGCTAGGTGAGGCTTGAGTTTAAATGACTCAGGTTGCTTTAATGTCAGGACATTTTGAAGTTATTGTCTCTTTCTGTGTGCTTTTCTCTTTTGTTAATCCATTCAGTACAATAAGCTTCAGGACTTTTTTTTTATTGTACCATAGTGTAAAAACCTACAGGAGAGACATTTAATAGTCATAGGAAACATTAGAGAAAATAAGAAAGCTTTCCCCCCTAACAATATGACTACTATAGACCCAATTTGTTGCAAATTCAATTTCTCCCTCAACTTTCGGATATAAATGTACCGATAAAAAGATCACAAACAGAATCCAATGTATCGTTTATCAGTTCAAAGTTAAAAAACAAAAACAAAGGAACTTCACCAACTGACACTCTTGCAAAGCTCTTAAGTTTATTCTAGGTCCAAATTTCAGGGAAAACTTTCCTCAGGACCACTGTAACTTGAACACAGCCCTATTATATTACGACTCGGACAGGACAAATAAGGGGTTGTAGGTTCTGCTGCTGTTGTTTTTTATTTGTACTGTAATCCTCTAAAGGTCTCCCGACGAATACTGTTCGACCGCTTTACCTGGTCGAACTTGGGGAACGATTATCAATGAAAACCGCAGAAAATGCTGCGCAGGAGAGGAGAAATATCAATTACCCTCCTCTTCCCGAAGAAGTTAACACTGGGCAGGTAGGGGAAAGGTAGAGAGGAAAGCCAGGTAAGCGCGCGGGTCCGCCCTCCTAGCAGGGGACAGCGGTGGCCGGCGCCGCCCCCTCCCTCCCCGGGCTGCGCTGGAAGCGCCCCGGGCCGCGCCTCCCGGCGGGCGTGCGTGCCTCGCTGCGCGATTCTCTGACACCGCCCTCGGGGTCGGGACACTAGTCACGAGCCCCGACAGCCGGGCCACTCCGCAAACAGCCATCCAGGCCACCTCCCCCCCGACGGCCCACGCCTCCAGCCAGCCAGAATTCCGCGGAGACCGGAAGTCCTTTTGCCCCGGTCAAGTAACCGCGGGCGGTAGGAACCGGAAGCTCTTGTGCCCCGATGCAGGAGCGCGGTCGCGTCGGCCGCGCAGGCGCAGTGTCTCCCGGGCGGAGCTGTGGAAGGGGAGGAGGTGCAGGCGGAGGGGGGCGGGGGCCGGTCTCGGAAGATGGCGGAGGCGGGGGTGAGTTGGGGTCTTCCGGCGCAGTTTGGGTGACTTGGTGCAGAGGGAAGCGGCCCGAGGAAGGGGTGGCCTTCAGGAAGGGAACTCATGCCGGGTTTGTAGCCTCGGAGCTCTGAGGGCAGGTGCGGGATCCTGGACCACAGATGGGGCCTGGAGGGCGGGGGGCTCCGCTCACCTGGAGGAGGGGCTGCGAGGTCGGGGGGGCCCGCGGGGTGCGGCCGAGGCCGGGGAGGCCGAGGCTCCCCGAGCGGTGGAAGCGCGTCCGAACGGAAAGAAAGCCGGAGGACCGCGGCCAGGGCGACCCTGGGGCTCGGCGGGCGGCGGGCGGCGAGCTGTCAGGGCGGACTGTCGGGGCGGCCTGGCCCCCGGGCGGGCCCGGCTCGGGGGTGTCCCTGCAGGGGGGCGTCGTGGCTCAGTTTAGATTCCGCGGAGAGGTCTGTGTATTGGTTTCGGTTGAGGAGTGGGACTTGGGCGTTTTTTGCTGGAATTGGAGACCTTCGCTGCAGGTGTGGGGCAACGAGAATCCTGCCCGTGTTTGCGGGTGGTGTGACTTTGGGGTTGGGCAGTGGGGATCAGCATCTGGGAAAGGGAGACAGTGGATGATGCGAGGGAAAAGGTGTGAGAAAGGCGCTAAACCTTAAATAATAACCAGTTAGTGTTGTGGAAAAAAAGTTGCAGAAGTATGGTGTTAGCGAGATATTCCAGATGGCTGGAGTCTGGATTGACAGCACTAAGGGCTCACTGTTTGTAGGGTTGACGAGGACGTGCTTTAAAGAGGGAACGATCGACTTGACAGCTGGACTCTGAAACTAACTTGGGTCAGTATTGCAGTGAAGCTGAGGATTGCCGGAAGACACGCTCAAGTCCTGAGTTCTGGAGAAATAAAGGCAGATGAGCAGTGGCTACATATGTTTTCAAACTTTGGGGGTTCGATCCTGATAGCGAGCCACTGAGTGAAAAAAAAAGGATCCCCCTTAATAGAGGCCCACAGAAAAATTAACCCTATAGTCTTCTTAGTCTCCTCCTTTCATTCTTACTTTGGGCATTATGTTAAATGGTATGTTTTGGGTCAGAGGTTGATTCTTAAACTGACAGCTGTTGCTTTTATGTATGTTGGGTTGAATGAGAAAGGATAATATACAATAAAGTAGTTTAAAGACAGCTTGTATTTGTTGTTACCAGAAAATTATTCCCAAATGTTAGTAACCTTTTTCAGGACAGAGATTTGACACTTAAAAATAGTATATTATACTGGAATGTGAATGGTACTTGCTTAGTGATTTCTGTATTTGGGTTTTAATATTGAGAGGAAAGATGAGTTGCAGTCTTCGGTGTAAGCACTTTTTCTAGAAGTTTTTAGTGCTCAGAGCCTATGACTTACATTTGTGTGTTTTTATTTAAGGAAAGTTAAACTTTTTCATTGATCTAAGTGTGTTCTCAATGCTTATTCTGAGAATTCTAATCAAGAGAGCATATGATGAGAAAGATGTGCTTTAATAATTTAATTTTATTATTTAGTAACCTATTTGACCTAAGCACTTGAAGAGACAGGGCAATCTGAGGGAACAAACATACTTCTGTAACTGCTACTTATTGAGATATAAGTGATCTTGTTTGATTTTGGGGGTTGTTAAAATTGTTAAACTACAGCTGGCTTCTAAGGTAACAAGGTGATTTTATTTGTATGTTTGTTTTTTTTTTTAATTTTTTTTTTTTTTTTAGAGGCATGTTTTATTTATTTGTTTGCTTGTTTATACATGCACTGGGTACAGTCAGAAGCGCGGGAGGGTGAGAGAATTCACCAGAGCGGGGAGCAGAGCAGGCAGAAAGACCGAAGGACACTGCTGAGGGGAGCAGCGGGCGGCAGGAGGGGTCTGCGCGCCATGTGGGGCCCTCCTCCAGTGGCTGGGGAGCAGCCGGGGATCGAAACAGCGCCGCAGAGGCCGCGGGCAGCTTCGCAACCCAGCGCTCAACCACTGTGCTACCGGGGAGTATGTTTGTTTTTAAACCTGTTGCTGGAAGTGGTTTCAGTTGTAATCATAAACTTTAATTTTTTATCCACAAAGGCCAGAATCACTTATAACCTTCTTTTATTTATGCAAAAGTAATAATATTATTCCGGTAACAGGCAGTCATAAACTTAGAATACTTTTTTTTTTTCCAGTTTTGATGATTGGCTATTGAACTATCCAAACTATTTGAACTGTTTTTCTTTTTTTTAGATTTATTTATTTATATAAGAACTGGGGAACAGGCCAGATGCGGGGGAGGGTGAGAGGATTCACCAGAGACAGAGCGGGACAGAACAGACAGACTGACGAAATACACTACCGAGGGGAGCAGCGGGCGGCAGGAGAGGTCTACACACCATGTGGGATCTTCGCCGGCTGGCCGGCGGGCATTGAACTGGCGGTGTAGAGGGGCAGCTTCACAGCCCAGCGCTCAACTGCTGTGCCACCAGGGGGGCCCTGGTTTTCTTTTTAGGGAGTAATATACCTTATAGAATTCTAGGTCAAGTTTTGTATCAGGTAGAAGTGTTTTCTTTGTCAGGTGTTACAAAAAAGCATTATTTTGGTATTAAGAGTGGGCAATCAGCATTGCTTTAAAAGCTGTTTCTTGTGCAGCAAATTAATTACTTTTGTACAGTGTTTGTAGTTGGAGGCAATGTGGTGAAATGGATAGAAACATTGGACTTGGAGCCAGAGTGCTTGGGGCTAGTCTTGGTGCTACTGGTAATAGTTTTATGATTTCAGAAAGCGATTTAATCTTTTTTATGTTGTAAAATGGAGATTAAAAACAGCTGCCTACATGTCAGGATTCTTGTTGAGGATTCATTGAATTATTGTCCTGTCAGTGGTGTCTTTATACCAGAGTCTTCTTCCCTCATCAGCAAATTATTTCTTGAGTAATTTCAAATACAGATTTAAAAAAAAATTTTGGAAAATAAAATTTATCATTGATGTAGGAGTGATATTTAATGAGATAGGTAGACTGTTTTAAGAAAATAATATCAATACATAATTGAAAAACCAAATTTCAAAGCAAACAAGTTAAGGGATACTTTTTTTTTAACTTTTTTTTTTTTAAAGATTTATTTATTTATGCAAGAACTGGAGTACAGGTCACAGGCATGGGAGGTTGAGAGAATTCACCAGAGACAGAGCAGGGAGCAGAACAGGAAGACGGACCAGAGACACTGCTGAGAGGAGCAGCTGGGGAGGCAGGAGAGGTCTGCCCTGCCCTGCTGGCCGGAATCGAACCCACTCTGCAGAGGCTGCGGACAGCTTCACAGTGTGGTGCTCAACCCGCTGTGCCACCGGGGAGGCCCCAAGTTAAGGGATATTTAATCCAAGAGCTTTCATTTTATAATAACCCACTCCCCTAGTATTTGTTTAATCTTACCAAGATCTTTCATGCCCCTTTCATAATCTGGTCATTTCCAGGCATTTTCTTGATGTGTTTATAGTTTCAGGTTGAAATACAAGTTTTGATCTTGTCACTTCACTTGACCACTTTGGGTCTCATTTACTTTGCTCTTAAAATGAGAGAACCATTAGGTCACTAATTCTTCTTTTGACATAAATTGTGGAACTTTTGTCCCAGAAAAAATGTAACTATACGTGATATTTTTTCTTTCACTTTGCATCGGGCTCTTACACCCCTTGGAATAGATAATCTGGTTTCCTTCTATTTTTAAAATTTAGAATAGTGTGATTCTAATGCATTTTAACACATACTCTTGCTCCTGTAATTAGATACTATCGTATTATTATGGGGTCACAAAATTAGATTTTTCAAATTTAAAAAATTAGCTTTTTAAAAAATCATTCAAACAAACCTCTAACAAGTGTGTTATTTTAAAAGAAATGAGTAGAGTGAAGTCAGAAGCTATAAACAAGCACTGCCGGGAAACATTGAATAAATACCTGTGGCCAAATAAATAATCAGTGTAGAAAGTGTCTAGCAGCCTTGAAATAGAATGAGGACAGAGTCTCTAGCAATCAGTGATTCCCAGGGAGAGCTTTGGTTCTTCAGGGGATATTTGGAAACACATAGAAACATTTTTGGTTGTCTCAAATGGGGGAGGATGGTGTGCACTGACATTTAGTGGACTTCAACCAAGGGATGCTAGGGCAATGCTAAAGGCCATTCCATGCAAGATATTGTTAACCAAAATGCGAGTGTCATTTGACAAATACTGGTGAGTGATTTTAAGACTAGGCTTAGCATAGCGGAAATACCTTTTTAAAACTGAAATTACTTTGCTTTTTTAAAACCATTGTGCAACATAAAATATCCTTTGCTTTAATTTCATTTTGGAAAAAAATCAAAAACACTTGTGATTTACTACAGGAAGTTGAGTTACTTGCTTTGCTGGAGTACATACTTTTTCCTCTAGTAGATGATTTAACAGCAGAAGGGGAGGATGGTTGTAGTGTCTGGAAATTTGGGAAGTGAAGCTCTTGATCTTGTATATAAGCTTGATCTTGTCTATAAGTTATGATTTTATATAGTATGTAAGTTGGCCATATGATTTTTTTTTTCCTTGCTAAAAGTGACCAGAAACATGGCATACCAATACGCAGGGTACTAAAACAGATCAGGTCAGGTCAGGAGATGTTTTCTGAGAATTTTCATTTGGTATTTAGAGTATATTTTTCCCATTCTTCTAAGCCACGGAGCTCTGATATGCTATAGACCAAGTAGGTTTTGAAGACAGAAATCCCCCTTGAGTGTGGCAGAGGGTCAGTAAAAAATTCAGTGCTGTCTAGTGTTTATCCCATAGAATTTACAGGCTGAGTGCTTATAAATATTCTCAGTTTCACACTGATTATTTCTAAAGTCAGTCCCCTCCCCTCCCATTTACCCCTGGGTTTTGTTCCAAAATTCATTTGTAAGATAGTTGAAACTTAAAAACTAAGAGGAAATGTATTTTATATAGTGATGAAGTGCTAGGTTTGCCTTCCAAAAGACCTGTTTAGTACTGTGTAGTTTTATTCAAAAAGACAGCTCAATTTAATTAAACAGCTATGACTATGTAGAGCTCCCACTGTGGCCTGTACTAGTACCTTTGTGGGTACACAGATACAGTGGAGACTTGGTAGTGAATAAGACCCACATAAAAAGTTTATAATCCATAAAGCAACTATACATATCATTATGAGGTAGCTATTAGAAATGACAAACTAAGGTTTTAAATAAACTACTTTGAAATTCAAAGGAAAGATCATTTATGTACCTACTTGTGCGTATACTCAACATATATTACTATTGGGTAGTATAATAGTAAGTTTGAAAAATAATCTTTAGTATATTCTCATTTAAAAAATGTTATTATTCATAGAAAACACAAATAAGAGTAGGTGGCAATTTGGGAGGCTGAACATAATGGCTTTTGGAAAGCTTTTAAGTAAGACTGCTTGGATGTGAATCCGCGCTCAGCTACTTGTAAGCTTGTTAAGTAACTACCTAGTCTTTTCTTTTTTGCCTCACCTGTAAAATGGACATAATAATTGTCCTTACCTGTTAGTGTCCAGGTACATAAAAAAGGACAAACTGAGAACAGTTGCTTATTCATCATCACATTTATTTATTCTAATGTATCTTTTTATTGAGATATCATCGGAGCACCCCCATCAGGTGTTACCACCTGAGTGCACCCACCACCCACTCACTCATATTCCACCACCACAGACCATTATGCTTCCTCTCCTCTTTGTTCTTAGCACCCCCACACCTCCTCCACATAAACACCCTTCCCCGCCTTCTTGTTTCAGTTCTGCCGTCAGCTGTCAAGAGTTTGTTTTTAAGCTTGTCTTTATGTGACTTATTAATTTAGCTACTTTATATTTCACTTATTAGTGACACCACCCAATATTTATCTTTCTTCTTACTTAATTTCACTTAGCATTATCCCTCCGAGATCCACTCATGTTGTCAAAAAGGGCATGAGTTTATCTTTTTTGATAGCTGAGTAGTATATAGCCCTTATAGTATATATACCACATCGTTTTGATCCTTTCATTTGTTTTGGGGCATTTAGGTTGTTTCCATAATTTAGTTATAGTAAGTAGTGCTGTGGCAAACCTGGGAGTGCAAGTTTCCTTTCAAATTAGTTACAACAGGTCATTTTGTTCCACTCTGGAGGTTGTGCTCATGAGCAAGTCACGTTTTATTGTGAATGATACATTTTCAGTAGAGTTTGTTAGTTTTCTATAAAGTATAAAATAGTCCGTTGTAACTATGATGGATCTGGAGAGTTAGATATAAGAAACAGAAATTTGGAATTTTATCTTCCAGATTCTATTGGAAATATGTCAAGATAACTTACTCTGCTTTTTGTTAAAGTGGGACAAGCTGTTTTCACTATTAATCTTCAGGTCACTTAACTCTGTCCTAGTAAATACAAATAGAAAATTTTTAATTACATCATGCATATAAAAATGCTTTTAAACCTCATCTTAGCAAATAACTAATTTAAATGAGTACATAAGGTTATTTCATTATTTGTCCTTTTAAATTAGTATTAAAATCAAGAAATTTGTATAATCAATTATTAGACACACAATTGATTTCTTTTTTCTTATCTCTTGCAGGATTTCTGGTAGGTCCTATTTCAGGACGAGGTGTGGTACTGTTGAAACGCCACTCAATCTACTTTGATTCTACAGACAACTGGCTTTTCAGCTGGGAAACCTTATTTTTTTTTCCTTTGGTGCCTGTTTACTGAACTTATGAAACCATGGCAGAAGGAGAGACAGAATCATCTGGGCCCAAAAGGCGTGGCCCCTATATCTCATCCATCACTAGCCGAAGTGTGAACTTGATGATTCGAGGAGTAGTGCTGTTTTTTATTGGAGTATTTCTTGCATTAGTGTTAAATTTACTTCAGATTCAAAGAAATGTGACACTCTTTCCACCTGATGTGATTGCAAGCATCTTTTCTTCAGCATGGTGGGTACCACCGTGCTGTGGCACAGCTGCAGGTATGTGTAGGTTGTTTCTGTAATGCTTGAGAAAGGAAATAGGGTAAATGAGGGTGAATGTTATCTGAGCAATGCATTTTAAAAAATCGGCTTTGTGGAGGAATAATTTGAATACAGTACAATGTATCTGTCTTAACAGTTTGATGAGTTTAGACAAATGCATTTAGTCATGTAATCACTGCCATCCAGCTGGAGAACATTTCCATCACCTGCACATTCTCTTGTGTTCTCTTGCAATTCATTCTGCAGCCCCAGTGTCAGCCTTGCACTGGTCTTTCTGTCACTAGATTATTCTTGCCTGTTCTAGAATGTAATATAAAGGGAAGCACAGAATAAATACTCTTTACTCTAGAGTAAATCCTAAAAATAATCTTTATTCTCTTTGAGATGAGATCTTCAGCCTTTTAATTCTGCCCTTACCTCAACCCATCTCATATTAGTCTTATTTTAATGATCATCACCACTGTTTAATTTTAAGGGTTTGCCATATATGTTTTGGTCTTGTTTTTGAAGTAGATTAAAAACTTGAAAGGTAGAATAGTTTTATTCAAATTAAATTTTTGTGTTTTAGATTTTTTGTTTATGTTTTCTTTACTTTGTGTCTTGTGAAGTGTATCTGAAGAAAGATACATAAAGAAATCAATTAAGTAGAGCCTCCCTGATAGCGCAAGGGGTTAAGCACAGCACTGTGAAGCTATCCACATCCTCTGCAGCACAAGTTCGGTCTCAGGCAGGCCAGGGAGCTGACCCACATGGCGCAGCAGAACTGTCTCGCCTGCTGCTCCTCTCAGAACTGTATTTCAGTCAGTCTGCCTGTTCTGCAACCCACTCTGTCTCTAGTGAACCCTCTCACCCCCTGCACCTATGGCCTGTATCCCAGTTCTTGTATACATAAATAAATCAAAATCTTAAAAAAAAAAAAAAGAAAAAGAAAAAGATTCTCTTTGCTTATCATCATTAGCCTATTTGTTACTTTAATTCTTTTTTAGGTGGACATTGTGTTGTGGATAAAGTAGAGCATTTCAGAATGACTTGTTGATGCTCAGCTTCCATAATGGATAGCTATTTTTCGCTTTTTCTAATGATTTAGACCAATAGAGTAATAATATTTTATATAATAAAGTTATAGAAAGAAGTCAACAATGTGTGGTAGAAGAGAATCTGATTGAGGGAAAGAATTCCTTGTTTGTCCATTTGTGTCTCTTGCTTAATATACATGAACACCTTGCCATAAAATGTAAATCCTCTTGACTTACATCTAGAGCTGGAGGTCAGAGGGTAAGGAGTTAGGTACAGGACGTTTTGGAATGCACCCGTGAAACCTTCTAGACAATTACATAATTCCATGCGTGGATGGAAGGGCATTGTTGTGTTTGGTTTCAGTGTCATTTATTTAGCGAGGTCTTACCATACAACATTCACAGTAGAAGAGTTGTTAGGGCACTGATTTTTAGTTTCTCCAGGGTGATTAGCATTCTCCCAGAGAATGGGCAAAGTAATGGAGACAAAGAAAAGAAAACACAAATTATATTTTATCATTCTCTGTTGTATCTACTCGCCTTCATCTATTTTCCTTTCTTTAAATTCAAAAGAGAAAAATTAAGTTTTTCCAACATCTTTTTCTAGTTTTTTGTTTATTTTCTCCTATGCTACAGCTGCTGTCTAGCTACTAATCGAAATCTTTTGGGATTTGGAAGAATGTGTCTGTTCAGAATAGATAAAAGGAATGTCTCTTAACTCTGGGGTCTGTAGAGAAACTTTGGGAGTGAGATGTTTGGCATTGTGCCTATTTTGGGGTCATGAGGAAACATGAAGAGAGGAGATCAATGAGTCCTAGGGTTCCCGAAGCCTAGTGACTAGTGCAGCTGGATCATATATCACGTTAGGGAAGGGGAAAGAGGTAGCTGCTTACCTCTTCTCAGGGTGCCTCTTTCAAAGCTTCCTAAGTGCTGGGCTTAGTTGAAATACACTCTTATGTTCCATCCTGGGCAGGGGCAGGAGAACTTGACTGAGGCTTCATTGTACTTACATTATGAAGAGGAGCAGGCGCTGCATCTGTCCCTGGGATGTGGGCATTTTTCTCCAAACTCATATTTAGGATTAAAAATTCCAGTGTTCATACCACATTTTGGTCACTTTGTCTCTGCTTTCTTCCCTTTTCCCAGATACTAGGTTTGTCATACAAACAGAACCTCATACTATTTCATTTAAGGATTTGCATTTACATTTCTGTAAATTTGAGCATATCCTTCCTCCTTGGGTACGAATGTGATGGCTGATGGTGTTATTTGCCTGGTTCCCTAGTGTCTACAGGGTACTGTCTCTCTGGTATGGCTCTTCCCTACTTTTATTGTCCTCAGAGTCTTTCTGGACCCTGAAGTTCCAGCTCTGCCTTAAGGATATACTTTTCAGGTGATACTGAGTCTTCTCCATTGTCAGTGCTTTTCTTTAATTGCTTTCCTGTGATTAGAAAGCTTTTGTACTCTGTTCGTCTGCTGGAACACTCCACCTCAAGAATCACCTGTGAAGCTCTCCCAGTACCCTGCCTCCTTCCTCACATGCTATGAGACGACTGAGCCCCCTCCCCTTGCCCGGGTCGGTTGACAATCCTTGCTACCTCTAGCATTACTGCGTTTTTTTGTTTCTGTGGTCACATTGAAGCTTGCATCATATCTTCCTCTTTTCCGTTTCATATCCCCAGCAACTACCAAGAACTGGACACATTTTGGAGGCTTACCTATTTGTTGAATGAAAACACTGCCTGTGTAGTAATTGTCTATGGGAGTATATCTCCTTCAGTGGTTTTGTTTTTTCAGCCCCATTCCTTGCAAAATTTAACTGTTCCTTTTAGTGCATCACTACTTTAAATGTACTTCCATAAAAAGTGATGACTTAATATTGATGTTTTACAGACTTCTTCTGTTTTTGGCCTTAGTAGACTGTAACTAGCCACTGGGAAATAACTTAAATATATCCCAAGGAGTATGATTTTGCATCAGAGAGCTGGTCTCATTGAGCAGGACTGTGTTTGCCTGTGATTTTACACAGGCATGGTTTTAGCAGTCTCTCTTGTTAAAGCAGAAGAGGAAAAGAAGCCAAGACATACCTTCTACTGAGTTCTCAAAGAGCAGAGCCTTACTGTGCTGTAGATTTTGCTATCAGACTCTGCCATGCTTTTATTTAAAGCAAAGAAAGAAGACATTTAATGGGAAGTGACAAGCTTCTTCGAATTCTCCCTCTCAGTGAGCAACTGAGAACCATGCATACTCAGTGGATTTGATTTTTATTGGCAAATCCCAGGGTTGGCAGCATGGCAGTTTAAATT
The DNA here is from genome assembly GCF_014898055.3 of Talpa occidentalis. Taxonomy (NCBI): domain Eukaryota; kingdom Metazoa; phylum Chordata; class Mammalia; order Eulipotyphla; family Talpidae; genus Talpa; species Talpa occidentalis. Next base: position 65,468,071 of record NW_023603184.1, read on the forward strand.
CCTTTCTTGTATTTTTGCTTTCTCTCCTCAGTTGTCTCTCACTTGCAAGTCTGACATCACATGCATAAAAATATAGTCAATTTTACTTACTTATATCTTTGCACACATATGTCAGTATTCTCTATGTGATAATTCTTTACTTACGGCTTCAGCTGAGGAAAATTGACTTGGAATGTGTATTCTTACTTGATTTTACAGCAAGAAATGGGAGAGAAGAAATAGAGAGTGAAGTGAGATCAAGGAATGACACATGAGTTGTTAGCTTCATGACCCTTTAAGCAGAAAAAAAAGAGATCGTATTCACTTAGATATAGCTCATCTATTTGGCATGTTTATTACCATTTTAATTTTGTAGAGATTTGGAAAGGTGTCAGTTAATCTCACAGGATTTTAGAGTAGACTTTTAAATAGGAATACAGTGTGAAACTTTTAAAGTTACTGATAGCTGTTGGAGCTCTGCATTGCTGACATTTGTGAACCATCTACACTTAGCAGAAGCCTGACTCAAGAGAATGCTTTTAGTTTTGTAGATTGGAAAAGGGCTATAATACTGCAGCATCTCACCCCCAGATGCAAGGGTGCTCACACAGCCATTTTTTAATGCTGCCCCATTGGTCTGCTAAAGTGTGATTTTTGATGTTAATTGATTTTCATTTTTTCTTGGAGATTGAATGCATTTTTGTGAGAGATTGCTAGCCAGTGCTAGCCCAAGGAGGGGCATAACTTGTGGAAGAATGTTTTGGTTCATTAAATAGTCTATTTATTTTTTTATAACAGCATTTAAAATCCTCTCCAAGTGAATAAAACATTGATGTTTGACAGGTATTTAAGTTAAAAATTGTGTGGGAATACTTTGAATCTCAATTATAGATATGTTGCATCCACTTATTGATAATTAAACAGCAATCGCTTCTCGGCCTTTTGGCTAAGATCAAGTGATAATTAAACAGCATTCAAAATGTAGTTCTTTCTAAAAAGTGTAGTTCTTTCTAAAACTAAGAAATGTATTAAAATGCTTTCTTATTTTAATAATGAATGTAAGTTTTTATGAAAAGTATATAATTCTTAATAGTTCATGTTTCCTCTAAATTTTCTATGTGCAGTGTGAATCTACATGTAGATTTCTGTTGTGAGTTTCCCTGCTTTGGCAATCTGACCTAAAATCTCATTAGAAGGCCAGGGTGCAAAAGAGTGTCAGGACACGGCACTAGACACAGGAGCCTGGGACAAGAAGTTACAGGGGCAAGGATGATCTTTGTGACAGGATAGCCATCACATCCAGCATTATGGTGTAGGGTGAGCCTGTTGTACGTGTTTACACTTCTAGCTTCTCTGTAGACTTGTGGAATTTAATAGCATGTTTCATGGTTATATAGCTGTGGGAGAATATTGCTTAACTGTTCACTGGTTTGATGCTTTTCAAGTCTAAGAGATACTGGTAGTAGAGAAGTAGCATGATTCATATAGTCCAATCAGTTAAATTGTGAATCATACACTTAAATAGTGTTTTTATGATTTAGAATACTGATACAACCATTTACAATGCCTTCTTCAGTCATATTATCCTTGTTTCATTTTTTTCCCCCCTTTTAGAAGATAAGTTTAGAAATATAAGCAGTTGATGTTAAGTAAATCGAAGAGCTTTTTTCAAGACTGTCTCAAATGCTTATGGTGGTGGTTGTGACTCTTTTTAGCTTAAGTTTTTCTGGTAGAGCATCGGAGACAACTTAATTTTTTTTCTCTTTTTTTCCACAGCTGTGATTGGGTTATTATACCCCTGCATTGACAGGCATCTAGGAGAGCCACATAAATTTAAAAGAGAGTGGTCCAGTGTAATGCGGTGCGTAGCCGTCTTCGTTGGTATAAATCACGCCAGTGCTGTATCCTTTCCACTGTAATAAAATGCATATTAACAAAGGAACTTCCAACAAACCAAAGGTTAAATAGTCCCTTCCAACTTCACTGTTGTTGATTTCTGATATGCCCACTTAGTCAGAAACAGAATGTGAGCCCTATTGTTGGAACATCACTTAGCAGCTATGCAATTACAATGCAGGGGGTAGGCTTTCCTTTACATTTCCTCCTTTTGATATGACTTGGAAACTTTACACATTAAAAAAAAAAATTAACAAGCTTTTCTTAATTTAGGTTACATAATTACATTCATGTGGTTTCGGTAACTCTAAGATTGAAGCAGATGCATTTTTCAAAGGATTTCTTTCTCTTCTCCCTCTTCATTAAAGGTTTGCCGTTGAGGGTGTGTGGTAACTTGGGGTGCTTGTTGGCTTTGTTTCATTTTTAATTCAAAGAAGCTATAATACATGTTTTTAAAGACAGAAGAAAATTTTTTGCCCTCACTAAGTTTTTATCTTAACATCCTCCCTATTTCCTCTCCTCTTCTCCTTAATCCCACTTTCCTTTATAGAGGATCTGGGAAAGCCTTTTCTAGAAAATAGGGTTTAGAGAGTGAAAGTGGTGGGAACCTTTGGTAGAGTGAACAGCAAGGAGCAGGACTTAGGCTACCCAAGCTTTCCTCTTGTAACTGCGCTGGGCTCGGCTGTCATCTGGAGAGAGGATGGGTCCTGTGGCAAGTAGATTCCTGTGTCTTTAAAAATAATGAGTGCTCTGGACAAGCTGGGGAACAGGAACCAGGGAACGAGGCAAGGTCCTATCTTCAGAAAACAAACTGCTTTTCTGTCCCCAGTTTTGCTGGCCCTTGGAGATCTGTGAACCTGAAAGTCCCTCCGTGGCCATTAGTGGTTTAGTTTTCTCTTTCTGTTCATGTTAAAGAATTTCCCAGTTTGTTAATATTGGTAAAATCTTTTAGATTTTATAATAAGTCTAGTGAGTAAAAGGAATTTAAAAGATAATAGAAGACTAGTTTCTTACTAGAAATTAGGAAAAAATATGATTCCTCATTTGCTTATAAAGATAATAAATGACAACTTGAGAGGCTAGTATTTTGCTAAGTCATTCTTCAAGGCTGTGATAGAGCTGGGACCAGACTGGTGATCCTGACTCAAGTCTGGGAATAGCGCATTCTCCTTCCCGGGATCACACGGTATGTAAATTCCTCTGTATCTTGTGGATTTTTTTTTTTTTAATTTTTTTTTTAAGATTTATTTTTATTTATTTATACAAGCACTGGGTACAGTCAGAAGCGCGGGAGGGTGAGAGAATTCACCAGAGTGGGGACCAGAGCAGGCAGAAGGACCAAAGTACACTGCTGAGGGGAGCAGCAGGCTGGAGGAGAGGTCTGCGCGCCATGTGGGACCCTCCTCCGGTGGCCCGGGAGCAGCCGAGGATCGAACCGGCGCTGCAGAGGCTGCGGGCAGCTTCGCAACCCAGCTATCCCAGACATTTCCACAATTTTTAAGTAAAGAAATTTAAATAGCCTTTTTTAGAACTGAAAAAAAAAATTAAATTCTTTGTTTTGGCCATTCTTTTCATATTCTCTGAATGGAATTCTTAAATACAGCAATCTCAAACTGTTCTGTTGATCCTTTAATCAAAATCCAAAACGTTTACAAAATGTATAACACAGGCTTAATATTAGGTGAGCAGACTTTTTATATGATTATATGGTACTTTTTTAAAGATTGATGTGTTTTACCCGTTTACCCTAGAAGACTCTTAATTTTCCTTCAAACTCTTCATGAAGTTGGGCCTCCCTGGTGGCGCAAGGGGTTAAGCACTGCACTGTGAAGCAATCCACAGCCTCTAGCACAAATTCGATCCCCAGCCTGCCAGGGAGCAATCCACATGGCACAGTAGATCTCTCCTGTCTCACCTGCTGCTCCCCTCAGCAGTGTATTTCAGTCAGTCTGTTTGTTCTGCTCTCCACTCTGTCTCTGGTGGAGCCTCTCACCCCCCGCCCCCGCATCTCTGGCCTGTGCCCCAGCTCTCGTATGCATAAATAAATAAATCTTTAAAAAAAAAAAACAAAAAACTCTTCATGAAGTTAATGTAGTTAGGAAGTATAGAGCCCAGATTACATCAAATTCCACTCTTTACAAGAATGTTTATTGCATAGAGACATCAGAACTCATGACCTTTCTTTGCAATTTTAGGTATAATACCAGTTAAAGAAAAAGAGAAGGTTTTATAGCAAGCATCCCCATAAACTATAGTTTCTTGATAAATCAAGCTTAAAGAAGCAATGATCTTGAGGGAGTGGCCCACAATAACCTCAGATGCTGGGTACTCAGGATACCAGGTGGTTTGGTAGGGGAAGGAGGATGCTGGTAAATATTGGGGTGTTAAAAGAAGTAGGAAGTGGTTATATGTGCATTTTTGATCTTCTGCTCTCCTCTCTTTAGTTGCAGTGTGGCCAGTTAGTTTGGTGAGATATGTAGTCCCCCCTGGGGAGCTGGATATCGAGCCAAGATACGGCCTTTGGGAAATAGATAATGCCCTTTTAATGATACTTGAAATTAATTCCTTTAGTGTAATCCTCTAGCAAAGAAATGAGAAAATTGAATTTGTAAAGCTTCGTTTTGCCCAGAGATTTTGGAGTAGAAAAAGGCTGTGCTTTTGTGAATAGATGCTTAAGTAGGTGACGGAAATAAAATATCATTTGAGCAAACTGTCCTGTACCAGAAAGTCTCAGGCACCAAAAAAAGCTTGGCAGGTTGCAAGATAATGTTCACTTCAAGGCTTTATCCTCAACAAATTAAAACTGGAACAGTTGACATAATAGAAAGGGATACTGTGTCCTTGGTACTCTTGTTTCAGAACTGCATTATTATAAAATGTGTCTGTCAGTAAATCATATAAAGAATGTGGTGCCCTGTTAAATAGCTGTCAACTCTTCTATTTTCAAGTTCCTGTATGATTCTCAAGTAATTCTAAACCTGTGTGAGAAGTAATATTGGTTTCCTTTTTAGCAAAAGTGTATTCCTTTAGCAATATTTGTGTTTGAGGCTTACAGTTATTTTTTTAGCAATGAGGGCATTTCTTAAATAACGTGTCTGATCTTATAATTGCAAATGTGTACAGAGTGCTTTTTTAAAAAGAGAGTACAAGTTGGTGGACTCTGCTAATGAATTATCATGCCTGCTGTGAATCTTTAGTAAATACCAGAGACAGTTTTAATCCCATCTCATCTCATACACTATATTAAAAGACCAAGTGCTCTATAGAATAAGCAATCAGTTCCCTTCTCAACAATAACATCTTTTATTTTAGAAAAATGAACAGGTGATATTATTCGATTGCAAGTTTTAAGATTACTCTTTAACACTGATCTCAGAAAGTGGATTTTGACAACAACATACAGTTGTCTCTCACACTGGCTGCATTATCCATTGGACTGTGGTGGACTTTTGATAGATCTAGAAGTGGTTTTGGCCTTGGAGTAGGAATTGCTTTCTTGGCAACATTGATCACTCAACTGCTAGTCTATAATGGTGTTTACCAGTGAGTATTTCTTTTTGGTGCTTGTTTGTTAAATAATTAAATAATTGAATTCAGAATTGATATTTTAAAATTGGGTTAGCCAGTTTCTTCCAAGAGTAACATCAGTATTATTTTAATAAATGAGTTAAAAATATTTCTGTTGTTCTAGATATACATCTCCAGATTTTCTCTATGTGCGTTCTTGGTTACCATGCATATTTTTTGCTGGAGGCATAACAATGGGAAACATTGGTCGACAACTGGCAATGGTAAGCTAATGCTTGTTTAATCCCTTTTCTATTATTGAGATGCAAGACAAATTCTCTCTACTCTGTAGCCCTTCTTTTAAAGAAAAGAAATTTGTGAACGCACATTCTTTAATTTCTCTTTTGCATTTTTACTGAAATAAACCCTTTGAAAGAATTTAATTGCCAAGTGTATTAAAAGTTGGAGAAGCCACTGGATAGAAACACTAAATATGTTTGCATAAAGCGATATGATTAATTTTCCTTTTTTTTCTTTTTAAGTATGGTTTCCACTCTGTCAAAAAGGGACAATTTTAAAAGTGAAAAGAGTCACTACTAATAACTCTTTTGCTAAAATCAGTATAAATTAAGGCTATCTCTGGCAAATTAAGATGTTCGATCACTTTAGTTAAGAAGAATAATCTCAGTTATCACAGAGAACATGGGTTAGGAGTTAACATTCGGAAGCCAAAGCAGTTTCATGAATAAGTATTATCACTTTTGCCGTTTTCAATAGTTAGGAGGATTGGGTGGTTTATGCTGGTGTCTTTTTGAAAATGTAGCCACCTAATTACCCGAAGCCCTTTATTTTGAATAGATATATATTTTATAATCTTACTTTTAAAATTTTATTTTGATCAGAGGCTTTTGGTAATGTTATAGGTTTTTCTTCTTTAAGTACAAAGTGATTTGAAAAAATATCTGAAATCCTTGTATCAGTCCTTAAATTTATGACATTCCCTTAGCTGACTAGCCTTACTGAGTACTCAGTGCTTTGCTGCCTCTCATGTTCTAGGATTGACCAAATCATATTGTTATAATTTGTTTGTAATAAAGAAACCAGATCTTTTTTCTTGTTTTTGGTTATGCCCCTTTCACTTCTGGAATTTTCTTTTCTTCAATAATCACAGTTGTCATTTAATGCCAATAGTTGTATAATGCTCAAATTCTTTGAAACAGAAAGTGGACGCATATGTTAATAAAGTTTTAATTTTTAGAGTTTTTTACTTTACATAGACCTTTATTCAAAATAAGTCTGCTATTCAAAATCTGTTAACCTTTTGACCTTTTCATTTTTACAGTATGAATGTAAAGTTATCGCAGAAAAATCTCATCAGGAATGAAGAAGGCAAAAATACAGAAAGCAAGATGAAAAGGGTATGCAAATGATAGCTATACCAACAAACTATGGACTGTAAATGATAGCTATACCAACAAACTATGGACTGTAAAATTGCCAGAATGCATTTTTCCCTTGATGGGTACACACACACACACACACACACACACACATACACACACACACTATTGCAATCTGTGATTGCTTTGTCTGTAAATCAGTAGCAAATCTTTATGTATTTGACTTAAATAACTGTAAAATATATATGCACTACATTAAAAAACATTGATTAATAGATAAAATTTTTTAATTGATTTTTTTAAACATGCCATATATTATATCACAATGTTGATGTGCCAAAATATTCTTTTATTGTCATGCGGAATATAAGAATGCTTTGAACAATTTATAAACTTAGTGAAGTAAGAGGAAAACCAAAAAAATAGAAAATAGAAAGCTGATATATTGTCTTTTCCTTACTGTTGTGCCTTTTATTTTTCTAATCACAGCAGTATGAATTATGGGTGCCCTAATGTGTGCTTAGTTTCTATTTTAATATTGTCTCAGAGTTTTGGATGTTTTAATATATGATGAAAATGAACTTCCTTAGAATGTTTTCAAACCTGTTCATCAGTGTAGAGAGTCCAAAGAATAATCTTCTCTTTGACAGATTTTACTTCAAGTAAAAGTGATGAGCACTTTTTTATCAATATTAAATTTTTTTTGAGGCTAAGTCTGGAAGAGTATATATAATTAAAAGTAAGGACCATTGGGGAATTTAAGTAGGATAATTATATGTTTTAGAAATATAAAATAATCATCTGCAGTGCCACAGAGTGTTGTGATATTAACTGTCATTGCAGTACAGTAGCCCACTGCTTTTTAATGAAACACACAAGAAACCCAGAGAAATCAAAATGAAGTTTCTATTTCTGTTGGGTCCTGTTCTTGGATTCAATAAAGAACCACTTTCACTGAACTGAGTCATATGACAACTGACTAGAATGCCATTTGGGGAATGGGTGGGCACATAATTTCTTAATAGTGAATAGTTCCAACCTGTTTAAGAATAGGTCAAAATGGCACATTATGGATATTAAAAATGTTGATAAAACGTTTATGCATATCTTTCCAACAACTAGAGCCATTTAAATATGTTTTAAACATATACTTTTTAAAACTTTTTTCTTCAATTTTATTTTTGAAATTGATGGCAATTGTCTGATACACAAGGGTGAAATCATCTGTGTACTCTGCGTACTCTGGAGTGTCTATGTATGTGTGTGTAGTGTGTATGTGTGTGTGTGTGTGTGTGTGTTGGATTGAGTGAGAGAGCATGAATATGTATATATGTATGCGCATGTGTCCATGCTCTCTTAAAATGTCAATTAGATATTTTTGGTTTTAAAGCCATTGCTGTCAGACTGAGATCTTGTATGCCAAAATTTAATCTGCTTCTATATTTTAAGGCTGCAAGTGTGAAAAATCCTAAGAGGATTTCATATTGAATATATGTATACAATCTTAACTATAGTGGTAGTAAATGTACTACTATAATTTATTGTTCTATCTTCCAGATAATGTTATTCATTTAGAGCAAATAAAGTATATTTTTAGAATCAACTTTGTAAGCACTAGAAATCTTTAATAAGTTATAAGGCCCATATTATGTGTTTACTTTGAAAATTGCTGTTAAAAGCAAGATGTATTAAATATATAATTATCATCCTGGTTAAGAGTCTTTTTTTCTTTCCTGTGGTCAAACCTAGAATGTAGTGCTGAGGATTAATGTAGTAAAATTAATGTGTGTTTGAATTTACCAAGAAATGATGAAAGGAAACTTTTAGTATCATAGAAATTGAATGATTGTTTTAGAGTTATTAAATAATTTTCAGATCATCCATAAAACAAGGAAAGATACTGATGGCCAGCAATAAAATTGTTTTGATATCTTGGAAAATACATAAATATATCACTTTTTTTTTTTGCATTGAAAATGTTAAACATCTTTAACATTACTACATTGGCAGTGCTGCCCAGTTTTTATTATTTAAAGTTGTAGAAATTTAACCATTAAAAACAAACTGCAAAAGCATAGAAAACAATTAAAATCAACTAGCCAGAAACCTGCTAATACTTTTCATTATAAAATTTGTTTGCACTGAACTGTTTTACCTTCGTTAAGGTCATTGGAACTTCTCAGTGGTGCATGCATTTCATACACCTCGTGTTTTCTAGGTGAAATCCAAACTAGGTCAATATCATTAAATGCCTTTGTAATCCTCATGGCTCACTTACCTGCATAATGAAGGATTTTTTTTTGTAAGGTAATTCTTCCAGTTGATGGTCTATGAATCATAGAGTCTTAGCTTTGTGTGCCTGAAAAAGCTTATTTTATTCTTGAAGAACAGTTTAGCAGTCCATAGAATTCTAGGTTTATAGTCTCTCCAACCTCTCCTCCCCTCATCTTGTTGAAGATTTGTAACTCATCTAATGTTGCAAATGGTAAGTGTGCTATTAGTGTAATTTTCTTTCCTTTTGTGGGCAGTTTGTCCATGCCTTCTGGGAGCTTTCACTTGATTTCCTCTTTATTATCAAAGTTACTCAGTTTCACTTTGGTTTGTTTAATTGTAGATATATTTTTGTTTTTCTTGCTTGGCATTCAGTATGCACTTTTCAATCTGTGGGTTCTTTAATTATGGAAAAGTCTTAAGTCTGCCTTCATACTGGAATTATATAGGATTTTGTAGAAATATGTTGATGCCTGGATCCCACCTCCAGAGACTCTGTTATAATTGGTCTGGAGTGGGCCCTAATGATTATTAGGACTTTCATAAGTTTACCAGGTGATTCTGATGTGCAGCCCAAGTTACTGCACACTGGCATGGATTCATATGAAAAAAAGGAGTGGGTTCAGGTGAGAGAAATGAGATAGATGGTAACTTTGAAAATGAAGAACAAATTAAGATACATTTTGGACTATGTTATCTCAACTTGGACTTGAGTGTGAATATTAAGGAAGAGGAAATATCGGAGGTGATTTTTCTTTCTTGAGAAACTAGTTGGATGGTATTTCCATAAACCAAAAAAAGTATACAGAGAAGCTGTGAATGGGTTAAGTTATTAGTTTGATATGTTGAGGTTGAGGTGCATAGGGGATATCTGGTAAAAACAAGTCATAAGCAGTTGATATTTGAGTCTGGGTTATTGGATGTGAATGAGGGAATCATCAAGAGTATGAGAGTAATAAATGAAACTGTGGGTGTGAATGAGATCATCTAGGGAACATGTGATGAGGGAAGAAGAGATCTGAGGCTTACTGGCATGTTGGTAGAGAAGCTGGTGTAGGAGGTAGAGAGTGTGTGGTCTGAAGTAGAAGGAAAAACAAAAGAGTAATGTGGATGAAGCCAAGGAAGGAAGAAGTTTCAGAGGGTAACTGGTAATACGAAGCACATTTGGAAGGGACAGTTAACTGTTAGCGATAAAGAAGATGGTATATTTGATTGTTTCATGTTGAAGAATGGTTTTTCCAACCTATTCTATCTTAACATTTAAGATATATCATTGTATACTAATAGCTTGTAAAATATATTTGAGAGAAACCTGATCATATGCCATATCATTTATTGCAAGTGAGGGGAGCTGGGAGGAAGCTATAGAACTTTGAAAGAATGATAGGGATTTGGATATCATGAAGAATGGACACTGGGACTTACTAGAGATGAAAAAAGAATTTCCTGATGTATTTAAGGCCATCAAGGACCCAGGTGAGGCTAGAGATCAGATATGCAGTGGAGCTAACTGACATGCTTGTGCCATGCCTAAGTAGACTCAGTAGCCCAGGAATTTAAACCAGTTATGGTGGAGTGGATTGATTCTAGTTAGGAATTCATTCATAGATATGGAACAAGACTATGTGAAAAATTAATGGAGGCTCCTAATGCAAGATGAAGAGATTTATTATGGGATCTAGGCACACTGGGGAAAGAAGTTGAATCAGAAATGCTGACCTTACAGCATGAGAGAACTGAGAGAGGTAAAAACCCTGTCTAATGGGAAGGGTGGTGATTTTTAGTCTGAGAGGATTTTAGTGCAATATTTCCAGATCTTGAGGTTTAGATCAAGACAACTTTGATCTGACAACTGTGTTTGCATTGTTGACTGAGATGGGTGGAACTGAACATCATTCTTCATAGTACCTGGAATCATGTCAGGGTCATGTGGAAAAGAAGGGGCTCATCTAGATCCTCGAGACCATTTGAGTGGAGCACTCACCCAGATGCCTTGATTCTACTGGGATTTTAACTGAAAGTTCTTTTTCCCTCCAGTTTTTTTTTTTTTTAAAGATTTCTTTATGTATACAAGAACTGGGGTACAGGCCAGAGGTGTGTGGGGGGGTGAGAGGATTCAGCAGAGACAGAGTGGGGAACAGAACAGGCAGAATGACCAAAATACACTGCTGAGGGGAGCAGCGGGGTGAGACAGGAGAGGTCTGCCATGCCATGTGGGTTGCTCTGCGGCCGGTTGGGGATTGAATTGGCACTGCAGAGGCTGCGGACGGCTTCACAGTGTTGCGCTCAACTGCCTGTGCCACCAGGGAGGCCCAGTTTTTGGTTTTTTTTTTTTTCATCCTAGGTATATATTCTGAAATTTCACCACAGGATGTGGGTCCTTTTCTGCTAATCCCATTCTGTCAAGACATCAAACTGTAGGTCTTTTCTTCCCCGTCTTTACGCTTATGATGCCTTTATTTACCTTCTCTATTATTTTCTTCTAAAATTCCTCTGTTCTGAAGATGTTTGGCCTTTTGTTTGTTTTCTATATATCCTTTAGCTTTTCTCTGTAGTGCTAGATTCTAGAAGAATTACTTAATTGAGTCATCTGACTCAATCTTAATTTGTGTATGTGGGTGTTGTCATTCTTGTATTTTTTGAGGATATTAATTACTCTTCTAAAGTTCTATACTCTTCTTTTTTAAAAAAAGATTTATTTATTTTTATGCAAGAACTGGGGTACAGGCCAGAGGTGCGGGAGGGTGAGAGGACCCACCAGAGATAGAGCGGGGAGCAGAACAGGCAGATGGACCAAAATACACTGCTGAGGCGAGCAGCAGGCGAGACAGGAGAGGTCTGCTGCGCCATGCGAGTATCCCCCTGGCTGGCCAGGAATCAAACGCACGCTGCAGAGGCTGCTGTCCGCAGTTGAGCTTCGCAGCTCTACGCTCAACCCACTGCGCCACCAGGGAGGCCCTAAAGTTCTAAGCTGTTCTTAAGAGCCATTGTAGAAAAGGCAGGAGGAAGAGCCTGCACCAACCTTTCTCTGGATGTGTGCACTTCCCATTTTGGCTTGGGTGCACTGCCATGCTTCTCTGAATTGAGCACTCACATTCACCACTTGTTGTCTGAGGGAAGATATTGTGTTATTTCTGCCCTTTCCAAAGTGAATGAGTAGAGGTTTGGAAGGGATGGCTGGTTGGTTGTTTCCACTGATTCTTCAATGTTTTGAGATGGGATTTCTCTCCATCTATCTACTCTCATGGGGATTCTTCGCACCTGGTCCATGGGTTGGGGAGGGAGGGTATTGTCCATATTTGACAGTATAATTGTGAATTCTTTTTTGTTTTAAAAATCTTTTATTTATTTGTTGGTTACCTCTATGGATAGGAGGGAGAAACCACAGCTTGATGAGTTACTGGCCGGATTCAACCTTCCCCACCACTTTTTATATCACAAAATGCCCGATCCTTAGTCTTTATATTTCAAAAACACAGTTTACTTAGGAACTAAGATACATAGATTGTCAGTTGTTGCTTACTAGGTCTCAATAAAAATTGTGGTATGAATGTTTTCCCCCCTTCATAATACTTTTAGTTCATTGAGTTCATTCATTATGCTAGCAAGTGTAAGTATACTGGTATATCTGTTCCTTTATCCCTCCCTTCTTTTTATCACTGATGGAATCTGTGAAGTCTGTCATCCTTCTTTGTGATTTACAAGACAGACTTTTCCAGGGTATGTCAACGGTTCTGAAGACAATGTTGTTAAGTATCAGATTTGGCAGATCAGATAGATAATGATGTGCCTGGGAGAGACTGGGCTATTGATGAACCTTGTGTCAAAACTGCCATATATGGACAATTTTTCCCTTTCATGATCTCCCTGCTTGCACTTTCTGAGAACAATTTCATGAACAAGGGACATTTTTGATTCCAAATCAAAACTGTGTGCTGGTGCAACTGTGTTTCTATTCTGCTTTCTCATGTGAAGATCTGTAACTGCTGATCATTTTGTGGCTCTACCAAAGGTGGGCTTTAAAAACAATGAGCACTTAAACGTGCAGGCATTTAAAAATACTTTTTAAATTACTGTTCTGAAAACAATAAATTCATTCATACTTTTGTACTTCCATGAAATTGTTCTATTTGTGACATTTGTCTCTGTTTTAGAAATACTTTTGAAGAAATTTATACAGAATGTGATCATGGACCAATTCATTGTGATAAGCAATTAAGTAGACACACACACACAAAAGAGAGCCCAAGTGCTAAATCTGTTTGTTTTAGAAGAAAAGTTTGCGAATATGCGTTCCCTGGGAATTTCTGCCACTGAGTGAGACTCATTTCTATTCCCTTTTTAGTCATCACATGTCACTCCTAGATCATCTGGGAATGTCTGCTTAACCAAAGTATGACAGCAGTTCTATTTTGAAATGGTTCTTTCCCTTTCCATAAAATCTTGAGTTTTTTCAGCAAAATGCGAGCCCATCAACTTAAAAGATCAGCTGGATCCAACAGCTGCTGCGCATAGTCTCTCCACACTCGACTTGGGAAACCTGCAGACTGAATGGATGAAGATGAAACTTAAAGATGTTTGTAGGACAAATCTATGTGGTTTTTTCCTATGCCTTGGACCTAGTATGTGTCAATATCATTCCTGTCTAAGAGGTAGTAAGTCAGTGTATATTGAAGATGATCTTTCCAGAATATATATGTTAATTCCAAAAAAAAAAAAAAAAAGACCAAATTAGTGATCCTGAAATGTTTGATAGGATTTATTCTCATCTTAAGGCCCCAACTAAAAAAGTGGGCTGGGGTGTGTAATTCCTCCCCTGAAGAACAGGAGATCCAAGTATGGATGATCACTGGTAATGTCCACATAGTTGTTGCCCTCTCGTTGTTACCCTCTCTTCCCACTATGAATCCTAAGGTGATTCATAGTGACCACGACTATAAGAAAATAAAGTATATTTTTGGTTGATAAAAATGTGGTCTTTAAAAACATGAAACACAAACTTCTATCCAAGTCCTGGAATGGTAGTTAAAAATAAAGGGGTTCACTTTTTGCATTTTCCTATCTAAAAGAAGAGCGGCAGGGAAGGAATGAAGCAAGCACTACCTTTGTGTCTCCAACCAATTTTGAACATCCCCATCACACTCCTGCAGATACTATTACCTGTCAATGGTGTCTCTCTGGTGAACAGGGTCTCAGACTGTGGCCTGACTTTGCTCCAATGACTGGTGATTCTCCTGGTGGCCACACTGATGTGCCTGCAAGACCTTCTACATAGGCATTTGCAACAGATTTCTCAACCATCAGAGTAGCTGACTTGGCATTGCGGGCATCACTGACACAGATACAACCTTGGCTTCATAGACATGCATTTTATTATGTCACTTCGCCCTAGAATCTGGGCTCTCCAGGATGTTAACATGTATTCTTAGAAAGCTTAATGACTTCAGCCCTCGGTGAATGTCTGAATTTGGACTTTTAAGCCTCTCCCGTAACAGATAGTCTGCTGTAGCCTCCACAGGCACAGACGCATGTGGAGGTCTGACAGAACAGAAAAAATTTCAATCTGAGAGAAATCTGAATACTATACTGGGTGGTGTAGTTTTTGATGTTCCTGGTAATACATAAGTCCTGGCCTTGTAGGATTAGGGCATGTGAGTTGCAGAGCAGTATCATCCTATAATAGTAAGAAAAGGATGTCAACACAGTGGTCAGGAAAGGCCTTTCAAGGGTGGGGGCATAGGTACTATATGGTCTTTGAAGAAAGGGTTGAACTCAGCTCAAGGAGTGGGGAGCCATTTTGCCTTAGTGTGGGTGGACAGAAAAAACAAATGACAGACAACTGAATGTACTCTGAAGGGACCAAGATCCAGACTGCAAGTGGTGGGAGACAGCGCTTAAAAGATGGGGTTTGACTTCAGGCACTTAAATGGATCCTGTAAAGCCTGCACAGCTGGGCATGCTTCTGCTTATGCGGGATCCACAGCTGCCTTTGGGGGGTCACTTTTAGGAGAACTGCAACTTCAGATTGCTCAATCTTGCATGGGTGGAGTGGCATACCCATTATTAATCACTCAATATTGTGATCAGACTTAATGAAAAATGTTCTGAGACTGATCTAGCCGTGAGCCATAGGTTGGGCAGAGAAAACCTCAGCGTTGGGAATCAGACAACTCCGGGTGTGACCACTGGATGAGTTACTTACAGACTAGGACCCTGGTTGAGTCCCCCAGGCTTTCTTCACTTGTTTTCTCATCAATAAAATGGAGATCATTACCACCTTCCTTTGGGGACTGTTAACATTAAATGCAATTATATGGAAATAGATGTCCAAATATTAGTTCCTTTCCTTTTCTGTTTATTCACTTTACAGCATGGGCACTGAACCCACATATTTCTCATTTCCTTTGCCTCAGGAGACTTCCCTAATGTTTCTGCTAAAATGAAGCATAATGCACAAATCCACTCTGCCCACTGACCACTCTGCCACAGCTTCACTAATCCGGGTAGTTGTAAGAGCCTTTTAAGTCCCCGAAGAGAAATTGTGGGTAGTGTCTAAGGAAGTGGGGCAGAAACTGGCTAGTCATTATAATATTATTGGATGCTGGGGAGCAGAACTGGAGGTTTGGCCAGAGAAGGCTGGGGGTGTCATCCAGTGAGGGACGCTCAGGTGAGGTACCACAGGATGGCATGAGGACACCAGAGGGAGGGGGAGGAAGAAAGGGGGTGAGACTAGGAATAGGTTTTGTCAGTATCTTATTTTTGCCTAGGGATGATGGCGCTTTCCTCATGCTTTGCAGTGTCACTGCTGTGAGAGTGCAGTTTCCCAAAGGAGTTACATTTTAATTAACCGTAAGGAACATGACTTCTCATGTATCAGTCCTTTTTTCCAGGCCTCATCATTTCGAATTATTTCGCCCATGTCCTCCACTTGCCTACTTTCATGTGTATCAGAAGGAAACCACCAAGCAGCCTGGAAATCCTATTACCAGACCTCAGGATATTAATTGTCGAGTTCTCCCCCACGGTTACACAAGTGCTGAAAAAGTGGTTCTCTTTCAATAGTGTCTTGTCAAAACGCCAGGCACAGTTTGTTTTTGACATTTGCTGCTACTGTTAAATAATAGTCTTGCTTCTGTCATAGCTAATGTTGACTTGAAGGCATTTGGAGGGCATTTCTCAAGTCTAGTCTTAACAGTGAGACCTGGGTCTTGACAGTTATTTTTCTTGCTTGCCCAAGGCAACTGAATCTAAGGGTTGAAACCTTTGCTTTTTTTTAAGCTCAAAATTTCAAATGGGCACACGCCATGTAAAACTGTAGATCTAAATGTGCACATGTATGTGCATGCAGACTCGAACACACACACAAATATGAGTTGAGTTCTGGATGCTTTGCCATCCTAGGAATGCACTTTGAAACAATGAAATAGCATCCGGTATTAAGGCCTCTTAAATCCTGGCTGTTCTGCCTTGTTAGAATATTATACTTAATTATACATCTCTTTAAATCAATAAGCATTTTTACTGTGTCTGCATTTGGCCAGCTAGTAGCAGGCCTTCTCTGCCAACTGTCAGGGAGAATCTGAGTTCTTCACACATAGCACTTGCTTCCCTTGCTATATCCACTGGAAATTTAATTTATGTGCCTTTTTTCCACTTCTGTGTTGAAAGCATCTTTTGAATTTTTCCTTCAGATGCATGTATAGATACCTCCTTCTGATGGTATCATAATTTCTTAACTTTTCACCATTTATGAGGTAATGGAGAGGAAGGTAAGAAAAAATAAATAGGCAGAGTGAAAACTGTACAAGAAACCTGTAGAATTGCATAGGAGTTGACATCATTTGTATGTGAAAAGGCCAAGAAATGTGATTTGGTTTCAAAATAACTACCAAAACAGTGGTTAATTATATTTTGCAGATTCAGAAAAAAAGATATATCACAGTCATTACTATTTCCAAAAACGAAGGCAACTTGGATTTGGAGCTTTATACATGGAACAGTAGACTGTAAATGAATAAATGTCCCTCATGCCCTGTAGCACATTCTCCCTGCACTAAATCTATGTCACAAAATTAATCTTAAATTTTTGAGAAATTATCTTTAGAGATTTCCAAAATTATAGTATCTGAGTACTATACTTTTGTATAGTATCATATCTGAGTATATGATTTATTCTATCATCACTGATTCTCACTTTCTTCTTATCCTGAAGCTGGTATTGGTTTGCGAGACTAGTTTTAGATAGTAGCAGTTTTTCTTCAGAGAAGAATATGGATCATTTAAAGTCAAGTTGCTTTATCCTATGATGACTCATAGCACATGGCCACTTAACTGATTTATAAGATTTGCAGAGAAGAATGCAGAACTAGAAGGGGGCCTAAAGTTCATCTAGGATGCACCTATCTTCTCATTTTACAAAAGCAGAAAGAAAACTCACCTTGGTTAAGGCCTTGTCCCAGGCCATGCAACCTATTAGTGGCAGAATAAGACATTCACGGCCTCCCCGGTGGTGCAAGGGGTTAAGCATCAGCACTATGAAGCTATCTGCAACTACTGCTGCATGAGTTGATCCCTGGCCAGGGAGGTTGCCCACATGGTGCAGCAGACCTCTCTTGTCTAGCCCGCTGCTCCCCTCAGCAGATCAATCTGCTCTGCTCCTCACTCTGTCTCTGGTGAATCCTCTCAGCCCCCACACCTCTGGCCTGTACCCCAGTTCTTGTATGCATAAATAAATCTTAAAAAAAAAAGAATAAAACATTCAGTAGCTTTAAAGGATGCTAATATTTCAATTCATGAAAAATGTAGATTTAATTTTATAGCTATGCAAGATTTATGGTGCTGTTGACAAATGACAGGAAATGGATATTCATAAATTTTGAATTTTCTATTATGAGGGGTGATTATTTGCTTCTGAATCACTGGTAAATAACATCTATTATTTGTTTTATATATAGACCACCTTATTTAATTACTCCATTAAATCTGTGAGGTCAATATTATTATCTCTAACGGTATAAGGTTAGTCCTTTATATGTGAAGAAATAGGCTTACAGAGATCATATATAACTTACTAGGTTCACACAAATGAAACCCAAAACCTCATTCCAGGACAGGTCTGCACTGCCTGTGAGGTCAACATGAAAATATGTTGTTGAAACCTGACTTGTCTGTGTGAAATGTTGGATGTGTACTGTTGCATCGGCAACACCACACTGATAAAGAATAGGGAGTCATGGAGCTGGCTACGCAAAGCAGAATATTGTTAAAAGAGCAAGATCCTAGTTTTTTTTTTTTAAGATTTATTTTATTTATACAAGAACCAGGGTACAGGCCAGATGCGCAGGAAGGTGAGAGGATTCACCAGAGACAGAGAGGGGAACAGAACAGGCAGACTGAAGAAATACACTGCTGAGGGGAGCAGTGGGCGAGACAGGAGAGGTCTGCTCTCCATGTGGGTTGCTCCGAGGCCGGCGGGGATCGAACCGGCACTGCAGAGGCTGCGGAGAGCTTCACAGCGATGTGCTCAACTGCCTGTGCCACCAGGCAGGCCCCCTGGCTTTTTCATTCTTAGAATAATCATGCAGCATCAGTTGTGTGGGGGAGGACAAAGAGAAAAGGGAAGGGTGAAGCTAGAAAATGTGCTGTCATTTATAGTTTCTGGGGTCATGAGTCTGCCCCCCAGGCACTTCTCATCTGCTTGATGACTCAGTATTGTGATTGAAATCAAGCCCTAGAATCCCAGCCCTGGTTTCAATATTATCAACAAGGCTTTCTACTGATCAGTTTCTGGGGTCCCTTGTTATACATCAGTCAATGGTCCCCAGGTGTTCTCGGCCATACCTCCTAATGCATACCCATCCCAGGTTGATCAAGCTTTCTGATCTTGATTGATTTGAAAGACACCTTGTAGGGCTGGGCTCCTATAATTGATAAACTGGGCGGTTCTGACCTTGTATAGGAATACAGAACCATAGGTAACAAAAGTGGTGTCCGAACAAGCCACTTAGGATTAGAAAACAGACCCACAGTGTACTTAAACAGATGTGTGAAGTCATGCCCCTTACCCTTCCAAAACAAATTCAAATTTTCATGGAAGCAATGAACAATTTCACTGGCACAATTGCTGGTGAAAAAATGGGTTCCGAATTCTAGGCTTATTATTTTGTGATTAAATAAGAAAGAAGAGGTCTTGAAAGAAGAGGTCTGGTAAGAGATTATTGACATCGTTAAGAGACATTTTAAAATCAAAGAATTGGATTAAATGGTCTCAGAATGAAGAAATAGGATATAAAGTACTACTTACCAAATATATCTTCATTTATAACTTAAATCTGAATTGCTAAGCTCCTTTATTGTCTTCAATTTTAAAACTAAATTTGGCATACTGAAAAAAATTTAAATGTTGACATGTCCATAAGAGAATTACAATGAAGTGGACCCATAATTTTCTAAATTTCAATTAGATGTCTCTATTAGAAAACATCACAAGCATTATTTATTTAGTTGGAAGGGATTTCTGCATATCATCCCTTATATTTTGAAATTTATGACTTTAATGAGAAGATACTGTTACAGGGCAGGGAGAGGGGCACCCCGCAAACCTGCCTGCTCTAAATAGGTTCTGCCATCCGCCGCATCAACACAGAACATATGTGACTTTAATGAAAGGAACTTTAATACAATTAGTGTGCAATACAGAAAAGACAAAGAATATGGTTTCTAAATCAAGCACTGGAAGTTACCTGTTCCCTTGTGGGTAAAAGTCCACCCAAGCAGGATTGGCCCAGAGCAAGGCCTGAAAGCTGCCACAAGCCTAAAGCACCTTTTAGTGGGGACCCACAGAAAAAGATCGGAAACAACCAGACAAGGCTGGAAGGAAAAGAGCAAAATCAAAGTCAAAACTGCCATTGTCACCTCCCCACGGGTCTCTCACCCACATCTGTGTCACCCAGTCCACGACCAAAAGGCAAGCGCGGTTTCTTCACGAGTCTCTGCTTCATGTGCCTCCTCCAGGTCTCCTGGCTCCATCCTGCCTCCTTCTTTTCCAGTCTCTTCTGCAGCTTTGTAGGGTCAGGAACAGACACAGGGCAGGTTTTCTGATCCCATGCAGACCGGGTAAAGGAGGAGTCAGAGTCCTCAGTGGGTTTTTGCAGGTCTTTTATTGGGGTTCACCAGGCATATGGCAGGCAGGGGTGCTGGCTGGGGGGCTGGGAGGCTGGCAGTCCTCCCAGCCCCCAGCAAGTCTTTACTCTATCTGGGCTCTCTGGCATTCATTCTGCTGCTGCTTGGCTTCTCTTTAGGCTTCTGCTTCGGCTTCTGTTGCTGCTGCTGGCGTCCCTGTGACGCCGCCCTTAAAAGCCCAGTCTTAGCCCAGGTGAATCCCATCTACCTATGCCCACACCCTATTCCAGGTGCCTGCCATCAGGCATGCATTCAGGACAAGGATCCATCATCTATCCTGATGGCGGGAGGGCAGAAAAGCCTGACATTTTCTTTACCCTACACACACATACACAACTTTGTTTCTTAGCAAACACAAACAAAGCAGCCGTGGCCCACAAAAGCAAATACATCACAATATAACAAAATACAACAGAACACAAAGAGGTCCAGGCAGGGCCCCAACCTAGTGCAAAAGACAATTATTGGTACCAGCAGATGAGCCACCACATCTGCTGCCAAAGGCACTGCTCATACGAGGGAGGGGAATCACTCATGGCATCTGCTATAACACACCAGGAGCCGTCAGCCTTCCTGGCCTTCTCTGGCTGTAGTCTCGGCTACAAGGCACACACAGCATCCACCCCCAGGATGCACTCGCTCTGGGATTGGCGATCCTATTCTGTTGGGGGTAATCGCCAACCCTCAGGGTTTCTGTCTGCAGTCGCTCCAACACTTGGCCTTCATAGCCACCCATGCGACTCGCAGACCCCTGCACTCAGGCCAACCCACTGCACAAGCACATGGGTCGGGGATCCAAACTCTGCATGTGGCTTGGGCTCCACCCCAAGCCACGCTCCCCACCCATCCCCCAAGGACGGGTTCCTCAGCTCCTCACCCTCACTCAAGAATGAGCAGGGCATCACTCCCAGGTGATTTTACGAGACTCACAGGTCTTCAGCATACTCAGGCTGCTTGACAGCCACTCAGGGCTTCTCAACTTAGCATCAGCACCAGATTTTGCCTTCTCAGTTGGCTTTTCTCCTCCGCCTGGCTGCTGGGCATACACAGGCTGCTTTTGGCCATCAAGGCCCACTGGCCACCCCCAGATTCCCATCTCCTGGGGTTTACAAACAAAACTGTTCCACCCCCAGGGTCCTAAAACATATCAACCTGCAAGGTCCTCCGCCTTCTGGCAGGATTATCAGTCCAATTTCAATTGTCAGTCCATCAGTCCAAGTCTCTTGGCCTCTCCCTGAATCAGCACTGGCGAGCTCCAAATCTTGGTGCTCTCTTTGCCGATGATTCTTGCTGCCTCAGGGGTCATTGGCTGGTCCTCTCGGGCGTCTCCTCCATGTGAGGTCTCGTCCCGCAGCTCCCGGACCATATCCACCTTCTGTGGCGCCATGGTGCCTCCAGTGTCGTCACAGGCAAACACTGTTACTCCTTAGTCCCTCCAGGTCTTCGGAGGGCTCCATACCCGTCTGCATGGATCATCTTGCCGACTTACACCAATTGTAGGGGGCAGGAATGGACCAGTGCAGGTTTTCTGATCCCATGCAGACCGGGTAAAGGAGGAGTCAGAGTCCTCAGTGGGTTTTTGCAGGTCTTTTATTGGGGTTCACCAGGCATATGGCAGGCAGGGGTGCTGGGGGGCCGGGAGGCTGGCAGTCCTCCCAGCCCCAGCAAATCCTCACTCTATCTGGGCTCTCTGGTGTTCTCTGCTTCTGCTGCTGCTTCTGCTGCTGCTTCTCTGCTTCTCTCTCGGCTTCTCTTTCAGCTTCTGCTGCTTCTACTGGCGTCTCCGTGACGCCGCCCTAAAAAAAAAAGCACAGTCTTAGCACAGGTGTACCCAATTCAGGTGCCCGCCATCAGGCATGCATTCAGGATCACAGGGTTCCCTCATCTATCCTGATGGCAGGAGGGCAGAAAAGCCTGATTTTTTACCTTACCCTACAAGCTTCTTTTTTTCTGCTCAGCTCCACCCTCCCTTGGGTGGGGCAGGAAGCCTGGAACCTCCCCCTTTCCTGGGGACCACCTTGTTACAATAGAAGAAATATGATTAGTCTAATGGTCAGATCAAAGACTAATTAACGAATATAAATGCAAGAGGTAAAGCCTCTCCTCTGCCTCACCTTTAGCTCTGATAAAGATTGTTCTATCCAAGTTAAACTCCACTCCTCCCCGAGCTCACCCTTATCAACTAGGCTGATCAGGAAGCTAGAGCCTGAGGTCACAGGGTAGGAATGAGATTGGCTCAATGGGAATCCAGGGCTGAGGGCTACATTATTTGGAAACTTTGTGGTTATTCATGACAGAAAACCTGATTCAAAATGATTAAAATAAGTAAGAAAGTTATTGGCTCATGAAACTGACAAGAACTTATTTCACGTGTTGCTGGCATTCAAGTTTCAAAAACTATCAGGTCTTAGCTTTGTTTCATCCCTTCCCTCTATCTGCTCTTTTGCCATTTATCTTGAACTTTGCAAGGCCGATGACAGGCAGCTTCAGCCTCATAGATCCTTTCTAAATCACCTACCATCTCTCAGAAGCCTCTGCAAAACTCTCGTGATGTCTTACTGACTATGGTCAAGCCAGGTGTCCACTGCTGAACCAATCCCCATGACTGGTTCTATACAGAGAAGATGGGATAGGATAACAAAAATGAGGGCAGCTGTAAGAATAAAAAATAGTGTCCTATATCAGAGTCAAAAAGTCATAAGAAGTAAACACAAGCAAGGGAAAGGAGCTAATTGCTAGGAGACACAGACAAGGAAGAAAGGCAGAGAGAGGAAACCATGGAATGTCTATTCTGCTCATGAAACTTAGACTTTTTTTCCAATAAGCCCATGAAGAAAGGATTTGAATTAAGTGGTCTTCTGTTCTTTATAACTAAATGACCATGGCTAAGATAGGGTGCTAGTGTACTTTTTACTGATTAAGGCTGGATTGGTGGTAATATGTGAGTTGTAGATAACTTTAGTCTTGCAATGGGAGGGGACATCTGTCCACAGACCAGATTATCTAAAGATTATCTGGAGCAATTAGATGCTTGGCTTGATTTAAATGGTCCTGAAACCCTCCCCCCATCACCCACCCCAAGAATCCTGAGTTTCTAATGTTCTCTGGATCTCAGAAAATACTTGCACTCAGGAAAAAAAAAAAGCCTTTTTTCAACTTGTTCCTACTTTTACCAGATACATGTTCATTTCTGACTTAAATTTGAACCAAGTGAGAAAGTGTCAGGTCAACTGTAACAGAGAAGGTAAAAGAGAAGGCTGCTGTGTGATTAACCTGTGTGATTAAGCATGAATTGGCCACCCTTTCTCTTAACTAGGATCTGCTTTTGCAAATAAGAATACTGAGGTCACTGGGCCTGGAGACTCCTTTAATTCAATTCCTTGGAATCTGAGCTGGACCCCAATTAAACCATTTTAAATCACTTCTTTGAATTGTTTTAGTTAAAAAGAGGAGTTGCCAAGGATTCATAAAGATAAGCATTACCCTTGTGCATTGGTGGGAGCTTAGAACATGTAGCATGGCGAGCAGGATCAAGCTGTTCACCTGTGGAGGTGTCAAGGAAGCTATCCAGCCCCTACCCTCCCAGGAGTCTTGAATAAATGCAGAGAAAATCAAGAATTGTGGAATTCTGAAAGGCAAAAAGCAGCATGATTCTCTAGAAAGAGTCATCTGCTGCTGGTGTTCAGTTTCTGGAATGAGGCTGTCCCAGGATCAGCACTTAATATGTATGAACTCAGATCTTACCAACTCCAACTAGAAATTGATTGTAGTTACTGGGCTCTGCAGCTCACTTTAGACAGGACAGTAAGGACACATTTGGAGAATTCTTCTCTCCCATCGGGCTGCCCTATATGGTGTGTCATCTCTGGGTTTGCCATAGATATCTATATTGCAGCATGCCATAAACATGGTTGGGAAGAGTTGGTGTTTTATTCAGGAAATGGAACCCAGAATCACGATCCCACAGAAGAACTCACTCCTCTAGTGAAGCTATACTCCTCCAGGTGAGTTTACATATAATTTATGTGATGAACATTTGTCATAAACTAATATTAATTGTGTATCAAATGAAAAATACTAAAGTTTAAACTGCTGTATATAGCTTATGAAATCCCTTTTTAAAATGTTCATAATCACAAGAGGGAAACTATTTCGGTTTGATTGATTATGACAATGCTCTAGGCCTTCTTGTCACTGAATGTATCTAATAATATTGAGCCACCCTTCTCCACCCTCCGGGGAAAAGGGCCCAAATTAAAATCTGAATTATCTCCAAATAAGAATCCAATCATGATAAAAACGGTAACCTTTTCTTTATATGCAACTCTCTTGTCATTACTGATTTCTATCTATAATTACATCAGGAAGAAATACCTATTTTGCATGTTTCTCTTGTAGTTTTTCTGAGTCTCAGACTAGGAACAAATTATGAGTATACCCAACACCTGAATGTTTTAATACATCATCTCTCTTTGGGAAACAGTCAGCATATCAAAGAATGTCATTACGGAGCTGGTGGTGGTTGCCAAGGTATATTTCATCAGTAATTCAGTCTTCACATAGTACGTTGTGATGTCTCTGATGGAAGTTGGGGCATGGCTTGAACCTGTGTGTCAGATGTAATTTTGAAATGCTTACCTTGAACAGCAGTAATTTTTATTTGTAATATTTTCAGACAACCTGTAGTTAATATTTCGTTAAGCTCACAGCAGATACTTCGAAGATCATGTGTGGGAGAAGGTGCATGTTGGGATTTAAATCGGCATATACTTTGTCTAGCTCTGATTTATTTTAACAGAGTGTGCCAATTCTGTGACTATAATCGTGACAACCCTGTTGAAATGAAAGTTGTCTGATTTTTCATTGTGTCTGATCCCAAATTAAAGAACTTTTGTGTAAAATAAAAATGTGAATAAATCTCATCAAGTGTCAAACTTTTACATATGAATGGTTTTCCCCAAGAAAATCTAAAAGTCATTAAAATCTTCCTAATTTTCCCATTAAAAAAAAGGGAAAACTGGGAAAGGAGAGTCTAGAACCTCTCCAGGAACTTCATCTGACTTTCTTAACTGCTCTCATCTTCATCTGGTGTTTACCAAATTATAAGTTTAAAGGCTTGGGAGATCAATTTGCTCTTTAAGATGACAGGAACACATTTTATTCAGTTTCTGCTGCACGACCCAGAGTAGGCAGGTTGTGGGACTCCCTTTGCGCAAATATTTTTGTGATGTTATATTTGAGAGATAGCCACTTCTGTTCCGATAATTCACTGAGATTGTGCAATCAGAGGACAGTTTCCAGGGCTTGTTGAGCCTTTCTTGCTGGCTCATCATGAATGAATCCAAGTGGAACATCACCAACTCAGCAACAGAAGCAGGTTTCCTGAGGTTTTGAAACCTCTGTGTGTGGGGTTGTGGGGGAGCACCACCTCTACTCACAGGGCTTAAGTCTCGCCCCAGCCAGCCAAACGACTTTGAGTTTTGGCAAGTCAAGGGATTCCACTAGGATAGGATGTCTTAATGATTTCAGAATGAAATTCTCTTATCTTGCCAAAAGCATTATATCCTTGCTTAGTAAAGTTGATGCACTGGGTTGATCTCCCCTCAAATGTCAAAAACTTCTCTCTTTTTTCATAGTTACTGAAATAAGCACAGAATGGAGCAGGGGAAAAAAAATCTTGTCATCTGGAGCCAAGTTATGTAGGGAAATGTTAGATCACTTTTGGCAACAGAGAAAGGCTCTGAGAGCTGGACTTGGAGATAAACACAAGAAATTCACCCCTTTATGTGCTGTTTTTTTAATGATCACCCTCTCCCCTGAGGGTTGATTAGTATTCTTTTCCATTGGCTGTCTTTAGTTCTTACTTGTCCTGGGAAAGTGTGTATTTCCATGTCTGACACCCTCAATCCATAGACAAAGAATGAAGGTCATGTGCAAGGGAATTGGAGAGTACAGAAAGAAGATGCTTATTAAAAATATAAATTACCCCACCTAGGTGAATTTATTTCTTGTAGAATTCTTTTTCTTTTTTTTTTTTTTAAAGATTTATTTATTTATTTATACAAGCACTGGGTACAGTCAGAAGTGCGGGAGGGTGAGAAAATTCACCAGAGCCAGAGCAGGGAGCAGAGCAGGCAGAAGGACCGAAGTACACTGCTGAGGGGAGCAGTGGGCGGCAGGAGAGGTCTGCGTGCCATGTGAGACCCTCATCCTGTGGCCAGGGATCAAACCGGCACTGCAGAAGCTCCAGGCAGCTTCGCAACCCAGCGCTCAACCACTGCGCCACCGGGGAGGCCCTATTTCTTGTAGAATTCTAAGTTTTTGTTATTTGCTGTATTCTAAACATAGTGAATTTATTCCATAAAAGAGTGATTTGCTCGGGAATCAAAAAAGCATACATTATTTAGATATCATTAGCTTAAAACATTTTTGTATCTGCTATGCTGTTAGCCCTGCAATTCTGTCAGGTGGTGCACATAGGAGTTACTATTAAAAGATTATCTCATATCATCCAGCAAATTATAACCTTTTTCTATGACAAAATAGTGTTTCTATGCATAGTAAGGGGCGGTGCTGTATAAAAAGGCTTTGGGCGAAGGACCAAATATTAGGGATCTAGTTGTAATAGCTTGCTGGCTTGCCCAACAACACCATCTGTGGTTCCTCATCTATTCAATGCAGCAACTGGATTAGCTGGTCTCTAAAAGAGGCAACAGCATAGTGGCGACGATTTGGATCCTGGTTTTGCCACTCACTAGCAGTTTGAATACAGGCAAGTGATTTTACCTCCATTGCTTGTTGTTATTTATCTGTAAAATGGGGAGATTATAAATTAATGTGAGGATTAAATCACCTAACAGATACAATGTATCTAGAAGAGAGCTTGGGTTACACAAAGTACTCACATGTTGTTAACAGCTGCATCACCATCTAAACCATCCCTCCTTCCCCAACTCAGCCACGAGTAAGACTTTGCCCCACCCACCATGGAAATATAAAACAAGAGTGAAATTTCCAATTTGGTTTAGGGAAAAAAAATACCTGCAAAAAAATCAGAAAACAATAGAGAGTTACCTGATTTAGTGTAAGGTTAATTCTCCTCGTTTTGTGTAAAACTAATGTAAATTAGAAAGCATTGGTCAATTTAGGGGGAGTCTTTTCTTTAGGGCAAGAATGATTTTTGATTGGAAAGACTCTAGCTGACATCATGAAAGACCTTATGACTTCTCTACACCCCACTTTACCTCCAGAATTGGCTTTTCTCCAGCCTTTGGAGATCTCAGAAAATAACACATTCTCTCAGAACAAGTGCACCAAAAATGAATATGGATACAAAAACCTTAAGCAACACAATCATACAGTAGATATGATTAATGTATATGTGCCCTTTTGGCAGGGGATTTGTTTTTGCTTCAAGAGCCACAATGATTGACCATAATAACAACCACGGCAAACAAAATCACAATAAATTTCAAAAGGTAGAAATAATGTTGGTATCATATTCTATTCCCAATAAAGTAAAATAAAAATTTATTTAAAAATCAGAATTTTTAAGAAGGTTGTCATTTAAACAACTTCTGCATTAAAGAAAAAGTAAAAATAAAAATTACGGAATTTTGATCAAACAATGTTAATGAAATACTATTAGCTTCTGCATCTAGAGAATAGAACTAAAGAAGTGTTCATAGGAAATGTAATAGCCTAAAATATGAAAAGGTGATACTGGGGGAATTAAGAATCAACACAAAAAGGTGGAAAAGAGAACAGAAAAATAAACTACATAAATGCAGAAGGAATAAAATTAAAAAATAAAAGTAAAAGGAATTAACGAGTTAGGCAACAGAGGGAAACAAAGTATATCAGTGAAGACCTGGGTCATTGGGCCAAAAACTGGAAAAAAAGAAATATTTTCAGAACCCTAAGAAGAAAGAACAAATGTAAAGTAAAATAAATGACAAGAAGAGATTAATGCAGAAAGCAAGGGCATTTTAAAAAATATTTGCAAAACTATGTATCTAAATTCAGAAATCTGAAAGAAATGGATATTTTCTAGAATACAATTTAATGAAACCAATTTCAAAAGATCTAAATAGATCAATTGTTATAGAAAAAAGTTAGGGAAAATTGGAAGGAACTTAATTTTTACAAAGCACTGAGACTAGAAATTACGCAGGCAAATTTAATCAAATGTGTACAGGCTTTAACCAAAACTGTTTAAAAACTCTTCTCGAGCATAGACAAAGAACAGCAACTTTCAAATTCTTTTTACCCAACAAGGATAACATTGATAATAAAAACTGTACTAAAAAGAAGCAATATATGAGTCTCACGCATGAACATTGATGCATAAATCCTAAATAAATTATTAGCACTCAGAATTCAGCAGCATAGTAAAAGAACAATACTTCATGATCCGGGGCAGCTTATTCCTAGAATGCAAAGACAATTAATCAGAATAGATCTAAGAAGAAAAATCATATGTTCATCTTTATAAATACTGAAGATGCATTTATTAAAATTCCACACCTGCTGTTTTTGCAGGAAGAAACACTAGAAGGACAGATAAAAAAAACTAGTGCTACTGGTGACTCATGGGGCATGGAACAGAAGTGGAGTCAGAAACAAGCATGGGTGAGGGCATGGTCCTCAATGTCTATCTTTAACATCATACTCACTTTTAAGCAATGTGACCATTTTATCTGTTCAAAAATTAAAGTTCTTGGGCCTCCCCTGGTGGCACAGGCGGTTGAGCGCTGCGCTGGGAGGCTGTACACAGCCGCTGCAGCGTGGGTTCGATCCTGGCTGGCCGGCGAGGGTCCCACATGGCAATCAGACCTCTCTGACTTGCCTGCTGCTCCCCTCAGCGGTGTATTTCTGCTCCCCTCAGCAGAATAGATCTGCCTGTTCTGCTCCCCATTCTGTCTCTGGTGAGTCCTCTCACCCTCCAGTGCATCTAGCCTGTACCTTGGTTCTTGTATGCATGAATAAATAAATCTTTTTAAAAAATTAAAGTTCTCCATAAGTGTTATATATTATTCTTTTTGCCTCCGTTGTATTCTCTGCCAGGCCGTTCTTGTTGAAAAATTAAGCTTCAGGGCCTCTCCGGTGGCGCAGCGGTTGAGCGCTGAGTTGCGAAGCTGCCCGCAGCCTCTGCTGCGCCAGTTTGATCCCCGGCTGCTCCCCGGCTACCGGAGGAGGGTCCCGCATGGCGCGCAGACCTCTCCTGCCGCCCGCTGCTCCCCTCAGCAGTGTACTTCGGTCCTTCTGCCTGCTCTGCTCCCCTCTCTGGCTCTGGTGAATTCTCTCACCCTCCCGCGCTTCTGACTGTACCCAGTGCTTGTATAAATAAAAACAAAACAAAACAAAAAAAAACCCAAACAAACAAACAAAAAAAACCCTGCTTAAAAAAAAAAAAGAAAAAAGAAAAATTAAGCTTCAAGTGAATCGCAGTGTCAAGTGAAACACTATGTCACAGAATGTTAGGTCAGAGTCAACTAAAATAGAGACCAAATGTGCTCATTGCCTCCTTTCTAGATATCTCTTTGCTCCACCTTGATGACAGGGTGTCCTACTTGCTGTAGGACAAACAACCTTAATTGTAGACTGTGATAACCTGTATATTACCCCCAGATCCCAACCAGGATCCAGCTTTGTTACTTGGTAAGTGAATGTGCTCTGACATTCTGGCAGAGCAGGACCTTCATCCTTCTGCTAAGAGGTCGTAGTTACTTGGGCAGTGGTGACCAGGCCTTCCTAAAGGGTCCTGGTATGGTCTTAGCCATCTCCTCCAACTTGCTATAGTTATTCCACTGGGTGTGTTAAGGACCTACTCTGTGTAGGCAATAGAATATGATACCAACACAACTAAGACATTCCTCTCCTTCCTGCAGAGAGCGCAGACTAGCTTGGGACTCAGGCTAGGTTGCCTGCCAACACTTGCTTGACAGACATGCATGAAGGGTGCGGAAGAAACCAACAGGGAAGCTCCACACCCCTAGCCAGGGACAGCAGGCCAGGCAAGTCTCCTAAATCTTAAGGGTGAGCGGGTGAGTTGGAGTTTATAAGCCAGAGGTGGCGGGAAGTGGTGAACACCCAACCTGAGAGCCAGAGGCCTTTGCTAGGCCTTTGCAAGAGCTGCCCTCAGCCCCGAAGGCTTACACCTCCCCTGCCAGTGTCCCCTCCACAGAAGCAATTCAAGAAGGGCAACCTTTATTCCCACTCACATACTGATGTGGTTGTTATGTTGGTGATTGTCTCCACAACCTAGCCTAGTGCTTGGCATCGCATCAGGGCTTGGTAAATATTTGTTGCATGAAAATGTCCTCAAAGGAAAGCTGGGGGAACGTTTGCACCCGTGTTCTGTTCCTTTTGACAGATCTCTACGGCAAGAATGAAAA
This sequence comes from Talpa occidentalis, assembly GCF_014898055.3. Classification (NCBI taxonomy): domain Eukaryota; kingdom Metazoa; phylum Chordata; class Mammalia; order Eulipotyphla; family Talpidae; genus Talpa; species Talpa occidentalis. The sequence continues at coordinate 65,498,702 of NW_023603184.1, forward strand.
ACCATTCAGGTGCTTCTTTGTTTCTGAGGGTGACAGTGAGGGCCTGAGTTTTGAGGCTGTGGCTAACAGTGTATTGGACTTGGGAAAAGTAATTCCCTGACCTGAGTCCAGTTCCGCCTGATCCTTTGCTCTGTCCCCACCCCTCACATGGCATCTGCTCTCCCTACGAATCAGAGCAGGGATGGTGCAAGTACACCTTAAAAAAATAATTAATTTTAATGGTGCAAGTACATCTTCAAGTATGACCTGGAGACTCTTCCTTTGGTGAGTAGGACACACACATCCCACTACAAATTATCCTTTATTGTGTGATCTTCAGTTGCTCACTAGCTTCTCCAAATCTTAGTTTCTCCCTCTGTAAAAGGAAAATGGCATTTCTACTCTGCTTATTGGCCATGTTTGTAAAACACATAACAGAACACCTGGTACATAATAGATGCTCAATAAACAGGAGCTGAGACTATTGCCGTTATTACTGGTGGTGGCGATGGTGTGTTTATCGGTGCATTCATCAGTCTCAGCACATTACAAATACCAATCAGCAGAACCTCCTCCTTCATCCTAGTATATCTATGTGTGCAGAGAGCAGTAGCGAGTAGACAAAGATATTGAGAAATTAATTAAACAGTACTAAATGAGTAGGGCAGTGAAATGTGAAATCTTGGAAAATGAAGACTGAGAAAAAATAAGACTGTATACAAGGATTTTTGAAACATAAGGAAAAGCACTGCCTAGATTTAAGTACTCAGAACTCTGGTTGCAAGTAAATTCTTGGTGTCTTGCCTAATTCTTTGCCCTTCAACTCCCCTTGGGTTCCTGGGGAGACACTGTCTCATTTTCCCTCATCTCTTTTGCTTATCAGTGTTCTCCAGAGCTCTGCTTCCTATGTTTTTCCTTAAATGTTGATGCTTCTCAGGCCCTTGCCTCAGGTTGTGGCACATGCCACCCTCCCCAACCCAGTCCTCCAGGCTGGGGCCCCTAGTCTTTCTTGATTTCTCTGCCTTTTTCTCTTTCATCAATCACTCTATGTGGATTGTCCTCACACTTACCGTTCCCAAGGACTTCCCGTTCCCAAGGACACTAGCTACTTTCAGACACCAGTAACAACAACCAGAGGGCTGTGATGGCCTCCAACGGTCTCTCCAGCCTTGGAGATTGCTGTACTCTCTTCCCCCAGTTAATCTCTCACACTTCAGTCAGAGTGAGCCTTCCAGTGCTAACTCTGCTGCCTTCAGAAGACAGCCCCACTCCCCGGAGTGGTGCCCAAGACACTTCAGGACCTGTTCCGCCCACTTTTCCCACCCTCCCCTGCACCATTCCATTGTTCTCTCACTGTCCCTCCCACACTGAAGGACTAAAGCGCTGCTCCCACCCTCAGGGCTTTTGTTGGTAGCTCCTCTTTCCTCACCTCTTGCTAGGACTCTGCTCAGGGACCATCTCCTCTAAGAAGCCTTTGCTGACAAGTCCCCTCACCCCTATTGAAGTGGGTTCACCTACTGTGCTTCATTTGGTCCTCAGAACACTGCTGTCATCTGTCCATGAATTATCTCCACACGTGAAGATACTGAGAGTACTTGATTAGTCTGATTTTGTTGGAAGAATAACAATAGAGCTAGTATTCAGCGCCACCATCTGGTTTCATTATTCATGCCTTTGGAATTTGGGCATTTTAATGGTTGAAATTTGGTCAACATCTTCTCTGTCTGGAAATCTCTTTTCCAGATTTTGTCTGGCATTTCAATTCCCTGCTTCAAACTCACCAATTCTGCGAGCCTTGGTGACCCCAACCTGCTGCCTTAAATGTGAGACTTGTGTCATCTGATAGGTTTCTCTTTGTCTTTCTCTTTTTTCCGATGTCTGCACTACTCTTGGAGCTCTTTAAAAGAAAGAACCATCTATGATTCATCTATCTCTCATGCTTCAGCTGGCACTGGCAGGTGAAGGTGCTGGGATCAAAACTAACCAAAATGTGGCTCCTTCAACCTGTGATCTGCTCACAAGATGGTACATGATGTGGATCATCTGGATTAGACAAATGTGCACTCTGTGTATGTGTGTGTATGTGTATGTGTGTATGTGTGTTTTGGGGGGAGGATGGTCAGACTCTTCCCACCCCCTCGTCCCACCACTGAAGATCTTGAACATCCCCTCCCCTAGGGAGGCCACAACAACACCTCTTCTGAAATGCAAGTCACAGTTGTCCCCCTCCTCCTGCCAATACGTGACCTATACCTCCATAGAGAGAAGGAAATTTGTTTTTCCCTTTTTAAAGGCTGTCAAGCCCCTTTTGAGCCTTTGTGGTAAGTACATCTCCCCAAACGCTCTATCTATAATAGAAGACAAGAACAGTAACTTCTATTCAAAATGTTGGTTTCTCCTCAAAGCCTAACTCTTTGTACAATGCAAGCCACAGTGACATGAGCGAGAGCTGCTTATTCCCTACAATCACGAGATACTGTGAGGTGAAAATTTGAACCTCTTATTGGACACTGTGTCCTTTTCTGAAATGGTTAGAATCCTTTAGCAGCTGATACTGGTGCTAAGAGTTCCGTCTCCAGGACTATACAATATGACAGGAAGAATGATTGTAAGCAATTTTGGAAATTATTTTACTAACCTGTTTCAGCCTTGATCGCTTCATCTACAAACAAAGATCCTGCCAGTGTTTTTCCGAGTAACTGTAAAGACAACATGGTAAGTGGATTGGTTACTGCCTCCAAGGAAGCTGTTTCTGGCAAATGAAGGAGCTTAGTCTTTGGCAGATTAGCTGTGATTGGTGTTTGCGGTAGATTACATTCCTGTCGCTTGTTCTTCCTCTCGTTTCATCCAGGTCACTACCAGGCATTTATGCAGTATCTTCCCACTCTGACCGCAATGTTATGACTTACTATCACCAACAGAATAAGGCAGAAGTGAGTGCGCTAGTTCAGAGACAAAACCACAAGAGTTCTTGCATATATATATATATGTGTGTGTATATATATATACATATATATATACACATATATATATACATATATATATACACATATATATATATATATATATATATATCACTTTTCCTCTTGTATTGCTTCCATGGTTATAAGGGCATGCCTGAGCTAGCCTGCCGAGCCCAGAGGAGGATGGAGAGACACATGGAGCAGAGCTGAGTCACATCTGGCAAGGCCAGGTTAGCCAACCCATAGCCAAGCTGAAATCAGCAAAGCTATACAGCCAAGTCCAGTTTAGAAGATCTTTAGGCCCTGCAGACATGTAAGAAATCAACGTTTGTTGCTTTGGCTTCCAAGGTTCTGTGGGGTTTTGATACACAAAAATAGCTATATGATAACTGGTATCATGTGCCTTATTATTCGGGGAGTCGGTAATGAAAATGGACACCAAGGACCGAGTGATCCAGAAGACCACAGGCCTCACAAACACTTGACCATAACTGTTTCTAAGTTTAGCTAGCTCCTTTTGGTATATAAATTTGCTTATACAGAGTCAGATTTTCAGGCAAGTTTTGTGATTATAGAGTTTTTCCTCTGTGATAGATGGTGTTAGAAAGAAAATGCCTGCAAAAGAGTCCCTCTCTTTATAGCAACAATTACCTCCTGTTCTCTGGTCAACTAATCAGGACTTTTCTCATTTCTAGTCGCTCCTCTTCTACCCTTCCACCCCTTGCTATTATATTTGAAGGACTACCTCATAACTGGTGTTAAATATCAGTGTTAACTAAGAGGATAAGATAACAAATACTTCTCTTATCTGATATGCACACAGCATGGATCTTACTTTCAGTCAAGAGAAATTTTTGTGAATGCATTGACTATTAGTTTCCAGCAAATAAACTTCAGATTTAATTACTGTCTTTCTTTGGTGGAAATGCTGTTATGATGGAATCCTGCCATGTCTTAGCTTTTGTTTACATAATTTTCCTCTTGTTGATACATTCCTCTGGGGTGCTCTTCAGAGCACTTAGAAGTTTATACACCATATTTATATTGATGTTTTCATTTTTATTTTACCACTGAAATCAATTCTATCTGCCTAACTCCATGGGGCTGACCGTCAATCAACCTGGACATTGGCTTAGCCTGCGAAGTTGCTGAGTGAACTTAATCAAGTTCTTTGAACTCTCTGATCCTCTGATGCCTCATTCCTAATGAGTTTAAAAAGTATGTAACCCATCAGATTGTTCTGAGTATCAACTATGCTGTAAAGCACCAACAGATGTAAAGCATTAGCACAGGGCCTATCATATAGTCACACTGAAGAAACATTAGTTTTCTCCTTCCCAGTGGAAATTTCAAAAGGGAAACTATTGAGTCTGAGAACAGAAAGAAAAGATTGAAGAAAATTGCACAGAGACTAAAGAACATGTGACACACCATCAATTGGACCAATATACATTTTGTGTGTATCCCAAAGGAGAATAAAGAGGGAATATTTGAAGAAATACAGGCGAAACTCTCCCCCCAGCCATTTGATGTAGGAAATGATATGTAAATATCCAGGAAGCTCAATGAACTCCAAGTAATATGAACTCAGCGATCCACACTGAGACCCATTATATCAAACTTTCTAAAGAGAAAGAGAAAGAGAGAATCTTGAAAAGTCAAGAAAGAGATGACATCACACACAAGGGGCATTCCTAGGATAATAGATTTCGCATTAGAAACTTAGCTTTTCAGGGGCCTTCCTTGTGGCACAAGGGGTTAAGCATCAGAACTATGAAGCGATACGTAGCTACTGCAGCATGAATTCAATCCCCAGCCAGGGAGTTACCCACATGGCACAGCAGACCTCTACTGTCTTGCCTGCTGCTCCCCTCAGCAGTGTATTTCAATCCGCCTGTTCTGCTCCTCACTCTGTCTCTGGTGAATCCTCTCACCCACCACACCTCTGGCCTGTACCCTAGTTCTTGTATGCATAAATAAAAATAAATCTTTTTTTTTTTTAAAGATTTATTTATTTATTTATACAAGCACTGGGTACAGGCAGAAGCGCGGGAGGGTGAGAGAATTCACCAGAGCCAGAGCGGGGAGCAGAACAGGCAGAAGGACTGAAGTACACTGCTGAGGGGAGCAGTGGGCGGCAGGAGAGGTCTGCGTGCCATGTGGGACCCTCGCCTGGCAGCCGGGGATCAAACCAGCGCTGCAGAAACTGCAGGCAGCTTTGCAGCCCAGCGCTCAACCACTGCGCCACTGGGGAGGCCCTAAAAATAAATCTTTAAAAAAAGAAGAGACTTGGCTTTTCTGAAGGCAGTGGGTTAAGACATTCAATATACTAAAAAAAAAAAAAAAGAAAGAAAACTGGCAACCAAGAAGCCTATATCTGGCAAAATTGTCCTTCAAAAGTATGGAAGAAATGAAGACATTGCCAGTTAAGCAAAGATGAGGGGAGTTCATACGGGGAGTTCATCACCCTTCCTTGCAAGAAATGCTGCAGGGCGAGTGGAAATGCAATAGTAACTGGAAGCCACTTGAAGAACTAAGAGCCCAACGAATGTACATATACTGAGGCAATCATGAAAATTAGCTTTCTTGTAACTATGATTTATAGTTTCACTTTTTATTTTTGGCATGACTTAAAAAACAATTATATTCAAATAAATAATTTCAGAATATTAAGTATCAGCTTCAATATTAGACTAGCTATTAGACGATGGCCCCCAAAGCATGAGAGCTGAGCAGGGCCTTTGTGGCAGCTACATGGGTGGGGACACTGATGGTCCTGAATGGCCACTTGGCCATTCAGCTCCTGTTTTGAAACCCCAAACAAGGATGGCAATTGGATCTCGGAAGTATAAAATTGATGATGTCTACTATAAAAAAATTTGTGAGGTCCTCCCTGGTGGCGCAGCGGTTGAGCGCTGGGCTGTGAAGCTGCCCGCAGCCTCTGCAGCGCCGGTTCGATCCCCGGCAGCCGGGACCCACATGGGGTGCAGACCTCTCCTGCCACCCGCTGCTCCCCTCAGCAGTGTATTTCTTTGTCAGTCTGCCTGTTCTGTTCCCTGCTCTGGCTCTGGTTAATTCTGTCACCCTCCTGCGCTTCTGACTGTACCCTGTGCTTGTATAAATAAATAAATAAATCCTTAAAAAAAAATTGTGAAAGGTATTGTTATTCCATTAAAAAAATGTTTCTCAGCCAAAAGAGTTTAGAAAATACCTATTTTTAAATGAAGTTAAACAGGTTTGAGGATTTCACCAAGCATTTACTAGCCCGATATGTATCCTGAGTGTCCAAAGCACACTCTACAGTATGTAGAATTTGTTACATTTATTTAGTTATTGACTCCCTCTCCCCACTCACCAACATATTTTGTTTTATTGCACTTTGAAGATATTGCATATTTTTTACAAGTTGAAGGTTTGTAGCAACCCTATGTCCAGCAGGGTTTGGTGCAATTTTTCTTTTCTTTTCTTTTTTTTAAAAGATTTATTTTTATTTATACTAGAACTGGGGTACAGGCCAGAGGTGTGGGGGGTGAGAGGATTCACCAGAGACAGAGCGGGGAGCAGAACAGGCAGACAGACTGAAGACACTGTTGAAGGGAGCAGCAGGAGAGACAGGAGAGGTCTGCCATGCCATGTGGGTATCTCCCTGGCCGGCTGGGCATCGAACCTGCACTGCAGGGGCTGTGGACAGCTTCACAGCGCTGCTGCGCTCAACCCACTGTACCACCAGGGAGGCCCCCTGGTGCAATTTTTCCAACAGCATGTGCTCACTTTGTGTTTTTGTTCTCTTATTATCCTTCCTAGAAATTTTGCTCAGTGTTATAGGAAATTTCCTGAATTATATCTTCCATTCTCTCTATTAAAAATTTTTAGTTAATGTTTTCAATTTTTCCCAGAAAAATTTCTGTTCTCTAAGTATAAGGTAAGAAAAATTCTGGTTTCTCTTGTGGATAGAATGTATTTTCAAGCCTCTGATTCCTTGAATTCTTGCTCCTCTGTGTGTTTTCTGCTTTCCCTCAGATATCTGTTCATGCTTAGTTGTCAATTCATTTTTAAGGATAAATAAATAGGAATGCTGTTTTATGATGTGTCTTGCCTACCTTTTACCCTCAAAATCTTGTTTATGTTTAGCTATCAGCTACGTTTTAAGGCTGAGAAATAGAAATCACAGATCATGTGAACTGGCAAGCTTCTCTCTAGTGCATTTCTTAACAAGGAGGACCTACTTTTTTAGGACGTCCATGCCTACACCCACTGGCCTGGTTCTTCACAAAGTAATTACATTTCTTTAGAGGGAAGGTTATTTTTTATTTTGCCACGGTTAAACTTGAAGTCCTGCCTCACAGGTGCCTTTTTCCCTCCCCCACCCTCTTCTGCCCCCCTCCTCCGTTCTTTAGGCTGTGGACAGTTGATGTCGGTGATAGACTAGGTGATCTGATTCCTGGATCTTAGTCCAGCAGTCTCTGTCTCCCTCTCTCTTGTTAGACAAAATCTTTCTTGGCCCGGAGTGGTCTCCATTGCCACTGTCTGGCAAGCTCAACTCTCAGCGAGCTCCTGGAGTGGTACTTGAAGGGAGACTCCCGCGTGCCTGTGCCTGCTGCTATGCCAGCCTTGTGCAAGGAGGTGAGCCATAGGGAGCAGAGGGTCATGTTTGCTCAGGTGATCACTGATTTTCTATCATCCGGGCCTTTCCCGTGTGGTTATGTCCCTTGGTAAAACTGTACCTTTTAATTCTTTGCCGGATGAATTAAATCTTCTCCCTTCTTATTGAGACCCAGACTGGACAGCCCTTTTGGGCAGCTAAAACTTTAGGCAAGTGCTATTGGATGCAGGGTCTCCTCCTACCAGTTGTGTGCTGATAATCAGACTGTGGGTAGACCAGCTGAGTTCCTGAAAGGTGGGCCACGGGATCAGACCTAAGGGAGAGTTATCAGGAAGGGAGACAGGGGTCAGCAAAATGGTTTCAGGCACTTCTAAGCACAGTGGATGTGTGGGGGTAGGTGGGGAAGTAGGTACTGGTGGTTGTAATAATTGGAAGACTGACCAGCAAATAAATGCTGATCAAAGGGTCCAGTTGTGTAAGAATCACTCCTATCTTCAAGGTCACCAGTGTCCTGAATAACTGGTATGTGAGACCCAAGAAATTGGAAGCTAGAGGGCCTGGGTATACTTGACATTATTGCAGGGGGTCTGGCACCTCAATCCTTCGCATAAAGCAACCAGAATATATTTAAAAATTCTGCTGGTTTGTGAACTCAGTGTTTCCCATTGGTTCCAGAAGAGAATCAAGGTAATCTTCAAATGGGTAGGTGCTTATTCTGAACAATAAGGATAGTGCTGACCTAGAAAGGAGTTTAAGCCAATTAGCATCATTAAATATGCAGGAAAGTCCAAACTACCCTATTCAGTGCCCACATAAGTGTTCAGTACAATGTGTTATGTGTAACTTTTTTTTTTTAAGATTTTTTTTAATTTATTTTTATACAAGAACTGGGGTACAGGCCAGATGCGTGGGAGGGTGAGAGGGGTCACCAGAGACAGAGTGGGGAACAGAACAGGCAGACTGATGAAATACACTGCTGAGGGGAGTAGCAGGTGAGACAGGAGAGGTCTGCTGCACCATGTGGGATTCTCGCCTGCCAGCCAGGATACAACCTGGGCTGCAGAGGCTGTGGACATCTTCACAGTGTGGCGCTCAACCACCTGCGCCACCAGGAAGGCCCTGTGTAACATTTTTTTGTGGTGGGAGAATATAAATCTATATAAATACTGAAATATACTTATGATAAATATACAAATATTGAATAGAAATATCTGTATTTTTTCAGACAAGCTCTAAAGGGACTACAGATTAGTTATAGATAGGTGATAGATCTCCCTAATACACTATGGATCCATTCTCTTTTTCCAGGGAATCACATTCCTGCCCCCTACCTCAGCAAACAGTCTCATTTAAGTTATATTCTCCTCTAATAGATTTACTTACTTGGGGGCATCCCTGGTGGCGCAGGGGTTAAAGACAGCACTGTCAAGGGCCTCCCCGGTGGCGCAGCGGTTGAGCGCTGGGTTGCGAAGCTGCCCGCAGCCTCTGAGTCGCCGGTTCAATCCCCGGCTGCTCCCTGGCCACCAGAGGAGGGTCCCACAGGGCGCGCAGACCTCTCCTGCCGCCCGCTGCTCCCCTCAGCAGTGTACTTCGGTCCTTCTGCCTGCTCTGCTCCCTGCTCTGGCTCTGGTGAATTCTCTCACCCTCCCGCGCTTCTGACTGTACCCAGTGCTTGTATAAATAAATAAATAAATCTTTAAAAAAAAAAAAAAAAAAAAAGACAGCACTGTCAAGCTACTGCCAGTCACTGCAGCATGAGTTCGATCTCCAGCCAGGGAGCTAGCCCACATGGCGCAGCAGAACTCTCTTACCTTGCCTGCTGCTCCTCTCAGCAGTGTATTTCAGTACATCTGCCTGTTCTCCCCACTCTCTCTGGTGAATCCTCTCACCCCCTGCACCTCTGGCTTACACCCCAGTTCTTTTATGCATAAATAAATAAATCTTTTTAAGAAAAAGTAGATCTGCTTACTTGAGCTGTGGATGTCTTGACTGGTTATCATCTGGACTGTGGGCCAGATGTTTTTCTTTCATTACATGCAAAAGCCTTCTTTTCTGAGGACTTCACAGAGTCAAGTAAAATATCCAGTTGAGGGCCTCCCTGGTGGCACAGGAATTAAGGACAGCACTAAGAAGCTGTTGCCAGCCACTGCAGCACGAGTTCAATCCCCACCTGGCCAGGGAACAGCCCACATGGCGCAGCAGACCTCTCCTGCCTCACCCGCTGCTCCCTTCAGCAGTGTATTTCGTCAGTCTGCCTGTTCTGTTCCCCACTCTGTCTCTGGTGAATCCTCTCACCCTCCCGCACATCTGGCCTGTACCCCAGTTCTTGAATGCATAAATAAATAAATCTTTACAAAAAAATATCCAGTTGAGAAGAACTAAACCCATAGTGTGGAGGAACACTGGATAGTTTACTAACAGTGAACTGAGCAAGTACGCATGTGCAGAAACTACTGTAGATGCTGTGTAAGGATATACGTCCTGGGGTTAACTGTGTGTTGTGCCTCTCTTGATACAGTGCTACCCTTATGTGCCTCTGCTTCATTTTCTCCTGCTCCTTCATGGATCTAGGTCAATTCACAATGGGCTGGTCACATCCTTCTGTAAAGGCTGATGTTCTAACTGAACAGGCATCTCCCCCGGTTGCAATTGCTTACGATTGGCCAGGAGGGTGCCTCACAGTCATCCAGCCATGTTCTGGAGATCTAGTCTGATTGCTCTGATTAGTCATGCACACAACCCAGCAAATTCTGTGACTGCTGTTGCCTGCTGCAACTGTTAAGATTAGTGTTCTTGTGCATGGACCCACCACAGTAAGATTTTGAAGACTTTCCTAACTTTTGGTAGGAAGAGGACAACTCCTGTGTTAAGTGCCACCTTGAAAAGAATTTTTACTCCTCAAAAGAATTTTTTTTTCCTGGTGACTTCCTGTAGTTCATTGCTAAATGTTATCTCTGATTACAGCACTCAGTGACAAGAAGTCCTTTTGTGACATAGAATCCTTGTCTATATCATGCCCAATTATGAAGAAACTCCTTGGAGGAAATTAGGCTCATACTGTTGCTTGAGTGTTGGCATTATTGCTTTGTGGAAACATTTTTTACTTCTTTCTAGCAGTTGCTGGAAATCCTTGGCATTCTTTGGTTTGAGGCTGAATCTTGCTAATTCCTGCCTCTGTCTTCACATATTTTTCTCTCCTCTATGTTTGTCTGTGTGTGCCTTCACAAGGCCTCCTTATAATGACACCCGTCATTGAAAGTAGAGTCAGGCAAGTCCACTCTGATTGCAATGAATTATATCTGTGAAGACCTTATTTCTAAATAAGGTCATGTGTTGAGGTTCTAGGTGAACATGAATTTTGGAGTCACACTGGTCAACCTAGTACACTGATACATCTCTGGACTATGGATTTTTTTCCCTTTCCAGTCAAGCATATCTCTGCTTTCTAACGCAGGCTCTCATAAGTAAGACAAGTGATTCCCCCAGTCTGAAATTTGGAGTTCAGAATTTGAGTACAATAACTGGGTACTGTTCTGGTACTGCTATAATTAGGTTACCTTTATCCCTCCATGAATCATTAACTTTGAAAACTGCTGGTTCAGTCTGTGACAACCAGTGATACATCATCTTTAACCAGTCTGCACCATCATAAAAAAATCACTGCTCAAGTGCTAATATATTGCTCTATGACACAAATGGTGCATCTCAAACAAACTCAGCCAATTTTAAGGATGATTTCTGGGCTGTTTAAAAAGGCTTCTGCCAGCTTTGGAAAATGTTGCTTTAGAGATTATTATTTTCTGTTTCAGGGCAAAACCATGAATTTGGACCATTCATGTTAGCTATAGTGAGCAATGCATCTCTTGTCCATAAAACTTGAACACTTGGTGTCAGAAGTGATTTTTCTGAAGTTAACTTTTCCCATACTTCGAGTTATCGGTTTCTGTCGTGCTGGTGTGCATTTCAGTTGAGGTTTTATTACATTGTGTTGGCAGTACATTATGCTTTTTACACATGGATTTGATTGAGAAATGAAACTGGAATAAGAATGAGGTAGCAGCAGCATCTGCTGCAAGACTCAACTATTGCTGTTGTCAATCAGCCTGATTGATTAAATATGGTGGTACACATTTTTATTAAAATGAAATACTTCTCTTGAAAAAGGACCATTATGCCAATAGATTATATGACTTTCCCGAAGAGTGCCTGTGGAAGAGGGCTCTTGGCAGAGCACAATAACTAGATAGCTGGATGAAACAGGAGAGTTCAGATTAGATCTGACTAGTTTTGCAAATTTAATTTTCTTTTTTTTTTTTTTTTTGGCATATGAAATAAGTGAACCAGCATTTGGGGGGTCTAAACCCCATGGCAAGATTTGGGTTTGGATCTCCAAACACTGTACCCTCATTTGCTGATGTCATGTAGTCAGTCCACTTGGTTTTAAGGCATCCAGTATGATCTAGAACTTCTGTGGAATTACAGCCAACAATTTGGTCAATTTCAGTTCCATTTCTTTAATTTTCCATTCAAATGCATGTTAGCTTGCTACCATTTTACAAATCTGAAAAACTGACATCTAAACAGAAATAAGAATGGAGATTCTTGATAATGAGGGTGGATGGATTATTCCATTGACTTGGCTCAGGACCCAGGAAACATCACCCTTCTCTGCAAAACCCTGAAATTTGGAGGAACTTCAAAGAAAGAGTGATGAAGGGCTGGTATTGAACCATTACAAGCCCAAAGAGATGAGACAGGAAATCAGGACTGTTCCCAGGAGGACAAAACAATGATTTGATTGGTCCCGTTCATTTTTATGTGGATGATTTTTTTTTTTTTTTTTTTTTTTTTTGCTGTGGTCACTCAGGTCTGCTTGGCTGGGGTTGGGTCTTCTTGGGGAGTTGATGCTGGCTCAGGTCAGCCTAAGTTCCAGGGAGCCTGTTTAATCATTCTCCCCAGCAAAATATCTCCTGTTGGAATCCATTTAGGACTATCACCCAAAGGCTTTGCATTAGTGTAAAACACAAGGTTTCAGAAGAGGGCTTTTCAGAAAAATAAGTGGGCAATAAGGAAGGAAAAACCTTTGCAGTAATTCCTTTAACTTACACAATGCTTCTGCTGCAGGGCTTGTGTCAAGACTAATCTTGCAGGATTGAGATATTTTCAGCTGTATCCAATTTAGGTTTCGGCTTCTCCTTACAGAGGGATTGCTCCTGAAACAGTCATTCTCACCGCTCTCCCAGCCCCCATTTTCTAAAACCTGTTTGTAGATTTGGGGATTGCTAACAGATTTTAAGAAGAAGAAATCTCTGAAATACCATGCAGCTAAAAGTCAAAAACAGTAACACTTGAGAACTTGCTTTTTTTTTTTTTTTTTAAATGTTTTGTCAAGGGGTGGTCCCCAGCTCTCACTCAACTTTATTCTCAGGACTCAGCTATGGAGCATGAAAACCCGAAGAAATTTGTAGTTTTAAACTTGGAGCTGCCTGTAAGGTCAAAGACCTTATTTCAGGGTATGGCCACTTTTTATCTGATTTCTTTCTCACTCTCTTGGCATCTTGGACCTTGTTAATGCCAGATCCACAAACAGAGGCCACCAGATAGATGTCAGAATCAGAATATCCAGTAAATTGTCTGTAAGATACAGTCATTGCAGTTATCTAGCCATGGGTCTGGAGTTTTGCTATTGCTGGAGGTCAGGAACAGATAGGATATCAGTAACTAGGTAGACAGCCACACTTTGAAGGTCATGCAGATATGTAGGCAAAAAGCAAACAAAAATCTGAAGTCTTGGCAGGCACATAATAGAGGTCTGTATAACATCAAACCCAACACCGAACTGTGCCCTGATTCAGACAAGTCTCCTGATCAAGAGCATGGGTATTAATCTGATCTCTAGCCCAGATTCTAATCCAGTATCTGTGCTTTTGGTAAAATGGCTTCATCTTTTTATGCATCACTTTCCTCATCTATAAAGAAAAGATGAAGTACCTAATATTAACTAAATGACACTTAATAAATTCTTAATGTGTTGTGTTGTAGTGATTGTGTTTTCCATTTCTAATATGCTCCCTTAAAATGCAAAGCAAGTATGAGTCTGAGCGTGTAAGAGCCACAAAACACATACAAAAGTGATCAGACTGGTTGTAGGACACAGTGAGAAAGAGATGGCCCATTTAGACCTAGCCCTGGTTGGACAAATGCTCTTAGAACAAAGCACTGAGTAGACCTTCACTAGTTATTGTTCTCCTCCTCTACTGCTGGTGGTTTCAAGAAGTTTTTGCTGCCTTAGTTTTGTTGTTATTGTTACAATGGTGTATTTTACTTAAAAAAGTGTGACATGCTTATGGAAAATACATACTCAAAGACGACCACTCAATAAATTTTTACAACTTTGAGTATTCTCAGTAACCAAATCAATACCAGAACATTCTAGTACCCAAAGCCCTCTTTTTGCTCCTGTCTAGTCACTATTCCTACTTTACAGGTAGCCATTATTCTGACTTACAATATTAGAGCTCAACTATGTCTCTTTTTGGTGTATATACAAAAAGTGAGTGGTGCTAGTGACCAGGAGTGGGGCCAAGTTTGCACAAGGCCAGAGAGATATAGAAAGCAATTTGATTTCAAGAAAAGGGTGGCTAAACAAGGGCTATTGAAAAGGAGCAGAAAAGGTAGGCCAAACAAAGAAGGGAGAGAGAATCAAATGGTAATCAATCAAATTGGTAGGTTCTACAATACAGTTTTAGCGTGTATATGCAAGGGGAATCTTCTGTCCTGTGAAAGACATCTTATACTTGCGATCATTAGTCTGAAATATGGTTGTTAGTGTCATTCTACAAAAAACTGGAAATGTTAAGAATTAAATTAGGGAAGTGTAGATGAAATCTAAAAAAGGATTTGGATTACTCACTTATTGCAGGATTGTGTATGTAAAGGATATATATCCCCTTATTTCTGGCCAGGGTCAAACTTCACCCACCTCAGATAGATGACAATCTATGTTGTTTTCTATTATTTTTTGGATTTGTTTCCCAAGATTTTTTGAGAGGAAATCATTGTAGTGGGTACCATGGGAAATATGAAGTTAAAGAAAATTTGCTGCTTGCTGAAAGAGAAATGCAACTACTTGCTTGGATCCTACATTTTGAATATCTACAGCTCTCTACCTGGATTTCTTTATTGAATGAAAGTTTGATCTTCGAGAGGTGGTCATGGAGTGGTCTCAGAATCCATATTTTCTCATATAGGTGACCACAGGAAAAAAAAATGTAAAAGACACGAAAAGCAACACCCTAGATGTTCTTCACAACTTATTTCATTATTGTCCATGGTACTTATAAAGGAAATGAGTTAAAATCAGGCTACGTTTTGCCTTCCACATAATAGATAGCCTATACCTTGAAATGCTATGTTTTCCATGGTTTGGACATCTAGCAAACAACAGATGGGCCTTGCATTTGCAGCCATGTATGGGTTGTGTGGCTATGGGGAGTTAACGGTACAAAGGGGGCTAGGCAGAGGGAGTTGCTATTCTGCCTCTCTGAGAGCTGGAGTGTCTCTTGCTCTGTCTGCCGGCCTGTATATAGTCCCGTCTCAGCATTAAAGGACTGCAAAATCTACCGAAGTCTCCAAATTCTCTTTTTGTCTTTGAGACCTGACAATGAACCTGGCATGGAATTGTTGCATGACAGTACTCTTCCAACACCATTGGATGAAATATAGTAGTGACACTGAAGAAACCTGACTGGAGTCACATAAGAAAGGCATTCTTCTTTCCTGTTCCCTCCACTCCTCAGTGTACACACACACACACACACACACACACACTCCTCTTGTAATAATGCACTTGTAAAACAAGCTTATCAGTGCTGGAACAGGCAGGCAATCAAACAAAAAAAGACATTTAAGGAAGGTTCCTATTTTCGACAGGACACACCTTAACTAAACTTAACAACAACTGCTCTGATGGGAAGTTATATTTCTTTGGGCTGTCAACAAGTTTTGATTCCCCCACCTCATTCTCCCAGCATTTATCTAGAAAAATTCCAATGTGATAGCATTATTTCAGCAGTTAGCTAAATAGCTAGATTAATGTAGGAAGTATTCGCCATACCCTTCTGAGTGAAAGTATAGGGTCATTTAGTTTTCTAACCAGGCCACAAACTCTAAGTAGAGGAGTACTACCACCTCCCAAAAGTAACAGATATAGAAAGAAATATCCCAAAGATTACGTCTTTGAACTGGGTTTTAAAGAATGAAATCTGTTATACTTTCCATCACAGCTGGTAT
Source organism: Talpa occidentalis (assembly GCF_014898055.3). Lineage (NCBI taxonomy): Eukaryota > Metazoa > Chordata > Mammalia > Eulipotyphla > Talpidae > Talpa > Talpa occidentalis. The sequence continues at coordinate 65,514,539 of NW_023603184.1, forward strand.
ATATATTTGTAGTTCAATACCTGGTCATTGGTTGATTGAATTGCTTTCAAAAGGCAAACACATGTACATTTAGCAGGAAGGTAATGCCCTGTATTATCTTGAAAATGAAAGGGGAAGCATGAAGAATATTCACGGCTGGTAGTAGGATTGGAAGTGCTTCATACTGAATTAAACTAAGACAGGTGAGGAGTTAAAATGGTCTCAGAGGATCAAAAAGCCAGATATCTTGGGATGGATCCAAAAATCTATTCCATGGGATTGGAGAGGGAGAAAAAGGATTGTAGTTTTGAAACAATGAAGACTGAAGAATAGCATGATATTTTTTTTTTTTCATATGTTAATAATGAATGTTTATTTACCATAGGTTTAATGCTTTTCCCTAGAGACCATTTTATTTTTTTTTTATTTTTTTTTTTAATATTAAATTTTATTTTTATATTCCCCCATACAATTGCAAACGCCCCATTCTGACCCCAATCCTTCCCCTCCCGCCCCCCACCCCCCAAAAAGTGTCTCTGGTTCATAGTTTTTTTGTTGATTTTGATTTTCACTTTCTTATATTCATTTTCCTGGTCCCTTATTTAAGTTTTCTAGATTCCTGCTATGAGTGAGACCATCCGGTATTTTCTTTTTCTTTTTGGCTTATTTCGCTGAGCATGATCCCTTCCAGTGCCATCCATGTTGCTGCAAATTGCATGTGTTTATCTTTTTTGAATGCTGAGTAATATTCCATGGTATATATGTACCACATCTTCTTGATCCAGTCATCTATTTTTGGGCATTTGGGTTGTTTCCAAAGCTTAGCTATTGTAAACAGTGCTGCTATAAACATAGGAGTGCAGGTGCTCTTTGGAATTGATGTTTCTGTGTCCTTTGGGTAAATACCTAGGAGTGGAATTGCTGGATCATATGGAAGCTCTATGTTTAGTAGGTCCAGAAATCTCCACACAGCTCTCCATAGTGGTTGGACCAGTTTGCACTCCCACCAACAGTGCACAAGAGTTCCTTTTTCTCCACATCCTCGCCAACATTTGTTGTTGCTAGTTTTTTTAATATGTGCCATTCTCACTGGTGTGAGATGGTATCTCATGGTAGTTTTGATTTGCATTTCCCTGATTACAACTGATGTTGAACATTTTTTCATATGTCTGTTGGCCATTTTCATTTCCTCTTCAGAGAAGTTTCTTTTTAGCTCTTCTGCCCATTTTTTGACTGGATTATTTTCTTTGTTGTTGCTGAGTCTCATCAGCTCTTTGCAGATTTTTGTGATCAGTCCTTTATCATTAGTGTTGGGTGCAAAAATGTTCTCCCAGTTGGTGGGGTTTCTCTTTGTTTTTGTTATTGTCTCTTTTGCTGTGCAGAAGCTCTTTAATTTGATGTAGTCCCAGCTGTTTATCTTTCTCTTCACTATCACTGCTTTGGGTGATGTGTCTGTAAAGATGTCTTTGATGTGCAAATCCCGTAGTGTTTCGCCTATATTTCCTTCTATGTATTTTATGGTTTCAGGTCTTATGTCTAGTTCTTTAATCCATTTTGAGTTGATTTTTGTGTATGGTGTGAGGTAGTGGTCAAGCTTCATTCTTTTGCATGTAGCGACCCAGTTTTCCCAGCACCATTTATTGAACAAACTTTCTTTGCTCCAATGCATAGTCTTCGCTCCTTTGTCAAAGATTAGTTGACCATAAATCTGTGGGTTTATTTCTGGATTTTCTATTCGATTCCATTGGTCTGTATGTCTGTTCTTGTTCCAATACCATGCAGTTTTGATGATTATGGCTTTGTAGTATAGTTTGAAGTCTGGGAGTGTGATGCCTCCATTTCCTTCTTTTTTTTCAGTAGAGCTTTGGCTATTCGGGGTTTTTGGTGATTCCATATGAATTTCATCAATAATTGTTCTATTTCTTTGAAGAATGCCATTGAGATTTTGATTGGAATAGCATTGAATCTGTATATTGCTTTTGGTAGGATGGCCATTTTAATAATGTTTATTCTTCCAATCCATGAGCAGGGGATGTCTTTCCATTTCTTTGTGTCTTCTTCTATTTCTTTTAACAGTGTTTTATAGTTTTCTTTGTATAGGTCCTTTACCTCTTTTGTTAGATTTATTCCCAAATATTTGATTTTTTTTGTTTCGATAATAAAAGGGGTGGTTTTTTTGATTTCTTCTTCTTCAGATTTATTGTTTGTGTATAGGAAGGCTACTGACTTTTGCGTGTTGATTTTGTATCCTGCCACTTTACTGAATTGATTGATGAGTTGAATTAGTTTTTCTGTGGAGATTTTGGGGTTCTCTATGTATATTATCATATCATCTGCAAATAGTGATAGTTTGACTTCTTCTTTTCCTATTTGGATTCCTTGGATGTCTTTCTCTTGTCTTATTGCTCTGGCTAGGACTTCCAGTATTATATTGAAAAGCAGTGGTGAGAGTGGACATCCTTGTCTTGTTCCAGATCTTAATGGAATTGCTTTCAGCTTTTCACCATTGAGAATGATACTGGCTGTTGGCTTGTCATAGATGGCCTTTATGATGTTGAGGTATGTTCCTTGTATCCCAAGAATTTCAAGGGCTTTTATCATGAATGGGTGTTGCACTTTGTCGAAAGCTTTCTCAGCATCTATTGATATTATCATATGGTTTTTATATTTCTTTTTGTTGATGTGTTGGATAACGTTGATTGATTTTCGGATGTTAAACCATCCTTGTGCCCCTGGAATGAATCCAACTTGGTCGTGGTGAATTATCTTATGGATACATTGTTGGATTCTGATAGCTAAAATTTTATTGAGGATTTTTGCATCAGTGTTCATTAGGGAGATTGGCCTATAGTTTTCCTTTTTTGTGTTGTCCTTATTCGGTTTTGGTATTAGTGTAATATTGGCTTCATAGAACGTGTTTGGTATTGTCCCTTCCTTCTCAATTTTTTGGAAGAGTTTGTGAAGGATAGGCACTAATTCGTCTCTGAATGTTTGGTAGAATTCATTTGTAAATCCATCAGGTCCTGGGCTTTTGTTTTTGGGGAGGTTTTTAATTACCATTTCAATTTCGCTGCTTGTAATTGGTCTGTTTAGGTGTTCTATTTCTTCTTTATCTAGCTTTGGGTGATTGTAGAGTTGTAGGAATTTGTCCATCTCCTCTAGATTGTTGAACTTGTTTCCATATAACTGTTCATAGTAGTTACTGATTATTCTTTTGATTTCTGCTGTGTCCGTTGTGATTTCTCCTCTTTCATTTATGATTCTGTGTATTTGTGCTTTCTCCCTTTTTTCCTTTGTGAGCCTGGCTAGGGGTTTGTCTATTTTATTTATTTTTTCAAAGAACCAGCTCTTGGTTTCATTGATCTTTTGGATTGTTTTTTTAGTTTCAATTTCATTTATTTCTGCTTTGGTTTTTATTATTTCTTTTCTTCTACTGGGTTGGGGTTTTTTTGTTGTTCTTTTTCTAGATCTTTGAGCTTCGAGATTAGGTTGTTTCTTTGAGTTCTTTCTTGTTTTTTGATGTGAGCTTCTATTGCTATATATTTTCCTCTTATTACTGCTTTTGCTGCATCCCATACATTTAGGATATTGGTGTCCTCCTTGTCATTCAATTCAAAGAATTTTTTAATTTCTTCTTTGATCTCCTCGTTAGTCCAGTGGTCTTCCAGTAGTGTGGCTTTTAATCTCCATGAGGTAGGAAAGTTCCTTGCCTTCTTTTTATGATTTATTTCTAGTTTGATGCCTTCGTGGTCAGAAAAGATGGTTGGTATGATTTCAATCTTGGTGTATCTGTTGATGTTTGTCTTGTGCCCCAGTATGTGATCGATCCTGGAGAATGATCCGTGTGCGCTTGAGAAAAATGTGTACTCCGTTTTTTTTGGGTTTAGTGTTCTATAGATGTCTGTTAAGCCCAAATGCTCTAGGTCCTTATTTAGAGCTTTAGTTTCTTTACTTATTTTTTGTCTTGTTGATCTATCCATTGTTGATAGTGGTGTGTTGAAGTCTCCCACTACATATGTGTTTTCTCTGATGTCTGTTTTCAGAGAGGACAACAGTTGTCTGATATATTTTGGTGCTCTTTCGTTTGGTGAGTATATGTTAATGAGTGTTATTTCTTCTTGAAGTATTGTCCCCTTAATCATAATGTAGTGACCATTGGGTCTCTTTTTATTTTTTTGAGTTTGAAGTCTGTTTTATCTGATATAAGTATAGCTGTTCCTGCTTTCTTTTTTGGCCCATTTGCTTGTAGGATTGTTTTCCATCCTTTGACTTTGAGCCTATTTTTATCTTTTGTAGCTAAATGTGTTTCCTGGAGACAGCAAAAGGTTGGGTTTTGTTTCTTAATCCAGGCTGCAACTCTGTGTCTTTTTATTGAAGAGTTTAGTCCATTTACATTTAGAGTTAATATTGATATGTTAGCATCTGTATTTGCCATTATGTTTGTCTTTCCTTTGATTTTATTTATTTATTCTTTTAATAACTTTTTTTTTTTTTTGGTCTTCTTTCGTTGTTATTCGTCCCTCTGAGGTTCTGGCTTTAGGATTCCTTGTAGTATTTTTTGGAGTGGGGGTTTAGTCGTAATGAAATTCCGGAGTTTCTCTTTGTCTGGGAAGGTCCATATTCTTTCTTCATGGAGGAAAGAGAGCTTTGCGGGATAGAGTATTCTTGGTTGGCATCTGTTTTCTTGGAGTCTGTTGACTATGTCCCTCCACTCTCTCCTTGCCCGTAGTGTTTCTTCAGAGAAGTCTGATGTCAGCCTGATTGGTTTTCCTTTGAATGTTATCTGTTTCTTCCCTCTTGTCAGCTTCATTATTTTTTCCTTGTCCTGGATTCTTGGGAGCTTTACTATTATGTGTCTTGCTGTGTTTTTCCTTTCGTCGTGGAAGTTTGGTGTTCTTCTTGCTTCTTGTATATCAATTTTCAGCTCCTTCTTCTCATTTGGGAAGTTCTCTTCAATTATATCCATGAATATTTTCTCTGTTCCTACATCTCTCTCCTCTCCTTCTGGAATTCCTATAACTCTTATATTTCCTTTCCTCATGGAGTCAGATAGTTCCCGAAGTCTTTCTTCATTCTTTTTCCTTCGTACTTCTCTTTCCTTTCTGTTTTGGTTCTTTTTATTTCTGTGTCTTCAAGATTACTTATTCGTTCTTCCATTTCATCTATTCTGCTTTCATTGCTTTTCCCAGAGTTCTTTAGTTCCTCCATTAATTCTTTGATCTCCTGCATTTCTCTTACTTCCCTCTTTAGGGACTCAATTTCCTTCTTCTGATCTATCACTTTTTTAATCATGGCAATTTTAAATTCTCTTTCTGGAAGGCTCAGAAGTTCTTCCAAGTTGCTGTCGTTGCAATCTGGGGAGTGGTTTTCTTTTTGTGGTGTGCTTCTTTCCTGAGGAGTTTTTAGGTTGCGTGTGGTTCTTCTACTCCCTACTGTCTGTTTTCTAATTTGTCGTATGCGTTGGGACACTGTGTTGCTCGGACTGACTGACATCTTGGGTGAACTTCTCCGCTCCCCTCTGGCTCTTCCAGGAGCCATCTCTGTCTTCTGGGGGAGCTTTCTGCTGGTTTTAGGCAGTTTTTACTGAAGAAATGTCCCTGTTCTCAAATGGCGAAGCGGGATGCAGTCCCTGCGCCTCCGGTTTCAGGCACACTCTTCTGCGCACCCGGTCTGCCCCGGACGTGGGTGCCTGCTCCCTCTGTGGGCTCAGACTGCTGGTCGGAAGGGGCCTGGCGTGGAATAACTTCCCGGCTGGCCACTGGGTCCTCCAGAAACCTTCTGCCCTTTTCAAGCAGACTTAAGAAATGTCCTGTTTTATAGGGTGTTAGTGACTTTTTTTTTTCCTGGTCGCTAGGTGGCGCCAGAGATCTCTCCTATTGTCCTTGGGGGGCTGTTTTTTGCCTCCCCCCACCCCGTGGGACAGAGAACAGAGCGGGAATGGTAGGGTACACCTCAACAGCTTTGGGGTGCTGTGTCTGCCTTGTGCCCCACCGTCGTGGAGAAACCACGCCCCGAATTTTCGTGCCCCGGGTCTCAGTTCAAAGCCCTCAGGTCCAGGACGCGGGCTGTAGCCCAGTTCAGTGGCGCGGGAATGGCGCCTTTTGCACCCGGCTCCCGTGCCTGGGCGCCTGGTTCCTGCTTACTCAGGGAGGGACCTTCACCTCAGTGAGGACCTCCGTGCGTCTCCCCGCAAGCCTAGGTCGTCTCCCCGCAAGCCTAGGTCGCAGGCGCGGGGACCTGGGCAGCCGCGATCCCGGTCTGCACTTGCTTTTCAAGCGCGCCAGGCGCGCCGCGTTTCCCGCGCAGGCTTACCGGCAGCCCGGGCTGTGTGCGCGTCTCCCGGGGTCTTTGTTCTTCTCTAATGGCGCCCGGAGCGGTTCGCTCACCGCCGCGGCGGATCCTGCAGGGTTCGCCTCAGCTCCCGTTCACGGGGTGTGGTGGCTGCAATAGTTCCTTTCCACTCACAGTCCCGCTTGCTGCGTCGTTTGTTCTTGTTGGTTGTTTTGGTTTGTTGTTTCCTCCTCTCTGCTGGTCGGAGAGTGCCGCCTCTGTGGGCGGGGGAGGGGAGCAGGGTTCTGCGCTTCCCTCCCTTCTCGTCCTCTTTTATGGCCAGTTTCTTCTTCGGGCAGTTCACTGGCGTCACCCGTTTATCTTCCGTGTCCCAGTTCTCACTGGGACCTGCCGCTTTTCCTCCCTATTCACTTTTTTTAATGGGAGATCTTACTCGCAGTGTCTCCTCGCCGCCATGTTGCTCCGCCCCCCCATATTTTTTTTTTTTTTTAAACCTTTTTTTTTTTTTATAGAGGCATGTTTTATTTATTTATTTATTTGTTTGTTTGTTTTGTTTATACATGCACTGGGTACAGTCAGAAGCGCGGGAGGGTGAGAGAATTCACCAGAGCCAGAGCAGGGAGCAGAGCAGGCAGAAGGACCGAAGTACACTGCTGAGGGGAGCAGCGGGCGGCAGGAGAGGTCTGCGCGCCATGTGGGACCCTCCTCCGGTGGCCGGGGAGCAGCCGGGGATCGAACCGGCGCTGCAGAGGCCGCGGGCAGCTTCGCAACCCAGCGCTCAACCACTGCGCCACCGGGGAGGCCCTGAATAGCATGATATTTTAAAACATTTATTCAAACACTTAAAACAAAAGATGCAACAAAAAAAGAAATGGCCCTTGTCCACAGGTAACTTACAGTCTGATGGTAGAGATAGATGCAAAAGCATAAAGATTAGAATAAGACAAATGCTAAAGACTTGCCACTAATCCCATCTGTCCTTAGGTAAGGAAAGGCTTCCTTTAGGGGTTGGCCAGGCAGAGGATGTAAAATGAATTTCCTGAAAGAGAAAATTACATGTGTATGAAAGAATATGACAAGTTTAGGCAGTGTCCTTAACTGTGACCACATAGAAGGACCACCTGAGGGACTTTATAATTACCGATCAATTTCTACTTCTTGTTATGATTGAATATCCCAGTGAAGATAAATATTAGAGCATTATAAAATGAAAAATCAAAAGAACTTCAATTCCTTGAAGGCATTAGAGAATAACCAAAGCAATCAGGATTTGTGGGGCCCAAACCTATGGAAAAGTAGAGCTCAATGTTTTCTAGAGCTTTTATTCTTAAAGTATTTTCCTATTTATAAACTAATGGGATTGAGCAGTGGGAAAGTAAGACAAAAATTGGATTTTAGGATTACTAAGGCAGCAAGGACTTAGAAGACCAACATCCTAGAGAAAAAATACATGAGCCCAATGTTTTCTCTTGCTTTCACCTTGGACAACTTTTACAAATTTGTGCAGGTCAAAATAAAGAGATTACAAAGCAACATAGAAAGTTCTGCAGTCTCACAGTTTGTGGAAAAAATTATCAGAGTTCAGGACACAACAAAAATGAGAGTACTATAAATATTAATGCTTTCAGTTGAGACCTGAGATTAAGGACAACAATAGCCAAGATTACCTTTTATAAGAAACAAAATAAAGTCTTGAATTATCTCAATTATTATCCAGACATGTAATCTTTTTTTTTTAAATAATAAATTTTATTTTTATATTCCCCCATACAATTGCAAACCCCCCATTCTGACCCCAATCCCTCCCCTCCCGCCCCCCACTCCCCAAAAAGTGTCTCTGGTTCATAGTTTTTTGTTGATTTTGATTTTCACTTTTTTATAGTTATTCATTTTCCTGGTCCCTTATTTAAGTTTTCTAGATTCCTGCTATGAGTGAGACCATCCGGTATTTTTCTTTTTCTTTTTGGCTTATTTCGCTGAGCATGATCCCTTCCAGCGCCATCCATGTTGCTGCAAATTGCATGTGTTTATCTTTTTTGAATGCTGAATAATATTCCATGGTATATATGTACCACATCTTCTTGATCCAGTCATCTATTTTTGGGCATTTGGGCTGTTTCCAAAGCTTAGCTATTGTAAATAGTGCTGCTATAAACATAGGGGTGCAGGTGTTCTTTGGAATGGATGTTTCTGTGTCCTTTGGGTAAAGACCTAGGAGTGGAATTGCTGGATCCCGTGGAAGCTCTATGTTTAGTAGGTCCAGAAATCTCCACACAGCTCTCCATAGTGGTTGGACCAGTTTGCACTCCCACCAACAGTGCAGAAGAGTTTCTTTTTCTCCACAACCTCGCCAACATTTGCTGTTGCTAGTTTTTTTAGTATGTGCCATTCTCACTGGTGTAAGATGGTATCTCATGGTAGTTTTGATTTGCATTTCCCTGATTCAGACATGTAATCTTTTTTGCTTTAACCTGCCAGCTCAAAACAAAAAACAAAAAACAAAAAAAAAACACCGTGAAGGAAGATAACATTACCAAAGTCTCTGCAATTTATTATACATACTATCCAGCATCCAATTAAAAATCACTCAACATATTGAGAGGAAAAATAATGAACAGACAATAGAAGCAGACCCATAGGAAATCCAAGTATTAAAGTTACCTGACACAATCTCTACTGTGGTTACTAGATGCAAAAAGTAGATGACAAGACAGAAAATTTCACTAAAGAACTAGGATATATAAAAAGAATTAAAAGGAATTTCTTTTTTTTTAAAGATTTATTTATTTATGCATACAAGACCTGGTGGGGTACAGACAGAGGTGTGGGGGTTGAGAGTTTTCACCAGAGACAGAGTGGGGAACAGAACAGGCAGACTGACTGAAACACACTGCTGAAGGGAACAGCGGGTGAGTCAGGAGAGGTCTGCTGCGCCATGTGGGTCACCTCCTTGGCAGGGGATCCAACTCCTAATGCAGTGGCTGTGGATAGCTTCATAGTGCTGCTTCTTAACCCCTTGTGCCACCAGGGAGGCCCCTAAAAGGAATTTCTCAAACTGAAAACTATGGTAACTGAAAAAAATTCAAAAATAGACTTAACAGAACAAGAGACAGTTTGAAAGAAATGATTAAAAAACTTAAGTGTAGTCTTATTGAAAATACAAGAATAAAACACAAAGAGAAAAAAGTTTGGAGAACACAGTAAGGAGCATAAAAGAATATGAGATATGGTGGAAAGTTCTAAGAACGTGTAAAGTGTAAAGTCAGAAAGAAGAGAGAAAATGAGAGAGAGTAATTTCTGAGTATAAATAAGCTGTGTGAACACCAGATAAGTACTAATAATATCATATTTAGAAATGATAAATATTTAAAAAGTCAAGCTGTTTAAAATAAAAGACACAGAAAAGCTTTAAAATGAGGCCATTTTAAAAAAGCCACTTTAATGGTAAAGGAACAGCAATCACACTAACAGACGACTTTTCAATAGAAATTCTGAACAAAAAAGACATTGGAAAGATACATTTATCATACTAAAAGAAAGCATCTCCCATTCTGGTATTCTATACTCAACAAATGTATTCTTCAAAAATGAAGATGCAATGAAGACTTTTTCAAAATCAAAAGTTGAGAGACACACCAGGATGAATAGGAAAAGGAGTTCTTCAGGTGAATGGAAAATAATCTCATATGGATATGCAGAAATGCAAGGGAGAAATGAAGAGCAGTATAAAAGTAAACACATGTATAAATTCAATTAATGTTTATTGTGTCAAGCCCCAAACCATGCCTTCGGAATTTAAATGTACATAAATTAATATGCATGAAAATTATAACAAAAGTGGAAATAAGAGTAAATGGGTTAAAGTATCCTAAGGTTGATGCATAATTTGGAAAATGGTAAACTTATCAGTTTATAGTAGATCCTAATATTTAATGATATGCAAAGTAACAGGACAAGAGTTTCTCAAAACATGATTCTTGGAACAACAGTATCAGCATCACCTGGAAGCTTGGGGATCCAAGCTTATTCAGGGGGATCTTTCCCTAGAACTGCTGAAAAAGAAAATATGAGTTGAAGTCCATTCTTAAAAGTCTTTCAGATGTTTCTGATACATGTCAAAGTTTGAGAATCACTGCTTTGGAATGACCTCGAAAAGAATAATAAAACACATATAACTAATAAGATAAAATAATTATAGGGGGAGATTGGAATAGTGAAAATACTGGGTTACTCTAAAAGGACTAGAAAAAGGGAAAACAAAGGATGAATGAAAAAAATGGGACAAGAAAAAAACAGAAAATAATGTAGAAGATTTAAAACAATTTAAATACAAATTCACTAAATACTCTATAGGATGAGAATCAAAAAAATGGAAAAAGTGTAAAATTTAGCAAAATGCCTATATATTTCAATATTTTACATATATATCAATATACTAAATACAAGGATAAAGAAAGATTGAAAGTTAAATGTTGGAAAAATATACTTTTCCCTGGCCATAATAAGTGAATTAGGTGGCACGGGTGTAAAGGCAGACAAACAGGATAAAGAATTCAGAAATATACCTACATGTATATGGTTCTTTGATTCGTGAAAAAGCTGAAAAGGATAGTCTTTTTAATAACCAGTTCCCAATTAATTGACTATCAATTTGGAGAAGATCTTCCTTATATCATAGACAAAAATTATTTCATGTGGATTGTAAATACAACTATGAAAGGCAAATAATAGATATTCTAGAAAATAGAATAGGGGAGTATCTTTGTTACCTTGTGTGGCAAATTTTTTTTAAATCAGATACACAATCATAGCAAAAAAGATTGATAAATTGCACTAAATTGATCACTAAAATTAAGAAATCAATGACACCAAGTGAACAGAGAAGCCAAAACATGAGAGATACTTGCAATACAGATATCCAACAAAGAACGTTTGTATAAAGTACATAGAGAGCTCCTACAACATACAAAAATAAAATCTCTCTATAAAAGAGAGAATGCTCCAAATGGCTAATAAATATGTGGAAGGGGCCTCAAAGTCATTAGCTATTGAGGAAATGATAACCACAATCTGATGCAACTACACAGTTATCAGAATGGTTAAAATATTTTTTCTTTTGTTTTCTTTTTTTTTTTATTTAAATATTTTATTTTATATAATTCTTACATCTTTTTTCATCTTTGCACAATGTATGCATTTTCATTTTGGTTATATTCCCCATACAAGTGTACCCCCCCTTATTTTGACTCTACTCCTTCCTTCCCCCTCGCCACCCCCATAGTGTGTCTCTGGTTTATAGTTGCTTGTTGATTTTGATTTTTACTTTGTATTGATTAGTCTTTTTTCTGGTCTCTTATTTAGGTTTTCTAAATTCCTGCTATGAGTGAGACCATCCGGTATTTTTCTTTTTCTTTCTGACTTATTTCGCTGAGCATGATCCCTTCTAGCTCCATCCATGTTGCTGCAAACTGCATGTGTTTATCTTTTTTTGATTGCTGAGTAATATTCCAGAATGGTTAAAATTTAAAATGAAATTCAAAGGATTAATTTTAGGAGAGTGTGGAGTAAATGGAACTTTCAAATACTGTTAGTGGGAGTGTTAACGTGTGCAGCACATTGGAAAGCTATTTGTCATTATTTAGTAAGCATGAAAAAAATATATCCTATGATTCAGCAATTTTATCCTAAGTATAAATATGCAAACATGTGGGCATCAAAAGAGAGATGGAGAAAGTTTGTGACAGCATTGTTCTTACATAGCATTCCTGAATGGAAGAACCCAGATGTCAATGAACAATAGAATTATATACATAGATAATATATTCACACAGTGGATTGCTATCTAGCAGTGGGAATAAATACATTGCTGTTATGCATATGAACACAGATGAATCTCACATGTAAATTATTAAGCAAAAGGAGTCAGGTATTGTAGAATACACACTATTCAATTTACCTGTAGTTCAAAAATAAACAAAATTTAATCTGTAGTAATAGGAGAAGTAAGAGGTTACTTACCTGGAGAATCAGGGTAATGACTTGGAGGAGACACACAGATTTCTGGGCTGCTAGTGATATTCTGTGTCCTGGTTTAGTGGTAACACAGATGTGTTTACTTTTGGGTTAACTGCCTTAAGCTTGCATGCTGGTTTATTAGGATATGATAAATACATACATGCATGCATATATATAAATATAAATATATATATATATAAATCCCAGTGGCTTACAACTCCAACACACTTCTTTATCTCCCCAATGTCTAAGTTTCATTTTTAAAATTTTTAAAATTCAGATTATAAGATCCAGTAAGGATTCATGAGATGACAGAGGGAAAGCTCCTGGAACAAAGACTAATCTGAACTGAATGCTCCATAGATATCACGTCCTTTCTCCTCCCTTTGGGGTTATATATATGCACTGTCTGACCTAGTTAGACAAAATAGTACCCATTCCTTTCTTCCTCCCCTCCCACCTACATATATCACTGGGCCATTCTTTATGAAAGGGTTTATCCTGTAGTGGGGCAGGCAGCTATCAATGCATTGGGATACAGCCGATGGCTTTTCAACAAAGTGCAGATACCTAAATGCGGAAAGAAGACCCAACCTATAACCTTGACTTTATGGAACAGGGCTACAGGCTGTACCTATATCCCAAGTGTTAAGGATCCTCTCTAGTTCCAATTTTCTTCATGGAGAGCGCCTGGCCTCTGTGATGCAGTAGATACCTGCCATTTTTCTTTTTTCAGTCTCTTGGTGTAAAGGTTGAGACAGTGATGTGGAGGGTACTCCATGCATTTGGCTGTATCCCAATTTACAGGATTAGATTTTACCTCCCTTGACTCTCCCTGCAATTCCACTTGGATCAAGTGTCCTCAGCTTCCTGACCTAAACTGCTGGAGGGTGAGTGTCAGGCAGCTGTGAAACATCTGCCACTGCATTCCACCTTCATTAGTGAGGTGGACAAAGTGATATATGTGCGATTTTTTCTAGTAGTGTGTGCGTGTTTGTGTGCACTTGTATAAAATTTCATTTTTTAAGGCCCTTCTTGGAGTCTTGGAGCTGAAAAGCAGCATAGAGTTGATGCTATCATTATTACAGTGAGACCCTCATCTTGCTCTGGCAGATATAATGTTTCCCAGGCACATAGTGTTTTTCATTTAAAGAGGCAGCCTAGAGCACATTCCAACTTGAGAGATTTTCCTTTCTGGATGATGGCTTCCTTCTCCAAGTACTTGGGAAAGTATTGCCACATTTTTACCCAAATGATTGACTTCTGGAAAAGAGCATATAAGGTTCTTGTAAAGATTTAATTTTTATGAGTTGTCTAATTCTTTTTGGATAAACAGATCACTATTTAAAGTGACTCTTGAGTGTGGAACCCTGATGGGAGCTGGACCAAGGGTGTCGAGCTCCTGTTAAATGGAGGTGCTGGTGGTGCATTGCAGCTTGTGGAGCCTGGTCCCAGAGCTTGGGACCAGAGTATACTCAGTTTGAATTCTGGCTCCATCTCTTCTTAGTTGCATGTTATTGGGTATTTAACCTCATCCCTGAAAGCAGGACTACAATTGTTGCTCTACAGGATTAAATAAGACAGTGGGCAACAGCGGTTCTTAACTGGGGCCATTTTGTTCCCTGGGGATATTTGACAATGCTAGGAGATATTCCTGCTTGTCACCTATGAAGATGTTTGTGTATACTACTGGCACTTAGTATAGAGAATCAGGGATTGCTAAACATCTTACAATGCACAAGATTGTCACCCATAATAATGAATTAATTAATAGGCCCAAGTGGTCACATATACCAGGGTTTCCCCAGCCAGCTGTGCAGAGACCAGGAAACCATGGTATGCATGACCACTCAGGCAGAGCTGCCTCTTAGCAGTTCTGTTCTCCGTCCTCTTTTCTTTGGTCCATAATTTCTTCCCCAAGGATTCACCCTGCTGAAGCCTCCTTCAATTTTTAAGTGCTCCCTCTGTTAGATTTCTCTCCTCTTTCCCATAAATGATTATTTCAGATGTTATCATTTCCACCAAACCTCATATTCCACCAGGTCTTTCCTCGCACTCTTAGCGAATGACAAACTTCTGAGATAACAGACATTTGATGAGAAATCATTCGACTTTCTGTTTTTAAACTCACCGACATACCTTGTGCTTACCTCTGACGCAGACACTGCTGTTTCCAACCTAAAGATACCCCTTTCTTTTCAGTCATTGGAGTCCTAATTTCTTTGGGTGCTAGACGCAGATGTCTTCATCTCAGATAAGTGGGTCCAGGTTTAACCTGGGGATTACTTTTAAGTCCCAATTGTAAGGTAAAGTGATGTATCAAGAAGTCTCTGGAAGACTACTAGAGAAGTTTTTTCTTTCTTTTAAGAGGGAGATCTGTGAGGAGAAACTGTGCCCTTCACTAACTCATATTTCCTGACTATGAATTGGTCATGCAAAGACGAGATGCTCAGAGGTGCTGCAGCCACCTTGCAACCATGAGACAAAGATGATGCAAATCACAGGGTGGTTAATTCTGATCCCTGCCAATGCTGAGCAGTCTAATTAATGATAACAAAATGCTATCTCCTGATTTCTGAAAATTGAATTCAAATCACAATTCTAGAGGATGTCCTATTACTTGATAGATTTTCTAACAGATACAACATCTCTTTTCATTATTGATCCAACAAAATACCTCCTGGGAACTTACTTTATCCATTTCCTTCAGGATTCTCCTCTATCATTGCCTACTTCCTCTCTTCTCTCTATATTTTTAAACTTTTTCCTTTCTATTGCCTTTTTCTCAGGAGCATTAAGACATGCTCAAGATTCTCCCATCTTAATAAAACAACATCATTCTAAAAACCCTCCCTTTCTAGGTATTTCCTTATCATTCATTTTGTCATTAAGAACTTCCTCATCAGTTCTGCCTGTAATTGCTGTCTACTCCTCTCCCTCACAGTGGCATTCTGAATTCCCCTCCTTCTACTCTATTGGAACTTGCCCAGATCTCCCAGACTTCCACTTTGCCCATTTTGTCCAATAAATGTTACTTCTCAAATTTTTGGCTTCTGTTACCCTGTACTCTCTAAGGTGGTTCTTCCCACCAGTCCAGCTGACTTCTAGTCTTTTATATCAAGAACATTTCTACTACTCACATTTTAGAGAGTTTCTGCAAACTCTCTTCCTTCTTTGCTCCTGTTTTCTGGGAAATCTCATTGGTGACCCAGCAGTCATTCATAATTCATATACTCTTAAATTTCTGTTGTTAATCCAGAATTTTCCTGACTTGGTATCCATATATTCATCTGTTCTCATGTAACTTCCACTTGGATATTTCACAAAAATCTCCAGCTTTACATATCCAAAATTAATTTCTTCATCTTCCTTCTAAGCTTTGGATCCACCAGAGACAGAGTGGGCAACAGAACAGGCAGACTGACTGAAATACACTGCTGAGGGGAGCAGCGGGTGAGTCAGGAGAGGTCTGCTGCGCCATGTGGGTGGCTCCCTGGCTGGCCAGGGATTGAAATTGTGCTGCAGAGGCTTCTGATAGTTTCACAGTGCCATACTTAACCCCTTGCGCCACCAGGGAGGCCCATCAGTCAAGCAACTTTTACTTAGCTGCCTAGGCTGGACACTTGGGAAACACTGCTGGCTTCTTTTCTTTCCTCCCCTTTTCCTAGTCTTTCATGAATGCTTTATATTTTCTAAACATCTCTCTGCTTTCCCTGGCCCCCTGTAATTTCTCCCTTAGTTAATTTTCTGTCAGTCTTTCCAAACTTGTCTTCCTATCTCTATGCTGCCCTACTCCAACCTATTTTGGGTTCTAAAATGCATATTCAATCTTGTGTGTCAGTCTCCCGCTCAAAACTATTTTGGGCTCTTACAATGTGGTCCAGACTGTCATTGTGACTAACATGGCTCTGCCTTCTGGTCACTTCTTTCTTCTACTCTCTAAGGGAGTTTAGCCCTTTCTGGACTCAATCCCTCCTGTTCAGAGCCTCCCACTCCCACCTCCTCTTCCCCACCCTAGTTTGAATGACTCTACTTGTCTCCGAAAGCTGAGATATCACCTGCCTCTAGCATGTTCCTCCTCACTTACCAGCTGGGTGGGAGTCACTTCCATGTCCCATGTCTCACTCCCACCTTGGAGAACTGAACTAACTGAATTAAAGTTATTTCTTTTGTGTCTATATCTCTATTAAACTGCAAGCTCTGTGAGGGCAGGACTTAATGTTTGACCTGTTTACCATTTGTAGATACTCACTGCATATGAGCAAAAAATCCTTAACACGTCAAGAAAGTTAGCTTCCCACTCTGAGTTTCTGAAACTTCTGTTATGATTGGATGCTTCATAATGGAGCTTGAGGGCTATTAAACACGGTCAATAGTAGCCCTGCCAGTGTCCTGGGGTCCAAAAGGAGAATGTCCCTAGCATTTGAAATAGCTTTGAGATATGTAATCCACTCCCTCTCTGCTGTATTTCAAGAGAAAGTCATAGCTGATTTTCTTCTGAATATTCACTTGTCCATTTATCTTTTCACCAAATATATGTTTGACAACCAATGGCTGACTTTGCAAGAATCACTGAGAATACATATCACAAATAGAAAATTACAAAGACTGGAGAGATTCTGGGGGTGGCGTGTCAGGAAAGGCTCTCAGAGGAAGTGATGAGCTCCTGAGAGGATAAGACCAGGATCTGGGAGATAAGAGGCCCAGGGGCAAGGTGGGAAGTGCTGTGGCAGGCATTGGAAGGGGAAGCAAGGGTTGACACCTAAGCCACAGTCTCTGCCTTTTGAAAATGTAAACGTAAGTTAACAGGGCAAGGTGGCCTTCTACAATATGATTAAGAAGCATTAAAGATCTAAGTGGATGAAATTGATTTTCTGTGCTAAAAGTATTCCTACAAGGTGAGATGACCAGGTTTGGCCTCATGCCCCAAGGTCTTCTCCTGATGAAGTGAGTTCTCCATTGTTGGAGGTATTCTAGCAGGCGCAGAGGGTCGCTTATGGATGAGATTCCGGGGCTGGCTCAGACAAATGAAAGAATGCACACACAGGGAAGAAGAGCATGTTCCAAACTTTAATTGTTACAGTCTCTTTCATGATTTTTGCTTTGCCTCACCTTGACTCCAACTCACTGTTGTAATTAAAGAGAAAGATATAGAGGGCATGCTAAGTGAAATTAGTCAGAAGCAGAAAGACAAATACTGGATGATTTCACTGATATGTGGATATACAGAAACAAAGGAACAGACAAAACCAAACAAACAACAAACCTTAAAAGCATCACTATAGAATTGAGGCTACCAGACAGGGAGGGAGAAGGTGGGAGCAAAGTGTGAGGCTCAAAGCACTGTGGTGGAAGATTATGGTGCCTTCGTTGTGGGTGTGCTATGATAACAGACATTTGAAGAGGTATAAAGACATACCTATGAATCACATATGGTGTTGTATAGCAACATTAATGCAGTAAAAAAATCATGCAGTTAAAAAAACAGAGAAAGATGTACATATAAAGGAAGTCAGCGTAAGTCGACAACATTTATTTTTTATTTTTATTTATTTTTTATTTTTTAAAGATTTATTTATTTATTTATTTATACAAGCACTGGGTACAGTCAGAAGCATGGGAGAGTGAGCGAATTCACCAGAGCCAGAGCGGGGGACAGAACAGGCAGACTGACGAAATACACTGCTGAGGGGAGCAGTGGGCGCAGGAGGAGAGGTCTGTGTGCCATGTGGAACCCTTGCCATTGGCCGGGGATCAAACCAGCGCTGCAGAAGCCATGGGCAGCTTTGCAGCCCAGCGCTCAACCACTGCGCCACCAGGGGAGGCCCAGTAGATAACATTTATATTATAAATGTTCCTAACATTTATTAAGCAAATGTAGTAAGGTATAGAAGATTGTGATATAGCCAATCACTTGTGTGTGTATATAGCTATATTAATAGATATATGGATAGATAAATAGATAGATGATAGATGTAGATATAGATATAAACTATAGTTAGAAAGTACAAAATGAATTGGTAACTTTTGCCTCTGGTGTGGGATACCGGCCAACCAATGCACAGTAATGTTATCTATTCAAAAAAATAATGAAAATCACTGTCAAGTGTGTGCCCATTTTGTAAATTAAAATGCGTTGTATCTACCAACAGAAAAAAATTTTATGGAAAAATAAAGAAAAGCAGCCTCCTAAGATTAACCAAAGTCTTTATTTTTTTGTATTTTCTAAGTTTCTACAGGAAACACATACATGGTTTTTGATTGAAAAATTGTGTTAAATGATGCTATTGAATAATGGGGAATAAAACAGATAGCAAGAGCTAAACATAAACTTAGAAAGTAGAGCTGGGAAAATCATGACAGTGAGTATTTTTGTGATCCCGGGGAGTTTCAACCTGATTGGAAAATGTTGGAGCAGGGCTTGGAAGGGACGATCTCAAGCATGGGCTCAGAGACTGACTTGGAATTCTTATGGTGAGGCTGTTTAGTGTAGGGAATGGCTTTCACTGAAGAAAGATTCCTGGGGCTGGAAAGTAGGGTAGCACCTGTGGCAAGGGGCTGGGGATGCTGGTGGAGACACAGGGCAGAGTCAAGACTGAGGCAAGATGGCAGTGACAGGGTACCAAGAGGGTCAATATCAGGGTCACTGGGTAACACGGTTTTGAAGGCACCTTTAGTTTGCAATTATAAACACAATCTCAATAGCTGGACATGGTTAGAACCTAGGAGGGGGGGGGGCTAGGTGAGTTGAGGGAAAGCTCGGGGGCAGGTGGGAGACCCAGAAGTGAGAGTTGAGAATGCACAGGGAAGAGGCAGGGGCTTAGGAAGGGCCTTGCATTGGAGTGGGGATCTTGACGATAGGGGGAGGCAGATGGCTAGTCCGGGAAAATCTGGCTTGGGTGAACTTGTGTCCCTACTGCAACAGATCACAAGGACCGTTGTCACAATGTGGAATGTGACCAAGGTGTGCCTGCCAGTCAGCAGCAGGCAAATGAAGCCGCTGTGTGCGTCACTTAATCACCACCACCTCCATGGTGGCAGCATGCCACAATTCAGGCAACACTGGCCGGGGTGGAGGTTGAACTCGATGGCCTGGGAGGTCATAGAACACATGTAGGAGCATGAGTCTGGGCAGCTACGAAAAGTCCTGTCTACCAAGAGTAGTTGAGGTATGGGGAGGACCATGGTTTCTATAAATGGAGATAACAGAAGCCAAGGACAACTGTGGAAGGTAGGGCAACCTCTAAAAATTGACTTAATGAATGAATGCGAGATGCCCCAATGTGAAGGGCTGTGGGCAGCAGAGGGAAAGACAACAAAGCCATTTTTTTTTTCTCATGGTTAGTGGAGGGGGATAGCCACTTAAGTGTAATTTATTAACATCAACTTAGCCTTCCATCCTGACCCAGAATGTGGAAAATTCCAGTTAATAAAAGGCATACCTTTCACATAGCCTGACCAGCCTCCTTGGAACTGAAGTTAAGACCTCTTAGGATTCTTAAATTTGAGGTTCTAATTTTGGTCTCTGGGATTCCATTACAGATGTGTGTTTCCCTTTCCTTTCAAATTAGGCAACAAGAAGACACACTTTTCTTTCTCCTAATTTGCCTTAGAAGAAAATGACATTTGCCTATACAGTTCTATTTTTTTCCTTTTGGTTTTTAATTATAAAAAGCTTCTAGCAGCTGATTTATTATATAGGGAACAAATTGTGTCTTTGAGACCCACTGCACTGTAATTACTTGAGTTAGCACTGCAGATATCTATGCAGGGGCCAGCAGTCAATTTTGACTCAGAATAGATAATACACGGACTGCTATTAAGTTTAATGTAGATTAATGTGAGTTGCTTCCCTTTGCACGTATGTATGCAGGTACCAATAATTAAGATTAATTTCCACTAGATAGAATGGCCTTCATTGTGCACAGTGCCAGAAAATGCTTCTTTAATAGCTGTTAATTGGATATATTTGCTTTGATGGTGAAATCCTGATTAGTCTTGTTACCCTGAAAATTCCCCTCCTTGTTCCCCCCACCTCCCTCTCATTCCTTAAAAGAAAAAGAGATTGACAGTCTCAAAGTCAGAACTTTGGAGGTGATGAACTTTTCTGAACACTCCTAGCTACACCCATCTCATGCGTTCCATTGTGAAGTGAATGACTCAGTCTTAGCTGCTTCCACTTACTGAGTGCCTACTATGTGCTAGGTACTTTATTGCCATGTTCATTATTAAAGACAATACTGTTAAGTGGAAATAACTACCCTGGTTGTAAATATGAGGAACTTGAGCTTCAACCATGTTAAAGCATTTGCCCAGATCACTGCTAGGAATTGAGTGAGGGGACCCTAGCCTGGCCTCTTCTGAGTGAATCCAGAAGGATTTCACAACTCGCCCAAAGGGACCATTCTTTTGGCACTGTGGCTCTTTCTTTCCATTTTCCTATTTTTTGAGGGCCTGAGAGCCTAAACTGAAGCACCATCTTCCCTGCCTTCTCTGCATCTCTCTAACCTGTTGTTTCCTCTCCTCCCTGTCCTAAACGATGGAAGGGCAATTAGAAAGAAAACAGAAGATGTCTGAGTTGATCAGAAGCACCTGACAAAAGTCCATTTCTTCAACATGTCCAAAAATCTCATTTATGTAGGACAAAGTTGTGATACAGTTATGGTTCAGGAATGTTCTACTTCTTTCTAGCATAAACACCCTTTTCCATTCCATTCTACAATGGGAAAGTCCTTCTTTATATCTTCATGTTTCTTTTTTTTTTTTAAAGATTTATTTATTTATGCATACATGAGTTGGGGTACAGCCAGAGATGCAGAGGGTGAGAGGATTCACCACAGACAGAGTGGGGAACAGAACAGGCAGGCTGACTGAAATACACTGCTGAGGGGAGCAGCGGGTGAGACAGGAGAGTTCTACTGCACCATGTTTGTTGCTCTATGGCAGGCCGGGAATAGAACTCGCTGCAGAGGCTGCAGACAGCTTCACAGTGCGGTGCTTAACCCCTTGTGCCACCAGGGAGGCCCAATATCTTCATATTTCTTATGCAGCCTAGGTACTCTTACACAAAACAAAAATTCCTGGTAATCATAAACCTAATTAGCTTCTATTGGCTGACTCTGACAGCAAAGTGATTTGGTTGAGAGGATCACATGAGAAGCTAAGACTCCAAGATGTGCATGGAAATCTCATTACAGTTGAAAGCTTGATGAAGTCTCTTGGATACCTGAGGTGTGATTTGGGGTGCCCAGTTTGCCACTCTTGGTGGGCTACGTGAGAAGACTTCACTGCTTGGGAGAGTAGTTGCCTCCCAATTCACTCAGCCATGAATGAATGAACTGTGTGACTCTGGTCCACTTACTCAACCACTCTGAACCCCAGTCTGCTTTCTTCCAATACCCCTGATTCCCAGGCTTTTGTTGTTGTCATTTCTTTTTTCTCAAAGAGGGACTGAGATGATCTGTGTTAAGCACTGCATTAAGGCAGGATTTGTATATTTGAAGAATACCACTTCTCTTGCCATTTCTAGGAACTGTTGCACTCCTATTGAATGTAAGGCAAAACAATGACCTTTAGGACTTTTTTTTTTCCTGGACGGGGTGGGGGGCAGGGAGGAGGATACACATTGACATCACCAAGCAGGAAAAAAAAAATTCTCCCTAGTTCTCTTTGGAGGGAATCATTCAAACCCCTCTTCATCTGTAAAATGAGAAAGTTGGACTCAGTCGTTGGAGGGCCACTGCTTTAGATCGGGCAACTTGTCATTGCACGGGCCCATCTCACAGTTTAGCATAACCTGCCTTGCCCACTAATTGGGCAAGCCACAGCACCCTCAGGCATTGCCATGACTCATTGTCACATTTCTGAGTGCCCGTAGGGAGATACCCTGCTCCCCACACCAGTTGAGAAGTCCTGGCTGAGTTCCCCAGTTCTATGGACCATTTCTCATTGGCATCCTCTGGTTCTTTTCCCAGAGTATGGGGATTTTTAATTCAGGCCTGCCTTCCTGGAAATAGCCTCTGAGCATCCCAAGACATCTATGATTAAAAGTCTGGTAGCCTTGGCTATGGAGTCCACCTTGGATTTGAATCCTACTTTGGCCATTTAGTAACAATTATAATTTGTGAATTACGAAAGTTCTTGTAACCTCAGTTTCTCAACTAAAAATGGGGAAAATAAAACCTATCTTGCAGAGAGCTGCAGGATCAATGAAATAATGTTGCACAGCAAGCAGTGCATGGTAGGTTTGCAATGAAGAGCACTGTTGTTAGGGAGCAGAGTGGTTTAGACTAGAGTAAGATGACTGAAGTTAGCTGTGAAAGAAAACTTGAGAGCATATATTGTTTCATCTTAGGACAAAGATAAGGAGTAAGAGAGTGTCTAGAGTTCCTGGATATCTTCAGAATACTTGACTTGTTCCTTCAGAAACAGTTCTGCTATAGTCAACCCAGAGAGATAGAGGTGGGGTTAGTGGTTTTTTAAACCTCAAACTGTCCGTGCTGGCTCACACTCCCTGCCATGGCATCTGAGGTGCAGGCCTGTAACAGGTGGGCGTGCTTGGGTCTCAGTTGACCTGTATCTGAGTGTGGCTCCAGTGCCCTCTGCTCAGGATTCATTTAGTAATTTTACATGAATGGATGTGCACAGACATGACTTTTTACAATAGAGGACATTATGCTAAGTGGAAGAAGTCAGGGAGAAAGGCAAACACCCTATGACTTCACTCCTGTGTGGTAGATAAAGAAATAAAATAAACAAATGAACACAACAAAACAAAAACACATTCTTGGACTATGAGAAC
The DNA here is from genome assembly GCF_014898055.3 of Talpa occidentalis. NCBI lineage: Eukaryota > Metazoa > Chordata > Mammalia > Eulipotyphla > Talpidae > Talpa > Talpa occidentalis. Next base: position 65,537,625 of record NW_023603184.1, read on the forward strand.
AAAATAGAGGTCACCAGAAGGGAGGAGGAAGGGCAGTAGGAGGGCCCAATTGTATGGTGATGGATGGAAACTAGACTTTTGGTAATGAGCATAATGTCTGATGTTGAGATACAGGTAGATAGGTTTGGACATCTAAAACCTATATAATATTATACAGCTATGTTACATCAATAATAAAACAAAAGCAAAAGAAAAAACAACCAGTATAGGGAATTCGTCTTCCTAATAAGGAGATGAGAACACTTACAAGGACTGTATATGCCAAGTTTGGCAGGAGATGTGGATTTACAGGTTTGCATGAGGACAAAGAACGTAGCCACAAAAATTGGCTTTTCAAATATTAACTTTTTGAGGCAGTGACAAGAAGTGGGGCCTGGAGGAGAGGGGCACGGATGGAGTCCACAAGATCAAACTCGGGAGATACCAACAACCCTAGAACTGGGCAACCTGGTAGAGCAAAGCCCTGGTGGTTGCGAGATGGCTGCTGTGGACTGGATGTGCGGGACAGGCCCTGCGGGCTCAGTAGGGGTTCTTAGAAACACTCGATGTAGGACTATTGAATTTAATCCCATGTTTTGGAGAATGTGGATGGTGAGAGCAGTTGGGAGACAATGAACAACATGACCTAACATCCTGGCATGGGCGTTAACTGGCCCCCAGCTGGGATACATGCTGACCTCTGGGGTCATAGGTAAAGTGGGCAATAAGCTGTTTCAATAGCTACTGAGATGAGCATTGCTCCTAGGCCTGGCGTTTCCTATATTCCATTATCAAAGGGCACTGGCAGACCTGAGGCACCTACTAGCTTTCCTGCTTAGACTGGGATATTTGAGATGGAAGGATAGATGGATGGAAGGACAGGTAGATGGAGGAAATGTGGGCAAGAGGCACAAAAGGAAGGGATGAAAGAAGAAATGAAGGTATGAAACCTGAGGTATGAAACTGGATCCATCATGCTCTTTGCAGTTCTGGGTTTCATGCTTAAGAATGGAACTGCAGAGACTGAGAAAATCCAGAAATGATGAAGAAAAAGGAGGATTCCTGAAAGAAAAAGTAATCCCACTCGTCATGACACTGAAGATGAGTTGGGATCTGTTCAGCACAAACACTGAAAAACATGCACAAAATCAACTTAGCGCATTCCTCAACCACTTGGATTTTCATGGAATAATCAAAAAGCTTCAAGAAGGTAGTTTTAACATGAATTAAAAGGAACGTTTCTTTTTATTCTATTAAATTATTATACGGAACATGAGGTGGTTATGGATTGGAATTATTACTGAGACTAATGGGTTGGGATTTACATGGAGGCAGATTCAGCTTGAAATTCATCATGAAGTGACTGTCCAGAAGCAAGGTCGACTTCCTCGTGACATCTTGAGCTTATGGCCACTGCAAATGAACCATCAGGCAGGTGGTAAAAGTAATTCCTGAAGTGAGTCAACGGTTGGACCAAAGACTTCTCAATTCTCCTTTTAATTCCTAGGTTTTATGTTTCGAGAATCAAGGAAGACTTACATAAATTCTTATGTGGCAGATCCCATTACACGTTCTTATTGGAGGCTGAAATATAGTATAATACAAATTTATGGAGTAATGTTGGGGAGAAAGGCAAGGGAGAAGAAAGATAAAAGGAAGCTACCTAACATGTATTGTGCTAGGACAGGTATTGAAGTTTATATTGTCTCACTTAACCCTCACAAATACCCTGCAAGGGAGGTGTGATTAGATGCTCAGAGAGGTTAAATGACTTGCCTGAGGCAACACAGTTCCTTAGCAGCATCATGGGTTTTTTTTTTTGGAATTTTTTTTTTTTAATAGAGGCATGTTTTTTATTTATTTATTTATTTGTTTGTTTGTTTGTTTGTTTGTTTCTACATGCACTGGGTACAGTCAGAAGCACGGGAGGGTGAGAGAATTCACCAGAGCAGAGCGGGGAGCAGAGCAGGCAGAAAGACCGAAGTACACTGCTGAGGGGAGCAGCGGGCGGCAGGAGAGGTCTGCGCGCCATGCAGAACCCTCCTCCGGTGGCCGGGGAGCAGCCGGGGATCGAACCGGCGCCACAGAGGCCGCGGGCAGCTTCGCAACCCAGCGCTCAACCGCTGTGCCACCGGGGAGGCCCAGCACCATGGGTTTTTGCCTAATCTTTCCAAAGTCTAAATCCGAGCTCTCCCTGTGATGCCATATGCTTCCTAAAAGTGCCCTGGAACTTTTAGGAACTTTTAGCACCTGGACGTCCCTAGGCACTACTGTCCAGCACGGCTCTGACTGTGAAGTAATAACCATCTTATCTTCTGAAGGGACAACCATCTTATCTTAAGGATCTCTCTCTAGGGCTGGGGTGTCTAGTGGCTAGTGAATTGGACACAGGTTGGAGGTTTCTCCCTGCTGCTCAACTGTAAAGTAGTACAACTCTCTCCCAGTCATCACCTCGACAAATGCGCCCAGGAAATCCTCGAGTAATACTTTTTTACTTATAACTCTTTGCTACAGGACTTCCTAAGTCAGGAAACAAGATTCTTACCCAGGTCAACTTTGAGTCTATCTGAGACTCAGTTACTTTTTTTAGAAGGAACGGAAAGAAGGAAAAATGAAATCCTCTCTAAAGTCTTTCAAACTGTATATTATATAAGTTAAGATAGTATATAATTTTATTTAAATTATATATGTGTAGATATATATATATATATACACTTACGTTAGTACTTAATATCTGAGTATCTACACTCATATCAGAAAGAAGTATATAATTAGCCAATAATCTTAAAACAGAAAGTAGTATAAAATCAATTGTCTGGATTTGGAGGGCATCACTGAGTGATCCTGCTATAGATTTACCTAAAATAACAGGGAAATAGTTGCTTGTTGACTTTGATTTTTACTTTATTATTATTAGTCATTTTCCACTGTGGGGGGAGCGGAGGAGGGATTAGGGTCAAAATAAGAGGGTGGCAATTGTGTGGGGAATTTAACCAAGCTGAAAATGCATACATTGTATAAAAATGAAAAATGATGTCAAAAATATATAAAATAAAATAAATTAAAAAAATACAGGGAAATAAAATTTCTTTCCTCAAAGCACCCTCAGTGGTTGGTGCAATCCTAGGAGGACTGAAGGAAATTCCCTTGGGTTGAAACAGAATCTTCTGGAAGGTGATGATGGCCTTTAGCCACGAGCTGAGCAAGTGGACTTTGGAGTCGGGCAGGTGTGGGGGGTAGGTTGGGACCTGAATCTAGTGAGCTTAGTCAGGTGAGCTCACTTCTCTGAGCCTCAGTTTCCTCACTGGAAAATCAGGGGAACAGTGTCCGTCTTGAGGTGAGACTTTGCACGTACAGTGCCCAGCAGAGATTGGTGCTCCATTGACCATGGCAGCGCTGTTCTCATCCTGGTCTGTGTGACCATCCACACCTTATCCTCAAGGACATGGCCCGTGTCTCTGTTTTTGGGGTAGCAAGTGGCATGAGGTTACAGAGAGACATTTTACAAGCATTTGGGTGAGCTGTCAGGAGCGCAGAGATGAACGTCTCTGATAGGCAACCTCTGGAAAAGCCCTTCTCATGTGCTCTTCGGCAGGCCAGCGAGGGTGCAGGGGTTTCCCCTGTCTGTGACCTCGTCCCCTGTCACCAGCCTCACCCTCCTCCTGCTGTGGCAGCCTCTGCTCCCTTCCCAGAGTGCCCTGTGGACTGGCACTCCAGTCAGCAGGGGGTTAAAACCAACATTTGCAGATAAAGAGGTAAACATATTTACATTCCTCTCTTCACACTTTATGCATATGTCATGCAGTGAATAGTTTTAGAGGTCTGTTTGTACTATCTCTCCAGAATTTTTACAGTCTGGAGGACACAAAATCTCTATAAAGTGACTTATTGAAATAGAAGCAGATTGGTAAAACCGTTTCCCTCTTATGAACTGTGAAGAATGATCCTCTAAATGAAATCAGGAAGGAACTGGACAGAATCTTGTTTAATGGTCTGACAAAATGAATCACAACGATTCCAGACATCCATCACTGCTAAAAGGGAACCACAAATGATCTGTGAACCACTATATATTGATTACCCATGTAGTACAAGTGTCGGATTTAATGTTCACACACCATAGAGAGGCGGCAGGGACAGATGGTGCCTTAACTCTTCTTTGATAGATTTTAATGGTGAAATATTGATTTCTATCTGGCCAAGGCCTGCTGTTAGGGGCCAAAGTCATTTGTTGGGTATTGCCGGACACCCAGTCGGCCCGGCGTAATCAATCATTTTTGGCAAGGCAGGTGAAAATCCGGAGAGAAGCACCTTGGAACCCAAACTGGAGCGTGATGTGTCTGAGTCCAGCCACCTAGAGAAAGAGAGAGAGGACTCTTGGAGATTGTGCTTGTAAAGAATTATTAATGATAAGACATGTTTACTGAGGAGAGTCGCAGCGAATCAGAGCTGACATGAAATAGTCTGGGAGCCTCGTGGAGAAAATGAGCCTCTTGCTAAGAGGGACTATATTTTATTTAAACATCCTTCTAAGGCTGAGAACTCAGGTAATCTGTTGTGTTACAAGCCACTGGCTGTTCTTGCCATCCAGAGAGATAACACTGAGGCGCTAATAGGAACACATCAATCACAATCAGGCTGCAATTCCAGTGGTGTCTTGTCCTCCCAGCTCCTCTTTAAGATCCTTAATAATGGTGATAACATAGTTCGGGGGGCTGCTGAGAGGGGCTCTCCCCTCTGAGGGTCATATTCATAAAGTGAATCGCTTGCCAAGTCAGCACCCAGGGGAAGGGGTCTGTGCAGGGGCTTCCCTGTGGGGAGCGGAGGAGGAGCACGATGCCTGAGAAGGGGTGGAATCCAACAGGGCAGTTTTCTGTCATCGGTTCACCCCCCCCCCACTTTCTGTGATGTCACTCCTACCTCCTTCCTAAGAAGGGGGTGTGAGTGTGTGTAATTATCAAGTAACAAGACTCATTTTCTTGGGCAGCTTATAAAACGGTCTTGAAAGCAATTCCCAAGTGGAGCTCTCCACGTGTGGAGTGATGGCTACCTCATGGCAATAGGGGCATGGATTCCCAACAAGACTGGCGGGGGATGTGGTCAGGCAGGTGGGGGTGGGGTGTCTTCTTGGCCTCTGCAGCTCTGTGTCAGCATCTGATCGTCACCTGCAAGGTCAAGCATGTTTGCCTATTTGACTCCCAGTAGACCTGAGCTACTTGAGGGTGGCAGTTGTGTCTAATTAATTGTTATATCCTTAGTTCTAGTATATGGTTTTGGGAATCACAAGGCACTCAATATTTGCATATGGCTGACTACATATATATGCAGGTGTTCGTGTGGAAAAGAAGTCAGATACGCCTTTTGAGTGTCCACATGAATGTATGTGTGTAAATACACACCTTCACAAAGGAATGAACTGACCTTATAAAGATGTGTAACATATTTCATATTGATTTGTACAATTTCCTTCTTATCAAACAGCATAGCATAATAGATTACAACCTGAACTACAGAGTCAGACCACTTGGATTTCAGTCTCCTCCACACAGCAAAGGATGACATTGAACAAAGTTTTTCAACTCTTTGTGGCTCAGTTACCTCATCTGTAAAAGGGGATAATGGTACCTATGGTTTGAGTTAGATGACATAAAGCATTTAGAATAGCACCTTATCTATAGAAAGCATAAATGTTTTATATTATATATTTATGTTTAAATTTTACATTTAACCGGGCATTAATTCAGAAATTTTCATATACAGAAATACGGCTATGTGCATGGAAATACATAAGCCTCTCTATGGTAGTTAAGAGTCACAACAATTGGGAGTGTAGGAGGGTGGAAAGTATTTTGATTCTTTGAAAATTTGTTTAGTCATGTTGGAGCTTCAATGAGTCTGTATTTGCCTGAGTGTGTTTATCTCTGCAAACCTGTTTACAGGGTGTGTGTCTTTAGCTGAACAAGTGTACACACGTTGGTACCAAATACAAAGGCACTGCAGGGCTGGACTGCCCCAACTGTGCAATCTGCCCCAGATGTGAGAGTACAGACTGCAGATTCCGCTTAGATTATCTTGCTTACCTAATGATTTTTGCTTCACTGCCTTGCTCGATTGTGTTCACCAGGACGGCAGGCTATTAAAATGTCAAGGCACATTGAATTGTTGTTATCCAGAAGAGAGACCTTTCCAATCAACCCGTGTTCTGGGGGTTGCATAAACTCAGAGAAGGCGATTGGAGAAATGTTTTATGGCTTTTTTTACATAGGTGGGGGTGAGCTGAGAGCTTGGAAGAGGGCACAGGAAGGGGGTCGAGAGGTGGGACAGGAGTTTGGGCTTTATGGCAACTGGATTGTGCTAATTAAAATGCCATCTGCTTAAACAGGTATTGGGGGCTTCTCACCTTTGCATTTCTGGGTAACTGCGATAGGGTCTTGCAGTGTGATGCTGTGGCTGAAACAGAGAAGAGGGAGGTGGCTTAGAGTGGGCAGAGGGAATCGGGTGGGCGGATGACGTGCTGAGAATCAGAGGGGAGGTACCAGGAGCCACGCTGTAAGAAATATCAAAGGATTCTGTCCCTGCCTGTCAACAAGGGCAAGAGAGAAAAACAAAGGTTTCCTTGTGACAGCGCCTCTCCCCGCTCTGCGCAGGGCCGAGCTCCCGGGTCAAGGGCGCTGGTGGGAGTTTTGGGGAGCCTCCCGGGCAGCCAGCCACGGTGCCAAGGGCGCTGCCCCTCTGGTCTGCCCGCAGCGTCAGCTGGGACAGTCTGCAGAGGTTCTTCTTTTCAAGCCGTCAAGTCTCATTTGACCAAGGATTTATTTTCCTTCGGGGAGAGAGGGAGAGCAGGGGTAAAGGACGTTCTCATAAAGTATCCAGCCATCAGAGTCGCTGAAGGCTCGGAGCAGAGGCTCCAACTTCCTCGGATTGACTTTTCCCCTTTGTTCCCATCATCTCACAAATGTTTAGTGTCCCCCGGCCACGTCTGTTTCATTTTTATTTCGAAGAGATGGCTTTGTTTTTGCTTGTGGATGGTTCTGCAGCGTGTTCCACTTGGCCCTCCCCCTGGCCTGGGCGGCCTGGACCGGCCGTGAGAGCTCAGTGGCTGCTGGCTGGGGGGGCTGACAGACCCCCAGCCTCTTCACCCTTGTCAATTTATAAGCTGGGCTTTTATTTGCATGCGTCACACACACACACACACACACACACACACACACACACACGGCGCATGAGCTACCTCCCCATCTGCCAATATTCCTGCCTCCATCCCAGTAAGTCACACCCACCCATCATTCTCAAGTTCGTCCCCTTAATCTTTCTAACCTGGTTCTTCCCTGTTAACCCAAGCCTCAGTCAGGTTTTTCTCTCAGCAGGCTGGACCCAGGTAGGGTGCCTTCCAAGGTTACATTTCCCCCTGATGGCACAAGTTCCCACTCCACCAATGTTTCTGATCCTTGAAACCTGTTTTGGATGGTTTTCTCCATCCTTTTTGGAGACACAACTTGTCCCTCAGAGCATATTCTTTCCAGATTATTTCTCCTGATGGTCCCTCCTACCCCCTCCCTATTTCCAGTTCCTGGGGTCCTCTATCTCAAATACTCGTCTTGAACATCTACAAAACTGGTCATTCATCCATTTAATCAAATATTTATTGAACATCCCCCTATTCTAAGTATTGGGGGTGTAATGGGAAGAAAACAGACTCGGTTCCTGCTCTCCAGCCCTGTGAAACATTCTCTCTGGGCTGGGTGTCATGTTGTATGTATTTCTATAATCGGGAGCATACAGATGCTTAATATGTTTTGGATGGCTGAATAAAAGAAAGAAAAAGTTCTCACCCATCCTCATGAGCTGTTTCATTATGTTAAAATACAATCTCACATGCAAGCTTGATAGAAGATTTTACTTTCTTACATTCCTGTTTGCCCATCATCTCCCTGTGTCTCCGAAGACCCTTACGAAGTAGCATTGGTCCAGTTCTAGCATCCCATTGGATTCAGTCTCAGCGAGCAGTGTCAAAGGTCACACGGCTCTCTATTGATGAAGCCAGCCCCTAACTTGACCTTGGGCCTTTGCACTCCTAGCCCGGAGCTCTCTACATGACCTTTTCCCATGCTTGCCTTGTGCTTCTAACGAGACTCCCAGGGAAACGGTATCCATGTGTTCCCAGTTTCCCTTTAGTTCTCACCTGGGTTTCCTCCTGGAGCTTCCTTGGCACAAAAGGTATTTCATAAGGGGGAGGTTCTTTTAGTGGATATTAGGATATGATTTCCTTTCTTAGCCCTACCCTCGCCAACCAATTATATCTCGGAGGCATGGTGGGCTCAAATCTGACTTAATTGGGTTTTCTGACAATTGCCAACAACTTTAAGTTCTGCGCTATGTCCATCACCCTGATCGGCTCATTTCCGTGATTCGACTTGTTTAATTAACATAAGTGGGAGGCTCTGTACTTGGGCTGAGAAGGACGGAAAGCTCCCCAAATGTTTTTTTTCAAAACAGTGCTAATGGCAGCTTTGGTTCCCTGCCAGTGACCTTAACCTCATCCACGACTAGCGTTGAAATCTTTAGTGTGTAGGTGAGGCCAGGGCTTCTGCCACAGGGGAAGGCGAAGAGGGGAGAGTGGGCAGGCTGATTCAGCCGCAAAAAGGGCTGCTCTGCCTCCCTGTGTGCACTGCAGACAGCAAGAGCTCCGTCACGTAACAGCCAGGGCCCCTTGCACCTCATCTCCTTGAGTTCCAAGTGCCTTTACTATAAAATGGGAATAATGAAGACCACCTTACAAGATTGCTACAAAGCTCCAAAACAATGATTAGGAAGTAATTACAAAGTGACTAACTTTAAGTGTCTTGTCCCCTTATGTCCCTCTCTGATGAAAGCACACAGAAGCTCTTGCACATGTACACACACACACACACACACACACACACACACAGAGTCACAAGTTTCTTCACCCCAGCCAGGTCCTCTTCATTCTTTCATGTTCATCGTATCTTTTGTTAATATTCCCTTAATTCCTCTCTCCTCCAACATTTCCTTTCCTCTTGCTTCTCACATTTTGTTTCCTCTTTTCATGTTTTATACTTCTCATCAAGTTTCTCATTGATTTTGCCCCAATGAATCATGGAAGCTGGGCCCATTTTTTAGCTCCTTCCCTCCCCCAGACCACCCCTTCTTAGAGGCACTGTCCTGTTTTGTGTCATCTGCTTCTGTGTCTGTCCCCTGATAGGTCCCTGGAGGCTTAGTGAGCTGGCAAATATTAGATAGTTAAAAAGGGTTGGTGGAGGAAGGAAGAAAGGATAAAGGCAGGAAAGAAGGTGGAAAGGAAAGAAGGAAGGATTCCTTTTATGATTCAAGCTCACTCTTTGAACCTCAGTGGCTGCACATGGCCACCACTAGCCCTTACACACCCTTATCCAAAATCAAAAGAGGGGTTCCTTGCCCCAGCCAAGGCCCTGGCTTGCTGAATGGAGCAGAGGCTGGGTCTCACATGTCCTCTGCCTCCTTGGCTCCTCTGCAGGGCACCGTGCACAGCTGTAAAAGGCTCAAGGATGCCGGTGTAGGTTGCCTGGTCTGACTCACATCCCTTGAAGTGACCTGGGTTTCTGCTGTTAATGAAGCTCCTGCAGTTGACCAGCTCCCAGGCACACAGCTCCTGCTCACAGAGCTGCTGTGAAGCACAGATAGGTCCTGCTTGGGGGCAGAGTGCCTGTGCCCCATAGCAGCGTAGTCACGTGATAGTGGCTGCCACCTTCTTGGGGCTGGGGGAAAGAGCCTTCTCCCCATACTTCCCCCTCACCCCCTGTACTCTAGGCTCTCTCATTGGATGAACTTTTTTTTTAAATGACTGCAGAGATTGAGAGTTGTATGTATAACTTGTTTGATTAAGTGCCTACTTAGTAATAGTTAAAATTAGTTAATACTAGTTAAAACTAGCTAGTTACTACTATTTAAAATTAGTCCCCAGTTATAAAACTGTGCAATGTTTTTTTGCGTCCCACAAATCTCCAAAAGTTCTTCCATTTCACAGATGTGGAAATTAAGCCTCAGAGGAGAAAAAACAGTTGGTGGAGGATAATCCAGCTCTCTGAGGCCTCTTCTCCCTGGGACAGGCCCCAAGCCCTGGGATCTGTGATCTGAGGTTTCCCTTCGGTGCCCACCAGACCTCTTGGAAAGATCCAGGGGTGAGGTGGGAAAGGATTTCTTAGGATTGGGGGCAGATATCGTTGGAAGAACTGACTGGGCTATCATTTTCTTTGGCCAGAGTCTGGGCCATATCAAAACCACATGGATAATCTCTGTCGGAAAGTCATCTCTTTTCTTCTTGCCAAAGAACAAAACAAGAGATGAAACTCTGCGCTCCCAGGGGGCACACACATTTGGAGGCACTTCTGCTTGTATAGCCTGTAGGGATATGAAACACTTTTGTCACATTTTAGAAACAGAGAAGATGGGGGCAAAGTTATGTTTTCTTCTCTTCAAGATTCTAATAATAAAATAAAGGGTTTTTCCCCTTGATCTGCTGCCCTTTCAATAAGGCACAGCGTTCTCAAGTTACTAATTTTTCCAGAATTTCCTGAGATTTCCCTCTCTCTACTGAGAGCTGGTGTTTGCTGCAGTCTCAGGGTGAGCCGGCTGCCAAGTGACTTCTTACATACCTTTGAAAACACTCCGTTAGGTATGGCAGCATAGTAGGGGCAGGGGCAGAGGAGGTGAGCGTATGACACAGATCTACACAGAAATTGCCAGACAGACCTGAGTTCAAAACTGCCTGGCCACTCATATGGCAAATCCTCAGTCTCTCTGAGCCTATAAATGTTTGTATCTGCAAAACAGCAACAATTACAGGTATATCATTGGGCCACCCTAAGGAATGAGCACAATCACATGCGTGAAGGCACAAGACAAGATCTAGCCCATCCTGGCCTTTCGCTCCATGTTTACCACCTTCCCTCCTTGTCATCCTAGCCACCTTACCCTCACCACGACCTGTCTGACTTAGCTCCGCACAGCTGTTATGGATTCCATGCCTCATTATTAAATTCTCATTTAGATTGGTTTGTCCCACACTCCCCACTACAAATGGGGTTCCATGAGAATAAGTTACTTTGTATCTCTGCCTATAAGATAGACACCTTTGGGTGCTGCATCTGCTTTTAAGCTGGCAGCTCACAGAGAATGGTGGCTTCGTTCTACTCTTTTTATATCTCGTGATAAATGTTCCCTTGAAACACTTGTTTTTGAACCACATTTGATCACTGTAAAAGTTTGACAAGAGACAGTTTTGCTTAGTGGTTACGGGCAGTGAAAGCAGTCACTGATATGAAGTGCACACCCAGCGATGAATTGCTCAATCCCTGTGAGCCTTGGTATTTCCCTTGCGCAAAGGGGATAATGGAGACTATCTCCTAGGGTTATTTTGAGGATTACACAAAATCATGGATATAAAGAGTGAGCCCTATGGTACAGAATAAGTGCCTCATAAACTATATAACTAATATATATATATATATATAATTAACGTTACTTGTAGCTGTTATTTTTATTCTTAGTGTTATGTGAAAACCATCTATCTATCTATCTACCTATCATGCCAAATATTCCCTAGTTTTTCCATAATAATCTCCTAAGAGATTGTTCTTCAAAAAACAGTAACTCCAGGGCCTCCCTGGTGGTGCAAGGGGTTAAGCACAGTACTATGAAGCTATCCACAGTCTCTGCAGCACGAGTTCTATACCCAGCCAGGAAGCTACCCACGTGGTGCAGCAGACCTCTCCTGTCTCGCCTGCTGCTCCCCTTAGCAGTGTATTTCAGTCAGTCTGCCTGTTCTCTTCCCCATTGTCTGTGAATCCTCTCACTCCCTCCCTGCCCATACCTCTGGCCTGTACCCCAGTTCTTGCATGCATAAATGAATAAATCTTTAAAAAAAAAACAATAACTCCATACACTGATAAAAATTGTGCTGTACCACTTCAAAGAGCATTGTCCCCTCTGCAGGTTGCGGACTAAATGCATATAATTTCCTCACTTCGCTCTTAAAAGAAACTGTTTAGTGCCAGCTGACATTTAGAATTTTACCTGTACTTTGCTAAGCAAATGACTGAGTCAAATATATTAATAAAAGCAAACATCTCATTAGCCTGGAAAAGTTAGTTTACACACACAACAATCAATGTTTGTATTCTTAAAAACAAAGCAGTGATTATTCTGTCTAGCAATTCTATTAATTCTAATTAATTCTGTCTTCCTTCCTTATGTCAAAGGATACTTCAAAAACGTTCTTTTCTGTTCACTTCATAAATATTTGTTGACTCCTAGAGGGCATGAAGATCAAGAAGACATAGCTGGTCCCTGCCCTCAAAAATGTCTCATCCCGGTTGAGAGACCACCCTGGATCAATACTCTGGAAGAAGTCTACACATGAGGGATAACCAGAGGTTTCTCATTAGCCTGAAGACCAGCAGAGGAAGGGGAGGAGGGTCATGGAAAACTTTGTGGAGCAATAGAGATAACTGTGTAAGCAACACACAGGAAGGAGAAACTCATGAAGCGATGGGCAAGTGAAGGGAGGGGCGTCCACGTGACCACTGCCAGAGTCAAACAAGAAGTGTTGATAGGTTCCCTTGAGTCACAAGTCGGGAAGTGACATAATCAGTTTGAGGCTCAGTTTTTTTGTGGAGATGGAGGGTAGACTTGGACGTGGGGGACAGGGGTTCTGCTGATGCAGAAAGTTGCTTCTTGCAATGTGGTTCAGCATCTGCATTATCGGGGGTCCTGTTAGAAGTGCAGACTCTTAGTCCCCACTGTAGACCTACTGAGTCAGAATCAGCATCAAACTTTTATCAAGGTCCTGGGGTGACTTTTATCCACACTGCGTGGGAAGACTCTTGAAAAGATGGGGACTGAACTGATGTGGGGCAGTGGGATTAGACATAGAAGGGGAAGAATTTGAATCCTGTCTAAGTCTCTGGTAGTGTAACAGGGTGGGCCCCAGGGAAGGGGGATTTTCCAGATTCCCTGCCCCACCCAAAGGAGGGTGGAGCTGAGCAGGGAGAGAAGAAGCTGCAGAGGAGACTGAGGAAGAAAGCAGGATGGAGCCAGGAGGAGACCTGGAGGAGGCGCATGGAGCAGAGACTCGTGAAGAAACCGCGCTTGCCTTGTAGTTGTGGACGGGGTGACACAGATGTGGGTGAGAGACCCGTGGGGAGGTGACAATGGCAGTTTTTGTCTTGATTTTGAGTTTGCTCTTTTTCTCCCAAAATTGTCTGGTTGTTTCTGACCCTTTTCTCTGGGTCAGCCCTGGAAGATGCTTTAGACCTGTGGCAGGCTTTGGGGCCTTGCTCTGGGCCAATCCCGCTTGGCCAATACCCAAGTAGACTTTTACCCACGAGGGGACGGGTAACTTTGGGTGCTTGATTTAGAAACTAGATTCTTTGCCTTTCCTGTATTGTTTACTGATTGTATTAAAGTTCCTTCTCATTAAAGTCTCATATGTTTTGTATTGATGTGGCGGATGGCAGAACCCATTTAGAGCAGGCCCATTTGTGGGGTCTCGGGTGCCCCTCTCCCTGCCCTGTAACAGTTCCACTGAGAAGTAGAATGACTTAGCAGGGAATAATTGAAGAATTTTTGGCAATTTCTCCCTAGCTGCTGTGTAAATGTGCATTTTGTGGCATCAGATATGTAAATGAGTTAGCTGCCCAGAGTTTATTAAGAAGTCCTAAAATGTACTAAAACAGAATGTGAAAGATGAATTACTTATGCATGGCTGTGCTCAGAGAGGGTGCCAAATAAATATTGTTTGAGTAGATAATTTAAAGTAAGATGGGGTCTTCTGTGGCTTCTTCTTATAGCTTTATGTATATGTAATAGCTCCAGGGTGCGTAACTGGGGTGTTGGGTAGATAAATGGTATTGGGTCAGTTGGGTTGACAATATCTGAATCAGGGGGCAAATTGGGGGACTGTTTTTCAGAACAGTTTCATTCATTCAGACATCCATATAATGAATATTATGCATAGAGATTATATGGGAATTTAGGGATGAACCAGACAAAAGTGTAAATATGTGTCAAAAACTGAAGGCGTTGGAACCATCATGTACATGGATGCGATGAGTAGCAAGGCCTGAGTACTGAACACTTTGCCAGTATTTAGCAGCAGTCATGGTTAGTTCTTAAACACATAGGTTTGGAGCCAAAGACACTCAGATTCCAAACTCTTCTTCCTGGAGGCCCTCAGACAAGACCCGTGACCTCCTGGTGTAACAGGGTGGTCCCCAGGAAAGGGGGAGGTTCCAGCTTCCCTGCCCCACCCGAGGAGGGTGGAGCTGAGCAGGAAGAGAAGAAGCTGCAGGAAGAGACGGAGGAAGGAAGCAGGATGGAGCCAGAAGGAGACCTGGAGGAGGCACTTGGAGCCTAGAGACACGTAAAGAAACTGTGTTTGTCTTTGGGTTGTGGACTGGGTGACACAGACGTGGGTGAGACCCGTGGGGAGGTGACAATGGCAGCTTTTATCTTGATGTTGATTTTGCTCTTTTCCTTCCGGGCTTGTCCGGTTGTTTGTGACCCTTTTCTGTGGGTCCCCACTGGAAGATGCTTTAGACTTGTAGCAGGCTTTGGGGCCTTGTTCTGGGCCGATCCCATATGGATGGAGTTTTACCCACGAGGGGACGGGTAACTTTGGGTGCTTCATTTAGAAACTAGACTCTTTGCCTTACCTGTATTGTTTCCTAGTTTTATTAAAGTTCCTTCCCATTAAAGTCTCCTGTGTTTTGTGTTGATGCGGCGGATGGCAGAACCCATTTAGAATAGGCAGGTTTGCGGGGCTTGGGCTACCCCTCTCCCTGTCCTATCACACTGGTGCCCCAGGAAGACAATGCTTCTCAGGGTGGTTATTGGGGTTCAATGAGAATTATGTGCATGGAATGTTTAGTATAGGCTAGCAATCATTATCATTTGTTATATCATCCTTAACTTTGTGTTCTTGTGGGAGATACAGAGGAAATGTAAAACACCTTCTCAGCTCAAGAAATTCTCTAGCTCGTGGGTGAGAGAGAGTATGCGCACATGGGAGATAGATCATCATAACAGAAACTAAATGCAGGCAAAGGCCCATTCTGTGAAGGGGGGTGGTATTGGTGTGGTGGGGCTCTGAAGAAGGTGCTCTCCTTGTGCTGGGGTAACCTGGAAGGAGTTTTCAGGAGGGACTGTGGTTAGGGCAGGGATGTGAATGACGGGGGAGGAGTGTCCTACAGACACACGAGGACAGCAGCAATGAAACTCTACAGGTTTTTGTTACAGTTTGAGGATGGAAAGATCAGCGGTAGTCTTTTTGTGTAAAGTCCTCCTTGTGCACATAGGGAGCAAGTGAGAGGGTGGCCAGGGAGTTCTTGGTGAAGGTCACCCAAGAGGTGGGTAGCTGTGCTGGGGTCAGAACCCAGTCTCTGACTCTTGATCTAATGTCATTTCCACCTTAGCAGCAGTGCATTTGCACACAAACCACAGCATCCTTGGGGGCTTAATAGTTCCTGGGAGGGGCTAAACAGCAAGGCACAGTGCAGCAAGGAGCCTAGAAAAGAGCCTGGGGCTCTGAGTCTGGTCAAAGGTAAAATCCAACTCTGTCTTAATCAAATGGGTTCCCTGTAGCCTGGCTCTTTTAATGGTTCCTTCTGTCTCTTCCCTCTCTCTCTTTTCTCCTCAAATGTGTCCTGATGGCCTATTGTATGCAAGGTTTCACATTAAGTGTAGGAAACAATGGAGGAATTCATAGTCTAAATTCTCAAAGATCAGGAGTGAAGAGGTATTTCAATATAAAAATGAAATTCCACTTAGTTGGCAGCCTTGGTGCTGTGCTGAGAGCCTGTAGGAAAGCATGTGATGATTGATTAGCAATGTCTGCCAGGGGTGCAAGAAGAGAATAGTGGCTGCTCCCGTCTATGCATATTTCCCCAGAAACTAGTTGTGGACATTGAGAGTATGTGAGAATACTCAGAACCCTAAAAGGCTGTGTACACTAGCTCCTGTAATGATTAAAAAACAAAAGACACCAAACCAACAAGCCAAGCAAAACACTAACAAAAACATCCTTTCGAACAAGCAAACAGCTTTTCTTCCCTTAAGAACTCTTGGGGTCATAAGAGGTCTTGACTCTCCAGAGGGTAGCTGTGTACAAAGCCTTTCTGTGTGAGCCTTCAGGGGCTTTTCCTCTACTGAAACCTACTGATTTGATCATTGGGCTGTATAGAATGTATTTTAAAAGTCCCACATATCACAGGGCTTGTATATAGAAACCCCTCGCGTTGCATCTGCCTTGACTCCCACCTTCCCTTCCAGTCCTATCTTTTGGAGCAACAGGTGGTAGGCCAAGGTCTCTGCTCTTCTCCACCTGCTCCCTGCCTCCCAGCCCCCACCCTCAGGAGATCATTAAGTCAGTCTTCCCTTTGAGAAAACAACATCTGGGCCAGGGGTTAAGTCTCTGCACTATTACTCCCTGCAGCCTGAATTTAATCCCAGCCAGGGAGCTAACCCACATGGCACAGCAGACCTCTCTTGTCTTGTCCACTGCTTCCCTCAGCAGTGTATTTCAGTAGATCCACCTGTTCTGCTCCCCACACTGTCTCCGGTGAATCCTCTCAACCCCCACCCCACCTCTGGCCTATATCCACTTCTATACATAAAAAAGAGAGAGAAAGCAACATGCTGATGTTGCAGCACTTACAAAAATAGGATGAATGGCCATGACAGGGGGTGGTTCGTGGCCTGTGCCTATTCAGGCACAGGAGTCGCCTCTTTGTAAGCTGGAAGAGGAAGACCTGGGCTCACTTTGCTGAGCCTGGTTTCTCTTAGTGATTACAAGCACGTGTCTGTGAGGCTCCTGGCTGCTGGTAGCTGTCCAGCCTTGACCTGGCCACAGAGCTTTGGTGCCCGCCTTTCATAGGGGACCAACAAAATGGCTCATTAACCTGTGCGTGAATCACATCAGGAACTGGCCCAAAGCCTTGCAAATCTTAAATTCTCACTACCCACGGTGTCCTAAGAATTCCTGAGTGTGGAAGCAACATTAATATAGGAAAAACAACAAAGATGATGGATCCAGACAGATTTGAATTCGTATCTTACAAGCAATATGATTTTGGATGGGTTACTCTCTTCACCTTAGTTTCTTCATTCATAAACTGGGATGTAAGTCATTTCCTTGTGGGGAAAAATAAGTAAATGAGGACATTTGTGACAGTTAGTATTAGCTTTTCCAGAGACTCCAATAACATTGATTAAATGGATAGCAGTTACACATGCTTGCTTAAAGGTCTATAGATGTGGGGCCTCCCCGGTGGCGCAGCGGGTTGAGCACAGCCCTGTGAAGCTGTCCGCAGCCTCTGAAGCACAGGTCCGGCCAGCCAGGGAGATTCCTACATGGCGAGACAGACCTCTCCTGTCTCGCCCACTGCTCCCCTCAGCAGTGTGTTTTGTTCCGTCTGCCTGTTCTGCTCCCTGTTCTGTCTCTGGTGAATCCTCTCACCTTCCTATGCCTCTGACCTGTACCCCAGTTCTTGTATAAAAATAAATAAATCTTAAAAAAAAGCACATAGATGTGCACTCAAAGACTGGCCTGGAAACTGCTTTCTATAGAGTTCTCAGGAAATCATTTTCTCTCTGTTCACTTTTCTACCATTCCTAAAGTTTTGTCCTTATTCTCAAGGTCCAGTATGATTGCATCTATATCCATATTCTAGCATAAGACTGAGAAGCTCTCAAAAAGAAAGGACCAGCCATCCTTTTCAGATTATATCCAGATGCTTCCACGTATTCCCACTTACATCCCATTGACAGAAGCCAAGCCACAAGTCATGTGGTCACATCCAGCTGCAAGGGAGCCTGGGAAATATAGTCTTTATCCAGATAGCTGAGCAATCTACTAGCCATCTATAATTTGTGGCATAAGAGATAGAATAGAAGTGGGGTTCAAACAACTTCTGCCCCAATTTATGAAGCACTTAACACTGTGCTTGGCTAAATGATAAATCCTTCCCTCTTCCAGCTCATTGCAATGCTTGTGCTGAGAAGAGTGTGCATGTGGTTTTCTGTTTCAGTCTGGTTGCCACCAACACATCTACCCTGGTATTATTTTGGAAAAAGTCCTGGTGAATGTTTGATGAGTGTTTCTTGCTCATATGCTGACTGAATTAGCACAGTTTCCTACAAAATCAGGACCTACCCACACACCGTGGGTGCAAATGTGTTATCTACATAAAGCACTTAGAGTCTGGCACAGAAAAAGTGGATTAGGAACTACTATTTTCCATTGTGATTTTTTTCCCTGACAGTCTAGCTCTAAGCTGTGCCTTCCTCTGTAGTAGAATTTTTGTTGATCTAGATGCTAGATCTAAATGCTAGATCTTTCTTCAATAGGGACTGATCACCTATGTCCCTGCTCAGACCACAGACCTATTGTACCAGCCAAAATAATCCAGCCCTTTTCCATATTCAAACACTACACAATTTATGGCTTTATCATATAATTTATAATGTGCTTTACACCGTAATTTACTGGGAATGCTAGTAGCTGCCCAAGTGAGTTCTTTGGGGCCAGGACCATGCCAGTTTCTGCTATTCTCATAACAGATTTATTCACATTCATTTTTTTTTTTTTTTGTTCTCATGTTCACAACAGTGCCAGGCTTCCCTCAGATTTTGTGAGGTGCTAGGGGGAACAACACATCCATGTTGGAATGTGTGCGCATGTCTTTCTGACTACGCATTCTTTGGAAAGAGGTGGCAATGTGCAGTAAATGGAGTCCAGCTGTTTCTGCTGTTAGTCAGCTGGCCTGCTGTAACAAATGACCATAGACTGACTAGGTTAAACAACAAACATGTATTTCTCACAGTTCTGGATGTTGGGAAGTCCAAGACCAAGGTGCTAGCCAATTCGGTGAGACCCTTTGCAGATGGTTGCCTTCTTGCTGTGTCCCCACATGGTACAAAGACCATCTGTCTCTCCTGTGGCTCTTAAGAGGGCACTAATCACATTCATGAGGGCTCCACCCTCATGATTTAATCACCCTTCAAAGACCTCACCTCAAAGATCCCACATCTGAATACTATCACATTCAAGATTAGGGTTTTAACATGAATTAGGGGAAGTCATGAACATTCAGCCCATGGCATCTGTCCTGTAAGGCTTTTCTCTTCCCATTAGGCTTTGCCTCTGTTCCTTATCCTGCAAATTGTCCTTTGTCACACCAAGTCTCTGCTCCTAGGCTCCTATCTGAGACCTGGACCTGACTAGTTTCCATGCATCTTCTCCCAGAACTTCCTCCTCCTGCCAAACTCACCCCCTGCCACCCCCCGCAAGTCTGCCATAGTTGTGCATAGTGGAGAAGGTAACAGGCAGGAGTAGCTGATTCTGGAAGAAGAGGAGCTTAAAGTTCCATAGAGGAGGGACAGTGGCTGGGAGGAGCTCTGTCCTGTTGCTCCAGTTCTCCCCCGTGGGGTGCTGCATTAGGGTCTATGCATTTTATTTTAAATTTTTTTTCCAGTCAGTGGTGCCCCTTTCTTCTCTCAGGTGTTTCCTGTCTTTGTGCTCCCTGGTCTTTATCTCTTGAGAAGGAAGGTGCTGGGGGTGGGGTTGGGGTGGGGCTGATAGTGTCTTCTTTTCCACTTAATGCAAATACAAGTCCCAGGAGTCTGCTTTCTCAGTCTAATCTCTGATTGGGACTGGAAGACTCATTCCCAGTGCACATATCTGAGGTGAGGAGGGTGTGGTGGGTGTCGGGGGTGTGGAGGGCACAGAGGGGACATCTCCCTCTTGCAGCTAGAAGCCCTCCTTGGAGAGATCTCTTCCATCTTTGTTCTTTGGTATTGACCCTGTGTCTGCTCATCTAGAAATTTCTTCTCTTTACTACTGAATCAGAAATGATCCTTTGAGGTCACTATTTGCTACTCTGGCTATATGGAATTGCAAAGGAATAAAAGATGTGACCCCTGACCTGAAGGGGTGTCCATGAAATTGATGGGCTAACCAGACATGAGGAACATCAATGATTGAAATGCAGGGATGTGCTCGCCCCCTGCATGCAGGACACATACATAAGTCCAGACCTGCAAGGGGCAGAAGGAATGGAAAACAGCCATTAGTCCTGGTTGGGAAATCTGGGAAGACTGTCTGGAGGAGTTGTCAGAAGTTCAGACACAGCTTGAAGAAGACACTGGTCAGGATTGGCCCAAGAAGGGAGAAGGTTACATATTGCAAGTCAGACTTAAGAGTTGGTAGGCAGCCGTGCTTGGTAAAGAGTAGAAGAGCCTTGAAGCCCACACTGAGAACTGATGATGAAACTGCTTTCATTCACTCTGCTGCCCAAGTGAATTTCCATTGTCCTCCAGACCACATCTTGCTTTCACTATCAGTCCTGCCTATGCAAACCTTCTCAGAACATTTGCACAAGTTAGAAAAATTATGTTCCATCTGGGCTGACCCAGTCCTGCAGGCGCATAGTTTGGCCAGCAGATGGCACCTTTGTGTGAATTGGAAAATGATGGCATATGGCTTGGTCAGCCCAGCACTGAGTTTTAGATTCCCTCTGTGCCTTCACCAAAGCGGTGTGATGCAAGGCATAATGTACCCCATAGCACAGGATAGTCTTGTCTACACCCCCTGAGCCCCAGTCTTATTGACTGTCTTGCTATTCCCTGGACACATCAGCCTCACATAACTATAACCTTGACACATACTATTCCTTCTGCCCGGAGCTCCTGACTCCATTTTTGCAAATTCTAATTCAATCCCCAGATGAATTCATCAGCCCAAAGATTCTTCCATTGGTGTCATTTTCTGACTTTCTGAGGCAGAATGGTGATCTGTTCTTTGAGTTTCTGCATGCACAGTGGGGAGGGGTGCAGCTCATCCACCAACATATTCCAGACAGGCCTTGGCCACCCAGAGGGATCCTGGAGTGTCCATTGAGTGAGTGGGTGAACTGAGTGATATTCTTCAGTGCATCTTCCCATGTCTTCTCTCTTTTTAATACTCTTTGCCAACAAAGGGGTGAGTAGGTTAAGTACCATTAACTTCAGTGCGTAAAAAAGAAACTGATGGTATAAGAACGTCAGTGCCTGATATAAATTCCGGTCTATCTGTGCAGTGTTATCTCCTACAGGAACCCCCATCGACCCTCTTAAAAATGCCTTTACCCATGCTATGCCCACTTCCTGAATGCTTTTTCCACTATCAATTTGTCAAAGACTAACCCAAGTTGGGGACCATCTTCTCTATGAGGATGTCAAACATTTCTGGGCCAGCAAGTCTTCCAGGCACCTGTTCAGCACTTGTACTGCATTTTGCACAGAATCGGCAGCAACTGTGCTTAGGTCTCACTGCCTCTGAGAGCTGGAAGCGTCGAGTTCTGGGCTTTGTCATTGTGTCTTTGGCCATTCACATGATAAGATGCATGGCATATGCCTACTGGGTTGAAGATTGTTTGTGTGAGCTCAGTTGTACTCATTTGTTTCATGTAAGTATTTATTTACCACCTTTCACCCACTTTTTCCAGAAAAGGTTAAGACTGCTGGTATCCTTTTGAAGTTGTTAAATGAATGGGTCTCAAACTATTTCACCCTAGATGCATAATAACAAGCACATTTTGTATAATGATCCTGGATATAGACATATATATATATATGTGTGTGTGTGTGTGTATGTCTGTATGTATATATACACACACACATATATATATATACACATATATACATATTTTTCCCCTTAAACTAAACTTTTCCAAAATAAAATCTCCACAACAATGTATAACACACTGTAATGTTTTCTATTCAGTTTGACTGGCTTTTAAATATGCAGGTTTTTACCTATTAAATTGATTTCACAACCCACTAATGGGTTATGGTCCTTGGTCTGAAAAATGCTAATTGAAACCACCAAGAGGTATGATTCTGAGAATGGGCTGGCCGGTGTTGTACCCTGAAGATTCAGTCCTTGGACAGACATAGAGGATAGTGGGGTCAGTTGGAGTCAGATTGCCCTCCCAAAACATGAGCCAAGAGGTAACAATTGTCCTGGAGTATTTCCAGCTCCCTTTCTGCTCCTGTTCGGCAGCCGAGACTCTTTTGCTGGCCCCTGGATGGCCTCTCCCATTCTGAGGAGCAACAGAGGCATGCTCTCTTGCTCTTCATGCCTGTGTCACTCCTTCCATATCTCATCACTGCATCCACCTAAGACTGTGAGGATAGACGGGATATATTTTGTCCTCTTACATCCTCAGGGTTTGCGCGGTGCCTGACCAATAGGAGCTCAATGAACACTGGCTGAATAAGTGAGTGAGTGAATGAATGAATGGAGATCCAGCATCAGAGTCCTGCTGAGTGAGGAGTTTTGAGGGTTGCCAGTGCAGATGCCCTCAGGGGTCAGGCAGTTACTTTATTGCAGGAGTCTGACCAAGTAGGTGGCACCAGCCATCACATCCATGAAGCCCCGTGTCATGGCCTCTGTGGACTACCACAGAAATCATTGCGAACTAGATGGCTTAAAGTAGCAGTAATTTATTCTCTTATAGTACTGGGAGTCAGGTGTCTAAACTGAATCTTCAGGACTAAAATCAAGGGGTCAGGAGGGCTGGTTTCTTCTTGAAGCTCCAAAGTAAAATCTGTTCCTCCCCTTTTCCAGCCTTGTGGCTGCTGGTGACCCCTGGCTTGTCGCCAAATCCCTCCTATCTCTGTTTCTGTGATCATAAGCTTTCTCTTGTGTCCCCCATAGACTTCCCCTCATAAGGACCCTTGTGATTACAATCACACCAGTTTATCTAAGGCAATCTCCCTATCTCAATGTCCCTAATCATCTCTTCAAAATCCTTCTTGCCATATAAGAAACATCCTCAAACATAAATGTTTATCCTGGGGTTAGGTCCAGGAACTCTCTGGGGAATCATTCTTTGGTCTCCACAGCATGATTGAACAGAGTCAGAAGGAGGATTGGAGCTAAGAAGGACCCACGATTCTCTGGGTCCAGTCTTCTTACTGTAGACAGAGGGAAGTGAAGCCTTAGAGAGGAAGGGATTGGACTACAATGTCATGCCTGGTGAGGAGCAAGGCCAGATCACATTTCTGGTATTGCCACTTCCACAGCAATAGCTTCCCTGAGATGGCCTGTGACTCTGGTGTATTTTTCTGCAAAGTGTCCTCAACAGTGGTATCTAAAATGCCAGACAAAGATTCAGCACTTATATGTTTTCACCCAACAAGTCAGACATGTTTTCAGTTATTTTGAGGCTTTTGGAGTTGAACTAATACATGAAAAGCTGGTGTTACTTTGCACGGAGATGGTGCATCTTTAAAGTCTAAAGGATTTTTAAAGCACCCGTGAGCTGCCAGGGGCACCTTAAAATAAGTGTAGGCACTCCTTTCTCTTAATCCCATTAATTATTCATGTCTTACTTTCCATTCAAACTACTCATCTCCCAAGTACTCGATACATTTTTTTTTCCTCCTGGTTGTAATCATGCAGTTCAATAAATCCAAAGAAGGTTACAGAACCTTATGTTCAGTGGGTCCAAATCCTTTCATTTCTGCATAGGGAAGGGATTAGGAGATTTAACCTTTTCCTTCTAAATTGAACCAGTGTCAGAAACAAATTAGTTATAAAAACTAACTTTGGAAAAAGCATCAGGGAAGATGTGGTTGGTCAGTCCTGTGGGACACTCAGCTCAATGTGTTCCATGATATTTTGTGAGGGGATGTGTCCTCCTCAATGGTGTCTCTGAATATACACAGATAGTCTGAAATCTACCCTTAAGAAATCAACATAGCTTAGTCAATTTCTTTAGGCAGATAGGACGCTGTACATGCACATATATATCTTTATGAACAGATGCATGTATGTTGATGTCTACATGTGTGCATACATGGGTGCTTTTGCATGACCTTTTCAGACTAAAGCTGTCCATATATTTACTCTAAGAACTTCTGCATAAAGTAGAAGCTAACAATAATTGTTTTTCAAATACACAAAGAAGAGTGATGTAACTGGGAAGAGTTCATTATAACATGCTGAATGTGTGGAATTGTTCTCACATTCTTTTGTGATTCTAATTCTTAGGACCATCAATTGACAAGGCAGGTGCAGCCTGGAAATATCTTTTGGCAAACACCTCACATCCACACCAAGAGCAACGGGTTTTAAACAGGTGACCAGCATTCCATTGAGATGCCACCCAGAGTTGGACCTAAAATATTTGGGTTACATCCCCAAGGATAGTAGGATCAACCATGTCCCCAAGGGTGTAATTATTCCTTTGTGCATCTCATGCAACCTTAATCACTTTACTTTTATGGTGACTTTCTTTCCCACTAAATTGAAAACTCCATGTCTGACTTGTATCTTTTTCTTGAATTGAAGGACCTAGCACCCTGCACCAAACAAACACTTGTTGAATTCATGTTTCCCAATTCTGAGGTTTTTCTGTTTTATCTTTTTTTTTTTTAAGATTTATTTATTTATTTATACAAGCACTGGGGTTCAGGTTAGAGGTGCGGAAGGGTAAGAGAATCCACCAGAGACAGAGAAGGGAGCAGAACAGGTAGAAGAAGCGAAATACACTGCTGAGGGAAGCAGCAGGCGAGACAGGAGAGGTCTGCCATGCCCTGTGGGAATCTCCCCGTGTGACCAGGAAAATCGAACTGGCAACGCGGAGGCTGCAGACCGCCTCACAGCGCAGTGCTCAACCCGCTGTGCCACTGGGGAGGCCCGTTTTATCTTTTGCAGTAGCCAAAAGTTGGGACTTTCTTTAAAAGAAAATGCTAACTAAACATCCATAAGATGCTAAACATCCAGCAGATGCACCTCAATGAGGAAGGTGGTGAAAGACGAGAGGGACCGTGGGGCACAGAACTTGCTCATCAACACTAAGGTATTTCAGCCAATTGTGGACATTTGTGACTATCGAGTTAATATTTCTAGATCATTTCATTCTTTAAAATAGATTGGAAAATATTAATTTTAATGTGAAATTGGCTGGATTAGGTTTTCAAGTCACCAGTTTAAGAAATTTCCTTGGTAGAGCTACTCTGAGCAGCCAGAAGAGCAATTCTGTACATGGAATGGTCTAGACCAATAACAATTCAGTAGCTCCCTCTGTCTCCCCTTCAAAAACACACTCTTTTGTTCTCGCCTCTGGTAATCAAGTAATTCTCTTCTGTTGTTCTACATTCACGAGTAGCTCATGAATATCTTTTCTATTGAAGTGATCATTTGGGAGAATAAAATGAAATTAAACTAGACTATATTTTAGTTTGCAAATAACTTGGTCAAATTTAACAAATAATAATTACTTGCTAACTGAATTCAGGACCCAGGGATGAGTTAAACATCATTCCTGTACTTCAGTATCAGAGCTGCCCTCAAATTCAGGGGACAGAGCCTGTGACCTGACCAGCACTGCCATGATTTCAAGCACCCCCAGTGTCCCTGGGAATCTTGCTGAAGTGCCAATACTGATTCACGAGGTCTGAGGTTAGGTCTAGGATTCTGCAGTTTTAACACGCTCCAGGGTGATGCTGATACTGCTGGACTGGGTTGAGTTTTGAATAGCAAAACTTAGAAATGCTGTTCTACCCTTTTTTTTTTTTTTTGTGGAGTGAGGATCTTGGATGACTCAAAGAGTAACGCCCATGTAGAGGCCATGTCAGCTACCTTCTTGGCCATACTCTGGGTGCTGGGACCCTGACTTTCCTTCTTGAATGGCCTCAAGCCATCATTCATGACCAGCTTGGTCC
This sequence comes from Talpa occidentalis, assembly GCF_014898055.3. Lineage (NCBI taxonomy): Eukaryota > Metazoa > Chordata > Mammalia > Eulipotyphla > Talpidae > Talpa > Talpa occidentalis. The sequence goes on from NW_023603184.1 coordinate 65,563,371, forward strand.
TCTTTTCCAGATTATCCTCCCAAGGTTCAATGTATCATCCAGATGCTCACCCCTAGACTTGAGCATTGTCAGGGTTTTTTATGGAGTGCAGAGGGAACTTGACATGAGACTTAAGATGTCCACATACATGGACACAGATCCAGAAAATCTGTCCATCCATCCCTAGGGATATTGTTTCCCAATTTCTTGGGAAACCTCCAGAATAATATGAGAGCGGTAACTAAGGACCAAGTCATTCCTTTTCCTCTGGCAACACTGAAGTCTCCTCTCTTTTCTTTGCAACTTTGCCACTGGTTTTTTACTTTGGAAAAGACAGGTATCCTTGAACTTCCAAGAAAATAATCACAAAACAAGAACTGGGCCATAAATCATTGGAGGATTTCCAGATCTAATTTCAGGATTTAGATCTTCTAGATTTAAAAGGTAGTAGCTCTGAAAACATGTTCCTTAAAATCTATGAAATAACTCCAGTTTTATTTTTCACATCACTATTTCACTGATTGATTAGTTTTATAAATCTTCCTCTTTTGAAATTTTGTATCTTACATGTATAATTGTATGTTATAGAAAATTATGCATAATTATATATAATGTACTTATATACACATATATTCATTCATATATATTTTTGTAGATATGTGTATATACATTCATTCCTAGGGCAATTACCATATAGTAGTATGACATAAATTATGTTAGAAATGCAGATTCTAATTAAGTGAGTCTGAGTGGAGCCTGACATTCTGCATCTATTGTGAGCGCTCAGGTGATGCCCATGCAATAGGTTTTAATCACATTGCTTTCCTCTGAAGACCTGGGATCAGTATGAAAGAGAAATAGTATTTGACAAAAGCAGGGAATAAATGGACAATTAAGTAATTAAGTATTAATTTATAGCAGGATGCTATTTGGTAGGCTATGTAATCAGTGAATTGTGACTGGTCTTAAACTGGGAGAATTTGACCCTTTCAAGGAGATGGACACTACCCAGCTAGCCTATTAGCAGCGTAGGGCAGTGTGGCCTACTGTTGCCAGATTTTCCAACTTTTATTAACAGAGTCTAGAAATGAAATTTTTTGATTTTCCAATGTTGTCAATTAATTTACACGAAACTAACTGCCCAACTGAAACCCAACTATGTAACTAAAACCATGTGAAGACTAATGGTCTGTGAGAAGACACTCAAGGAGGGGAAAGGAGTCTCTCCAGGAGAATCTGGGTGAGCAGGAGTGGTAGACAGAGGACACCAGACCGTCAAAAGCCTTCCTGAGTCTAATTAGCACAGAAGAAGGGGGCATAGAAGTGAGTTCATTAAAAACAGGAAAGGGGAGAACTCAGAAGAAAACTTTACTTTCAAAGATGTGCTTTCAGTTGCTGTAGCTTTTTCTCTTAAAGATGATAGAGAAGTTCCTCCCCTGACAACTTAGGTTGGGGGAAAATGAGAGGAACTGGACTCATGGCTGAATCTGAACTTGATGTGATGTGTTTTCTTTTTTTAATATACAAAGTATGTTCTTTTTCAATTTAATTTCTCTCAGTGTTTGTTTTCTTTTTTTAAAGGTTTATTTATTTATGCATACAAGAGCTGGGGTAAGGCCAGAAGTGTGGGGGTGAGAGGATTCACCAGAGCAGAGTGGGGAACAGAACAGGCAGACTGACTAAAATACACTGCTGAGGGGAGCAGCGGGCAAGATAGGTGAGGTCTGCTGCACCATATGGGTTTCTCCCCGGCTGGGTATCGAACTCGTGCCTCTGCAGTGGACTGCTCCACAGTGCCGTGCTTAACTACTTGTGCCATAAGGGAGGCCCTGTGATGTGTTTTCATTCAGAGGTAGGGAGGGCTATCAGACCACATCTCTCCCCCTAAGAGTATTGCTGTTTATCAGTCTTGGGGGGTGTTTTCTGCATTCATCAGCTGAGACTGCTCTGTCTTCACTGGGGAGATTCCACGGCCACAGGTCACCTGAGTCTCTGTGGGCATTCTTTTGGGCAGGAGAATTGAAAAAGCACCCTCAAAGGAGAGCGGGAGAGACATCATCTGGTTCAAACTCATTTTTTGATATCTCACTGAAGCAAACAAAACCAAATCTTGTGAAATCGAATTTCAGTACCCCTGTCAACTTCCCCTCTGGGTTATTGAGAAGACTGAATGTGAATACATGTGAAGAGTGTTCTGTAAACCAAAAGGCATCAGGAATATGCCAGTGATTGTTGGGAGGGAGCAGAAAGCCAGTTCAACTTGAGTTTAGCTGAAATTGAACCGAGTTGGTTAAGTGACTTAACCTTTCTGGACATATTTTCTCACTTATAAAATGAGGACAGGTATAGCCTACCTCAGAGAGGGGAGCATTCAGTGAGATCATACATGTAAGTTACCCTGTAGTGTCTGGCACTTAGCTACTGCTCAATTAATGTTATGATTATTAATCCAAATGCAGTCAAACGTCTCAAAACTTATACTTTGAAATTCTTAAAATTTTATTTTAGTAATTTTCATGTCAAAAATCAGAAAAAACTGGCAAGTGAAATGGAAACAGCTAGGAGAGTCCTACATCTGGCAGTTAATGACTGATACTAGCTCTAAACACCATATTAGACTTCTTCATACATTGTCTACTTGTAAAAAATGTAATTATAGTGTTTTGCAACTTTGTTTTTAATGGACTACTCAACATATTATGAGGAAATTTCTAAAAATAATTGTATTTTTACATCATTTAAAACATTGCAAAACTCTAATGCTTGTGGGAAAATGGAATAGATGAACTTTCCCATATTATTTTCTCTAAGGGTAACTGAAAGACCTGAACATAATCTATAAAACATACATAAGAATCCTGGAAGTTGGAAAGAAAAAAGGAAAATCAGATAGAGACTTTCAGGACTGAAATAATAGCCCTGTGATGAGTCTACTGGGTTTTCTTTTGTTTTCTATGCCTCATGTTAGAAGTTGGCAACCTGGAAGCACCAGTGGGTACAGACAAAGAAGCTTATAGGAAACCTGCTCTCTCTCTCTCCAATGAGCCAGGAGAAGGGCAGTCAGCAAGACAGAAATAGAGAATAACTAGTTACCCCAACCAAATATCTTAGAAAGAACTATAACCCCACACCCATGCTTACCCTCAAAGACCAACTAGAGGGCCTAGATTGCCACCCACATGAGGCTGTAATCAGTTACCCTAATGTATGCACACATGCGCGCACGCGCTTGCACACTCAAACACACACACACACTCACTTACACACTGAAATGGTGTCAGAGAAGGCTGAGTAGAAAGGCAGGACTTCCGTCTCTACCAACTAGTAACAAATTGTCTCTGACCTAAACACCACATTGTCAGTGGAGAAAATATGGAAAGCCTGGACTTCCACTCCCACTTGGAAGTAATGAGATGCTTCTCCTCTTACCTACTGGACTCATGTCAGAGGAGGCCAGAAAATCAGAACTTTCCATATCATTCACGAGTATGAGGCTACCCTCACCACAATGTCAGTGGAGATCATTTGGGGAACTGGAAATCTCACCCAACTTAAGGATAAAAAGGAGGCCTTTCTCCCTATTGGAGATAAAGGTCAAGTGTGGAATCATTACTAGAAATAAAGAGAGTGTGTCCCTCCTTTTCCTGCTGTAGCAATGCCAGAGTAAACCAAATAAAAGAGAACATCTAAATAAGATTTAGAGGTTTATTACATAATACAAAAATATCCAAGCTTCAGTAGAAAATTACTCCTCATAACAAGAACTGGAAAGATTGCAGAGTGAGCATGAAAACTATTAATAGACACAAGCACTGAAATGGAAGAGATATGAGAATTATCTGACAAAGATTTTAGAGCAGTCATAATAAAAATTCTTCATTGAGCATTTATGAATGTGTTGGAAACCTCAACAAAGAAACAGAAGTTATGAAGAAAAAGCAAGGAAAAATTTTAGAACTGAAAGATACAATAAAAAAATTAGTTCAGTGAAAGGGTTTTGAAAGTTTGGTGAATGCTGAGAATAGAGGAATCAGTGAGTTTAAAGAAAGGATAATAGATATTACCAAATCTGAATAGCAGAAAGAAAACAGACAGAGAGAGAGAGAGTGAGAACAAGTGAGAGGCAGAGAGAGAGAGAGAGAAACAAAGGGAGAGACATACACAGAGACAGAGAGAGACAGAGACAGAGAAAGGAAGAGAGAACAGCATCTCAGAAATTTTGAGGCTGTTACAAAAGATCCACATTTATATCACTGGAGTACTGGAAGGAGAAGAAAAAAATAGGTAGGGCTGAAAAAGTCTTTGAAGAAATAATGGTTGAATCTCCCTGAATTTGACAAGAAATGTAAACCAACAGATTTAAGAAGCTGAGTGAATCCTAGACTGAATAAACACTAAGAAGTCTCTGCCAAGACATATTATAACTGAGCTTCTAGAAACCAAAATCAAAGAAAAATATCAGAAAAGCAGCCACGATGAAAGAGACACTTGTTACTGATAAGGGGGAAATAATTAGAACAGCAACTGACTTCTAATTTCTCATCAGAAACCATGATGTCAGGAGAAATAGCATTTTTTTTTTTTAGATGGTAAATGAGAAGAGCTGTCAACCCGCTGAAAAAATCCTCCAGGAATGAAGGGAAAATAAAAATATTTTGAGATGAAGAAAAGCTCAATGAACTTGTTGCCATTAGACCTACCCTAAAATGATGGCTAATGAAAGCAACCTAAGTAGAAAAAATGATAAAAGGAGGAAATCTAAAGCATCATTAAGGGAGAAAAAAATAAAAGTAAAAATAAGAGAAAATGAAATAGACTTTCCTTCTTATAAGTTTTCCAAATTAGGTTTGCTTTTGAAACATAAATTATCTATCTGATGTGGTTTATTTTTGGTTGTGGTTTTAAGTATATGTAGTAGAAGTATTTAAGACAATTATAAATGGGAGGGACAGAGAGCAAATGGAGGTAAGATTTCTACCCTTCAGACAAACTGGTAGATGTCATCACATTAGACTGTGACTGATAAGTGAAGTATAATGTAACACCTAGAATAAGCAGTCACAAAGAGATACTTTTAAGAGAATATTGATACATTAAAATAAAATTCTAGAAAATGTTCAAGTTAATCACAGAAAGGCAGAAAAAAGAAAGTAGAGAAATGAAAAAATAGAACAAGTAGAAAACAAAAGATGTTAGACTGAAGCACTAATATATTAACATATAAATTCAATGTAAGCATTCTAAAAGCATCACAGTGGATCAAAAAGCATGATTCCACTATCTGCTGTCTAAAAGAAGCTTCCCTGGTGGTGCAAGGGATTAAGCACAGTATTATGGAACTATCTACAGTGTCTGCAGCATGAATTCATTCCACACCACCCCACCCTGCCCCTGCTGGCCAGGTTGCTACCCACATGGCGCAGCAGACCTCTCCGGTCTGGCCTGCTGCTCCCCTCAGCAGTATATTTCAATCAGTCTACCTGCTGTGCTCACCACTCTATCTCTGGTGAATCCTCTCATTGCCTGTACCTCTGGCCTGCCTATAGTTCTTGTATGCATAAATAAATAAGTCTTTAAAAAAAAGAAAAGAAACTCACTGCAAATATAAAGATATAAGGAGGTTGAACGCTGAAGAATGGAGGAAGATACAAAGATTTATCAAAGAAAAGTAACAATGGTTATATTAATACTAGACAAAGTAGACTTCAGAATGTAGAAAATTGTAGAAAATTGCCAGCAACAGAAAGAAGCATTATATAATGATAAAGGGGTGAGTGTAGCAAGAAGATATAACACTTCTAAATACACGTGCAACAAGCAAAATATATAAATCCGAAATTGATAGAAATGATAGGAAAAATGAACAAATCCACAATAATATGTGGAAACATCAAAATTCCCTCTCATTGACTGATAGACAAACTAGATAGTTAGCAGGGATATAGAAGGCTCAATAATAGTATCAACTAACAGGATTAAATCGACATTGATAGAGCACTCAACAGTGTCAGAATACACATTTTTTTTCAAGCGCCCATGGAATATGTGCTAAAATTTAAAACATAAAAATGTTAAAAAATGTGTTCTCTGGGGCTTCCCCGGTGGCGCAGTGGTTGAGCGCTGGGTTGTGAAGCTGCCCGCAGCCTCTGCAGTGCCGGTTCGATCCCTGGCTGCTCCCCGGCCACCGGAGGAGGATCCCACATGGCACGCAGACCTCTCCTGCCGCCCGCTGCTCCCCTCAGCAGTGTACTTCGGTCCTTCTGCCTGCTCTGCTCCCCGCTCTGACTCTGGTGGATTCTCTCACCCTCCTGCGCTTCTGACTGTACCCAGTGCTTGTATAAACAAAACAAAACAAACAAATAAATCTTAAAAAAAAAAAAAAAGTGTTCTCTGCTCATTAAATTAGATATCATAACATAAACATAATAGGAAAATATACAAATGCTTAGAACCTAAACAACATAATTCTAAATAATCCACAAATCAAAGTCTTAATAATTTAAAAAATACAGTTAAATGAAATGGACATAAAACGTATCTAAATTTGTAAGACACAGATATCTCAATGCTGTGAAGAAATTTATGTAACTAAATACATATATTAGAGAAGAAAATCCTCAAATCAACACATAATCTCCCACTTAGAAAGGGAGTAAATTTAAACCTAAAGCAAACAGAAGGAAGGCAATAATAATGATAAGAACAGAAATCAATAAAAAAGAAAACAGAATAGGAAAAAATCAATGAAACATAGTTGATTCTTTGAAAATATAAAAAAAATTGACATAAGTGTCAAAAAAGAGAGATCACATAGCACTACAGGCCTTGAAGACATATAAAGGATAATAAGAGAGTATGATGAACAACTCTATACACCTATAGTTGGCAAATGAGATTAAATGGATCACTTCCTCAAAAAATACGAACCATCACAACTTATCGAAAATGAAATAATTTGAGTAGCCTCTTTATAACTATTATGGTAATTGATAGGTCATAATTTTAAAACTCTCATAAAAGAAATCTCCAGGCCCATATGCTTCCACTGGATAATTGTACAAAATGTTTAAAGGTAAATTAATACTAATTTAACATGATCTCTTCTAGAAAATAGAAGAAGAGGGAACATTTCCAGTTTATTTTATGAGATTAACTTTACCTTATTTCCCAAACCAGACAAATACATTACAAAACAACAACAAGAAGAACTGTAAATGAATACCTCTCATGAATATAGGCGAAACATTTTTTTTTCTAAGATTTATTTTTTATTTATACAATAGCTGGGGTACAGGCCAGAGGCTCAGGAGGGTGAGAGGATTCACCAGAGACAGAATGGGGAGCAGAACAGGCAGACGGACCCAAAGCACTGCTGAGGGGTACAGCCAGCGCAAAAGCAGAGGTCTGCAGCGCCATGTGGGAATCTCCCTGGACAGCTGGGAATTGAACCTGTGCTGCAGATGCTGCGGACAGCTTCACACCATGGTGCTCAACCTGCTGCGCCACCGGGGAGGCCCTATAGGTAAAACATTTTTAGTAAAATAATGGTGAATAGAATTCAACAATACATTAAAATAATTACACATCCTGGTCAAGTTGGCTTTGTTCCTGAAATGTTAATTGGCTTAATATTTAAAAAATCAGTCAATATAATTCACCTTATTAACAGACTGAAGAGAAAACCACATAAACCTATCCACTGATGCAGAACTGTGTTTGACAAAAATTCAACCTCTATTCATTATACAACTCTTAGAAAAATAGAAATAGAGGGAACTTCCTCAATTTGATAAAGAAAATTTATTTAGGGCCCTCCCTTGTGGCTTAGGGGTTAAGTCTTAGTGCCATCGCTGCTTTGACCTGAGTTCCATCCCTGGCCAGGGGATTGACCCACATATGGCTCAGCTAATCTCTCCTGTCTCACCTGCTGCTCCCCTTAACAGTGTATTTCAATAAATGCACCTGTTCTGCTCTCCACTCTGGCCTACATCCCAGTTCTTCTACTCATAAATAAATAAGCAAATCTTTTTTTTTTTAAAGAAAATTTATTTTAAAAACCATGAGGCTGACATTATGTTTAGTTATGCGTGACTTACTACTTGGTCCCTAAAATAGGGAATAAGATAAGAATGTCAGGTCTTACCACTCTTATACAAGATAGTACTGGGAGTCCCGGCCCGGGCAATAGAAAAAGTAAAGGAGATAAAAGCATATAGATTAGAAAGGAAGAGATAAAATGCTATCTATGTACTAATGATAGGATTATCTATGCAGAATATCCCTAGGAATATAAAGCAAACCCCCCCTTGAACTATCAATAACAAGTTCATCAAAATGATAGGATGCAAGATCAACAAACAAAAAAATCAGTTACACTTCTATATTTTACCAGTAAACACATGGAAATGGAAATAATACCATTTATAGCCATTCAAAAATTATAAATGTGCAGATGTAAACCTACAAAACATGTATATGACTTGCATGCTGAAAACTACAAAATGATAATGAAAGAAATTTCAAATAAGTGGGGAGACATACTATATTCATGCAATGAAGACTCAACATAGTAAAGGTGCCAATTCTTCCAAAATTTTTATATAGCTTTGATACAATTTCTATGAAAGCCTAGCAAGAACCTTTTTTAAAAAAAGATATATTCTTAAATATATGTGGAAATGTAGAAGAACTAGAATAACTAAGACAATTTTGAAGAAGAATCTGTCTACCCCTCTTCAAGACTTATACTTAGAGAAATCAAGACTGGTAGTGGTAGAGGAAAAGACAATGGAACAGGATAAAGAACTCAGAAATAGAACTAAATATGCTCATCACATATTTGAGAAAGGTATAGAAGCAATGGAAGAAATTAAATGAAGGAAGGGTAATTGTTTCAACAAATAGAACTGGAAACATTGACACAAAAATAAGTGCCCTAAATCTCACACATTATTAAAAAATTAACTGAAAGTTAATCATGGACTAAAAATATAAAACATAAAGCTATAAAACTGTTATTTAAAAAAGCAGGCTAGAGTCTTTGGGATCTAAAGCTAGGATTTTAGAATTAACACCAAGGCAGAATACATAAAAGAAAAAAAAATAGATGAATTGAACCTCATCAAAATAAAACATTTCTGTTCCATGAACAATCCTATTAAGGTGATGAAAAGATAAGCTAAAGTGAGAGAAAATATTTACAAACCACATTTCCAAGAAAGGATTAGTATATAGAATATATAAAGAACTTTTAAAACTGATTAGTAAAAAATAAGCAATCGAATTAAAAATGCACAAAAACCTAAACAAATATGTCATCAGAGAGGCATGTTGATGGGGGTGAGGCTGTGCATGTGTGGGGACAAGAGGTACATGGGATTCTCTGTAATTTCCTCCCAATTTTTCAGTTAGCCTAAAACTGCTCAAACAAAATCTATTCAAAGTTTATACACATCACATGCAAATAGTTATGTACATACATGTATACACACACACATAGATATACGTATATATTAAAAATCTAAACTAGCCATTAGGGAATATAAATTAACATTACAATGGCATCATGACATTCTTATCAGAGTAATTAAAATAAAAATTACTGACAACATTAAATTCTGGTAATGATGTGGAGAAAAGTGTTCTTTCATACATTGCTGGCAGGAGTATAAAACAGTACACCCACACTGAAAAACAATCTGACGTATCTTAAAAAAACTAAACGTGAAATTAGCATACAACCCAATAACTTACTTATAGGTATTTATCCCAGAGAAATGAAGACCTGTATCTTCACAGAGAATTCTATAGAGGAATGACTATAGCAGCTTTATTGGTAATAATTCCAAACTGGATATAACCCAACTGTCCTTAATGGGTGAGCAGGTAAACAAATTATGGTGTATCTATACCACAGGATACTATTTGTCAATAAAAAAGAAATAAACTACAGTCATGTATCTCTTAACGTTTTGGTCAAGTGCAGACTGCGTATATGTTAGTGGTTCCAGCAGACTATATACCATCTAAACTTGGTGCATAGTATACGGCACATCTAGTTTTGTGTCAGTGCATGCTGACATTTGCACAAAGATGAGCTCTCCTAACCAAGCCTTTCTCAGAGCATATTCCCTTTGTTGAGCAATGTGTGATTATCCAATCATACAACAACCTCCATGAAGCTCCAGAGAAATAAGATGAGTGAGAACAGTCAGTCCCCAAAGTTATATATCATATAATTCCATTTATGTTACATTACTGCAATAAGATCACAGAATGGAAAAAGAGATTAGTGGTTGCCAAAAATTGAGGAGAAAGGAAGATAGTAGTAGGTGTGGTTATAAAAGAGCAACTCAAACATACTGGTGGGGCTGGAAATGTCTGTGAATGTGAGAGTATTTCATGGTTTTGCAAGATGCTACCACTGATAGAAACTGGACTCTCTGTATTTTTTTTCACAACTGCTTGTGAATCTCAAAATAGAAAAAGCTGAATTAAAAACACATTTAATAGTTTAAGAAAGCATCCCATACATATACTGCAACTTATCTAGTCAATTCCTTACTGTCTAACATTTGGGTGATTATACTTATTTTCAGAAAATACTGTTATGAATGTCCTTGCAGCTTATTTTTGGCACACTCTTATTCATTTATTATATCTCCTTAGGGATGGAATTGCTGGTAAAGATCTATGTATTTTTTCATTCTTTCAGGGCCCTTTTGCATCCCAAGTATGGAAAGATTATCTATTTGGAAGCATTAAGTTATGTGAAAATTTAAGATGTGAATAGAAAACTTTTTTTAAAAGATGTCAGTCCTCTCTATTTAGTGTGAGCAATTAAGGCACAGGAAGTTGCTAAAGTAGCATGACATGCACGTTTTAAAAGCTTTTAATACATATTTCAGGTTTTTTTTCATTTGAAAAATGTGTATGATAATAGTTCCTACCCTCTGGGATTTTTGTGAGGACCAAATGCAGGGAAAGCACTTGGGAGAGGGTTTGGCACATAATAAGGGCTCAGTAAATGTTAAGTGCTATTATGAATCTGATTACGGTTGGAATCCAGGAAGGATGCGATGATTTCTACCTGGCCATTGCCTTCATTCTTGCCAACACCAGCCATTGTCAACCCTTTCCATCTTTGCCATGGTTCACTGTTATTTTTAATTTGCATTTTTTATATTACTAATGGATAGGAAACAATTTTTCATGTATTATTGGCCATTTACATATAATCTTTTGTGCCTTTTGTACCTGTTTATAATCCTTGACTATTTCTCATCTATCTATGTTGCCTTGAAGGAATATTCATATTTTTTGTATATTTTTATTAACTTTGATGGCTGGTAAAATATTTTTATTAACTTGTTTGACTTCTAACTCTTTAAAATGTTTCTTGAAATAAAAATTTTTAAAAAATTGTTCTATATATAGAAATTTCTTTATGTTTTTTGCTATCGCTAACCTGTCTGTAAAAGCCTTCTTCATAAGAAAATTGTATAAATACTTTTTGGGGAGGGGCGGGGATTCTTTTCTTTTCATTTTTATTGACCCATAGATGCAAAGAATTGCTTGTTCATGATCCATGTTCACGGCTGGTGCAGGCATGGTCCTCATATATGCATTCATTTCTTTGATTTTAAGAATGTAAGAGGCATCCATGAATGTACTACCCAACATCATATCTGGATTCTTGAAGTAATTCACACTCTTCTTTGTGATCTGTCCTCACACTATTGCTCCTCCTTCAATTTGAGAACCAGTCAAAAGTCTGCATTTTTCCCTTTCTGTCACATACTTTCATCTTATCTATATTTTATCCAAAAAAAAGTATACATTGTACTGGTCATTCTTTGCTTATAAAAAGAGTGTCATGATGTGTGCAAAGATCCAGAATTACTTTCCTCCCTCCCCTATGTAATATTATGTTGCTCAGATTAATTAATATGTTTGTGTCTCACTGTATTTTGACTGCTGTAGCTATTCAGTTGTTTCTATATACCACTGTGTTTTTCATATCGTCCCTCATTTATGGACATTTTTCGCACTGTTCTGAATACATTTATATATTTTTTTTTCTGGCATACAGATGTAAAGGCTACTGTTGGGTCCATGCCCAGGAATAGTATCACTGAGTTATATAGTATGTGCCAAATCAAGGTAGTTATATATATCCTGTCCAGAGGAGAAGCGATCCTGTGGGATCATATCCTCTCCAACACTTGGTATTGCTGGTGTTTTAATTTTTTTGCCAATTGAGCAATGTTACAGTGTTTGTAAAATAGTATTAATATGGGTATGAGACATAAAATGGCACCTCATTGTGTCTTTACTTTGTGTGTGTATGGTCTGTTTTTGAATTTATTGGCCCATGTGTTTTCTCTGCTAAAAGATGCCTATTCATGTCTTTTGCTCATTTTCTTTTTATAATTTAATCTTTGCATGTAAATCTTTAGCAATTTGAAATTTACTTTCGGTTAAGGTGTGTATTAACTTAACCTTTTTGACAAACAGTGTAGTTTTCCATCAACTATCTTATTTTTCTCTATCCCTCAAGAAAGGTTGTGGTTTCATCCATATGCTGCTTCACAATCTTCCTAGGTTTGTAATAAAGATCTTAGATTATGCTGATGACAAAATAATTGCTGGTCTCCTTGATAGGATTGTCTTAACATTGTGCAAATAACCAAACAGTCTTGTCTGTGTAATGTCTGCAGCACAGTTCTGCTGGAAAGCCCTGCTAATCCAGGTGAAGACAATTTTACCTGCTGTGCAACTAACGCATGCCAGCAGCACATGGCTGCTTCGGCTTCACAGACCTGGCTCATATCAGGGGCTCAGTAAACGCTTGTCGGTTAACATAATTTGAATAATTCAGTAAATGATTTCCACCCAACTGTGTACCTTTTTCTCGATGAACTTCATTATGCAGGCAAAATATTGGGGTCCTCCCTTCCTGGAATATGGTCTTAGTTTTCCAAACACATTCTTTAAAACACATCAAATTAATTTTTTTTTTAAAATAAGAGACCTTCATATAAGAAGAGATGTCATACGTGCACATACACATATGATAATGGACAGACATTCTAGTTTTAAAAATCTGGCTTGACTTTGAGGAAAAGTGGTCTTTACCACCAGGTAGGAAGGTCATAAAAAAAAGGATGGCTGTTTGAAACCATGAGCACTCTAGTGCTGACCAGCACTTTTGAAAGAAGCAGCAGCCCCAAGGAGCTGGTAATGTGGACTAGCGAGAGTCTGAAATCCATATTGCAGAAGGGATTGAAATCTACAAAAAGCCACATCTGTGTGCTCCTTGCCAGACCCCAGCAAGAAGCCTGAATACAGCATGTCATTATGATTAATTGTGGGTAATGAGGGTCTTATGAACTCAAGAAAGAGAAGCATTTGTTTCTCTACTGCTGCAGTTAGAGCCTCTGGTTTGTTTTCAAGCACTCTACAGAAGAAAGCCAAAATAGGACAGGACGATTCTGTAGCCCTCCCTTACTTCCCAGCCACACATTTCAATGAATTAACATACAAGGACTAGTGAGGGCTTTTGCGAGATCTTTCAAGAATGTGATAAAGAAAAGGTGCCCTGGGTCAAAGAATTGTTATAAAATCGGGAGAGAGGATATCTTCTGTGAGTTCTCAGAGAAGCTCACGGGCGCTCTGAGTTCAGATAGAAATACCACAAATGTTCCCAGAAGCAGTGTGAATAAAAGAATTCTTTTATGGAAGCAGCGGTGTTTTCGTCATTCTCCAACCTACCAGAAGGTGGCGCAAATTCACTGCCGATGCAGTCGAGGAGGAGGTGGCTTTCTTTTTCTGAGCCCAGCTCTCTGCAAGTACAGTAAAACCCGGGGAGGGGGGAAGGGGAGAAAGAAAACCCTCCCATGTTTAAAAATAAATTTAACAGACTGAAGATTTTCATCTTCAAAAATACAAATAACTCCCCTTCATGTCGTGGAGTATTAGTCAACATACTTCTTTCCAGACTGAGTTGGTGTGGGTAGAGCTAACAAACAAAACAAAACAAAAACAAAACGAAACAAGCATGGAATCAAGATTTGAGGAAGAGAATTCTTAATATCTTACTGGAAGAAAATTAACTAGATGAGGTTTGTAATGGCTTCAGACAAATCCAACGTGAAGGAAATGACCTTGTTGACGATTCTAATAACTACCAAAAAGTAGCTAATTGCAAATGCATTTCATTCCACTTCAAATAACCGTATTTGAATATTTGTATATTTAAAAATATTGTTTGGATGGTGCGCTGGGATTTCCTTTTTGTGTGGTCACAACTTGTGCATTTTTTTTGAAATGAAAATCTAACCATCTCCCAGGAAAATAATATAGGATATAGACTACCCAACAAGAGTATTTTAAAATCGACAACAAGAAAACAAACCCCCCACCATTAACTGTGAAAACAACATTCCCTACACTTGGTGTGAGGGGAGCCGGGGCGAGAAGTCTGACTTAAAGCAACTTGTCAGATGTGAGCGCTGTGCTGCTTCCCCAAAAGTCAGGAGCATTTTTTGGGGACAGGACATTCACCTGGAAGGGAGAATTTTTGAAAAAAATTATTTATTATTTCAGCAAAATAGCAATGGGGGGCACTTTCGAAAAATCCTTTTCTAAGTCCTCCCAATCTCCAAGACCACTCGGTCTAAACAGAAGGAGTATTTTTTTTTTAAAGTAAAAACCAAACCAAACCAAACCCCCAAACCTTTCTACATAGAAAACAAAACAAAGACCCAAAAGAAAGCTTGGACATTTTCAAATTAGAATTTCTAAAGACAACGCACTCAGAAAGTGACCTCGGAGTTCTGGGTTAGTCCTGATTTTTCAGCCCGAAATCAAGCACAGTTTTAACAAATGTTACCAAAGAGAACAATGTATTTTTTTCCCCTAACTAAAATCTATCTTTAAAAAAATTAATTTGTTGTCCGTATTGCCGGATTACATTTTCATTTAACTTCCGTACCGTGCCTTGTAATTAGTTTTTCTTGATCTGTTTCTTGGAAGGAAAAAAAAAAAAAGTAGGAAGAAAAAAAAAAAAATAACAACAAGCTTGTAGTTGCAGTTAAAATACTTTCCTTCATCACGCCTGGCGGGAAAAGAACCCCCAGCTCTGACCCCGGGGCGAGGCGAGCCCCGCGTCCACCTCTGCATCCCCAAACCCCAGTATCTTTTCTCAAATCTGCGGGGCTCGTTGGGGAGCCAGGGGCGCTGGGCGCAGGGGGAGAGTCGCTGGGAATTTATTTGGGGGTGGGCCGGGGTCTTGGAAAGGAAGCTGGGGGTTTGCGAGGAGGACGGATCGGTTTTATTCTACAACTTATTCTTGGCTTCTCCTGGCCTGAGGGGAGCTGCTGCCCTTCCCCGCTCACCTGGAGAGTCCCCCTCCTGGCGCCCGCTTTGTTTGGCGCGCCCTTAAAAGCCTCTTGTTGGCAGAGAGACCCACAATGAAACAAATTCTCATTTTATGACGTCTTTCCCCCTGTCGGAGTCCAAACAATGTTTGGGGGGCTCGGCACGCATAGAGATAAAAGAGTTTTATTTTAAATGCGATACGTGTCAGGGGTAGACAGCGTTTCTTTTCAGCTGAACTACGGAGCGAATCTTCATTTCCTATGTCACTGCTTCCCCCAAAGAAACTTTTCTTTCTTTCTTTCTTCTTTTTTTTTTTTTTTAAATCTTTTTTCTTTTCTCCCTCCTCCCCCCCCAAAAGGTCGGGGAGAAAAGTACAGGGCGCAAAGCGTCCCCCTTGCACCCCGGGAAATCATATTTAACTCCCGATCGTTGTCAATCTGTGGCAACCCCGGGCCTCGGCCGCCCCCTGGGTGTAGCCTCCCTGGGTGATTCTGCAGCCCGGTTTGGGCTCGAGAGCGCGGCTCAGCCGATCCGGGGCCAGTCGCAGACCCGACTGAGGCCACTGTAGGGGCAGGAGATTTCCAAAGACCCGGGAGCCGGTGCGCCCGCGCTGCGCCCTGCGCCCTGCGCCCCTCGGGGCCCGGCTGCGCCCTGGTTCCGGCGCGTCGGGCCGCGGGGTGACCCCCTGCGGGAGGGCGCGGCGATCAGACGCCTTCGTTTCTGGGATGTGTGGCTCGAACTTTTGCAACACGGGCCCTGACGGGACGGGGCGACTCGCGGCGAGCTCGGCCCAGACCCGGGAGACCCAGGCGCCGGGCGCGGCCTTTGTCCGCCGGGTCTGGGGCGCCGACCCCGCGCCGGGTTTGGGCGGGTGGCCCGGCCCTGCGGCGCCCGCTCCAGGCCGCGGCTGCTCCTCGCCGCGCAGGCAGGGCGGGGGATGCACGCAGACAGTATTTTGCACTTTCTTCCACTTTAACGGGAATCGCAGGAAGCCGGCGAGAAAACCCGCAAAGCGCTGCCGTTATTTATGGCCGGTGAGTTGGAGTCCAGCAACATATGGTGGGATTTATCCGGCCTCCTGCACCTCCCGGCCGCTGCCCCCCGCAACCCCCCTCCCGAGGCCGGGCCGGCAGTGCCCGGCTGACACCGTGGCCGGCCCAGCCCCAGGGCCGGGAACGCCTCGTCGGCGCCTGGCCGCGTTTCCAGCGCGCTCTGGTGTTTTGCCCCAGGCGAAGTTGATGGGAGACAGGCTTTTAAAAATATATTACTCGCAATTAAACAAAATAATGGGTGATCTCTGAGCATCAGCAGTTCAAGGCCAGTGGCACCCTCCCCTGTCTTTGGAGGAGGCAGGGCTGGGGGGGGGGCAGGTGGAAGGTGGTGTGGGGTTAAGGAGCGTCAGACCTCAGAGAAGGGCCTCACTTCCTCTTCGTTTTGTCGCCCTTTGTGTTACATACGGGGGCAAGCAAGGTCTGCCAATCACTATCACTTCTCTTTCTTGTTCTATAAAGACAGGGTCGTCACAGCAACAGGGACATGACAGGCTGGTATCTTTCTCGAGCTCCAGGGGGCCCCTAATAGGATTGAAGCAAAGATCAAGCGAATGGTTTCCTATTTTAGGTCAGTAATAACTCCCGACTGCTTGCATATACATCGGCCTTACAGTATCATGAGCAACTTTTAATCCCAGAAAAGAGTAGTCTGTTTTCTAGCAAAGTCTATTTCAGAAAACCCCATGGGATCTACTCTAGCTCACCATTCTCCATCCTCATCTGACCATCTTCCTCCTTTATGTGGGGGTTGACAAGGGAATCTCCTCTCCCTCATGATTTCACTTACCACCCCTCCCCCAGGAGCTGAAGGTGTCGTTTCCTTTCATTAATTCATTTTACCAGCTCTAAGTAAATACTCCGTTTAGCGGGAACAAAGACACCCCTTTTTGGTATTCAGTTGAAGTTCCTGGTGGGATCAGAAGTTTGCACATCTTTTGGAGAAATTGGCCTTGGATGTGGTGTGGTTTAGCCAGACAATCCTCCTTCCCTTCTCTGTCTCTCTGTCTCTCTCTCTGTCTGTCTGTCTGTCTGTCTGTCTGTCTGTCTGTCTCTCTCTCTCTCTCTCTCTCACACACACACACACACACACACACACACACACCCCTACCAAAACACAAAGCAACCTAAGGAGGAATGAGAGGAATGAAAACGTTTCTTCCCCAGGCCATTTGTGTCCAAAATGCAACGTGAAGTCACGTGGGCATGGAGAGTGTGTGGTGGGTGGGTGTGCTTAGATGTGTGCTTGTGGAGTAGAGAGGAAACAAATGAAATACACAGGACAAAGGGGGGCAGGCGGTTTGTTTTCACCCCCAAGACCTGGGGAAACCCGTCAAACAAGACTGACTTCAAAAAAACCTGGACTGCCTGGGAAATCTGAATGCAAACAGCCCTGGAATAATCAGCACCACCAACATCTGTCACCACAGCTGTTTCCTTTCTGGTTGGTGAGAGAACCTGTCTCTCTCATGGGCTGGCAGTGAACGCCAAGCATCGGGGCCTAGAGTCTTTTTCTTCCAGACAGAATCCTTCAGGTCTCTGTGTATTTAGCCTGCTTAAAAATAAAACACAAAACAAAACAAGCATGACATTGCCACCTTTTTGGTGAAAATAAGTAGCCTGGTAAAATAGGTTAGGAAAAAGTGGTTCACATATGGTCACAGATGGGGGAACTAAGACACAGGGGCAGCCAGTGCACTTTTAAATGAATATCCAGAGAAGAATCCAAATTGGTGACTTCAGTCCTCCGCCTACTGGATTCTGTCAGGTGTCTTGGAAGGCGCTGGGCTAAAATATTAAAAAAACAAAAAACAAAAAGAGGTGAAACATTTTATTGTTTTTCCTCGTTCAATCAAAAGATAATTGCTGAGCATCTAGGAAGACAAAAAGCTTTGTGCTGTGGAAAGTAAAGAAGGAAATCTGGTTCCTGACCTAACAGAATTTGCCTTCTGGGAGGGGAATTGCAAGAAGCCGAGGCCATGGACAGAGCAGTGTGGTGGCATGGTCTGAAGTTGGGAGGAAATCTGGCAAGGGAACTTGGAATGTCTGGCCAGAGTCACCATTGGAGATTTCATGGAAGAGGTAGCACTGGAGTTGCTAGGAGCTGAAGACTGGCTGAGATTTTGATAAGTAGACGTGGAAGATGACACTGAAGATGTAGAGATCAGCATGCAATGATGAGGGAACAGCAAAGTGGGTTTTCAGGGGTATGGAGGACATAGACAGGAATGAAAGAAAAGAGTTCTATTGTTACCCTAAGACTTCTGAACGTCAGCCTGTGGACCAGGGGCCCCTTGGAAGACAGAGTTAGGGGGCATTTGTGGAAGGTGAATCCAGGGCTGATGCCCAGACAGGGTTTGGGGTTAGAAAGAGGGCATGGATTCTGAGATTCCAAAGGGAAAGCCGTGGTAGGTATGAGGTGTGGAAGTTGCTGCAGGCCACTGGCACAGGGATGGAGAGAGGAAATGTGAAAGAATTGGATGGACTTGGCCTCAGCGCAGAGAGACAGGTCAAAGGTCACCGGGCCTTCAAGCCTGGGTGATCAGGGTAAAAGGGAGCCTTGATATGTGCAAGGAATTAAAATAAAATTTAAATCCAGCATTACATAAAGAGTGTCTTAAACACTGACATCTTCCTGAAAACAGAAAAACTCAGATCTTGACATTGTTGAGCTTTTGCTAATGTCGAAGAGCTTTCTTTGTCAAAGCTGGATACTTGGTCTCATGGCTGGCTTCAGCAGGTATAGAAACCAGGAGCTCAGAGCTCAGAGCTCAGGGCCTTGTGGGGTGGCCAGAGGAACAGCGTGTAGATAATGTGTTTCCCCAAACACATTATTTCTCCTTAGCACTCATTTCAATTTTTATACCATTATTGAGGAAGGAAGTCAGAGAAGATATCCCAGAGGCATTTTCTCTGCAACTCCAGGCGAATAAGGGGATGTTCAGGAGTTAAAACTGATCTGGCATTTATTTACTTATTTTTCAGTGGCATCCACTTTTTGTTTGAGAATGTTCCAGAGGGCAGATACCTGGATCGTCATGCAGTCAATACAGGCCAAGATAGAAAGTAGTGAAAAGGGCACTGAACTGGCATTTGGGCCAGAATTCCCCTCCTGGTTATGCCCACGAGGCATAATGAGGGGTAACCTATGTTACTCTGTCCACACAGTGGCACCTTTGGGGCTTGGTTTCCATACCTGAAAAATGAGGTGATTTGAACAATCTCAAAGGTCCTGTCCAGGTCCAGGACTGTGGATCATTGATGTGGCTCTTTTTGAATTTTCCAAACAGTTTCATTCTTATGTTCTATTTTCTGCTTTGCATGTGCAAATAGAAAGGGTATTTATATCAGATGATTTAGACTTTACTCTGGATTTTAATAACTTCATTTGCATTGAACTTTATAAATGTTTTGAAAGCATCTTGCTCTCCATTCTCACTTGATCCACACAATTGCCATGTAAAGCCCGGGATATTATCCCCAAATGTACATCTAGCGATAAGCATTTTCTTCAACAGTGTGCCCACACATATGCCTTACATTAAACATCTCATTTTAACCACCACAACACCTTGGAGGTGTTATTATCCCCACTTTACAGATCAGAAAGCTGAGACTTACAGAGATTATCAATGCTTTCCCCTCATCAGTGTCTGAGTCGAGAACTGAATAGAGTGCTGTCAACTCCAACGCCATGGGCTTATGGCCTTGGGATGTCACACAGTGTTGACAACTCTCTCCTGCTTCTACACAATACTTCTTGTACACATGTACTTTCTATATCATCAGAGGACTCTGCCATGTGGCCTTCCATGGCCTTCCCACGTGAAATATAGGAGCTGAGATTTAATTCAGGCAAACTGTTGGCAAAAGTTTAACAAGCATCTGACATAGGTCTAATACTCTACCTCAGACCTGGAGGCCTTAAAGAAATATAAGGAATGTCTCATGCTCATTTTATAGTTTGAGATGAAGAAACCAACTGATCCAGTAAAACCTCAGTGAACAGTGTTCTGTGTTATCATGGAAATGACCTGAATTTATGGAACACTTATTACTGGACTGTTTGACTTAATTCTTATGACCAACTCCTATGTTGTGCCCTTGCTACCCCCTTTTAAGGGAAAAGGATGTTGATCCCAAGAGAGTATTTCGGAACTGACTAAAGGGACCATAGCTAAGAAGTGCAGAGTCAGCACTTTAAATCCTCATCTGGGCCTCTGACGCAGCCCTGCTCATCTCCCTCTGCCTCATTTCTCCACAGCAGCACACATGACTTAGGGTTGGGTGCACCGACCTCTGGAATTAGAGCGGCTGGGCTGGGTCTGGGCTTGTGAGGAGCCCACTGCAACACAGAAAAGGGGTCTCTTTGTTTTCTAGTTTTCTCACAGTGCAAAGTGTTAATTCTGTGAGGAATTTTTTACATGCCTCAAGAGAGGGAAGAAATCAATAGGAATCCATTTAGAATTTTGGGAAGATGGACTTTGGCTCTGAAGACCGGGTTCAAGTCTTGACTCCATCGTTTGCCTGGCAGTGCTTCATGTCACTACAGCTCAGTTTTCTCATCAGTAAATAGGAACAATGGTATGTCTCTGTCAAGATTTAAGAAATGGCATTTGAAATGTCTGACTCTGCATGACTGGCCCATGGCAGATGCTTGGAGGCAACTCTATAGTAAGAGCCTACTTACACACTCTGTAAATAACAAGTTGGGTCCAAGTGAAGACAGTTGGAGAATTTGTTATTTGTCCTGTGGTTTCCTTGTTTTGGGTTTTGATTCATTTCCTGGTGTTTTTAGACCTGGGATAAATAGGTAAGGCAAAAGGACCCAGTTCTGACAACTGCTGCATAATAAACCACCCCAAATAGAGGCTTAAAGCAACACTCATTGATTTGTTTGTGTTTGACAGGGCTTAGCTAGACAGTTTCTGCTTGGGGTTTCTCTGACAATTGTAGTCAGGGGGTTCTGAGGCTTCTTTACTCACATGTCTGGAGAAGTCAAAACTATTTTATGCTAATACTAATGTTATATTTCCTTTTTTTACTCTCATTCTCATATAAGTATACAAAGGAGTTTTCTAGACACTTCATGACCTGTGAGGATGGACTCCTGATGGGTCTTAGAATGTGTGCTTATGTATCCCTATGTTTTAAATTTTTGTTTTAATTTCTGATATGATGAGTATGAATAAACATTGTCCATGTTATAATTTTTAAGAATGGAAAAGGATCCTGAGGCCAGAAAGTGTGAGGACAGCAGCTCTTATGCCTTTGGTCTCTAGAAAGGGAAAGTGATTTTGCCCACTGCATCTCCTGTTGGCAACATATAGCTAAGCTCAGGTAAGTGAGGACTGGTTCTACCTCCTTATTCTTGAGAGTAAGGAGGGCTTCTGGGATTACTTTCTGGGTATCTGGCTCCATAGATTTCCTTTGTTCAACTCATATCTGTACACAGAGCCTCAGAGTATAAATATTTGCTAAAAACGTAAAAATTAGGAAGTCCTTTTGAGTAACTGGTAAAGATTCTTACTCCCTGGATTATCCTTTCATTTATGCCATTTTTTACTCTTCAACTCCAGCTGTTCAACAACTCATGGGTGGAAGAGAAACCGTTGTTCTTATTTAAAGAAAAGCAGCACAGCTTAACAGAATGTTAATGACTTTTCAAAATCACAGAATAAGCCAGTCATCTGGGACCCAGAGCTCAAAATGCCTAGACCAGTCTCCTTGTTAATAGACTGTGGTTCTGGGGGAGTCCATAAATGAACCCAGCTGTGTCCAGGATGCCTCAGTACCAGGCATGGCTCAAACCCCAAGAGTGCCAGATGGACACACAGGTGCCAGGACAGAATGAAAGTGATGTGGGTGTGGGCACCTCTGCAGAGACTGAGGCTCACCTGTCCCTTCTGGAATTCATTCATTCACCCAGTCCTTTCCATAGGACTGGTAGTTGGCTGGGACCTGCATATGGGTTTCTCAGTTCTTCCTCTCGGGCAATTTGCACCCTTATTGTCCTGGTAATTCACATGAGGAAACTGATGTTTTGAGGTTAACAGTGCATATGCAGAGGAAGACCTGTTACTCTGCTCCTGCCAGATCCCTCTGACCTTCTTTCTTGATGTTTGACTTTGCTGTGGGGTGAGCTTTAGGATCCCCATAGTGTTTATCCACCACACTGATCTGGTCACTAAGCAGACCTGTTCTAGGACTGTATTTGGGAGTCCAAACCTCTTCTAGTGGGCTGAAGGATTCCCCCTTCTTTTTTCCCCTTCTCAGTCCTTTTCCATCCATCCCTTCCTTTCCCGTCCACTCTTCCCATGCATTTTCTTCCTCAATATCTCCTCTTCCTTTCTCTCTTACTCCCTAAGAAGCTTTTGGAATTCTAGAGAGCGCTTTGTAAGAAGATGAAATCTCCTCCTTCCAAGGTTAAAAACAGTGCTTTTCCTGGTGCGGAGATGTTTTGTATAAAAGCCAACACCCATCCACCCTTGCCTGGCCTTGACACGCTCACCACAGAAATGGAAAGGAGCTTGATGTTCCAAGGAGCTGCCATTCTGTAAGGGGTAGCTTCACACCCCTGGCCCCAGGCTCTTAAAATATCACATCCAGCATCCACTGCGCTGCGTTTCTGTGCCCCACGCCATCCAAGGTAAACTGTCCATTACTCAGCAGAGGGACTCAGGTGGGGGGCCAGGGAGCTATGGAGAGACCAGCTCATTGAAATTCGGATAATCCCCAAACCTCATTTTCCCCATTGCCTGTGACTGCTTCTCTGCCCTGCCCCCTTTTACAGAATCGCCAAGAAGCCACTGGACCGCTTTGCCTGGCATTCCTTTTATCTTCCTGGCCCGAGGGGGCCATGGGCTAATGATCAGTGAAATCAGGAAAGGCCAAGAGGCCCAGCTAATCCACAAATTGGATCATCCGCCCCTGAATAATCAAGAGTCTCTGGCACAAAAGTTGGTTTCTCTCTTTGATCATCTGCACACTGAGAACGCACCTATGTTTGCTTCCTGTGGGAGTCCTCTTGGCCAAATAAAATTCAGATATAAGACTAAAGGAATCCAGTGTCCACTGTCCCAGGAGGACTATTTTAACATGACAGTGAGGAGAGGATTGAAATCCCACAGAGTTGTGTAAATTCACCAGCTGTGTAAATTCACTTTGATGGGTGAGGTCCATTCAGTGTAGAAACTTCTCAACCAGAAGCAGAGGAGTTTAATGACATGTAAAGCTTATCATGCCATATCTAATGATATATATTTTAATAATGGCAATAAATTACAATGATGCCGACACTGGTAATTTAGGCATTCGCTGCTTAAGAAAACTTCGTGTACAGAAACCATAATTCAGGGGAAGAAAGAAGATAGGAAGTCATCATTTGCATTATACAATGATTCTCTTTTTCTTAACTCGGTCTTTCAGGTTCTTTTAGTAACAAACACATCAGTGATTTTCAAGTGATTTAACTGACAAAAGCTGTATTTACACACAAGTTGTCATGAATGGATCCAGGTGGTGCATACTCTTGCATTACGAACTTTAATGACCATAAAGATACATCCACCTACACTTGATCTTGGCCAAAAGAAATAAATGTAATAGATGATGCTTTTTCAGGCTAGCAGGTTTCCATGCATCGTGTTATGGGGGTGGATGCCAGGGAAAAGGAAAACCAAGAGTTTGGCTGGGTTTTCACGACTGAGAGAACTTTCTGAGAGCTTCCTCTGTTATTCCATTAGAATGGTGTGGACCTGGACTCCCTATGGAGTCAGATGGCAGTGAGATTGAATTCCTATTCTGTTACTTATAGACAGTGTTATCCACTGTCTCCGAGTCTCAGTTTCCACATCCTGGTCGAAACACGCCAATATTTTCTTATTTCACACACAACAACATCCAATGGCCTTGCTGTGGCCTACAGGAGTCTCATAAACTGGCTACTGCTGACCTTTCTGTTCTCTTACAAACAAAACTCCAACAAATCAGATAAGCCAAGTTCACTGCTGCTTTAGGACCTTGGCACATGCTATTTCCAATCCTGGGAAGCTCTTCCCCCAGGACTTTGCATGCCTCCAACTATCAATATTATGTCATTCATTTCCTTGATCGAATGCTATGTCCTTGGAAAGGTCTCTCTTGGCCACACATTCCCCAAGTCCCTCCACCCTTGGCCTTTCCACTGGCTTGATTTTACTCTACCATACTTGGCACTGCTTGACACTTCTAATACTTATTCACTTATTGATTAATTTGTTGTCCATTATGCAGACAAAAATATAAGACCATGCAAGCGGGCCTTTGTCTTAGTTGCCCCTGTTTTTCCTCTGCCTCGAACTTTGCCTGCACCTGGTGTAGACACCCAGTGGGCACAGAATGAATGACCTCGGGAAATGGTGATCATAAGCTCTACCTCACAGGCGATGCTAGGATTAGGAATGATGCAAATCAAGTCTAGTGCAGAACAAGTAAACGATCAATGTTATTGTTGTTAATATTACTAGCATCAGCCTAGTCAGCTCCAGTTCTTTGTAAATATTTTCTGTATCTGTTGGATTTGCAGGGTCCCAAAGGACCGTTAATGGACAGTGAGTCAATTCCTCTTAATGAACACAGCTGCTGGAACCTGCATTTGTGATGTCAAACCCCCTCCTCCTGCTCAAGGGTGTAAAACTTAAATGTTTGCAGGGGCCAGGAAGAAAATACAGAGAACCAGAGCAGTCTGGGTGGCAGCTGGTTGAAGTGGAGGGACGAGGCTCAACTCCAGGTAAAAATCCAGGGTTGCTGGATTTCTTACTTTTTCAGGAGAAACTGGAAATTTAGATTATTATGTAAAATCTCCTTTTTAAAAAATGAAAGTTAGTGTGTCAGGAACCCCAAGGTAATCCCCACATTTGAAGACAGATTCACGGGGCTCAGCACACAGGCTTGCTCATGGCTACAGTGTTCTCCAGGCAGCCAGGTCATAAGGGGAAGAGACATAAGGTGAGACTGGGGAACCCATAATCACACTTCCTTGTGCTCTCTTTCTCCGAAGAGGGTTCTCGCAGCCCAGTGCTCCTCCAGCTGCATGTGTGAAATTATTTTGCCAGGGAAGCCTGTTAGAGACTCAGTACCCAACTTTTGCTGGGGGCTGGTCACTCTGCTGAGCACATACGAAAATTCCAGACTCTCGGGGGAAAGCAAGTGTCCAGCATGAACCATGGTCTTTTATAGTCAAGGCACAGGAGACCCTCTTCCCAGTCAGGAAATGTCTTCTATCTGTGTAAGATCTGTTAAGCAGCCAAGTTCTCAGGTGTAAGCCAAGGAGCAACATTACAAGCAGGTCTTTCTCAATACTGCAGTTTCAAACCTGCTCAGTAACATTACTTAACACACTTAGTAAAATGTGTTTAACTTTTCAATATGGAATATTTCAAACAGATACACACAAAAAGAAAATCAGATAATGTACGTCCATGTCCAGCAGTGACCGCGTACCCACATTCACTCATCTGGGTCCCTACCCATTTCCCATCCCACCCTGAACTTTTTTGAAGCAGGTGACAGACATCACATATCATCTGTAAGACTTCAATAGATATCTCAAGTGATAAGGACTCTTTAAAAATCATCTGGCTTGCAAACTCCTAGTTTGCAACCTCCACCCTAACCCCATGCCAGAGATCACATCCAAGGGATTCTCGGTTGACAGGCTGCCTTGCCAGACTCTTCCCCCTGCCAACATCACTACCAGGAGGACTTCAGCCTGGGGGAGGGCAGAGCACATTTATGGAGAGCTCTTGTGCCCTCCAGGCCTGTGTAGCCTGGCACTGAATTTTAACAGATTTGATTTGCCAAGTGATTTCTGTGGCTGTTAGTGTGCATGGCATGTGCTCCTTTGGCTTGATGGCAAGTCATCAGAGGGCAGTAACTAGATCTGCTCCTACATTAGCTGTCTTCAGAGAGGCCCGCGTGAGGTTCTGTGTTTACAGGAATTCAGAGAAGTGACCTTGGCGCCTCAGCAGAGAGAGGGAGACAGGCGATTACAGCTGCCACTTCCTGTGAACTAAGAGAATTTACTTCTGAATATTCTGCTATTGGTGCTGAGAGACTCAGCGAAGAGAGAGAAGAGCACTCGACAGGGAGCTCTGATTCCTGGTATGCTTTTCCTTGGCTTAGTCTCTGTGTCACCGAGTGTCCTGGATTAAGTCACTCCCCTTCCCCAGCTTTAGTTTCTCCTTTTTGAAACTATGAGCTTCCCACTCAGTCACTCATACTCACTCACTCACCCTCTTATTTATTTGCTCGTTCATCCTCTCATTCTTTCATCCATTCTACAAGCATTTATTATACAGTATTGATGAGCTTGGCACTATGGATATAAAGATTAAAGTTGTTGAAAGACAATCCCCATCTCCAAGGAGTTAGCATTTTAACACAGGAAACACACGCACACTTGCACACACATGCGCTACGTTACAGGAATCATACGTGGTAGGTCCTGTGAGAGAAGGGCAGCATATTGAGGGATCGTAAGGGAGCTCATTACCATTTATTGAGCTTCCACTAAGTATTAGCCCTGACTATCTCAGATATCCTGAAACACATTGTTCTTACTCAGACCTCACAATGAACCTGTCAGTGAGATATTGTTATTCCTACCTTTATTTGGTGGCTAGGGCTGCCATAACAAAACACCACAGACTGGGTGGCTAAAAGAACAAATTTATTTCTCACAGTTCTGGTGGCTACAAGTCCAAGAGCAATGTGTTGGCGGGGTTGATTTTTCAGACACATCTTTCCTTGGCAGGTAGAGTCCACCTTCTCCCACGCCTACCCATGCCCTTTCCTCTGTGTGTGTCTATTTCCTAATGTCGTTCATATAAGGGCACCAAATATATTGGAGGGTGGCCCATTAATATGAGCTCATCTCATCCCTATATTTGTGGCCAAATATAGGCACATTCTAAGGTACTAGGAATTAAGGCTTCCACATCTGAGTTTTAGGAGGACATCATTTAGCCAATAACACCCTTCCCCACCCCTTGCACAGCCCCATCCCCATTTTAGATTGGTCAACTGAATTTCAGAAAAACTCAAACTTCTAAGTGACATGGCTGGTAAATGTCTAACTCCCATTATGTACCCACATCTATTACACTCAGAGGTCTTTTTCTATCAGACCTGTCAGTGTTTGGTGATACCCTCCTTGGATGGGCAAATTTGGGCAACCTCCTGACTCCAATGACCCATGATTCTGACTCATTCTATATATCAGACAAGAGGTAGGGAGTGTCTTGGGTTGGGTTCTCAAGAAGCAGACCTTGAGATGACCGCTTGTGCATTTAGTAATTTATTGAGATAGTGCTCCCAGAAAAGAAACTAGAAAGAGAATATGGGAATCAGGTCAAGGATGGGAAAGAAGGGAAATAAGGTTTTGACTTCAGGAGAAGTTCCATGCAGGGTAGCTGCAGTCTGATCCCACAAGGGAGCTTCTGGAGAACTTTATGCTGTCGAGTCATCTCAAATAAGAGGCAGGGGCGTTGAATTTGGGTACTCCACATTTGGGTACCACCACCCTCACTGGCTCAGAGCTACACCCACGGACAAACACTTGAACATCTCTGGGTCTTCAGCCAAGTGATTCTATTCCCAGAATCCCTAAGAGAACAGGCTGTTAGAGGGAATCCCTGGAGCCTTGGGAGTCTGGGTAGGTCATTGAAGCATCCTCCATAAAGAAGGAGGAATCTCGGGTCATAAAAGCATACAGGAGATTTATTGCCAATATGGATTTGGTTTTTTGTATTCTGGTTTTGCACTTTCTTTATCAATGTGCAACTCTTTTGCAACAAGAGGTAAGTGTGGTCATAAGGATACCTTGATGCCTTACGGGGTGTCCTTATGGATAAATGGGGAAATGGAGTGACAGACACAGTGTACATTTTGAGCAGAGTATTCTGACTCAGAAGTAGAAGGTGGGTTTCAACAGTGACAACAAGACTCGAGTAATAAAGTAGGTGAGCAGTGCGCAACACTGGTGCTGAGGAAAAGGGCCCTGAGTGTAAGGCTGTGAGGAGGGAGAGAGCGATGAGCACAGGAGAAGATGCAAGGAAAGAAGAGCCGGGCATTCCAGCCATAGTTTTGTGTTCCTTGGTTGGCAAGGATGGGAAGAGGGAGCTTTCTAACATTTATTTATTGAAGGGATGGTACATAAAATACCTGCTATCTGTTAAGTGCTTTTTAAATATTTCAGATGCAACCTCAAGAAGGTGAAAGAAGCATTATTTCTGAATTTCCAGTGGAGAAAGTCAAGACAGATAGACATGGAAAGATTGGCCCAGACATATAGGAAATCAAACTCACAACTAAAACATCGGAAAATCTCTATTGATACAAAATCCAATTTCATACACTCATGCGCGTGCGCACACACACACATTCACTCACTCATGCATCCCCTTACTGTCCTTTTCTTCAACAAACATTCAATTTAATTATATTGTCACAACAGGCAATATTTTCATAAATACTAACATGCTTTTAAAGATGCTCTGTATTTCATATTTGCCTCCAAAAGAACAAATGCCAAACCTCAAAATTACCAGAAGGACCCTGCAATCAGTGGGAGGGACAACAGCTGAAGATGCAGGATGGTCACTCCTACATCGTTTCGCCAGGTACTGTCTACCCAGAAGTCCTGTCTAGTGGCACACATGTGGCCTTTAGGGAGCTGTCAGTCTAATATTGGAGATTTGGTTTCTACCCGTGAAAACTGATAATGTGATTAAGAAGTCAGCATTTTGTGCACAAATGCGTATGCACCCCTATGTTTATTGTAGCACCGTTTATAATAGATAAGCTATGGAAGCAACCCAAATGCCCGAAAATAGATGACTGGATCAAGAAGATATGATACATATACAGAATGGAATATTACTCAGCAATCAAAAATGATAAACTCATGCCATTTGCAACAAATGGTTGGAGGTGAAAGGGATCATGCTCAATGAAGTAAGCCAGAAAGAAAAAGAAAAATACTGGATGGTTTCACTCATAGGAGGAATATAGGGGATCCAAATAAGGAATCGGGGGAAAAAAGTAATTATGACAAAGTGAAACTCAAAATCAACAAGCAACTGTAAACCAGAGACATTCTACAGGGGGGTAGGAGGAGGAGGGAGTTGGATCAAAATGGGTGGAAAGAACACAAGGGACTATGGCGATGGTACACGGGTGAGTTAGTGGTGGGAATTCCACGGGTACTATACCTGAGATGATAAAACATACATTGTATAAAAATGAAAAATGATGTAAAAAATACATGAAATAATAAAAAATGCATATGCACACAAGCAACATACATACACATGTGCCACACATCACACATACACAGCTTGCCACAAACATCTCATGACTAAACAACAGTGATGTCAATGCAGAGATAATACTATAGACAACATAATTTGTCATTACAGAATTATGAGAAATAGTGGGAAAACAGCAAGGGATAGTGGCTTTCCTTTCCTTGACAAAGATCATGGCTTCATAATTTACTAGCTGAATAGATTTGTGCAAATTACTGAAACTATTCTAACCCTCAGTTTCCTCAGCTGCAAAATGGAGGTAATAATAATACTGACCTCAGTGAGTTTCTCTGAGACTAAAATAAATTATTTTGTAGGGGGACTCCCTGGTGGCACAAGGGGTTATGAAGCTATCTGCAGCCACTGCAGCAAGAGTTAGATCCCTGGCCAGGGAGCAACCCACATGGCGCAGCAGACCTCTCCTGTCTCACCCCGCTGCTCCCCTCAGCAGTGTATTTCAGTCAGTCTGCCTGTTCTCTTCCCCGCTCTGTCTCTGGTGGATCCTCTCATCCCCCCATACCTCTGACCTGTACCCCAGTTTGTATGTGCATAAATAAATAAATCTTAAAAAAAGAAATTATTTTGCAATATGTTGTGTGGTATTATAACACATAACATACATATATTGACATGTATAAAGTATGTAGAATATATAGCATAATGTATAGTATAAATATAGCATGTGATGTCTATATCATTACTATATTATATAATTTTTTATATATTATACTATTTTATACTACTCTTCGTATTGAGTGTAAAAGGAAATATCTTGTATATTGAAATGAAGAACTGAGACAAGTGGGATTTCTCTGACAGAAGCAGCGTCTATGGAAGAGTCCGTGACCTCAGGCATATGCAGGAGCAGCAGCAAGTCGCCTGGTGAGAGCAGGGGGTTGGATCCCTTGTCTAGTATGAGCCTGCATGTGAAGATCAGACACATTTTGTATGAAAGTCTAGAGAGGCATAAATAAAGGGCAATGGAAGACAGGAGTGTCTGCTAGATGCTGTTCAGGAGGAAACATGGAAACATGCCTGTTTCATGGGGCGCACAGGGAACTTGCAGAATACATGTGGTGCTATTGACCTTGGCAACTCTGGAAGTCAAAGCAGGTCAACTTAAGAGGTAATATTTTTAAAATCAATAATTATATGTTAATAATGTCATTTCCATGGGTAGACCTTCTTTATTTTCTCAACACAGCTTCATACTATCCTCAATCCAGTAAACTTGAAGACTTATGACTTTTCCTACCTTATAAGTATGAGAAACCTGAGAGCCAAGGGGTCTGTGAGGCAAAGCCCCGTGCAGCCCGAGGAACACTGCTTTGCACTGCACCTGGGGGCCCTTTGTGCTGTGTGGTATCCTTCCAGAGGGTATCAGCATTTTTCTAGATGCCTTTGAATAATCTTGAAGGTCTAGGTCCACCTTCTTTATTTCTTCAGTGTCTTTCATATTCCTTTTCCTCCCTGTTCCTCTCCTCCCCAGCCCCAGCTCTGCCTCATGCACAGGAACTCAGTGAATCCTCCTGGGATGATGGACGAAATAGCCTTCGTGCTGTGGGCTTGTTTCACCAGTCACAACTCCAGGTGGTTTTCGGGTTGGCCCTACTTCCCCAAGGTTTTCCCTGAGTGTAGGATGGACTCTGGGCACCAGCATGGCTAGTTCTCTTGACATTATATGTGCCTGATGCTGCACTGTATGGCTGCTGAGCAAAGTGAGACCAAAGCCAGCCTGGAGGTTGGCTGTGCCCTGGACCAGCTGCAGTGCAAGCAAGCTGCTGTTGGCAGGGAAGCGTATCTGCCCTGTACTCTACAACTCGGGGCAATGTTCTGCAAGGAGTTCCCAAGCTTTCCTACAGTCAGAGGAAGGGTGTGACCACAGGACTTCTTTTTCAAACTGAGTGACCTTGACACAATGTTTCGGCTCTTTGCTTTGGGAAAAGGAGGAAGGCCGACTGATCAAGAGTCTAGTGCTCTCCCTGCGGGAATTGAACGCATTCTGAGTTGATGACCATGTATTTTAGAGATGAAGAGACCTTTCTGATATCTTGCTAGAGATAAATGAAATTTGAAAATCTGAACTTAATAGTCAAATGCCTAGTTCTTCCTCAGTTCTTTGGGCCCCATCCTATTCTGAGTTCGATCACCAGAATGCAATGTAGGTAGATGTTATTATGTTAGTTCACCACAGAAAAACCTGTGCTGAAATAGGATTTAATGTTATGTCCCCAGCCTTTATAAAGGGTCGATAGGAGAAACATTTGAGGAGCGTTTCTCTGCTTTGTAGAAATGCAGTGGAAGACGGTGTCTGTTATACTCCCCAGGGTCCTTACCCAGCCCTGACACCAGAAATCCTCTCTGTACGCGAAAGTCTAGCTCTTCCAACTTGTATTCCTTCTCTCTTCAGGTGTTACATACTAGATGACCAAATGAGCCTCCCTTTCTTTTTTCTTTTTGCCTTAGTTATTAAACCAGACACTCAGCGCTCAGTTGCTCCCAATTGGTTTCTCTCCACTTTCTTTGAATCTGCTTTTATCTTTCAATTGTCATTCATATATAGATAATTTCATAGGTTGCTCCAATCCTGGCCCCCATTTAAGAGAAGAAGAAATAATAGATGATTGATGGAGATAGATGAATAATAGGTAGGTGTAGCAAGATAGCTTTGGGTGAATGGATGCAGGCGATGCTTGGGTGAATAAATTGACCCAAGTTTCATTTCATTCACATAATTAGCTTAAAATGGGTATCAGAAATGCAGAGTCAGTCCTGTTATTGACACAAGATTTCCATTCAATCCAATTTAACAAAAATATATTGAGTATCTATGTTTGTTGGTCACAAATTTTTCATGTTTTACTCATATTCATCATGTCCAGCACAATGCGGCCATATACTAGATATTCACAAAATGTTTGAGACAAGTTGAATTTATTTAAACTGGAAACTTACTCTACCAGCTGCAAGGCACAGTGCCCAGAGCCCACCACATCCTTGGGGAGATATAATTCACAAGCCTGGATAGATCGCAATGGCCATATAATCAATACCCCCCTCCTGGACCATTCAGGCTTATCGCCTCAAACCCTGCTCATTTCTGCTGCAGGCCTTGTTCTTGCTATCTCCCCATCTGTGATGCCTTCCCTTCCAACACATTTAACCCCCTTCTACTGGCCTTTGAGACTTAAATCGCGTCTCACCACCATAAAACTGGTTTCTAATTCCAGCCTGTCCACACTGACTTTTCCTTCCCTAACCATCTACTGCACAGAAGTCTTCCCAGGTCCCTCATATTGCCCATGATTCACCCACCCAAATATCCCACAGGCTTCTCAGTTTCAACCTGTCCAAAGGAGAACCCCCTACCCCACTACCCTCCGTGTTGTTGGGGGTGTGTGTGCAAGTCTGTGATGAAAATGCCTGAGATCAGAGCTGGCCATTGTACTGTGTCAATATGGTTACTGATTAGGCTTCTATCAGAGAAATAGAACCACTAGGAGATCTGTATGTATAGAGATCTATATACATAATGTGTGCATCTGCAAGCTCACATATACATGCATGTGCATATCTATATATGTATTCTTACCAATTTATATAAAGGAATTTTATTTACTTTTTTTTTTTTTTTAAAGATTTTATTTATTTATTTATTTACTTATTTATTTATATAAGCACTGGGTACAGTCAGAAGCGCGGGAGGGCGAGAGAATTCACCAGAGCCAGAGGGGAGAGCAGAGCAGGCAGAAGGACCGAAGTACACTGCTGAGGGGAGCAGCGGGCGGCAGGAGAGGTCTGCGCGCCATGCGGGACCCTCCTCCGGAGGCCAGGGAGCAGCCGGGGATTGAACCGGCGCTGCAGAGGCTGCAGGCAGCCTCGCAACCCAGCGCTCAACCGCTGCGCCACAGGGGAGGCCCAGGAATTTTATTTACTTTATATTTTTTTAATGAGGTAACTTTGATTTATAGCATTGTATATACACTGTATAGCCCTGTATATGGTTCAGAGGCATAGATGCATGCCTCTTCAGATGCATGTAGCTTATGTGTGAATATACCATGGGGGGAAGAAGTCTAAAGATGTCATTAGATTCTCAAAAGAATTTGTGACCAAAAATTTATTTTAGTGCTACCTTATATGGAAATGGGAGGGAGTAGGAGGTGGTCCTAAGATATGCCCAGGGGTAGGGGGTAGAGGATGAAAGGGTTGAGAGTCCTATTCTGCCACTTAATGCTGCAGAAGACTGGATGAATGGTGTGGCTAAGAGCCAGCGTCGTGTGAGCTCATAAGTGCACTTGTATACCTGTCATGGACTGGATGGCGACCCCCATTAGCCCCTCAGTTGGATACTGTGTTTGGGGAATAATTGGTTTTACTGTCCATGCTAGTCTGGGACTAAAAGAATATCAATGATTTGATAGCTGCTGATCTTATTATATTTCCTCATGTTGTACATGGGGACAGTGAGGAAGTAACTCTGCTTTTTGCATAGCACAAATCACAAATATGGAAGCTGACACAAGCTCACAGCTTCTAACAGTCCCCTCTCAAGGTTTTTCTAAGGTGTCACATAAAGGTTTGCTGTCTCAGAACTCCAGAACTCTCAGAACTCCATCTACCCAATTATTTCCCAAGTGCACCCATTACTAATACTATTTCTTCACAGAGTAGGGTTTTAACATTTGAATTTTGGGAGGATATAAACATTCGACCCTAGAACATTACTTTTTTTTTTTTTTTAAGATTTATTTATTTATTTATTTATTTATTTATTTATGCAAGCACTGGGTACAGTCAGAAGCACGGGAGGGTGAGAGAATTCACCAGAGCCAGAGCGGGGAGCAGAGCAGGCAGAAGGACCGAAGTACACTGCTGAGGGGAGCAGAGGGCGGCAGGAGAGGTCTGCGCGCCATGCGGGACTCTCCTCCTCCTCCGGTGGCTGGGGAGCAGCCAGGGATGAACCGGCGCTGCAGAGGCTGCGGGCAGCTTCGCAACCCAGGGCTCAACCGCTGCGCCACTGGGGAGGCTCTTAGAACATTACTTTTTAAAGAACAAACTACTCATTTTTAGCAAGGTCATTCCATTATTAAAACAGAGAATATTTGTCAAACTAAAACATAGACTTCAATTTATGGAAGAGTTTTTTGACATATATTAAGAGATATTAGTGACCATGGACTTAATA
This sequence comes from Talpa occidentalis, assembly GCF_014898055.3. Taxonomy (NCBI): domain Eukaryota; kingdom Metazoa; phylum Chordata; class Mammalia; order Eulipotyphla; family Talpidae; genus Talpa; species Talpa occidentalis. Next base: position 65,598,317 of record NW_023603184.1, read on the forward strand.
AGTAGGGACCATGATCTGGGACATTCATTCAGTAGTCAAGTATGGAAGCTGAGACAAAGCACACAGTTATTACTGAAGAATTATGCTCAACCAGGACTTCCTCCAATGCTGAGAGAATGCAAGAGGCACTGGTTGCAGGGAACACAACCAGTACCTGTAGCAGGGTTACTGGGGTGTTCAGCTACATGAAACCATGTTTTGGAATGGAAATGATATGGTCTCTGCTGGCTCTAACCATGCACCATGGCAAGACATGCTATAATTGGCAACACCGAACATCTCTGGATTAAAATTCTGCAGGGAAGAAAGAAGTGCAGAATGTCCCCAATCTCTTCTTGAACAAGGTGGACTTCATTTCTGTCACTAGAATTAAGTAAATGGGAAACAAGTTAATAAAAGTCAAGTGACAATCAAGGCTGTGTTAGAGATGTACTTTACAGTTCAACTTTAGATTCTCAAGGTGGGAAAGGATTGCTAGGGGTTATCTTGCTCAGTGTTCTCTAAACTCTGTTCTCTGGATGCCTAGAGAATCCCATGGTTATCTGCCATCCTTAGAGCCCATGATTCCTTCCAAAAAGAGATCTACTTTCATTTGCTTTTTAAGTTCTCTTTGTAGGTATTGTTTACTTTTTAAGAACTGGTTCTGGGACTAAAGGACTAATTTGATAGCTGCTGATCTTATTGAATTCCCTTATGTTATAAATGGGGACAGTGAAACTCAGGGAAAATGTCCTGCCCAAGTCTTTCAGTTCCTGCTGGCCAAGTCTGTACTGCAGCCATTCTGATGCCCATGTGGAGCTCATGTTACAGCTCTGCCAGTCTCAGTTCCAACCTAGTGTGGGCACCACTTAGCTCTGCACACATGAGTTGGAGGAAAGGACCCCTGGTCTGAATGTTTGTGAGTCACTATATCCACAACCTGAGAGGCCAAATTGAGAAGTGCCTACACATTTTCTTGGAGAAATATTCATAAAATCACTTTATGGTTTTTTTATGGTATCCCCAACTAAGAAAAATATCAAAACAAATTTTGGCATTCCTTTCTTGTGGGGACAGGGCATTTAAAAGAGGTTACCTAGGATCATAGGAACCCAAGCTAACTGAGGAAGGAGTTCTCTCAGGTACCATAATCCATCTCGCTGGAATGTGGAGTTGACAATTAAAATGTCCTACAAATGGATCTGAGATAGAAATGAAGCTAATATACCTTTGACTTATAAAGAAACATGGCACACTCCTGCCCAATTGATGTGGCTCCTGAGGTCATGAGAGGGTGGTAGTGATTGCTTAGGTTTTGGTCATATTCTACAGCGGCTATTGCTGAAAAAAAAAAAAAAAAGGAGAATGTTAGGAATTAGGACCCCAGGATTTGAGTCTGTCTAGTCTCTTGATAACTGCATAATCTTGAACAAGGGTCTCTACTTCCGTGAGTCAAAACAGGTAACTCCACTAGGCAATGAATTTTAGGCATGGCATGGAGCATAGTGGTTAGCACACTCAAAATTGTAAGGGACCCATAATTAGTTCTCAGTCACTGCTTAGTGTAGGAATAATTCCCTGCTGTCTCCCCTTTGAGAACTCTTTTCCATCTTTTATAGTCACTAGTATTCTTACCTCCTCCTTTCTTCAATAACTCCCTTTTTCTCTTATTCCCTCTTCAAAACATACTTTCTCTCTCACCAAATCCACTCTACCTTTCTGCTGGGTATATGATTGCTTCATGGATGAGAAAACCATGAGGTTTGGGTGAGCGAGAAGGACTGTTACAGATTTCATTCAGTTATTAAAGAAAATGGTAGTTTATTAAGTATGTCCTGAATACTCATGAATGTGTCGTGGTTGGATGAAGGTACTAAGCCTCAAGCCAGAGGCCATAGAAGCACTCAAAAAACATATCCTCAATACCCTTGGTGTGTGAAGCATTTTGGGGCAAAGGACAGAAAAATATTCCAAAGGAATTCAGTTACAAACCGTGAAACACATTAGAAGAGCTCTCTGTCATAGAATACAACAGTTCAAAGGCACTATATGGCAGAACATGAGTAATTAGGAATGCAGAGGGTGGTAGTATCTGAAGCAGAAGCATCTGAGTTGGAAGGAACAGGACTATCTTCCAGGCTATGCCTTCCTGGAAGAGAAGTGTCCTCTCTGGTTAAGTTGAAAGTAGAACTGTGGTTTTCAGGACCTGTTGTTCAAAATGAAACAATACCTACAAAAATCAGTTGCCTTTCCTATGCAAACACTGAGCTAGAAGAGGAAAAGAAAAAGGAAACAATCCTACTGACATAAAAAATAACTAAATAACCAATAGTAAACTTAACAAGGAGTGAACGACCTGTACAAAAAAAAAAAAGATGTTATTAAAAGAAATAAAAGCACAAAGAAATGTAAAAGTTTTATGCTTATCTATTGGAAGAATTAACATTGTTAAAATGGCCATCTTCAGCAAGGCAATATACAAATTCAATGCAATTCCCATCCAAGTTTCAATGATACTCTTCAAAGAAATAGAGAAAACATTACTGAATTTTGTATGGAACCACAAAAGACTCTGATTAGCCACAGAACTCCTGACAAAAAATAAAGAAGACAGGCAGTATAACATTTCCAGACCTTAAACTATACTACAAATCTATAGCAATCAAACAATATGGCATTGAAATAAAACTGGACAAACAGAACAATGGCATTGAATTGAGAACCCAGAAATAAACACACAATTAATATGCTTAATTTATAACAAAAGAGCCAAGGGCATACAATAGTGAAATAAAAGTGTCTTCTGTAGATGGTGTTGGATAAACTAGACAACCACATGCAAAAAAATCAAATTAGACCACTTTCTCAAACCATATACAAAAATCAATTCAAAATGGATTAAAAACTTGGATGTAAGACTTGAAACCATAAAGTACATAGAAGAAAAGAGACAAAACACTCCATGACATTTGATCAAGTAATGTCTGTAGGGACTTTTAACTCAATGGCAAAGGAAATAAAATAAAAATAAACAAATGGTACTACATCAAACTAAAAAGCTTCTGCACAGTGAAAGACTCTATCATTAAAAAGATATGACACTCTACTGAGTGGGAGAAAATATTTGCACCCCATATATCTGGCAAGGCATGAACTGCAAAGAACTCATACAACTCAACAACAAAAATACAAATAACCCAATCAAAAACGGGCAGAGGATCTAAATTGTTAGTATTCCAGAGAAGACATACAGATGGCCAACAGGCACATGAAAAAATTTTCATCACTTATGATCAGAGAAATGCAAATCAAAACCACAGTGAAAGACCATTTCACACCCTTGAGAATGGTCCATATCAAAAACACCAGGACCAAGGAGCGCTGGCAAGGTTATGGAGAAAAAGGAACCCTTAAACACTGTTGTTGATGACATAGACTGGTCTAGCCCCTATGGAAAACAATATGTATGTTTCCCAAAAATCTGAAAAAAGATGTCATATATTCCAGCATTTCTATCCCTCACTATCTATCTGAAGAATATAAAAGCACTAATTTGAAGGGATACGTGTACTCCTTTGTTCATTGCAGCTATTTACAATAGCTAGAAACAACCTAAATACCCAACAACAGATGAGTGAAGTAAGAAGATGAGGCGTATGTACACAACGGAATACTATAATTGGTGAAATACTATTTAGTTAATTAAAAAAATATGAAATCTTACCATTTGGAGCAACATGGATTGAACTAGAGGAATTATGTTAAGTGAAATAACTCAGAAGAAAGACACATATTGATGAGTTCACTCATATGTGGAATAAAGTGAAACCAAAGAAACAGACAAAACGAAACCAAACAAAGCTTGACTGTGGAAATGAGGCTAGCAGAGGTGGAGAGTGGTGGTTGCGGAGGATGCACTATGAGCCTGATGCACTATGGTAGAGGATTATTGGTGCTTTTGGTTTGAGCATGTTATGGTAACATAAATCCGAGAGTGTAAACCTATACTTGTAAATCATATACAACTGTAAAACTATGTTACCTCAATAAAAATACTAAAAATTAAAAAATAGAAAATACTCTCAACATCACTAATCATTAGGTAAATATGAATAAAAACTACAAGATATCATGTCACACCCATTAGAATGGCTATTACCAAAAAGGCAAGAAATAGTAAGTGTTGGCAAAGATACAGAGAAACAGTTATCTCTTGTGCTGTGTTGGTGGGAATGTAAATTGGTGCAGGTGCTATGGAAAACAGTATGATGTTTCCTCACAAAAATTGAAAGTAGAAAACATTTTTTAAGATTTATTTTTATTTATTTATGCATACAAGAGCTGGGGTGTAGGCCAGAGGTGCAGGGTGCTGAGAGGATTCACCAGAGACAGAATGGGGAACAGAACAGGTGGATCTATTGATATACACTGCTGAGGGGAGCAAGGTGAGACAGGAGAGGTCTGCTTTGCCAGGTGGGTCAGCTCCCTGCCCAGGGATCAAACTCATGCTGCAGAGGCTGCAAATAACTTCAGAGTGGTGAGACATAACCCCATGTGTCACCAGGGAGGCCTCCAAAAGTAGAAAACTTTTAAAGAAAATTAAAATACCAACTTGAAAAGGTACAGGTACTCCCATATTCATTGCAGCATTATTTACAATAGCCAAAATATGGAAATAACCTAAATGTTCATCAATGGATGAATGTATAAAGAAAACGTGATCCATGTGTTTGTGCATGCAATCACAAAACGGAATATTATTCAGTCATAAAAAAGAATGAAATCTTTTCATTTAAGACCATATGGATGCACAAATAGTAAGCGAATTAAGTCAGACAGAGAAACTCAAGTGCTGTTGTATTACTTTGTATGTGGAATCTAACAAAAAAAGATATAAAACAAAAACAAAACCCCTGATAGTCACACATGTGAAAAATAGATTGATGATAGCTAGAGGCAAGGAGTCAGGGTAGGTGAAGGGGGTCAAAAGATATAACCTGGCCTCCCTGGTGGCTCAAGGGGTTAAGATGCAGCACTATGAAACAATCCCCAACCACTGCAGCATGAATTTGATCCCCTGCCATGGAGGTGACCCACATGATGCAGCAGACCTCTCCTGTCTCGCCTGCTGCTCCCTTTAGCAGTGTATTTCAGTCAATCTGCTTGTTCTGCTTCCCACTCTGACTTTGGTGAATCCTCTCACCTCCTGCACCTCTGGCTTGTACACCAGTTCTTGTATGCATAAATAAATAAATCTTAAAAAAAAAAAAGATATAACCTTCTTGTTATAAAGAAGAATAAAAGCCTCTCCAGGGTCAAGAAATCAGGTTCCACTGCCACCTTGCACAAACAGATCAGGGATCAAGAACAAGGCACGGGTATATGGCATTGGATTTAGGGATTTTTCCAATTCAGAATCACATAAACTATAATGGAAATAAAGCCGAAATTACTCATTTTTATATGAGGCAGAGAAAGTGTGTAAATCTTAATTTAAAAAGTGGCTGCCCCTGTGGTGACATGGCATAGCCCAGCCTTGCCCATCCTTTGATCCCAAATGAAATATCTTCCCAGTTGTTGATGGGAAATTGTGCTCTTTTAGTCAGAAGCAGAGAGAATGCCACGTTTTAGGGCTTCAATGACTTAGCTGAAAACTTATGCCTGTCCTCTGGTCTTTTGGCTCTGGCAAGAGACTGTAAAAGGGTTCACTTCAATATATTTTGGGCTGTTTTACTCAGAAGGAGTTGGTAAGCAGAGAAGACATGCATTTTGAAGAGCATTAAGAGTTTCTGAAATTGTCATTAACAGTTCTCTTTGGTACTCCCTTTAATGAAATGAGTAGTGGTGACATAAGAAAAAAATAACAGCCCAATCTTTGTGCTTTGTAATGAATAATAAAGTATTTTAACCTCTTTAGGGACTTAACACCACGTTAATCCTTTAATCCCTAGAAAAACCAATTTTGTTGACATGAAAAGGGGATATTTAACTTCATTCAATTAATTTTCTACCTTAGAGATGCCATGATTATGAAGATTAGATTGAATAGATTCATTAGAGCTACCATATTGTGTATCAAGTAGTGGCTCTGTCCCCCAAAAGCAGCACCCACAAAGAAATTCCATGTCACAATTTTGTTTAAATTTACCCACTTTGAAATACCAGGGCTTTGAGGTCTTCACATCTTAAGCCTGTTGTCTACACTGGAGTGCTCACATCTGCAACTACTCAGCCACCACATAGCCATTAAACCAGGAACTCGGCTGACATTCCTGCAATACCATCTCCCTCTCTCTGTTTGAGCTCCAAATTAGAACTGTTCTTGTGAGGAGGCTGAAATGCGTGCCGCAGAAACATTCCTAACAGTAAAAAGTTAGCTAAGTGTGAACTCAATTTTAAATTACACAGCGGGGGAAGCACACACCATTCAAATCGTTCTCAGAACAATGGACTGGAATTGGAGATGGAAGATAAATGGTTGGAGATTTAATTATTTTTGCATTGGACTTCACCATGTCGACATGGAAAGGTTTTAATTCTACCCCTATGCCCAACCCCCCGTCAGAACTGAATTTGCAGGGATGAAAGAGAAGAGATGATGAAACATGAGGGTTATGGCAGTGCCACAAATATTCTAATGATGACTGAAAAGCCCCTGGATTCTTCTAACTGAAGATGATCCCTGTAAGGATGAAAAAATGGGATCTGGGAAATATTAGAGTAACCACTCTCTCCTATCCTAATGGTCACTTTCAGTAGATGACATTTACCTCTGGCCTGCCACCCAAGCTAGAGGGCAGGAACATGGATGAAATGTTTGGGCATCCCCTCTGTGTCACGTTCAGTGCTTGGCATATAAGCAACGATGCCTAGTGCAGCACATCTTACTGAGGAATGACTGGTGTCACTACAAAGAAATTGACAACGGGCTAGGGAGGTAAGAAAGGGCACCAGCCTAGTTTAGGAATCTTCACACGCACCCCAGAGCACAGGCTACATGTGTTCGCTCTATGACTAATGATCGATTTTTTTTAAAAAAAATCTTGCTTTGAGCTGAGATACCTATCCCAGTGATGCCTGAGGGAGTGCTGATATTGACACTATCAGAAAATCACTGGGATCAGCAGGTCAGGATGCACCAGGAGGTTGATAACAAGTTCTGGGAACTGAATATGATGAATACTAGGAACATCAACTGTGATGGGCTGTTCTAATGGACTGTTGGCTTATGACTGTCTTTGTTTAATCCATTATAAAAAGACCTGCTAGAGATGAAAGGTCAGTATAGTTTCTTCTATGCCCACCATTCTATCAGATCACTGACCAGTGATTTGAAAAATAGAAGCCAACTTGTTGATTCAATTCCTATCTCCTCTCATTGGCTTTCTGTAGTGACAGGCAACACCAAGAACCTGGCCTATTCTGGTAACCTTCTGGCAACTCCACGCCAGGTCAGCTGTGGTACTCTCCAGTATGTCATTTTGCTGGAGTCCCGTTGGTTGCCTGGGCTGGGGTCCCTTGGTTGTAGACTAAGAAACCTTACATGCCCACCTCCCAGCACCCGCCACCCTCCTTACTCAATATATTAAATCATTGCGCTTTATGTTGTTTTTTTTCCCATTTCTCTGGTTTGTTTTTCTTCCCAGGATAAGGCCTGTTTGAACTTAGACTTATAGTTACCCGCCTGTCAATTCTGTTCTTTCTGAATGTTCTGTTCTGTCTGGTAATTTTATAGCAGCCATTGTAGGTAATAGCCATTTGGGGCGCAATCTGAGATACCGGTCTAATTATGACCCCATGAAAAGGGGAAGGATGGTGCGGTATTGCAATATCATTTGGCGTATGTGTGAGTTGAGGTCTGAAGAAAAGTGACCACTGAATAGGCTCTGAGAAGAAAGAAGAAAAAAAGGAAAAAAATCTTCGGAAAAAATGAAAACATTTTCAAGGAATAGCTGCATTGGGCTTCTGATAATAAAAAAATGTACTCTGAAACTCCTAGAAAAGTTTGCATTTTTTTTCTCCTCTGTTTTTGAAATGGTGTATCTAGTCAGTTATTTGGAATGTAACCATCCCAGGAGAAAAAGGAAATAAAACGTCCCAGGGATTGACTGAAGAAAAAAAATTAACAGAGTCTTTATTTATTTAAAGATTTATTTATCTATACAAGAGCTGGGGTACAGGCCAGAGGTGCAGGAGGGTGAGAGAATCCACTAGAGACAGAGTGGGGAACAGAACAGGCAGACGGACCGAAGACACTGCTGAGGGGAGCAGTGGGCGAAACAGGAGAGGTCTGTTGCGCCATGTAGCTATCAACCTGGCCGGCTAGGAATCGAACCAGAGTTGCAGAGGCTGTGGACAGCTTCACAGCGGGGTGCTCAACTCGCTGCGCTACCAAGGGAGGCCCTAAAAGAGTCTTTTTAAATTCAAACTGCTAGGAAATTTATCTTGACTTTTTAGCTTTTATTAGGCATTAAGGATTCTAAAGCATAAGGAAAGATTGAATGATATGTAAAGTAGGTAAGGAGACTAGAAGGAGATAAGGAGACTAGAATGTGTTTTCTGGACAAAAGAGGATAAAAGGATATGGGTTTTGTTTTGTTAAAAGGAAAAAAGATTACTATGGTCAAGTAAAATGATTGTTTCAGTTAATAAAGAACAGGAAAAACTGAGTCAACAAAGCATGCAAAAGAATGTCTGTGAAAGAGAGGGAGGTTAAGGTAAAGAAAGGTTATGATTTAGACATGACAGGTTGACTGGATTGGAATTCTATCCTAGGAAAAGCTAAACCTGCAATATTTTATGTACTGAATCTTAATAGATTAATCTGTATCTTTTAGTACACGAGTAGTTTTCTATATCTCTTTTAAAAGTGGATTTTCTGGTATGTCTTTACTGGTCAATTCTTGTATTCCAAAATACTATCTATCGCAAAGTTGAGCAAACTTCCTTATAATTGCTTCTAATTACAAATATTCTTACTTTCTCAAACTCTCTGTTTAAGGATCAATTATGCTTCAATTCTGGAACTTCCATTTCGTTTCAGGGAAGATGGCAATTTTCTCTTAGAAGCTGTTTGCTGAACTTCTGACCAAAGTATTATAATCTGGCAACCTGATACCTGCATTTGACAATTTCTCAAACCCTGGATATGAGCATGTTCTTTTTTCCAACTTGCAGGCTTCCTAGGTGGTCAGGTAGGATCCAGGAACCAGTAACCTGCTGGTTTTCTGGAATGAACGGAGGGGGTGCCCAGTTCATTCCAGCAGATGATTTAGCTCTGAGCTGAAAACAATGGGATTTCAGATTCACCTGCTTTTAGAAATGGCCTTACCAGGCCCTCTTACTTTTAAGTTTGCCCAGTTCATTCTAGGACATGAGTGGTGAGACTAAGCTGGGGTTTCCTTGAGCTCGGTACAATAAACAGGGAAGGAGGCCAAAGCAGAGACTTGGAGACCACAAGGTGCAGGCCAGTACACCAGTCATCAAATTCTGCTACATTTCCTGGAAGAAAAGCATATGCATTCCTGCCAGAGACCAACCTTATGAACTTGTCTCCTGACTTCCTGATGCTCCATGATCTTCAGAAAAATGGTGCATTTGTTTGAATGGGTGTTTCCAGTAAGATTCTGGCAAATCTGCAGCTATGGCACAGCTCTGGGAAAGGAAAAGAGGAGTATGTGAGACCAAAGGCAACAAATGGGAAGCTTGTTCATGCTCGGTGTGCTAGTTCTGCTTTTGCTGAATTTATTCATTCATTGAACAAATATTTTATTGCACAGCAGAAACTGAGAATGGCCCAGGGAACAAATCAGAAATGGTGCCTGCCCTTATGGAGACTCTGTTGCTCTTCCTTTTTCCTGAATGTATTTGTGAAAGCCCCAATATTGCAAAGTGAGAAATTTCGTTACTACTTGTAAAATACTCTATAGCTTTTTAGCCATTGATAAAATACTATATCCGTAACCCTGTGAATATATTCTAATTCCCGATTTATCATAGAGGAAATTGGAGTCTATGAGATTAAATGTCTTACTCTACATTATACAATAGTTAGTTCTCAGTCTCAATCTCTCAGAGTAAGTTTGCCATAAATGGACAATTAATACAGACACCCCTCGATTGTGAGAAGCACCAGTGCCCAAGAGAGCTTCCTAGGCAGCCAAGATCCCACGTCACTAACGTATGCCCAGTTGCATGTATCTGGAGCCATCTCCAGCTTCTAAGTAAGCATCACTTTCTAACAGGACCCTCTTTGGTCACCACACTATCCTTTAGAGTATCTATCAGAATAAATAAAACTGGCTATAAAATTGGCCAACACAAAACCAGGTTAGGCAGTAGACTAACTTTAGGTGCCAATTTGGTTTGAAATGGAAGTGGCTTTTAGATGTGTATTTCAAAAGCATTAATGTGAATTATGGACTGGGGTGCCCCATCCATTTATGTACCCAAAGAGGACCCTGCCTCTCAAGGCAGTCCCAACAAACCAGGAGATGCCTGGTCTCCAGCAGACTAAAGACTGGAAGAAGAGCAATCTTTGCTCTATTGAAGGACTGAGGCACTCTTCAACAGGGTCGTTCTAGATGCAGTTAGGCTGCCAGCCCCTCCTCTCCTCCTACACACAGTCAGGACCTGCTGACATGATAAAAGACCCAATGGGACAGTGTAAGGGGGAAAACTCACCTTTCATCTGGACTGGGACTGTGCTATTGTTATAGTTAAGGAACCCCTGATGCTTGTGTGGTTTTCCCTGGGTTGGCTGTGAAAGGACCCCTCTCTCCATGACCAAACTCTCCAGCCTGTGTCATCTCTGCAGTCCCGCTGCCTATATGAGAATTACTCTGCCTATGGTGGGCAGGAGCTCTAACCCATGACAGCTAGAGACAGTCTAGACATACTAGAGAAAGTCTCTAGTATTTATTTATTTATTTATTTTTGAAGATGTATTTATTTATACAAGAGCTGGGGTACAGGCCAGAGGAGACAGAGTGGGGAGCAGAACAGGCAGATGGACCAAAGGCACTGCTGAGGGGAGCAATGGATGAGGCATGAGAGGTCTGCTGAGCCATGTGGGTCTCTCCCTCGCTGGACTGGAATCGAACCCGCACCACAGAGGCTGTGGACAGCTTCAAGGCACAGTGCTCAACTTGCTGCACCACTGGGGAGGCCCAGTCTTGAGTATTTAAACAAGTGAAAAAACATCCCAAGAGTTAAAGGCCAGGTTGTGGTCTTTAAAAAAATTTTTTAGACAGAATTACTCTCCCTTGGTTCCCAAGGTGTATAAATCGGCTACATTATCCTGTCAGTCCTTCCACTGTGGAGTTTCTACCCTTTCTCCATCACTAAGTGAGGTTCTTCATTTCAGAGCGGGCCTCCCTTTTCCTTGCTCTTGCCTGATTCCCAGAGCCAGGTATGTAAACAGAGGGTTCTGGGGTTTGGCCTCACACTGCAGTGAGATCAGAGTTCACTGGAAAAACTCCAGGAAGCCACACAGCAGGTTTGGGCCAAGAGGAAAATCTGCTTGTAATTCCTCACCTGCTCTTTCCCTTAGCTAGGACCAGTTCCTGAGTCTCACCAGATGAAAAAGTAGCAATTAAAATACCAGTGGTTAGATTTCCTCCCCACCACCCTCTCCTCTCCCCCTTACCCTACCCAATTATGGTAGAATTTAGGAGGTGAGAAGCTGTAAGCCAGGTTAGGCTGAGGGCTTATGGACAGTGGGGCTGGAGGCCTGAAGATGGGTGTGGGAGGCTGTGAGGCACTCAGGTGCGGAAGCACTGGCCAGCCGAGGAGGAGAAAAGCCGGGGTTTAGGTCCCCCTACCCCTACCCCCATGCCGGAAACCAGTTCTGGGGCAGCACTACACTCCCTCCTGTCCATCATCTGCAGATTAAATCTCTCTAAATCGGCCCTCAAGCAGCAGACTATCCGCTCTCACCCCTGCTCCCTCTGTCAATAATCCATCAATTAAGGGCTGCTAATAATATGCATTGACACAGCAGATTAGCCAGAGGAGAGCCCTGTTGGTCAGCTCTTCAAGTCAATGGTTGCAGGATTATCAACCCTGCCATTGACGTTTGCTCTATTCTTCCCTCTCCAGTCCCTGTGAGATGCAAGAGAGCTCCATTCAAAGCCAAATGCTCAAAAAAACAAAAGCTTAATCTCAGTGTGAGGGCCTGAAAGGCAATACAGATCAAGAGAAATCAGAGGCAACAACCATTGTTTTCCCCTCTCTCATCACTGTCTTCTACCCTCTTTGTGCTAAAATTGTCATCTGGGGAGAGTTTAGCTCTGAAGACAGGAATGGCCGAAAACCCTCTAATCTTTTAAACCCAACAGGCACAGGGAACAGGGAAGCGCTGTCAGCCAAGTCCTTATTTTCCGGGGAGAGGCAAGGCTATGATTACCATACCACCCTTCTCCCCACCTGGTTAGGAAACACCTGACTGCAGGTGGGGGGACAAAGGTTTGCCATGGATCTGGCCTTGGGAGAATAGGGGACATTTATTTGCCAAGGAGTGCAGTCTGTCTGATCGTTTTCTCTTGACTGTCTCCTTTCTACCTGCCTTCTGTCCATCTTCAGTGGCAGCCTTAGCTTTGCAGCCAGGTGGTGATTTAAGAAGAACATGGAGTTCGCAGCCATGCAGGGGAGGCTGAGGAAGAATAGTGTGTAACTGATGTTGGAACCAGGGGTCTGGGATGCCATCCAGAGAGCCAGCCCAGTTCAAGTCAGAGAGTGTAGGCACATAGAACAAATGTAGTTTTGTGTGACTGAGGTAATCTGAGGAGGGGAGGGAGCGCTGGGACCAAGCAGGTGGAGACCCTGACCTGATCGTGGGTGCCTGCTCCTGTGTATATGATGACATGATCCCACCTTGCAGGCAAGTTGGGAGGGGGCCAAGCTGCCCCCGCTATAAACTGACAGTGACCCTGTATTAGTTTGCTAGGGTTGCCATAGGAAACACCACAGACTGGGGTCTGAAAATTAAAAATAAATTATTTCATAGTTTTGGAGGCTGTTAGTTCAAAATCAAGGTGTTTTCCTGAGGCTTCTCTCTCTGGCTTACAGACATCATATTTTTCCTCTGCTGTCCCATGGTCTTGTCTCTTACCATGGGCCCTGGTGTGACTTTGTGGTTCCAAATTTTCTCTTCCTATTAAGACACCAGTCTGAATGGAGTAGGACTCACTCTACTGCCCTAAGGATATTACTAAGTCACGAACATTATGTGCACATGTGCACATTATTCTCTTCTACATCCAGGAAAGGAACTACTGGTTCAGGAAAAGTATGTGAGTATTAATTTCACAAGACATGCCAACCCCAATTCCCTTCTACAGTGTTTCAGATATCTTGTTCATCCAACTTCTGGTAGTTTCCACCTTCTTGTGTTTGTCAGTTGTGACTTGATTGGCGCCTCCCTTTTTGCCAATTTCTTCATCTATGACTCATCCACCTGTAATTTTTTTTTAAAGATTTATTTATTGATGCATACAAGAGCTGGGGTACAGGCCAGAGGTGTGTGGGGTGTGTGTGTGAGAGGATTCGCCAGAGACAGAGTGGGGAACAGAACAGACAGATTTGACCAAAGAACACTGCTGAGGGGAGCAGCAGGCGAGTCAGGAGAGGTCTGCAGCGCCATGTGGGCTGCTCCCTGGCTGGCCGGGAATCGAACTCATGCTGCAGTGGCTGCAGACCACCTCACTGGTTGAGTCTTAATCCTTGTGCCACCAGGGAGGCCCCACCTGTAATTTTTTTAATGAATACTTTTTTGTTGTTGGATTGTCTTTCTCTTAATTTTTATGATTCTGACTGTTCTGGGCAGTAATCTTAGTTAAATATGTTACAAATATCTTTTCTCATTTGATAGCTTATCTTTTAAACTTTACACAAGTTTCTCTTATGAATTGAAATTTTTTATTTAAATGTAGTCAAATTTACATTTCCTTTTAAAATGTATGAGTTTTATATTTTGCCGAAGAAATACTTTTCTATCCCTAAAGTCAGGAAGATATTGACCTATCTAAAGCTTCAATATTTTGCTTTTGACATTTAAGATCTTAAGTCATCTGGAGACAATTTTTGTGAGTGGTGTGAGGTAAGGATTCAATTTCTTTTTTCCTCAACATGGATGACCACCTTTCCTAATTCCACTTATTGGATAGTTCCTCTGAGCTGTGCTGCCAGCCTGTCACATATCAAAGTCCCATATGTGGTGGATCTGTCATTGCCTCTTTTTTCATTCCTTTGGTTAGCCTGTATATCTTCTGCCAATAGCACTGTTTTGATCACACTGGCTTTGCAGGAAGTCCTGATAATTGCTATAATAAGTAACCCTCCCCTCTTATTCTTTTTCTTATTCTGTTGCACCACTATTGTGGAATAACCTTTCAAGTGCCATAAAAGTCTCTGTCTGGACTGGAATTACAGTGAATTATTGCCAAATTGGGGAAGACTTGCCATTCTCACAGTGTTAAGTTCCTACTCATAAAGATGGTGTTGTTCTCTATTTATTTAAGTCTTCTTTAATGTCACTGTAAAGCTGGAAAATTTTCTGTGAACAACTCTTCACATCTTTGGTTAATATAGCTCTGCATATTTAAAACTTTTATTGCTATTATAAAAAAATCTCTAAAAAATAAGCTTTCTTGGGGCCTCTCTGGTGGCTCAGGGGTTAAAGACAGCGCTATCAAGCTATTGCCAGCCACTGCAGCATGAGTTCAATCCCCAGCCGACCAGGGAACAACCCACACGGCACAGCAGACCTCTCCTGCCTCAACCGCTGTTCCCCTCAGAAATGTATTTCAATGGATCTGCCTGTTCTGCTCCCCAGTCACTCTGGTGAATCTTCTCAACCCTGCACCTCTGGCTTACAGCCCAGTTCCTGTATGCATAAATAAATAAATCTTTAAAAAATAAATTTTCTTATTACTTGTCATTGTTTTACAGAAATGGAACTAACTTTTGAAAATTGATATAATATTTAGCCAACTTGTAATATTTTCTATTATTCTAACAATTTGTCTACAGATTTCTTTAGAACATTTTCAAATACTGGCAGTGTTTTTTCTACTTTCCAACATATTTTTATTCAACTATACTTAAAGTATTATTTACTTACAAAAAATGCATGCATTTAAGGCATATAGTTTTGATTATAATGACTTTAAATGAAGATAGATGTGTAATCATCACTCCAACTAAGATATAGAACATTTATATCACTCTGGAAATTTCCCTGCCCATTTGCATATGCTATCCTTGGTATCTGTCCCAGGCAACCACTAATCTGATTCAAACACCATAAATCTTTGGCCAGTTCTAAAACATAATATAAGGAGAACCTTACAAAATGTATTCTTTTGCATTTTTTTTACTCTATAGTATATCTGTGAGATTGATTCACGATCCTGTATATTTGTTGCATTTTTATTGCTGAATAATATTCCATTGAGTGAATATAACATTGTTTGTTAATCCATTCATCTGTTGCTCTACTTTTAAGTAATTTCTAATTTGGAAAAAGTATTTTTGAGAGACTAAAATTTTCAACTCTTTTATTTTTTTTAATAATAAATTTTATTGTTATATTCCCCATACAATTGCAGCCCCCCCATTCTGACCCCAATCCCTCCCCTCCCGCCCCGCCCCCCAAAAAAGTGTCTCTGGTTCATAGTTTTTTGTTGATTTTGATTTTCACTTTCTTATAGTTATTCATTTTCCTGGTCCCTTATTTAAGTTTTCTAGATTCCTGCTATGAGTGAGACCATCCGGTATTTTTCTTTTTCTTTTTGGCTTATTTCGCTGAGCATGATCCCTTCCAGCGCCATCCATGTTGCTGCAAATTGCATGTGTTTATCTTTTTTGAATGCTGAGTAATATTCCATGGTATATATGTACCACATCTTCTTGATCCAGTCATCTATTTTTGGGCATTTGGGTTGTTTCCAAAGCTTAGCTATTGTAAACAGTGCTGCTATAAACATAGGGGTGCAGGTGTTCTTTGGAATTGATGTTTCTGTGTCCTTTGGGTAAATACCTAGGAGTGGAATTGCTGGATCATATGGAAGCTCTATGTTTAGTAGGTCCAGAAATCTCCACACAGCTTTCCACAGTGGTTGGACCAGTTTGCACTCCCACCAACAGTGCAGAAGAGTTCCTTTTTCTCCACACCCTCGCCAGCATTTGTTGTTGCTAGTTTTTTTAATATGTGCCATTCTCACTGGTGTAAGATGGTATCTCATGGTAGTTTTGATTTGCATTTCCCTGATGGCAAGTGATGTTGAACATTTTTTCATATGCCTGTTGGCCATTTGCATTTCCTCTTCAGAGAAGTTTCTTTTTAGCTCTTCTGCCCATTTTTTGACTGGATTATTTTCTTTGTTGTTGTTGAGTCTCATCAGCTCTTTGCAGATTTTTTGTGATCAGTCCTTTATCATTAGTGTTGGGTGCAAAAATGTTCTCCCAGTTGGTGGTGTTTCTCTTTGTTTTTGTTATTGTCTTTTTTGCTGTGCAGAAGCTCTTTAATTTGATGTAGTCCCAGCTGTTTATCTTTGCCTTCACTATCACTGCTTTGGGTGATGTGTCTGTAAAGATGTCTTTGATGTACAAATCACGTAGTGTTTCGCCTATATAAAATTTTCAACTCTTATAGATAATAACCAAGAAGTGGTATTACCACCGAAAGTCAGTTGGTATTGAATTTTATAAATAACAAACAAAAAGCTAATGGTTTTCCAAAGTGGTGGTAGCATTTTACACTTCCACCAACACAGCATGAGTGTTTTAATAATTCTGCATTCAATTCTTGGTATGGTCTCTTAGTTTTATTTTTTAAACCAATTTAATGCAGTGTATTACATAAAATAAAATGTAACTACTGAAGTGGGCAGTTTGATGAATTTTCACCAATGTATACACCCATGTAACCACCACTATCATCAAGACAAACAATATGCTCATCACCCCAAAATGTTGTCACATGCCCCTTTTACAGTCACTTTTCACCTCCAGTCTAAGCAATGGCTAATTTTCTTTCTGTCACTGTAGATTAGTATTGAAGTCTCTTATCTATCTATTTACTTTTAGTCATTCCAGTAAATGTGAAATCATATCTAATTATAGTTTTAATTTGCATTTCCCTGATGACTAATGATGTTGATTATCTTTCTTTCTTTTTTTTTGTTCTCATTGGACATTTGTATATCTTCTTTGGAAGAATGTATGCAAATATTTTGCTTATATTTAAAAATTAGAATTTGGTCTTTTTCAGAGCTGTTTTGGTTCTTCTACACTCTTTGTATTTATATGAATTTTGGAGTCAGCTCATTAATTTCTAAAACAGAACCTGCTGGAGTTTTGATTGGAGTTGTAAATTTTAGAACAATTTAAGAAGAAATGACACGTTAACAGTTCTGAGACTTCTAATCCATGAATGTAGTATATTTTCCTTTTATTTTTCTCATCAGTGTTTTATAGATTTTAGTTTAGAAATCTCAAATACATTTTGTGAATTTTATTTCTAAGCATAGATTCATATGATTGTAAATAGTATTATTCCAAAAATTTTACTTTCTAAATTTTCACTGTTAATAATATATAAAAGTATAATTGGTTGTTGTGTGTTGGCTTTGTATCCTACCCCTTGCTAAATTAACTTATTAATCCCACATTTTTCATAGTTTCCTTAGGATTTTATGTACTTAATCATGTCTTCAAATAAAGACATTCTTGCACTCTTCACAGCTTCAGTGCCTTTCAAGTCCTCTACTACATTATCACTCTAGCTGCAAGGGATATTGAATAGACTTAAAAATGGGCACCCTCGTATTATTCCTGACTTTAAAGGAGATATTTCTAGAGTTTCTTCATGTAAGATGAAATTGTTTTAGGCCTTTCTTTTTTTAAGCTATCCTTTACCTGTGTAATGATCTTTAATTCCATTTTTAATTTAATTAGAGGTTTACCAATAATAGAAATTATTGCTTTCTGCATAATTTTCTCATTGCTTTCTGCACCAGAGGATGCTAATATTTTTTTAATCTATCAATAAGATGGATATTACAGATTTTGAAATATTGAATCAGCTTTACATTTGAGCAATAAATTCAATTTGATCATACTGTATTATATTTTTATACAATGTTGTATTTGATTTATTTATAGTTTTAAAAAATTTGCATCTATATTTTGGATAAATTGAACCTGTGATTTTTCTTTTTCATTCTACCCTTCACTTTCTTTTATGCCAAGGCTGTAATGAACCCAAAGAATAAATTGAGAAATGATCTGGGGGAACTTGTACGTGATTGGAATGATTTTTTAAAATTATTCATGTGGTAAGTAGTAGTAAAACCCTTTGGTGTTTTCTGTGTGGGAAACTGTACAATGTAGTTGACAGTTTTGTCTGTATTTGTACTTGTTACCAGACTCTTCAAGCATTCTGTATTAGTCAGGTTTAGAAAAATTCTGCTTTTCTAGAAACATGTCTATTTCTTCTATTTCAAATGTATTGACATAAATTTGTTGATAGTGTTCTCATATCTTTTTTTTTTTTTTAAAGATTTATTTATTTATTTATTTATTTCTACATGCACTGGGTACAGTCAGAAGCGCGGGAGGGTGAGAGAATTCACCAGAGCCAGAGCGGGGAGCAGAGCAGGCAGAAGGACCAAAGTACACTGCTGAGGGGAGCAGCGGGCGGCAGGAGAGGTCTGCGTGCCATGTGGGACCCTCCTCCGGTGGCCGGGGAGCAGCCGAGGATTGAACTGGCGCTGCAGAGGCTGCGGGCAGCTTCGCAACCCAGCGCTCAACCACTGCGCCACCGGGGAGGCCCGTGTTCTCATATCTTTTTAATGAATGCTTTTACTCTGTTCATGTTTCTCTTTTTGAATTTGTTTATTAGCAGGGAGAATACTGTCTCCTCTAGGCCCTACTGGGATGTCCCTGAATGTGTGGCTTAAGAGGGACCCTGCTCAAGACAGAGTCTTGGGATGAATGTGTCATAGAACGCAACAAAGGAAAAAACTAGAAGATGCGTATGTGTTAAGTCTACACGAGTGTACATGGCCATCATACAGGTGGGATTTGAAACAAGGCAATCCATATCTAGAGCCAGAATATACTAAGGATGATAGGGAGAAGAACGAATAAAAGATATATCGGATATACACATACCCTTGTGCAAGAGAGAAAATTTAATATGGAAGCTTCCTGATATCTCTTTTAAATATATACTGATTATTTTAGTGGAAAGGAATTCAGTTTGACTCCAAAAGGACAGATGAGACCCAACTGCCTTGATATATAGTGAGATAAATTTGATCTCAACCTAACACCTGGAGTTACCAAAGAACATAATGGAGTGTTTCACAAGCAGTAAGTTCATTGTCGCAGGATTATTTAATCAGAGAAATGAAGTTGTCAGAGTTCCTTTTCATGTCCTAGATATTTATTGAGGATCTACTGCATGCCAGGTACTCTGGTAGGCATTGGTAATGCAAAGACTCACAAGAGATAGCTCCTGGGCCTCCCTGGTGGCTCAAGGGGTTAAGACACAGCCTATGAAACTGTCTGCAGCCACTGCAGCACAAGTTTGATCCCCAGCCAGGGAGCTACCCACATGGCACAACAGACCTCTCCTGACTTGCCCGCTGCTCCCCTCAGCAGTGTATTTCAGTTAATCTGCCTGTTCTGTTCCCCACTCTGTCTCTGGTGACTCCTCTCACCCCTCCCACACTCCTCTGGCCTGTACCGCAGTTCTTTTATGCATAAATAAATGAATCTTTAAAAAAAAAAATAGCTCCTGTCCTAGTTAGGCAGCTCATGAGCAATGAGTGTTATAAGCTCTAGAAATGACGTGGTCCAAGCCTCAGTGAATTTATAATTTAGAACACAGAAGCTACTTAAATATATCCAGTTCCATGATCTATCTAATCCTTTTCTTCTGACTCTCAGATCCAGGCAGATCTTGGCACTTCCCGGCATAGCAGATATATGTAGATGTACTTTTCATGTCCTATACCTATATATACATGTTCAGTTTTGTTTTATTTAGTCTAGGAATCCTTCCTGGAAGTGGGTGAACTCTGACAGATGAAAATAAACACAGGCCAACCGTCAAACAAGAGCAAGACAGACATCCCAAGCGAAAGAGGTATAGTATTTGTCTCTACTTCCGGCAGGTAGTGGAAGATCCTGTATTTGGGAATCACACTTGGGTTTATACGTCAGCCTTTACTGTTTAGCAACTATGTGACTTTCTTTAAGTTACTTCTCTGACCCTGTCTACTTTTTAAATAGAGCCATCGATACCTTGGTGGATTAAGTGTAAGGAGGTGAAGTAAGTGTAACAAGGGTGTTGAGGGGATGTATTTCACATCAAATCTCATAGAGTAGTTCTCATGAGAAAAGCAGCCCTAACTTAATAGCTGGTAACATATCTCAGTCTCTCCTGAAGACTCTTGTGAAGGCTTTCTACCACCACCCCCGATATTTCATAATTGAAGAATCTCTTCCCACATCTCTGCAATCTTCGAAATTTCTTTACTAGCTGCAATCCACCCTTTGCCTGTGCCATATTTGATAAACACACATACTTACACCATGTGTCTTCAGCCTTAAAGAGTAAATGCTTTCTACATTATTCATCAAAAGTATCATCTCGCAAGATCAACCATAAAAAGTTCTTCACATTCATTCACACAAACAGGTTTTTGAACCCTTTCCAGAAACAGAAATTGCAGAAGCAGAGGCAAAGGCATGTTATTGTTTGTAGGCCTTTAAATATTGCTTCACAAAACCACTTTTCATCCTGTTCTCAAAGGGATTAACTTCTGAGCAGTGAGGATTAACTGATGTCAGGTTAGAAAAGCAGTCAACACCAGGGTCGACCAGCCTGACAAGATTAGTCCCAAATAAAGAATTTACAATCTGTTTTAAGACTGTGTAACTATAACTTCCTCTGAAAGCTTTCAGTACCTTGAGAAAGGAAGCAAGATTCTGAGGCCAGGGACCATATGGCTCACAGGCTGGCCTTGAAGTCAGGAAGGAAATGCAGTGGGGTGGGTGGACATTCCTCTCCATGGGTGCCATAAGAAGGGGGCCACAGATGGGCACCGCATCCATGGTGGGGCAAGGAACTAGTGAACACCAACTATAAAGGATCCCCAGCATGATGGCAACAGCCACTATTCATAGGAGTGACCCAGCAAAAGGTCCTGGATTGTTTTGGAAATATCTGTTGGTGCATGAGCGCCCTCATGATGCCTACCCCCTATCCCTCCATCCTAACACTGCCTATGCTTTCCATCTTCTTATTTTTACTACCTGGATGTCCAGTCTCAGAATCTTCCTTGTCCACAGAGCAAATCCTCCTCCTGAGCCCTGTTATGGGATGATCTGAGATAGTGGCCAGACTTCCATTGAAGGGCCCTCTTAAGGTTGCCTGGCTCTTGTCCCCTGTATGTTTAAGACCAGCTGGGCAAAGCTAGTCACAGTGCTCAGAGTGCAGGCTGGAGTCTGACTGCTGGGCTCAGGTCCCGGCTCAATTGAGTCACTCGACTTCCTCTAAGCCTTGGTTAGTTCCTTTATACATAAGGTGAAGACAACAATCACATCAACTTCAAAAAATTTTGAAGTGCTTAAATGAGAGAGTGCGTGTCACACACATAATAAATCTACAATTGAGAAAAGAGTTGTGCAATTATCATGCATAAGGCACACAGTGAAGCTAAATAAATGAGAGCCAAGTGGTATATATGAATGAAAGATTCCTGTTATGGGGTGAAATGTGTGCCCTCAAAAAAGATGTTGAAATCTATCCTCCAGTACTTCAGAATGTGACCTTCTTTCAAAATAGCATCATTGTAGATGCAATTAGTTAATATGAGGTATAATGGATTAGGGTAGACCCCAAGTAGAGTATGACTGATATCTTCATAAAAAGAAAGTCACATGATGGGGCCTCCCCTGGTGGCGCAGCCGTTGAGTGCTGGGCTATGATGCTGCCCGCAGCCTCTGCAGAGCCAGTTGGATCCCCAGCCGCCGGCGAGGGTCCCACATGGTGCGCAGACCTCTCCTGCTGTGTCCGCTGCTCCTCTCAGCAGTGTGTTTCATCAGTATGCCTGTTCTGTTCTCCACTTTGGCTCTGGTGAATTCTCTCACCCTCCCACGTTTCTGACTGTACCCAGTGCTCGTATAAATAAATAAATATATCTTAAAAAAAAAGTCTCATGAAAAGACAAACACAAGAACAATGCCACATAGACAGGGCAGAGACTGGAGCTATGCAGCTGCAGGAGAGGAAGCCAAAGATTGCGATCAAATCACCGAAAGTTAATAAGAGGCAAGGGAGGAGTCTTCGGAGCATTTGGAAGGAGTATGGCTCTGTTGACATCTTGATTTTGGCCTTCTAGTCTTCAGCATAATCTGACAACAAATTTCTGTTATTCAAAGACCCAGTTTGTAGCACTTTGTTACAGCATCCCTAGGAAACTAACGCCATTCCTCACCAACTCACACCCAGCGCCTCTTGCCAATGCCTGCTCCTATTTTTGTTCCTTCCAGTCTTGTCTTCTTTGCCTGGTTCCTCTGGAAGGCCCAGTCCCAGTCTTGCATCCAACAAAAAAGGCCCATAGTTGGAGCAACAGTAGAGGCATGGTTAATTGGTCTGACCCGAGTGGAAACATATTCAGAGATGTGTATGTTGTTGCCATCCCATGTACGTGTCAGAGGTACAGGAGAGGCTGGTGGATGAGATGTTTTTGAGATGAGAATGGGCCTTTCCTCTGAGTCCCATCACACAGGTGTTTCCATCCAGAGACAGTAACATCTGCCTCCACTACTCCCTTTCTGACTTGCCTTTGTTGCCAGTCCTTCGCCCACCAAACCAGAATCAGCACTGAGGATGTTGGCTCCCAAGCCCTGACCACCAATGAGAACACATACTACATCATCTAAGCAAACAGCTATCTCTCACCCCTGACTTGTCATACCCAGAGTTGGGGAGAGTATATTTCTTTTTCTTCTCTTTGCATGTATATTTTACTTCTGAACACAAATAACAATCCAGTTGCCCCATAATTAGATTGGATTACGGAATAATTACAACCTTGTTTGCTCTCGGCAGATTACATGGTAATTATACTTGGCATTACCATGAAGAACCAAGAAATTCCAACGATGTCATTACATGGTTATTTGTACAGTACAATGCAGCAGTGTAATTATACATGCAACATTTGTTCTCCAATAGGAGAATGATTAAAACAATGCTAATGCTTCAAAGTGTTGATTAGGTGCCAACATGATATGACATTTACAGTGTGAGGGGGTGTCTGTTTTTTAATTTTTCTTCAACACAGCAATACCTACCTTCCCTTAGGTTCCCTTGCTACCTCCTGATGGGTTGTGCAGTGGCCAAGAGGATTTGTGTGACCACACATCATACGATGTGCGGGTAGGGGGCTGCCATCCACATGAACTCCGCTGACCCCAGAGCAGGTGAATTACTTAATCATGCCCTGCTACCTTGTGAGGGCACCATTTCAAAAGACTTTATGGCAGGGAGAGTGTTGGCCACTGTGCATGGGAAAAGCACAGCATATCATACTCCAGAGTTCTGTTTGGAGTCTGCCTCCAACATTCTGTGTAACTTTGGACAAATATTTACTCATCCTGGGCCCCAAGTTATTCATCTTTCAAACAGGAGCTTTGGAAGTAACCTCTAAGGGTCCTTGTGGGCTTAGGAATGTGTGATGATCTATGGCACGGTAGCGCTTGTTATTTCACTTTTTGTAAGTTTTATGTTCCTGGAGGCAAGGGACTTCTCTTCCTTGAAATTCCCATATTCCCAACAAATTTTGGGTGAATATATGAAAGAATGGCTTTTCTTTTTTTCTTTTCTTTCCCTTTCTTTTTTTTGTGTTACCCTCGCCAGTGGCCGGGGATCGAACTGGCACTGCAGAGGCTGCGGGCAGCCTCGCAACCCAGCGCTCAACCGCTGCGCCACCAGGGGAGGCCCAAGAATGGCTTTTCTTTCTAAGTGCAGATGCCACTGCAAATCTTTAAGCATATTAGCATGGTGGATTCCAGGGATGTCATTTTGGAGAAGGTGTGCTAGGTATGAGGGAAGGATGGGATTTTGGAGTCTGACCACCTAGATTTGAATCACACTTTCAAAAGAAATGAGCACTTTTATTTTAAATGGTTGAGTTTTAGTTTCCGCACTACTAATATGACAGAACAGTAATGCTTACCTTAGAGTGTTGTGAAACTTACAGATAAAAATATAAATGTGTCCAGACATTTCACTTATCATCCATAGGTTCTTAGAAACTGTGACTTTAAGCAAAATGATGTATAATGAAACCAATTTTCCTGTAGACTAATTGATATAAACAACAGTTATGTTCCTACAAGTTATTTCTGGTGACAAAAACATCACCACAATTATAATTAAAGACCACCAACACTTCTTCATTTTTTAAAGACTTATTTATTTTTATACAAGAGCTGGGGTACAGGCCAGATGTGTGGGAAGGTGAGAGGATTCACCAGGGACAGAGCGGGGAACAGAACGGGCAGAAGGACCAAAGTACTCTGCTGAGAGGAGCAGCGGGTGAGACAGGAGAGGTCTGCTGCGCCATGTGGGTAGCTAGCTGGCTGGCCGGGAATCAAAGCCGTGGACAGCTTCACAGCACTGTGCTCAACCCACTGTGCCACCGGGGAAGCCCAAGACCACCAACACTTCTAATATTAAATAGTCATTTGCATTCATTCATTTTCCAACAAACTTACTCTAGTTCAGGGTCAAGGGTGACTAAAGCCTATCCTGGCAGCTCAGGGTACAAGGATAGAAACAAGCCTGGGCGGGATGCCCTTCCATTGCACAGCACATTCACACTCACACTCACACCCACACTCACTCTGACTGGGACAAAGGAGACCTGCCAGTGAACCTCAGGTGCCCTCTCTGCGATGTGGAAGGAAACCAGAGTACCTGCAGGAAACCCACACAGAGGGCAAACCCCACAGACAGTGGCCCCACACAGGGATTGATTTTTTTTCCTCTTCAAGGTTAAACAAAACTATGTTGAAAGAAATATGCCAAAGACTTGCTGTGCAAAGCTCCTGACACTTGCCTGGCCAGGTAGAGAATGTTCAAGATGTGATGGCTGTTTTGTATGAGCATTTGTCATGGGGCTATGAACTGCAGAGCTCCTATCTCTGAGCTCTGAGTTCTTGTCCCAGCAGGACAGGTTGCCCTGTGGTTTGTGCCTCTCTGGACAAGTTAAACGGTGCACGGAGCTCACTTGCAAAGCATGTGCTGCCTCAGGAGCCCGTCTATGCAGCACCTGTGTGTGCCAGCTTCCTGCTCGGCCTTCAGTCATTCTTCCACACGACCTTCTGAGGACCCCGGCACAGGTTCCCACCAGCACCGTGCACAGCTATGATTGCCAAGAGAACCCGATGGTATTTTAAAAATGTCCTCTGCTCCTCTAGTCTCTTTTCCCGGGCCTGAAAAAGGAAATAAAGGTAAGATAAAGGAAAGTCAGTTATCTAACTTCCAGCAAATGAGGTCTTTGTGCTTCTCCATCCGGATTAGCATGGAAATCAGTGTGTATGTGTGTGTGTGTGTAGTGCAGAGAAAGAGAGAGGGATACACCTGGGTGTCACTGCATCCAGTAAGGCAGGTAGAGGTGAGTAGGGAACAGAGTAGTGGTGAGAGAGAAGATTCTAGCAAATGTAACTAGTTGTATGAGCAGTTTACAGGACAAATGACATTTGTACCTAGTGATGTCTGGAGCTATTTAGAAGCCCGTCCAAATACCAGTCCTGGCAGAGGCAAAGACTACGTATCAAAAAGCTGGGAAAACAGAAAAGCTGGGTCATTGGAGCGTGCTGGAGTTTGGATGAGGAGGTTGACCTTACCCAAGGGGGTTGGGTATGTAAGGAACCAGCGAGAAGAGACACTGCCCAAGGTCCCAGTGCTTTCAGGACAGAAAGCATCTGATGCTAGAGGAGACAAAGCTACCTTTTGACTCAAGCACACTTTGCTGCAGGAACCGAAAATCCTGGTATCAAGAGGGCAAACACATCTCTGCGGCAGGAAATTAATTTGAGTCCAGCCCTATTTCACATTCAGGAAGTATGAACCATGCGAAAGCCTGGCCTGGTGAAAGGTACAGACAGTTTCAGGTCTGAGGAATTGCTGAGTATAAACCAGGAGACACTTTCCAGGCTCAGCATTTCACTTGGAGACTTTGGGGTGATTAGTAAATGGTATAGATTTCCATAGGGTTTGGGGAGAAAGAGGAGGTCACATCACATTTAGGGCCCACCTACCATGGAGGGCACAAGTAGGCGTGAGGGTCTGGTGTGCAAGCGGCATCCAAGAGGACACCTCACCAAAGAGCGTGTGTGTGCCACTTGAGACATTGGGGGTCTGCCCTGTAAACTTCATCTTAGTCTCAGTTCTTCCGATGGAGAGACAATACGGCCAAGGCAAGGACCCTGACAGACTGGGATTCAGATCTCAGCTGTCACTTTGAAGGTGTGACCTTGTGTCAGTCACTTCTCTCTGAGCTTCAGTATTCTTGAATGTAAAGTAGAGCAAAAGATACTAACTTGTTAGTGTTGTGGTGAGGACTGTATGGAATAACATAGGTTAAGCACTTACCACAGTTTCTCAAACACACTCCAATGCTCGCAAAATGGTAAATATAACTACAGGTGACCCCTTGAACAACACAGATTTGAACAGCACGGGTCCACTTAACACTCGGATTGTTTTCTATCACCAGGTCCTGCCTTCTCACATTCAGTCAACTGCTGATGGGGTTTGAATCCCCAGATACTGAGCAAGTGGAAACGGAACACTGACTGTAAGTTATACCTGCATTTTCAACTATTTGGGGGTTTGGTGCCCTTAAACCCTGTGTAGGTCAACTGATAAACATATTTCACCTGTGGGTTTCCAGTGGGGTTTAGCTAGATTAAGATGGACTCAGGACGGGACCCAGAGCAAAGTCAAATGGGACAGAACCCTTCCATGACCAGGCCTGAGGTCAATCTTACAGTATCCCTCAAAGTCTGACGCCTTGGTTAGTGGGCAAATGAGTTCTGGCCTCCTATTTTTAATCTCCTTAGCCTACAAACATTTCCTAAACATTGAAAAAGTCTCAAGGGTGTGGGAGTGGGGAGTTGGAGACCGGCCCAACTCTGTACAGAAAAGTTATTAGACCTGGAGCCAATTTCTTGACTCTACTGGCTCAGTTTCCCTAACTGTAAAATGAGGAGTTTAAATTGGATAGTTTCTAAGTTTTCCTCCAGCTAATAAATTTCATAAGCTTGAGAAGGATTTTTTTCCTCTTCCAGGAAATGTGCCCACATTGTATATTTAAGATGAGTCTATTTCTACTGAGCCAAGCTTCATACTACACACATATATGCATACTATAAATACACACATAAGCACAGGCATTGAAAGAGGAAATTGTCCCTACATTTCAGTGCTTTCAATTGAGCCATCAAGTCACTCAGGTATTTATAATGGAAAGAAAAATATGTGCACTGTTTTCCCCTCTGGAGGCCCGTGCCTGGAACTTCACCTGGATGTAAGGCCCATCTTGGGGGAAAGAAATGAGGTTTTAATGAGTGATTGATGGGTGTAGGGAAAATGAGATAAATTGTCTCCTCTCTGGTCCTATACTTTCATGAATCAGCAGTACTTGTCCTTTTGTCCTTTTTGGGTGGGTGCCACTGAAAGACCCTGCCCCTCATCCCTAACCCTCACTATCAATTACAGCAGTTCTTAAACTCTTTCAGTATTTATATTGGATTGACTCTTCCTGTCCCTGCACCCTCCAGCCCTAACTACTGTTTCCTTGGCTTTTTAGTTTCTTTCTCTATCATTCACATAATGACTGGTCCTTGGGCCCTCACAGCAAAAGGCTTATTGTGTCAGGAAGCATGCTAAGGGGAGGCAGCTGGGCATAGGACATTCCCAGTGTTCTCTGTACTCTTGCAGGACTGCGTTAATTAGGATAGCACTGGCTACCCCAAATCTCAAAGTTTTAATGATAAATTTGTTCTTGGAAGTTCAATGTAAGAATTTGACAGGCAGCCGTCCACATCGGCATTTAGGGTCCAAGTTCCTTCTCCTGGCGGCCCTGCCATGCCTCAGGGCTGCTCTGTCCCTTCCTTCCATTGGACCTGTGGGGAGACCACGAGCATGGAGAAGGACTATCTCACACCTAAATCATTTTATCTCTGAAGAGTGCCTCTTATTACTTATGCTAACATAGTCCGTGTACCCAAGACTCAGGGGTGCTGGAAACAATGACAGGATAGAAGAGGGGCCCACATCTTTAGAAGAGAGATGTTAGCATCCCATATGGAGCTTTGGGGCTGATGAAAGAGAAGGGTCTGAGTGATAAGGCAAACCCCAGCTCCCCTGGGGAACAGGAGAGGCTTTTAGAAGAAGCAAATAGGAGTTAACCGGGTATAACAAAGATGGTGGAGAGAGTGGGGAGGTGGAATTACTTGTTGAGCATCTTGCAAGGTTCTGGGGTAGGGAAGGTGAGCACAGACAGAAGGTAAACATGGGTCAAGAACATTGTGTCAGCGGGAGAAGTGTTCAGGAGAACAAGAGGGAAGGAGTTGTACATCAGGAAGGTTCTTGTAGGTTATGATAAGAAATCATAATTTTTGCTGGAGATAAAGGAAACTATGGAAAACTTTTTGGCAGGAGAAAAGTTGATCCTGGAAGGGGTGAGGTGTGATCTCAGAGATGGGGCTTTTGTGTGGTCTTTGGTGAGAGATTTCGGGTCATAGCCTAAGTTACTGGTGGGGAGGGTGGGGAGAAGAGGAAAGACGCAAGAGACAGGTAGATGGAGACTCCCTGCTGGATCATCCCATTCTGGGTCCAGACTCTCAACTTGAACTATGGTAGCAGTCTCCCAGCCTACTTCCTGCCATCCTTTCCGCTACTTTCACCAACAGACTTTGATGGTGTCATTATGTCACCCTCTCTATCAGTCAGGGCCCTAAAGTGCAGATAACACCATCCACTCTGGCCAGTTTATGCAGGAAGTGACATATTTGCAGGCAGAGAAGATGCACAGAATCACAGAGGGGACTGAAGTATAAACTGGGCCTTTCTGGAGAACTCCAGCATTGCACAGCAGACCTGGCCTCTTCAGGAAGGCGTCCTTCCACAGCTACACTCTCACCCTCTGTACACTAAAACGGAAGACCCAGGCCCCAACTTCTTCCCCCCAATGATTGTGCTCAAGTGAAAGCCTAGTGCAGGGGGCATCTAAGCAGTAAAATCAAGTCATATGTTTTGGGGTCAAAATAAGGGGGGTGCAATTGTATGGGGAATATAAAAATAAAATAAAAAAAAATCCAGTCACGTGTTTGTTTCATGATAGCAATGGAGCTGAGAAATGTGATTTTGGGCAATCTGATGGGAAGGTAGATTTTGCACAATTAACAGGCAAAGAAAGTGTTCAAAAGGCATGTGAGTGGCCACAAATGCCAGTTGCCACTACCATGAGAGTCTGGTGCCTAAGGCTAGTACAATATTCATGACTCCCAAAAGCGCCACTGGAGCCATTTCCTTCTCACTCATGGATGAAGAATCTGACTCAGAGAGGCTGATGGGCTTGCCCTGGACCACACAGCAAGCACTTGGCTGAGTCTGTATTTGACCCATCTTGTCTGTTCCCAAGGCCTCCCTTTCCCCAGTGTGTCTGTGGAATGACACTAGTTACCAGTTCTCGATTACAGGAAACTGTCTTCAATCTGACCCCATCCTACCTACTGGTTAGTTCATTTTGCCCAGTGCCCCTGGGCCAGGAGGGCGGGGGACAGTCACCCAAGCATCGGTCTGTGCCTGGCACGCCTGGGCAGGACTGTGCTGCGCCATCTGTGAAGTCAGACCACGAGGTTTTCTAGTTGGCCTTGTTAACACAGTCTACACTGCTGCTCTGGGCAATAATGGCAGAAATACAGTCGTTAAATTTTAATTAGGAAGAAAAGAGGTTCATTATTAGTTGTCATTCCTCATTGTTTCCTAATTATGCTCATTGCATGATAAAATGAAAGACTACATTTCACTGGCATTGTTCTGGCTCAGGGCTGATGGAGAAGAAAGGCATATCCTGATTCTCCTTCCTCTCCTCTGCCCGGCTGCCTCCGCCAAGTCTGCACTGCCCCTGAGCAGTCAGGAGCTCAGGAGCGTCAGAGGGAAGATTCTGGAGTCAAAGGAGCTTGGGTTTGAACTCTGCCCCCACCACTTCCTAAAATCAGGCTACTTGTCACATTAGATTTGTTTTCCTCTTTGTGAAACAGAAATCATGAAACCTTTTTCCTGGTGGGGGGGGGTAGTGAGGATGATGCTATAGAACGTTCATAAAATGCCTGGCGCATGACAGATGTATCACTAAGTGCCAACAACTTTTATTATAATTGTGAGGTTTATTATCAAGTAGAAGCACACATACCGAGTCTAGACTGAGGGTATTAGAAGGAAAGGCCTGGAGGCTTTTTCAGCAAGTCTGCCCTGGTGGAGGGCAGGTGGCTGCACTCAGGCCTCTGGCGGTTGGTGTGGTGAGGGAGGGAGCAGCTGAAGACTTGTGAGGGAGAACATTGCCGGTCAGTCTGACAGACAGTTTCTTCTCTTTTTTTCTTTTCCTACATTGTGTTTCTTTTTGTATGATATTTGATTTTTCTGCTCATGTGTAGTTCCCATAAATTTTTGACCACCACATCACCTGTGAAACTTCATCATAATCCTTGTGCTCTTTCCTCCCTTATTTTGACGGGTAGTTTCTTAACTTTTAAAGCAGCTTCTAAAGCTTCATTTTGACTAGATTCTTATGTCCTTGAAGTCGGTTTGAGAGGTGTTGGGTCTGGAGTGAGGGGTCCTTGGGTTCACTTCAGGAAAACTTTCACCAGAGCTCCCCTTTCAGCAGCACCAGCAATTTTCTCCAGGCAAGTTCCCCCCGGAGGCAGAGATGTTTATTTATGGCCAAAAGGGCCAATTTATTATAAAAAGGAAGAGAAGAGGAAAGGATACTTGTCCAGACACAAGTAGGCACAAAGAGCTGCCCCTGAAAGGGACAGGTTTGGTCAAAGAGAGCCTTCATGTCACAGGCAGACAGGGGGCTACTGCCCCTTGCCAGTGCGGAAATTGCACTGATACAGTCTTCTCTCTGGGAGGGGCACATTCCTTTGTGGATCTAAGTTTTGTTAAATTAATTGCTTGTAGGGTGTGACTAGGCTGATTAGTAAGGACCAGTGTTTAGAGATTGGTGGCCCTCAATCTCCATATTCCACCTCTGGTCTGCGCCTCTGGATACTCTCATAGCAGTTTGATACTTGCTACAGCAATTGGCCCTAAGGATCTTTCATTTCTATAGCTGGTTTTACGGCTTTGTTAATCACTTCTATCCCCACCTCCAGACTTTGGTCTTGTGTGAGCCAGGTTTTTGGTCTTGTGGTGCCTACTTTCCAAATTTGTACTCTTAACTGCC
The DNA here is from genome assembly GCF_014898055.3 of Talpa occidentalis. Lineage (NCBI taxonomy): Eukaryota > Metazoa > Chordata > Mammalia > Eulipotyphla > Talpidae > Talpa > Talpa occidentalis. Next base: position 65,629,837 of record NW_023603184.1, read on the forward strand.
ATCATCCTGAGGATGGGTTTGCCCTGCACTCATTGGGACCATGGAACCACTGTAATCCTTGATAGAAAAGAGACTCTGACTTCCGGGCTGCAGGTTAAGCAAGACCAAACCAGGCTTACTAGTTAAGTAAGACCAAAATGGACCGATCTGGGTGACTTAGCTTGTGCCTTGGTGCCTCACTCAGACCTCTGCAACACCAGGCCAGTTTGACGTGAGCTTCCCTCTTCTCTCAACGTTAACACTCCCATTTATGTTTTATCATTTGAAGTCCCTGAAATTAAATTCCCTCAAGGTGCTGGGAATTGGGAATTTGGCCTTCAGCTGATGCCCTTTTTCTATGTGTGAAGTTCATTTGCTCCTGCTGAAAAAAAGAAAGGAAAAGCTTAGGAATGATTTCCTTTTTCATTTGATATTGAGCCAAATATATTTATTTGGGTTAAAAAAGTGAAACTCCCAGAACTGATAGAAAATTCACCAGGCTGAGCATGCCTCAAGAGTGCCTTGCTGTGGAAATGCTAATGCTGAAGGAAACTGTTATCTGGGCTAATTCTCTTTCCCAGGGCAGCTACTGTTCAGAGGAAGGGGGTGGTTACAAAAGCCCCAGGCAGTGTTACTAAAGCCCTCTGCCTGCAGTGAAAAGTTCTCTCACAGGGTAGACTGTCATGGGGTGGGCTTCAACTGGTCAGGGAACAGAATGAAAAAGAAGACAAGCAGCAGTTTGAATAAAATTAGGGTTCAAAAGCCCTTATGATGTGAGTCTTGAGACAGCAAGTCGGCTGCATGGCCAGATTCTCCACTAGCCAGTCAGTCCTCACCTTTCAGGGTTGGGTTCAACCTTGTGCTCTGAGAACCTTGATCTCTGCAGTTTGGTGAACTTTGTATCATTAGAGGCACATTCAGCACCTGTCTCAGAGTGGTCAGGTGATGGGTGGGACTGGCAGGGTGATTCCAGAAGGCTTCCAGGAGTGACTGTGTGCAGGGCTGGAGAAGTCACTTTTGTTCTCAGGTGGCTATTCAGAAGGGAAACTTTGAATCACACCTTCTTGTGTCTGCCCAGGTGTAGGGTAAGGAAAAATGTCAGGCTTTTCTGCCCTCCCGCCATCAGGATAGATGATGGATCCTTGAGGTCCTGAATGCATGCCTGATGGCGGACACCTGGAATAGGGTGTGGCATAGGTAGATGAGATTCACCTGGGCTGAGACTGCTTTTAAGGGCGGCGTCACGGGGACGCCAGCAGCAGCAGAAGCCAAAGCAGAAGCCGAAGAGAAGCAGCAGAACAAACGCCAGGGAGCCCAGATAGAGTGAGGATTTGCTGGGGTCTGGGAGGCCTGCTAGCCTCCCGGCCCCCCAGCATCCCTGCCTGACATATGCCTGGTGAACCCCAATAAAAGACCTGCAAAAAACCACTGAGGACTCTGACTCCTCCTTTACCCGGTCTGCATGGGATCAGAAAACCTGCCCTGTGTCCTGTCCTGCTCTTACACCAGGGTACACTAGGCTTAACCAAAGGCACTGTAACAGAGGCATCTCCATAAAAACGGGAGGTTTCATGTTCCCTGCCCCCTCCTAAAGAGGGGAAGAGTTGAGCCTGAAGAGACGCCACTGGAGACAGAAGGAGCAGAGAGACAAGTAAGAGAAAGGGCCTGCTTGCTTCCTGGCTTTGAACTTGCACCATGGACTTTGGGGAACTTGGAGGAGACATGGGGATTCAAGACAGGTAGCGACACTTGGAAGAGATGTGTGGATGACAGACCTGTGGGGAGGCTGACAGTGGCAGCTGTCCTTGCCCCAGAAATTCCATGGCTCTTTCTGCCCCTTTCTCTGTTTCTCTGTCAGAAATTGCCTTTGACTTGTGGCAAGCTTTCAGGCCTCAGCAGTCAACCCTGATTAGCTGGGCATTTACCCACAGGGGATGGGGAAATTTAGATGTTTCATTGGGAAACTATATCCTTTCTCTTCTTCCCTCTCTATGCCTGACCATTCACTGAAGATCTCACACACTAAAAGTATGCTTTGTCTTAATGAGATGAATGGCAGAGTCCCTTTAGAGCATGCAAATTTGGGGGTCCTGGGGTACCCCTCAGTCTGCCTGTAACAGGGCGGTCCCCAGGAAAAGGGGGGAGCTGAGCAGATAGAAGAAGAAGATGGAGAGGGGACTGAAGAGGGAAGGAAGAAGGATGGAGAGTCTGGAGGAGCCCTGGAAGAGGCACGTAGAGCAGAGAGACACATGAAGAAGCTGCACTTGCTTTTAGGTCCTGGACTCGTTGAAAGCGATGTGGGTGAGAGACCTGTGTGGAGGTTAACGATGGCAAAACTGATCTTGATTTTACTATTTTCCTTCCAGACTTGTCTGGCCCCTTTTGCCCCTTTCCTATGGGCCCCCACCAGAAGGCAGGCTTTCAGGCCTTGCTTTCGCCCAACCCTGTTTGGCTGGACATTTACTCATGATGGATGGGTAACTTCAGGTGCTTGATTTGGAAACTTTAGCTTTTCCTTTTTCTGTATTGCACACTAACTGCATTAAAGTTCCTTTTCATTGAAGGTCTTATGTACTAGAGCCTGCTTTTGTCTTGATGCGGCAGATGGCAGAACCTATTTAGAACGGGCAGGTTTGGGGGCTCTGGGCTGTCCCTTTCCCTACCCTGTAACTCGCCCGCTAACAACTCCAGAGGCAGGAAAGACACCTGGGCCTTTCGGTGTCTGCCTACCAAGCTGGGATCTGCCTTCACTGCTGGCTTTTATATTATGCTTGAACTGACTCTGACTTCTGTGGAGGTGGCAGGACCAAAGACTTCTGGATGCCCTCCTGGCAACTTCATCCAGAACAGCTTTCCTGTTATCTATTTTGCTGGCTTGAATTTGGCATAAGATAGATCATTCTCTTTACCAAATAAGCAAATACCTGTTATAAAAGCTTTCTCAATTATGATTATAGTTTTCTTTCTAATTATAAAGGGAATATATGTATAGCATGGAATATTTGAGAAACACTGCTGAATAATAAGGAAAAAATCTAATCATTGACAAAAGACTTACTATTTTTATGTATTTTCTTTTGACCTTTTATCGTATTCATATTTTTATATGGCTCAGATGAAACCATTGATTTCATTCATGATTATTTTTTGCTTAAGATGAGTTCAAGAACATCTGTGATACAAATGCTTCTACTTCGCTGTTGTTTTTACTATTATTACTCTTACTATTTCTGTTGTAAACAACTTCATCTAAAAAGCTTTCCCCAGTTTTGAACTTTTTCTGAAGATCAAATCTCACCAGTAGCATTAAAGGCTTAAGGCATCTGGGTATTTTAAAGGCTTTTGGAACACAGGACAAAATTGTTTTGCCGAAGGGTCATCCTGATCCTCTTACCTATAAGCCAATTATAAAATTATCTATGATATCATAGACACTGAGCATTTCTTTCAATAATGATTTGTTTCTTTGATTATCTATGAATTTGAATATTTTCATTTTTGTTATCTAATTGCATTCCTTCTAAAAAATAAATCTTTAAAAAAAAATACCAGTGACAATGTGGCACAAAGTAAGGAGAAGCTGATTCTGAGCAAAGGTTGAGCAACGCTTGCAAGGTGAAGGATGAAGATGCCTCTTCTTGGATGGGTAACTTCAGGTGCTTGATTTGGAAACTTTAGCCTTTCCTTTTTCTGTATTGCACACTAATTGCATTAAATTTCCTTTTCATTAAAGGTCTTATGTTTGCTTTCTTAGAAAACCCCTTTGCAGTCCCTGTCCCCACTCAAATGCCTGCACCCAGGACAAATTTCTGTGGAGCACAATGGGTATGGACACAGATTCAGACTCACATTTGAAGCAGAGAAATGATTTCTGCCTCAGTTTTCCATGCTATCTCCGTGACCTTGGACTAGTCTCTTGACCTTTGTTCTCATTTCTTCACCTTCAAAAGTAGGAAAAAAGCCACCCATTTCTTTGGCTTCATAATGAAGATGAAATGAGATGAGATGTCCTTTGTAAGGAACTATTAGGATATCTGTTTAATAAGAGAACTGTCGATCAGAAATTGCCCGTCCATCATAACAGTGTAGGAAACCCTGTACAAGAAGGATAGGCACCAGGCACGGAGCGAGTCCTTTACAGAATTCGCTCATTTAGTATTAGCTCACACCAGCATGTGAGGAAGATGACAGTTTTATCTGTATTTAATAGATGAGAAAACAGCAGAGAGAGTTGAAAAAATTTGTCCAAAGTTCTAACCCTGGGCAAGCTGGCAGAGCTGGGAATTTGAATTTTTCACATTGACTCCTCTCCTTTCTCTCTGGCCTCCTCACTCTTGTGCCACACAGAACCTCGTGGCTTTTCCCGAACAGGTGGTGCTCTTTCACCCCCTGTGCCTTTGCACAACGCTTCGCCTCCAAGAAGAGGCATCTTCATCCTTCACCTCACAAGCGTTGCTCAACCTTTGCTCAGAATCAGCTTCTCCTTACTTTGTGCCACATTGTCACTGGTATTTTTTTTTTTTAAAGATTTATTTATTTATTTATACAAGCACTGGGTACAATCAGAAGCGCGGGAGGGTGAGAGAATTCACCAGAGCCAGCGTGGGGAGCAGAACAGGCAGAAGGACTGAAGTACACTGCTGAGGGGAGCAGCGGGCGGCAGGAGAGGTCTGCGCGCCATGTGGGACCCTCGCCTGTGGCTGGGGATCGAATCGGTGCTGCAGAGACTGCGGGCAGCTTCGCAACCCAGTGCTCAACTGCTGCGCCACCGGGGAGGCACCTCACTGGTACTTTTATCCTCTACAATGCTTTGCCCACTGTGCTTGCAAGTGTGAGTGTGTGTGCTTACCTTGTTTCCATATATTCTTCTAAACTGTACTTCTAGCAGACTTCGTTTTATTTTTCTATTGTTGTAATTCCTAGTCTGTTGCCTAATACCTAGGAGATAATCAATACCCATTTGTTGTGTGAATGAATGAATGGTGGCATTTCAGGCACCAAAAAGAAGTTGAAGGTGAGAGACCTAGAATCTTTAATTCTGGAGGCCTTCACAGGACCTGCCTCTGTATGGGGCTCATCCCGTAGTAAAAGAAACTCTTCTTTTTCACTGGCTCTTAACCCTAGCTGCATTCTGTGCAAAAATGCCTATAGTCACTAGTTACATTCCTAGATCACAGAGACCCTCAACCATGTGCTTTGAGGTTTGCATTCCTCTTGGTGGTGCAGCAAGTGGGCCTGTTTCTTATCAGTTGGCCCTGTCCTTGGGTTCCACAGGCAGACCCTCAGGAGATACATCAGCGCCTGTGTGTACTCCAGAAAAGTGGTACTTTTAGAATTGCTAGGCAAGAACAAATGTCTGTAGGCAAATGTGCCAAAGGTGACCAGACCTAATCATGAAGTATGTGTATTTGCAAAGGATGTAACTGTGCAACTGAGGGGTACCCATTTTGAAATCCACATACACACAGGCAAAGAAAGCAAACTGTTAGTGTGCAAGATCTTTAACTGGGGTGCATGGAGAGAGAGAGAGAGAGACTGAAGAAAGAATTTCAAATAACACATTGCCATACTCCTAAAATGATCTATCCCCTGTGGGCAAGTGCTGAGTTAAAACAGGCTTGGTCCAAAACAGGGAGACTGAGGTCTGAAAACTTGCCATAAGTATAAGTCACCTTTCAGTGGGGAATGATATGAAAAGGTTTAAGCAGTTTCCAGAGTGCAGTGACTGAAGGAGAGACCCAGAATTCAAAAGGTTCTATATAATCCACCATGAAGTCAAGATAACATGCTGCTGCATTGTCTCTGTCAAAACTCATCCCAGGAACAACCTCTCCAACTGTCTCACCATCTGTCTCTTCCCCATGTGTCTCTCCTCCATATTAGCTTCACTCTGTCCTTCTTCCCAGCTGCCCCACTCAGGAGGTCAGGCTCATGGCATCCTGGGAGTTGTAATCCAAAGCACTTGAGATCTCTTCAGAGATGGGAGTAGAGGACATTCAGGACATCGTTCACTAGCTTGGAGTTTGCTCTCCCTCCCTGTTCCTCTGACAAGGAGACTTGAGAATGCAGCTCCCCTGGTTTTCAGGCCAGATGTAGGATGCACCTTGTAAGAGTAGGCACAACGTGTGTGCAAGGGAAGCCCAGAACCGATTGTGTAGGGCACGGTTTTTAATAGCATTGTATTAGCTTCCTATGGCTGCTGTAGAAAACTTGGTGGCTTGAAACAGCACATATTTATTCTCTTGTAATACTAGAGTCTAGGGAGTCAGTAGCGTCAGAGGAGTCACTAAAATCAAGGGGTCAGAAAGACTGTGCTCCTCTGGAAGCCCCAGGGTGACCTACAACCTTGACTTTTCCTGCTCTGGAGGTTATCATCACTCCTGGACTCACAGCCCACATCACATAACCAGTGCTTTCCTGCTTCCATTGTCACATATGCTTTTTCCTTTTCTGTTCCAAATGTCCCTCTGTGTCCTTCTGCTAAGGACACAGTGACTGTATTTAGGGTCCATCCGGTAAGCCATGAGAATCTCACCCAGTCCAGGTCCTTAACTTAATCTCACCTGCAAAGTCTCTGTTACCATATGAGATGCCAGTCACAGGGTCTGGTAGTTAGGGCCTGGGTATCCCTGGGGACAATTACCTGCCTACTGCAAATGTGGGGCATGGGGTGCTATCTCTGTTCTCCTCACCCAAGAGAGAGGGGTATGTTGCCTTCATGGCTTTGTAACAGGGTGGTCCCCAGGAAAGAGGGAGGTTCCAGGTTCCCTGCCCCACCCAAAAAGAGGGTGGAGCTGAGCAGGGAGAGAAGAAGCTGCTGAAGGGACAGAGGAAGGAAGGAAGCAAGATGGAGAGCCAGAAGGAGACCAGGAGGAGGCACGTGGAGCCAAGGGACACGTGAGGAAACTGCGCTTGCCTTTTGGTCTTGGACTGGGTGACACAGATGTGGGTGAGACCTGTGGGGAGGTGACAATGGCGGTTTTTGTCTTGATTTTGATTTTGCTCTTTTCCTTCCCAACTTGTCTGGTTGTTTCTGATACTTTCCTGTGGGTCCCCACTGGAAGATGCTTTAGACTTGTGACAGGCTTTCGGGCCTTGCTCTGGGCCAATCCCGCTTGGGCGGACTTTAACCCACGAGGGGACGGGTAACTTTGGGTGCCTGATTTAGAAACTAGATTCTTTGTCTTTCCTGTATAGTTTCCTAATTGTATTACAGTTCCTTCCCATTAAAGTCTCATATGTGTTTGTGTTGATGCGGCGGATGGCAGAACATATTTAGAGCAGGCAGGTTTTCGGGGTCGGGGCTGCCCCTCTCCCTGCCCTGTAACAGATTCACTCCTTTGACTGCACTTGGTTGTCAGTGCCTGCTCTGTATCTGGCTCTTGGCAGGCCCTTGGGATACAGAGGTAGCTGGCCTAGAAGGTAGGGGGCTGGTGAGGAGTCACTGCAGTGTAAGTACCATATGACTAATGACTTGAGAGCCTTGGGAGGGACACAGCAGGGACCTCTCCTCTGGTGACAGATGTCTGAACAGTGAGTTCCCTGTGTTGGCTCTTAATGGATGAGGGGTTTTCCAGATAGACAGAATTTGGGGGATGGCAGTCAAAACAAAGGAACCAGAAGAGACTGATGTGTGTGCACGGGTGCACTGGGGACCTCTAAAATGAAAGTTGCATGAGATTATCCAGATAACTAGATATGGAATTTCCAGATATTTGATTTTTTATGATTCTATAACCTAAGTGATATCTGAATAATCAAATGGAAGTAGTGGGCAGGAAAAGATCTTGGTCTGATTTGGGGTATATTCCAAACGTACCAGGGGTTTGGATTTCTCCACCAACAGACTGTGTCAACTTTGGAAAATCAAGTGGAACACATAAGTTTCAGTCTTTGCTTGTGGGTGCTTGTGGGGAGAACATGAAGGATCACAGGCTTGTTCCCTCCTTTTGGGCCTTGGCTCTCATTGACAAGCTTTCCAATATTGTGCCTTTCTTTACGCCACCTAGACCCAGCCTTCCTTGGCTGTTGGCTCCAGCAATCCCCATCTCTCTGAGTCAGCGCAGCGCTAAGCATTTAAGGGGAGGGACAGAATGCAGAGTTAAGGCAATAGGTTCTGGAGCCAGGCTATGAGGGGCCAAATTTTTCGATCACTCCATACCCCATGCTATTACATCTACAAAGTGGGGCCAATGCAGACAGCTACAGGGTAGCTGTAGGACACCCCAGCTACAGGGAAGCTGCTATGGCCACCCAGGTTAACACTTAACTACTTTTACCTTTGCATCTCTTTTCTAATGGGTTTGTGAGCCAGTTTCTTGTGTCACTTGAAGGGAGCATTTTAACACAAAAGTAATTATTGGGCAAATGAAATGGAGGAGTGATAATTCCATCATGAGCCACATGTTTGATGGGTGTTGGGAGAATGTGTGACTTTACTTTTAGTTTTATTCCACCAGGGAGGAGGCTATCTTTGGCATTAAATGATTTTCAAAGTTTCTTGATTTTGGAGAGATAGAACTGGCCAAGAAGGCCCCAATTCACCTAAAGCAGTACGTGCAATTTCTAATTCAACAATGTGATCAGAGATACAAATTCCTGAGAACTCCTCATAAGCTGTCGGGTTTGGAAGCAGTCCGTGATTAGTAGCAGTCTGCGCTTTAGTCCACAGAAAGCAGGCCTCCACTGTTCCCCTCTCATTGTTTTGGGGCATTTTGAAGCCTCTGGCAGATACTGGGCCCTCAGAGAACATTGATCTCCTGGCTGTAATGCTACTGCTACCTGGGGCTTCCAACCTACATGTGCCAGGGTGCTGGGTGCATGAGGTCCCTCCAGATCCCAGTGCCACAGTGCTCCCATGGCCTGGTCTTGGGGAGAACCCCCCTGCCAATCCATCTCTGGACTGACCTGCCTGCTCCCTAGCCCTCCTCTGACCTAAGTGCTCACAAGTATTGTGGTTTTTGATTCTATTTATTTATTTATTTTTTAATACAAGAACCAGGGAACAGGCTAGATGCACAGGAGGGTGAGAGGATTCACTGGAGACAGAGCAGGGAACAGAACAGGCAGACTGACGAAATACACTGCTGAAGGGAGAAGTGGACGAGACAGGAGAGGTCTGCTTCACCATGTGGGATTCTCGCTGGCCGGCTGGGATCAAACCCGTGCTGCAGAGGCCGCAAACAGCTTCACATCGCAGTGCTCAAGTCAGTGAGTTTGGAGTATGGGGCCCTTTGGCTCACTCTGGGCAAGGTTTCACCAGAGCTCCCATTTCAGCAACATGCGGTGAGTTTTCCGGCGAGTTTCTCCACAAGACAGAAACATTAGTTATATTTAAAGGGCAGGTTTATTAGGGAGAGGTATAAAAGAGTAAAAGACACTTGCATAGACACAAGCGGGCAGGAAGAGCTGCCCCGAAAGGGACAGCTTTACTGAGAGAGGCCTGCATGGTTGCAGGGGGGCAGCCTTGAGGAGAGCGGCCTCTGCTGAGGGAGGTCAGTGAAGAGAAGCCCCAGCAGGTGCAGGTCACGGGCAGGCAGGAAGCTGCTGCCCTGCAGAGGGAGAGAGTTGGTAAAAAGAGAAACCTGCATAGTCACAGGTGGGCAGATGGAGTGCTGCCCCGAGCCTGTGCAGAAACTGAACTGATATAGTCTTCTTCTGTTTGGGAGGGGTCACTCCCTGTGAGTCTGTCAGTTGGTTGCTGATTTTGGATAACTATGTAGACTTTGAAAGGTACTGGAGATCCTACAATGGGCTCCATATCCATGTCTTTACCTTTGGGGTCTGTTGGGCTCAATCTCCATATTTTTACCTTTGGATGTGCCCTTGCTCTCAATACCTGCTCAGATGTCAAGCTTTGTAATCTAGGCCTCGGTGCCTGGGGATACTAGTCTGCACCTAGTGATACTAGTTTCCGCAACTGTGTCTGCGCCTAAGAATCTGGGCTTCCACAGCTGTGTCACTGGCTATGCTAATCTCTTCTACCCCCACCTCCTGGTGTGAGCCAGGTTTCCGGTCTTGTGACACCTCCTTTGCAGTTTGTTTGTTTTATTCTTGTCCTCCATCATTGGGCATCTTTTTCACCTTTTGCCTCTACTCTTCTCCCCATCTGACTAGTCAGGGGACGCCTACTCTTTCCTCCCCTTTCCTGTCTTCCCTGATGTGTCTGGGCACTGAGCCTCCTGAGCATTGGTTCCTCCAGTGCCAGTGCGGCTCTGGGTTCCCATGGCACACCTGCAAACGCCTGACTCCCTGTGGGCAACTCAGCTGCCCTTAGCCCACAGTTGAGAGCAGCAGGCTGTGTGGACCGACTCCAGTGAAACTCACAGGCAGAGTTTCTATAGGGATTATGGGTAGTGGGCAATGAGGCTCGAGGAAAGGAAGGGCAAGAGTTAAAAGCATACATCGCTGGGCGGGTAGACAGACATCTCCCTCTGGCATGAATCCATCTGCTGGGTTAATTGTGCAGGGGGCTAAGAGCCCCCCGGAAATAGCTAGGACAGTCCAGAGGTGTCAGAGAGGAGGTGAGAACAGGCCAAGAAGCAAGTTTTCAGGGGAGACTGCAGGGTCATGGGCTAGAACTACCACTTGGGAAGGAAAAGTGAGTAAGGGGCTTTTTGAAACTCAGAATCTGAGAGCTGGAGGGGAGCAGTGTCTCTCAGAGCACTGGGTACCTGTCTCTTGAATTCACCCTTAAGCCATCATCTTGTTGGTATTTGTTCCTTAGAGGAATCAAAGGCCTAAGAATTTAAATGAATATGCAAATAAAGACTTAGCTTCAAGGAACCCATACTTCTAAGTGTGGGATCCCCTCTAAAAGAGAATACAAGCCAGGAAGTAGAAGGCAGCAGACCGAGTAGGAGGTGGGGGACATGGTAGAGAGATAGGCATGTGGGGAGAGTTGGCCTGAGCAGAATAGCCCCATGGGGCAGGCAGGATGCTGGGTCAATGAAGGAGCAGCCTTTACAATCTCTGGTTCCATCCTGCCCCCTCACCTAGGTAACCCTTAGTTCTTAAATGGGGGTTATTTGATTCTTCGGTGCCAAGGGATTATTGTGATATTCAAGTGGTATAAAGATCCAGGTTTGCAAAGTAAAGCTAATGGAAATTAACAAGGGATTATATTAGGGTGTCGTATTTTTAGTTAAATGGAGGAAATGGCAAGAAATACACTTAGGTTTGAGTATGAAAGCTTTTCTTTTTCAATTTTTCAGTGAGTGAGAAACACTGAAATTTTTAATGGAAACTATGTCTTCATTCTTCCACTCATTCATTTATTTAGCACCTGCTTGCTGCGCCTGCTGAGCCGCAGGTGGCCTTGGTAGGTGTGGGTCTGCCCTAGGAGGGCAGGTCTGCCCCCACAAAACTCTTCTGTAGGCAGAGGACTCCAGGAGGATAGGACTGACCAAAGAGGATATCACAGAAAGGGAGTCTTTTTTCATGACTGGAAATTAGGGATTTCAGACCCACCGAAATGCCCCATGGTGAGGCTCTACGACTTTTAAGGGCTGCTGACAGCCCTCGTTAGCTGAGCATTAGGAAGAAAGCTGTGATAATCACCATGTAACCGTAAACACCTCCCAGTCTTGAAGAACATCTACAGCATCAGACAAATTGTTAGCTTTTGTCTGGACCTGGGAGAGGAATGGAAATTTTGTCAGGGAGAGCATGTGCTATAGTAAAAACATAAAATCAATTGTATGGTTCTAATTTAATTTTAATCCACATTTTTATGTGTGGAGTTCGTTAGAAGGGCTGACATTTTGCTGTGAAAATCTATAAGGGCTGAATTGTCCTCGAATTAGAAGATTTTTAAAGGAAGTTCTCTACCACTGGGTTGCAATTTGTTAAAACAAACAATAGCATAACCACAGCGCAATCGGATGCCAAGATATTACTGGACTCAGCGAAAATCAAGTAATCTTTTTTAGGTTCTATTCTCTCCCAACTAAACTCTCCAGCAATGTCAGAAAATGACAAATTGCAGGATGAATCTAAGAGCAGTTCCTTCAAAAATACAATAGTTATACAAGCCATCTATTGTTAATGAAGAATATAATGCAATTTGCCTGTCTGTAATACAATTATGCAAATCAAAGGAGGAACTATCCCGAAATCTCTTTACATTCCGATTAAAATGAGATAATTTATCAAACAGAATATTACTGATTATGTTTATGTGTTGCACATTAATCCTGTTACAATAATGCATCCTTCTCCTAATGTAATGGATTTGTGCAATCTAACAGAAAATGACTTTTATACTATCCACAATTATAAAAATATTCAAAGCATATCCATCCCAGCGCAATAGCACATGTCTACAACTGTACAATAAACCTATTAAAACAAGCAGAGCTTATGAATGTAACCTTCATCCCAATAAAGATGACAGTACATTCAATTTTATTGTACTCATTATCTGAACAATTCCATAGATGATAAATACTAGGAGTAAATTAGTTTAACCTTCTTTATCTCTTTTCTTTAAAAGAAAGAGTGGACTTTAATCAATGGCATTAAAGTCCCTCCTCCCCATTTGAATCTTTTGATTGTTCAAATATACACTGACTTTCACATAGAAGAGATTTCTGGGAACATTTTCATAGATATATTACTCCTATTCTACCTCTTCGTAGGAATTTGGATTTGTACATTTCCATGGAGCCAGGAAGTTTAAATAGTGTGTTATTTCCCATGTTGTTTGTGTTTGTGTACTTCGGGAAATGCGCATGCTTTGCATGGGAAAACAGCTTGACTTGTTGTCATCTGTGGGAGCACATGAAGCTCCATTCTTACATGTACATCAGAGCCAAAAACTAATGAGGAGTATTGTTAGAAAAAACAAGAGCCCAAATAATTGGCTAAGATCTCACTTGCGCTTCTATTGCCAAGGATAATCATTTTTGCGTTTAAACCAATCTCTTCCACCTTGAAGAGAGTCATTAGCATCTGACAGTGAGTGATAATGTACTTAAATTTCACACCTCTTGGCCCAGTTTGCATTGTCAACATTTCCCATATGCCTACCTTCACACCAGGCAAACAGGTTGACTTAAACAAATGTTTATCTTTGTGGTAAAATTGTAAACCCAAGTGTAATCGCAAGTTCTCAAATTGTTCTCCATGCTTTTAAATACCTGTGAGCCAGTTTTGCTCCAGATTATGCCTGAAGTATTATTCTCCCTACAATGCCAAGAATTCTTTTCTCACTTTGATAAGATTGATCTGCCAAGTCCAGGAAAGACAAAAACTTGATGAAAAGCAGCCTTTTTTGCCACTGATAAACAGTTGACTGTGCACTCTCACACATGTGAGCACAAGATACAGAAGACAAATCTATTAGCCCTCACTTCTATAAGTCAGCATTTCTTATAACTGAAAATGACTATTTTTTCTTTTGGAGATGCAGATGAAGAAGGACAGAGAGGGAAAGGAGGAGGAAAGGAATAAGGGAAGGAGAGAAACACGGAAGAGTGTCATTTATTGTTGAATAAACAGTAGTTTCATAGAAACCTTTGTCCTAGAATTTTTTTTTTTTAAGATTTATTTATTTATTTATACAAGCACTGGTTACAGTCAGAAGCGCGGGAGGGTGAGAGAACTCACCAGAGCCAGAGCGGGGAGCAGAGCAGGCAGAAGGACCAAAGTACACTGCTCAGGGGAGTAGCGGGCGGCAGGAGAGGTCTGCGCACCATGTGGGACCCTTGCCGGCGGCGGGGGATCGAACCGGCATTGCAGAGGCTGCGGGCAGCTTCGCAATCCAGAGCTCAACCGCTGTGCCACTGGTGAGGCCCCTGTCCTAGAATTTTTGAGTGAATTTTCCAAGTAGATTATTTAAAAGTGAAGCCTTGCCAGCCATTGTTTTCACAGAACAGAGTCCATACCAGTCAAAGGGCGGCAGAGTTGGGGCATGGCTTGCAGTGGCTGATAGGCGTTCTCTTTTTTGGTTTGCCAGTTGGCTCAGAGAGCAGTTGACTTCTCCCCTCCCCCGGACCCCACGTGTAGACTATCCTGAATGGAGATATTGATGAGGAAAGGACACATGCTCCCTCCATGCTACCTGGGCATATTTTACAAAGCTGCTCCCAGAGGTAGCCAAGAAGCTTCTTCTTCAGTAAGATTTCCTAGGCCAGAGAAGGAAACCAGGAAGCTTTGATTGGCGAAAAATGGGGACATTAAAGATATAGTCATAAAAGTGAGAGTGAGAAGTCTGGGGAGACAGCACATATGGAAGACATCAATTTCCCTGTGGCTGGCCCAGGAAACCACACCTCCCGTTCACACTCTAAAGTGGCTGAAGGTGTACTTAGAGCCTACGGTTGGAAGACAAAGGCAATGAGAGACTAGTACTTTGATGGATGGTCCAGGCTCATCACAGCTGTGCCAGGCTGTCAGAATGTGTTGTAGGTATCAGGACTGGGAGTCCCAGACCCTTCTGACAACAAGAAGAGCTGCAGAAAATAAGATGAACTGTATCTTTCAGAGCCAGTGCCATTGGACTAAGAGCAAACACATATCTGGTGGAAGGTAGACCAAAGACAGCCTAAGCAAGGATGAACAATTGCAGAGTTCGTTTATGTACCCAGCAAATATTCACCAAGTGCCAAGTGTGTATCAGGCAATGTTCTTGGTGCTTGGTATACATCAGTGAATAAATAGATACAAATCTCCAGTTTCATGAAGCTTATGATTTTTTTTTACAAGGGCACAGCAACAGATAAGTAAATAATATCATGTGTCAGTAGGTGAGAAATGCTAGGTTAAAATAAAGCATTTTTCTTATTAGGTCTTCTTTGCTATGAGAGTATGCAATTAATTTGCACTGCCATAAATAAGCATGGATTTTAATGCACATGTTCTTTAGGGGCAAGTTATCTTCTTAGAGTTTACATATGTAATGAAGATATAAGAAGAGACTCTTGATTCATTGTTTGTCTACTTATTCTCTTCTGCTTTGGACAATTATCAATAGTTTTAATTAGAATAAAATATTGATAATTGGGCCTCCCCGGTGGCGCAGTGATTGAGCGCTGGGTTGCGAAGCTGCCTACAGCCTCTGCTGCACCGGTTTGATCCCCAGCTGCTCCCCGGCCACCGGAGGAGGGTCCCACATGGCGTACAGACCTCTCCTGCTGCCCGCTGCTCCTCTCAGCAGTGTACTTTGGTCCTTCTGCCTGTTCTTCTCCCCGCTCTGGCTCTGGTGAATTCTCTTACCCTCCCACGCTTCTGACTGTACCCAGTGCTTGTATAAATAAAAATAAATAAATCTTAAAAAAAATATTGATAATTGATTTTGGTCTCATTATACTTAATGGAGGCAGTTTAACTAGGCTTCTTTAGAAGGAGAAATAGTTTAGTGAGCCCAAAAGATAACATTAGACACAACACATGACCTCAAAGGCACATAGAAGTTTGGATTTCTTGGTGAAATGTCCCATTTCAGCAAAGGTTGTCTACCGTACCCTGTGCCCTTGATTCAGACCAATCATTCAAAGGTCTAAGTCAAGGATGCACATTCAAATTGGATGTGGGACCGAGCCTTGATGCCGCAGTGCATCCCTATTTGGGATTAAGGCAGTCATTTCTTCAGATGGCATTGTCCAAGGTCACAGCCCTGCCTAGAGACTGTCATGTCCAGTGATTGGCCTGCTAGTGGAGGTCATAAATGCTTGGGGCTCTTACCTCAAGGAAGGATAGCATGAAGGGCCATCTGAGTGCCAGAGCTCCTCAAGGGATGGCTGAAAGTTCTGTTGGGACTGCATCCAGCTCAAACCCTCCCTCTGCCCAATCTTTCTTCTCTCTCTCCCCAGTAAGTTTCCTGCATGCAAATTGCCTTCTCAGAGTCTGTCTGTCAGGGAACATGATCTGAGAAATGTTATTTCAGCTCTATATGTGGAGATCAACGGCAGAATCAACAATTTATACTGATTATGCCGTTGTCAGATCTTTCCAATTGTATTTGATCCTTTAGCTCTCTTTATCTGGATTCACTTTCTCTTGTGGTCTGCATGATGGCCTCGGTTTTCTGGATTTTACCCTCTGTTCCTATCAATTCTGACTCTTTTTTTCAAAGTTCCATCTATTCTGGCCTCAGTTACCACAGCCTAAACCTGAGGTCCTCTGCCTTTCACTTCCCTCCTTCCTGAATGTATGACTTCAGGGAGAATGACTTTCTTTTATAGGTCACACAGCACTCACTTCATCCAGTGGTGAGGCTCTTGAAGCCCTCAGGAGGAAGACACTGTAAGACAAGGACACAGTAACCAGGAAATTACAGGCTACTCACAACAGCAATAGGGTCATTTCCTTAAGACACTGGCTGAATGAATACTTACATACTGGTCATTAAAGCACAGTGTATTCCAAGGGACAGTACAACAACTATAGTTTTCAATGATAATATTTTCATGATGATGGGCTTGGGTTGGAACTCATGCCTTGGAGGGTCATAACTGACTTAAAAATACACTTTGATTTTTCTTTAAATCCTCTGCCTCTTGGTATAATATTACCATAGGGTTTTGTAGGCACAGAATTTCTTGTTGTGTTATTTATTCCAAATGAAACACCACTCCACTGTAAGTGACTTTTAGTACCCTTAATATCTCAGGAATTTTTTTCAGTGTCTGTCTAACATTATCCACGGCTCCTGCATGGGTGGGTGAAGTTAGTGCCTCCAAAGAGTTATAAATCCAGTGTCCCCACTGAGCCCATTGTTTTAGGTCCAAGAGTGTATGAATTGCAGCCCCAAATTTTTCTTTATTCTTTGTTATGAAAAAGGTAACCAGATCTGGCTGAATGGAAATCCTCCTTCTAAGACTTTCTGGCATCTGACTCCACTTTCAACTCTTGCAGACCTTATTTTGGAAAAATGGTCATTTATAATATCAACATTTCTAGATCATGTTTTAAAGACAGTTACAGGCGTCTGGAGTAACCACATGCCAAAGCTGTCTACTTCTAATCTAACAACCCCCTAGGTTGAAACCAGAGTGAAACTCAGAGACAAGCGGCCAAAAGCCGGAACACCCTTGGGAGATATTTATAATCCCCAAATTCAACCAAAATTGTTTCCACTCAAAATTAATACTTGGAAACAGATTTTGAAGCCCAAATTTAGATTCTGCCTTCAGTTTCTTGGTTCATCATGGAGTCAACAACATGAAATAAATGCATTTGAAACTGATTGAACATTAAAATGATTGTCTGTTACATCAA
Organism: Talpa occidentalis; assembly: GCF_014898055.3. Classification (NCBI taxonomy): domain Eukaryota; kingdom Metazoa; phylum Chordata; class Mammalia; order Eulipotyphla; family Talpidae; genus Talpa; species Talpa occidentalis. The sequence continues at coordinate 65,647,036 of NW_023603184.1, forward strand.
AAGACAAATAACACAAAATATTTAAAACAATAAAAACCCTCTTTACCCCAGACCTCTCAGAGCCAAGGATCAAGGGTGGGCTGACGTCCACAGTGAAGAAGGGTAGTTACCGAGTGTGCGGACCAGAACTCTGTTTACACATGTGATTCCTCTGAGCTGAACAGTCTCGTGTAGTTGCATTTCATGTTTATGGAGGGAATGAGATAAACAAAGCATTTTGGTCAAAGTACTGCTTTATCAGTTCCAAGCTGTGTAATCTTTTTTTTTTTTTTTTCATATTTATTTATACAAGAACCGGGGTGTAGGCCAGATGTACGGGGGTGAGAGGAGTCACCAGAGACAGAGTGGGGAACAGAACAGGCAGACTGACTGAAATACACTGCTGAGGGGAGCAGTGGGCGAGTCAAGAGAGGTCTGTTGTGCTATGTGGGTTGCTCTGTGGCCGGAGGGGATCGAACCGGCACTGCAGAGGCTGCGGACAGCTTCACAGCTCTGTGCTCAACTGCCTGCGCCACCAGGGAGGCCCCCAAGCTATGTAATCTTAACAAATCATTTAGTTTCTTGAAATCTCAGTTTCTCCATATGTAAAATGAAGCACACCAGGACAGTGCTGCCTGACTTTTCGAGCTGTTAGAGGTTCAAAGGAATGCCATTGTAAAAGTGCTCTGTCACTATTCCAAATTCACAATGTACTGTGTGGTTCTATTTTACTTTTTTATAAATCTGCTCTTCAAACATCAACAATTCTTGCAATCTGAAATTAGAGCATCAGACCTTATTGAATCAATAAATTGTTATGAAAAGAGGAGTATAAATAGAGAGGAAATGGATTTCCCCAAGACGGTCTCCTTTATCGGACAATAATCAGGGCATTGTTTCTCTCTTTTATGTCTAGAGGACCACTTTTTTTCTCAGAGATTGAAATTTAAAAATTTGAGCTTTTAGTCATTCTTTTATTTCTATATTCACTCATTTCACAGAAATACTTTGAAGATGTTAATTCCAGGTGATGTACTATGTTAGGACTGCCAGAGGAAATAAATTGAATTTCAGATAAATAATGTACAATTTTAAAGTATGATAGCTATACTTTAAATTTATTCTCAGGCTTAAAATTGCCCTTGAAGTGCTGACAACCAAATCAATGTTTTTAAAGATTGTGTTGGCCAAAACTTAGAAAATATTGCATGGGACTTACACTAAAAGGCTATTCTCTCACTCTATAAATTCAAATGTAACTGGGTATCCTGTATTTCTATTTGCTAAATCTGGCAACCCTGTCTGTGCTGGGGGTAAGTAGTTCCTGCCCACAAGCATTAATTCCATAGAGTAGGACATAAAAAAGGTGAAGTATTTTCAATGTAAATCAAGTTAAGGAAGGAGAGAGTGATACTAGGGATATCCTATTTTAAAAAAGAGAGGAAGGGACGGCCTCTCCAAGATGACTCACATGCACATCTAAATGCAATCGTGAGCCACACGAAGCTCCGGGGAAGCACACCGGAGCAGGAGGTAGGGCAGTACAGACATGGACTTGGCATATGCGAGGAATAGCGAGAAGGCCTGGGGTGGCAGAGAAGGATGCTTGAGATGAGATCAAGGATGCAGGGCATCACCAGATCTTATAGCTGGCAACTTGTAGGCTAGAGGTCTGGTTTTAGTTTGGTGTGATGGGGAGCCATGGGAGGGTTTTAAGCAGGGAGTGACTCGATCAGATTAGTAACAGACCTCCAGAAGCCGTGTGGGGAAGAGACTGTGGAAAAGGAAAGTGGAAGCAGGGTGAGTTAAGAGTTTACTGCAGGCATCTCAGTGAAGGGGAATGGGACTTGGGCTAGGATGGATGCAGTGGAGATGAGCAAAATGCTTGCAATCATGACGTGCTTCAAAGGTGGAGTCTGGAATATTTGCAATGAAGAATGAGGAAATGTTGGTGTGAGCAGCAGGATGAATAGTTGTACCACTGACTGAGATGGAGAGAAACTCATTTGGGAGGAAATGGAACATTCTGGTTTGTACACATTATCCGTGATATAGTGGCAGGACGGGCAGAGCGCAGGTTATCTATAATCCAAGCAGACCAGGTAAAAGCAGGAGTCTTGGAGCCCTTGGTGGCTTTCTCAGGTTTTTATTGAGCTGTTACATATAGAACAGCAACCAGGTACACGGCAGGTAAGGGTGCTTTGGAGGCAAGGAGGCCTCGAAGCCCCCAGCAAGTCTTTACTCTGGGCTTCTGTGGCCTCTTTCTCACCTTCTCTCTCCTGCCTCTCTCTGCTTCTTTTCCTGCTTCTGCTTCTCTTGGTGACTATCTCAATACTCCTCCCATGGCCCACAGAAGTAAATAAGGCAGTTTGCAACAATGTAACAACTGCAGGTGCCCTATCATGCAGGGCAATCCTCATGGTGGGAGGGCAGAAAAGCCTGAAAACCATTTACCCTACACATGGGATGCCCATCTGATAGTATGGTGATGACTGTGGTCTGTGGGGTGAGAGCAAATTGGAGCTATCACAATAGCCCTGCCACCCAGGACCTCAGTGATCTGGACATTATTTCAATGTTATAAGCATCAATAAAAATTATAATTATAATTTTTATATTATAATTATATAATAATTATAAGAATCAATAAAAATTTTTTAAAATGTAGGGCAGTGAGGTAATTTTACTTTTATTTCGAAGGATCATTTTGTCTGATGGAAAAGAAGTGGTGAGTGGGAAGAATTTTAACTGTAAGCTCAGAACTTTTGGCCTGGGGAATTTTGGGAGAATTTAGATTCCTTTTCAGAAGGTATGAAGTGAAGATTCTGAAGTTCTGACAAACTCTCAGTGACACACAGCTGGTTATGGCCCAAACTTTGAATAAGATGTTAGGAGGTTATTCCAGTAATAATGGTGAGAGATAGCGTTATCTTGAAACTTCAGGTGGTGAAGGGCAGACATAGAAGCAAATAGATTTGAGATAACATAAGGAGGTAGAATTGAGTGGAGAGTTGATGGATTATATGTGAGGGCTAAGGGAGAAAGAAAAATAAAATATAAATCAACATTTTGGCTTGAACAATTAGATAGGTGTTAATGCCATTTATTGAAGAGTCATGGACTAGTGTGGTACAGAATTTTTGGAGGGACAAGAGGAATGAGAAATTCTGCTTTGGACATCTGAGGGTGACATATCTATGAGATGGTCAAATAGAGGTGCCAAGTAGGTAGTTGCATATGAGTGTAGAGTTTGCAGTTGAACTCTGTGCTGGAGCATAAATTGGTGAGTCAGAAACACCAGAGAATATTAAAAATCATGGGATTAAATGGACAAACTTAAAGGGTATAGAAAGAGGAAAAATATGATCCTGGACTGAGCTGAAGGACGTGCAGATGTGCATGTCATGTCATGTCCAGAAAAACTCCAGATAAACTACATTAATCAGGGATCAAAATCTGTTTTTTTTAGATTTATTTATTTATTTATTTATTTATGCATACAACAACTGGGGTACAGGCCAGAGGGTGGAGGGTGAGAGGATTCCCCAGAGACACTGTGGGGAGTAGATCAAGTGGACTGACTGAAATACACTGCTGAAGGGAATACTGGGTGAGGCAGGAGAGGTCTGCTGCACCATGTGGGTAGCTCCCTGGCTGGGGATTGAACTCTTGCTGTAGTAGCTGTGGATTACTTCACAGTGCTGACGCTTAACCCCTTGTGCCACCAGAGAGGCCCAGGGATCAAAATCTTAAAAGCCTGGCAGCAGCCCTCCTGCCCACCTGTGGCTATGGGTGTTTCTCTTCACCAACCTTCTCCCTTTGCAAAACAGCAGAGGCAGCTCTCCTCCCAAGGCTATCTGCCTGTGACTATGCAGACATCTCTTTTAACAAACCTGTCCCTTCTGTGGGCAGCCCTTTCTGCCCCTTTGTGTGAGTGCAAGCATTCTTTACCCTTCTCTCCCTTAATAATAAACCTGCCCTTTTGGATATTAAAAAAAAAATTTCTTAAAAGCTTGCTAATGCGAGGCATGCCAGATAAATGAGAGAAGACTAGTTGTTAGACAATAGGGACTGGTGAGGACTATGACCTCAGAAATGTGTATGACTCATCAAACGGGAAGCTACCATCTTTTTTCCTCCAACTGATTGGTGCCAAACAATTAAACTAGAGCCTCCATGTTTTCAATAGAAGTCAGAAGTCCAGATTATTGATGGGAAACCTTTTAAGTGTTGGAAACCAAGCCAGTGCTTTCAAATACTATGTGGCCAAATAAAATACATCAGTTGGTGGGACCTAGCTCATGAACTTCTAGTTTGTAGCCTCATAGATCCTTGGAGGTATCAGATTTAACATTAGTTGTTTTGATTATAAGCGGGGGGGGGGGGGGGGAGAGGTGGCCTGGAAGGCCTGCAACATGGAGGAATTTATTATTGTCCTGATACACAAATTTGAATTACAATTACTCATTTGCAGAGTTAGTGAATGACTTCAGCTCAGCACTGCCTGTATATAGCAATAGGACTTTGTAATTCTCAACTCATGGTGATATGTAATTTCTGACATGCAGAAAAGGAAAACTTAGTGATTTTGCAAAAAATGGCTGCATATAGTTTTATTTGTAAAGAGGTGAACATTTAATGGGTACTCTGTATAGAAAACATGTGCTTCTACTTGGAAAGTGATTCAGGAAAAAATCCAGCAGCCTAGATAAAATTTCCACTGTCACAATTTGGAGGTTTGTGAAATGTCCCTAGACGTTTCCCTGAAAATACTTGGGAAGATTTGTGAAGATAAAAGAGCGCTAATGTTGGTCTAGTTGAACTCCAAGATGAATTAAAGACTAGGCAAGAATCTATTTGCCCAGATAACTTTTAAACTTGGGGTTCAGGTAAAAAGAAAGACAATCTCCAAAAAAGGAGACATATTTAGTAATGAGGGATATATATATATATATATATATATGTTTATATGCATGTGGATTTTTGCTTCTCTAGTGTCACAGCAGTCTTGGGACAAGATAAAGAGTGTGGGTAACAGATAATTGTTTTTGACTCAAGGTGCTATGAACAATGTCCCCACAGGAACACTAAGCCCTTCATTTACTCCCCAAAGTTTTCCAAGTACGTCACACACTGGCACATAGGTAATTCCTCCAATTAGTATCAATATTCCCATTCTTTGCTCCTTACCAGCATGGTCTCATCCTGTGACTCATTGGCTGAAAGAAGAGACGAAGAATGAGTTTGCCACTGGCAAGAAGAGACCAGTGCAGGGCCTCGCTGGTGGCCTAGGGGATAAGCCTCAGCACTATCACCATGATGGCCTGAGTTTGATCCCCAGCCAGAGGGCTAATCCACCTATGGTGCAGCAGACCTTCCTGTCTTGCCCACTGTTCCCCTCAGCAGTGTATTTCTTTTTTTTTGGTGGGACACTCACCGGTGGCCAGGGATCGAACTAGCGCTGCAGAGGCTTCGGGCAGCCTCGCAACCCAGCGCTCAACCACTGCGCCACCAGGGGAGGACCCTCAGCAGTGTATTTCAATAAATCCACCTGTTCTGCTCCCCACTCTGTCTCTGGTAAATCCTCTTACCCCCCTACATCTGGCATACACCCCAGTTCTACAATAAATGAACAAACAAACAAACAAACAAATCTTAAAAAAATAGATGAGTAGAGTGCCACTTTCACTAAGAGGAGGTCATTTTCTCAGCTTCACTCTCTGCATCTGTAAACATAAAGTATAATGCAGATTTCATAGGATCAAAAGTGCCTGATACAGTGTTTGGTATTCAGTAGGTTCTCACTCATTTACTTCCATGTCTCCCTCCTTATTTTCAAAGTTTAACCAAATTTCAAAGTCTTAGAATTCAAATTATGCATCTCCAAGTCCTCCATCATTTCTCCAGGACACTAAGCATAAGATAGAGGAGGATGACCCCAAAATTCTATCCCACTATTCCAGGATTCTCTGGATGGGGATGCACATTGAGTGTTTTATCCCCTGGAAACCCTGACCCTTGCGACACTTAATAAATCAATTGGTAACATGGTCTCTTTATTCTACAAATTTTACTTAACTTACCATATGCTCTGTGTGAGACATGATCTTGGCTCATGATGGGCTAGCCATCTGATGAGGAAGATCTGACTTGTAAACAAAAAGTGCCATAAAGCATTGCAAATATGTATTGGGTGGCAGATGTTGGAGCCAGATCACCCTCACATCTGGAAAAAATATGAATTGCAACATTTTCTGAGCAATGTCTTCCCTCAAAAGTCTGTAAAAGTCCTCAGCATGCCAGGCACGCAGAGCAATATGGCATCCCCACGTGGCCCGCAGACCTGTTGAGGTCTATCTTCCCTACAGTTTGGTTAATCCTGCTTCTACTGCACAACCAGACAGGAGATTCTGGAGATTAGCAGGCCCAGTCTCTCCATGTGTCACACAGAGGCACCAACCTCTATGAATCCGGTTACACCAATGGACAAAGATCAGCAGATCTCAAAGAAGGAATGAGTCTACTGTAGTCAGAAGGGGTCAGCACTGAGGACTCTGTCCTATTTGGAGAACTGAACATACAACTTCCCTCTGATGGTTCCTGAGGGAAATGCTGCTCTCCGGCTGACAGGGCTGGGAATGAATGGCCTGCATACTCCTGTTTTCACACAGTACATCAGGTCTAAGTGAAAGGTTTGTGCTGCTGCCAAGAGCGGAAAATGATGGCTCGGCATCACTTTTGGAGGAGAGGATGCTTTAAAGCAGACCCTGTTCCCAGTGAGCTTTAGATGAGGTTGAGACGCTTACCCGTGGCCTCTCAGGACATCTGGTCCGTGAGGCCCACCCAGTGCCGCCCCTTCCAGACAGCTCTCAAGGCTGGGGGATGCCTCGCATGCTTCAGACATCTGGGATGTTACTCAGATCCTTGCCTTCTACCTCGTAGTGAAGAGAAATGTGGCCTATAAATGAAGATTCAATAAAAATGTAAAGCTGGTCATTTATCTGAGCATTTTTTCCTCTGAACTTCCATTGTCTTAATACAATGGGTAGTTTTCTAGCTTGGCTCTTTTTTTTTTTTTTTTTTTTTTTTAAAAGAGGCACGTATTATTTATTTATTTGTTTGTTTGTTTGTTTGTTTGTTCACACATGCACTGGGTACAGTCAGAAGCGCGGGAGGGTGAGAGAATTCACCAGAGCCAGAGCGGGGAGCAGAGCAGGCAGAAGGACCGAAGTACACTGCTGAGGGGAGCAGCGGGCGGCAGGAGAGGTCTGCGCGCCATGCGGGACCCTCCTCTGGTGGCCGGGGAGAAGCCGGGGATCGAACCGGCACCGCAGAGGCCGTGGGGAGCTTCGCAACCCAGTGCTCAACCGCTGCACCACCGGGGAGGCCCTTTAGCTTGGCTCTTAAGCAGATTTCCCCAACTTGTGTCAGGGGGCATCAGCCAATAAGGGCAAATACTCAACACTCCTTTTTGAGCCATAATCTGCATCCTGGACTCCTTTGGTTTGCTGAGTTTGAGGTATCCTCTAGACATATTGCAGGTTGTCTTGGGTCTTATGACCCTCCATTCTTCTCCCTCTGGTGCAGAATGTGCTTTATCCTCGTGCACGTCATCCCCAGGACTCTTAACCTTTCCTTATGTTTCTTTCCAGCCTTTCCAGAAAAGGAATATTTTCCTTTTATGGCAGTGCCCTAGGTTTCCTTGTTATCTGTACTGCCTGGCCTTGCTTGTTGAGGCTGCCCTATTCTTTCTGATAGTTTCTTTCCTCTTCCTTTAGTAAATTTTTTAGGTATATCTTCATACTCTAGGTTGAACAGGCCTTAAATCAGCCAAAGAACTTGGAGAGCAAATTGGAAGACATATGGGAGTGGTGGGGACTGGGGCAAACTGAAGGGCACATCAGCTCCAAAAATTGTTACGTTCTGAAATGCTGGCACTGTGAATACAGTTATTCAGATTTCCAGAGAGAAATTAGAAGTCTGAGTATTTTATAAAATTTCCACTATAATATATTATTAAACTAATATTTATACATGCTGAATAGTAGGAATAATAGTAGGAACTATTTGTGTACTAACATAGTACTATTCTTCTCAACTCTTCCCTACCACTGGTAACTCTTAGTAGTTCTCATATTTAATCTATTTCCTGATTTATCAATTTTTAGTATTATCTACTAATCTCTAATTTTCCATGGTAGTTACATGCATTCCCTCTCCCAGTCCTCTTATCATTTTAATACTATTATGCAAGAATTATTGGTTACATCTGTAGTCAAAATTTATATCACCCTCATTATATAAAAACTAGTGGGTTAAATAGTATACTGTGATTACATTGCCTTTTAGAACAAATTTCATTTTTAAAAATCTTAGAATAGACAATTTGTTATGTTTCAATTTCCTGGGTTTTCTATGTGTTTTGTAGGATAACTTTTTTTTTTTGTCATTTTTAACTCCAAATGCTCCAACAACGCCCTCAACACTTATCGATATTTTCTCCATTATCAAATGTGCCAATTTCACTTTACAGTTCCCTTAAAGACCTACCTACTCTCCTGTTCCCCATCTGTTGGATCACTCCTTAGGGCTCCCCATAACTGTCATCCAAAGATTTCCCTTTGCGTTAGTCCTGATTTATTCCTTGTTTTGTTTTTTTGGAACACACGTTCCAGTAGCTTTCCCCAAAAGGGGATATGAAAGTAATTTTTATCTTTACTTCTCTAAAAATGCCTTTATTCTATCTATACATTTGATTATTTTGACTAAATGTAGACTTCAAAATAATTTCCCTGAGAATATTAAAGTCATTGTTTCATTGTCTTTGAATATCCAATGTTGTCATTTCTGACTCCCAGTCTTCATTATGATCTGGCATTTTGTCTTCCTGTAGGCTTTTGGTATCTTTGTTCATGGCATTGTGAAATTTTAATTATGAGTCTTGCTTCTTTTGCATTCATTACAGTTTATACTGTCTACCACTCTTCACTTCTTCACATTTTCTTAATTTCTTTGCTAGCTTTCTTTCCTCTTACTTATTTGTTTTCCATTTCAAAAATTCGTGTCATTTGAATATTGGACCTCTTGGATTATATCTAAAACTTTACTAATTTTTGTTTTCTCTTTATCTTTTTGTCCTGCTTTATGTATAATTCTTCATCTCTGAAATGGTTTTGTACTCCGTCACCTTGGCTCACCAAGATACTCTTCTCTAGAATTCTCTACTATGAGTGGTTCTACCTTGGTGAATTTTTATTATGTCGACATAGCTACACTGGACCTACATTTCCCCAGATCACTTTCCCTGTGTGGTTTGTTGTATTGCTGCCATAAAGAGAAGTTTGTGTAAGATTTTGGAGCAGCTGGGGCCTCCCTGGTAGAGCAAGGGGTTAAATCTCAGCACTATGAAGCTATCTGCAGTCACTGCAGCACAAGTTCGATCCCCAGCCAGGGGGCTACCCACATGGTGCAGGAGACCTCTCTTGTCTCACCTGCTGCTCCCTTCAGTAGTGTATTTCAGTAGATCTGCCTGCTCTGCTCCCTACTCTGTCTCTGGTGAATCCTCAAACCCCCACCCCCCTCTGGCCTACACCCCAGTTCTTGTATGCATAAATAAATAAAATAAATCTTAAAAAAAAGATTTTGGAGCAGCAGCCACCATATATAAGAGCTCATGATAGTTAGTGGTGGTGACTGGTAAGAAACAGATTTCTAGCAGGTTCCAATTTGTCTTCTCCCTTACTCTGCATATCCCTCCCCTTTCTGTGTTCGATGTTTTCTCCCTACTGTTGACTCTGCTACCCGGCAGTGACCCGAGGACCACCATCAAATGCTTGGCAGCAAAACTCAATGAAGCAGGAGCCACGAGGTGGTGGGAGCCCCTCCACAGATTTCTACACAGCAATCCTTTGCAGGCCATGCCAGAAGCTGAAAGAGCCTGAAATCTCCACCTTTTCCAGTTGTACTAGTGCTCTAGGAGGGCTGGTTATGGGCTGCTTCTGGATTCTTTAATTTCACTTTCTAGACTTGACTTCCTCAGCTCCTCTTATAATTGTATAAAGTATAAATTTCTATAAAGGAAGTCCCACTTCTGTAATATTCACAGTGATTCTGCTGCCCTGGGTGAGCTCTGAATTTTTCACTTTGGATAGTCTAGGTTCAGTTTCCAGTCATGGTTTCTTATATCTTAATTTTCCCTTTGCTTGTGTTGCTTTATCTATTAACAGAATCTTTACTGAGTTGGATACTATCTCCCACAAACTCAAGTGTACTCAGAACAGCAGGACATGAGCTTATTACCAAGCAACATACTTGCAGATGCGATCAGCTGAAATGAAGCTGTCATTAGGGCAGGACTTAACCCCCAACACTGGAGTTTCAAGAAGACATCTGAAGATGCACAAAGAGACACATGGGAGATGATAGGGCGCAACAGAGGCAGAGCTTGGAGTGAGACAGCTACACACCAGGAGATACCAAGTATTGTGAGCATGCCCCAGAGGCTAGGGGCAGGCATGGGACATGTTCTTCCTTCCAGCTGTCAGAGGAACCGACCCCAGAACTTCTGGCTCTTCGACTTTAACGTAATAAATGTCTGTGTTTTAAGCCACCTAATTTGTGGCAGTGTTTGGTGGCAGCTCTAGAGAAGTGCCATAGCAGCTTTTCTTGTTTCAGATTATTAGTTACATTAAAAAAAAAATATGATGCCTGGATTCTATTTCCTCCAGGTTCCCTCTCTTCTATTTTTGTTTTTTGGGTTTTGTTGATGGGTTTCTTTTGTTGCTTACTTTTCTGTTTGGTGTCTCACCTGCTCCCTCTCACTAGCAGAGAGGGAGGCCTCGCTGCCCTGGGGCTCTGGGCAGTTGGAGAACTGCCTCCCATGACCCCATATGCGCTGTTCAGCCCACAGCCCTGTCTTCAGCATTCCACCCCATGTTAAGCTCTGAGCCCTTCCAAGGATATTCAAGGCAAATTGGGGGTGGAGGGTCAACTTTTAACAAGTATCAGCCTTCATACAATCTCAAGTTGTGCTTTCTCCACTCCAAGTCAGTTATCAATCTTCCATCTACCTCTGAAGTCAGTGGAAATTTCTTGCCTGCTGTTGTCCTCTCTCCAGATCTTTTGGTCTTGTGGTCTAAAACCTTATAACATTTTCTTTCATTGTTATTTTTACTGAATGGGAGAGAAACTGAATACATATGGTTAGTCCATCATGCTAAATGAAAAGTACCCTCCCAATTTTGAAATAACAAATCATACCTTAAAACAAAATGCAAGTCAAACAAAGAACAGTTAGAGCGCTACTTGGCCAGGGGTTTGCCATACAGGCAAAACAAGAGAAAGAGCCAAAAGTGGCATAGTACAACCGGAGCGATCATTATTAGGGGAAAACTCAAAGGAGAGGGCGAATATGGAATTGTGCAGGAGAAAGGGACAGTGGGTTCTTCCAACCCAGACCTGATGTCAGCTGACTTAGGACTGACTTTCCAGAGAAAGTGAGGGAGTAAGGAACCCTCATGTAAGGCAAGATGCTTTGAGGGCCTGAAATAGTTACTTATTTTTGCCTTGCTAATTATCTCCAATTTGGAATTTGTGCACTTTCGCAACTGAAAACAGCAAACACATTTTTTTAAAATAAATTTTTGTTGAGGCAAATGCTATGACATTGTATGTTTCAAGTGTGCAGCATCATAATGTAACACCTCTATGTATTACATCATGATCACCCCCAAAAGTCTAATTTCCACACTTGACCCCTTTTACCCATTTCACCTGCCTCACAACCCTCTACCCCTCAGGTGACCACCAATCTGTTCTCTGTATTTAAGAGTTTGGGGTTTTTTTGGTTATTGTTTTGTTTTGTTTTTATATTTTACATATGAGTAAACTCATCTGCAGCTTGTCTTTCTCCGTCTGACTTGTTTCAGTAAACATAACACCCTAACAGTCCATTTATAACAGCAAATATATATCATCTCACAGTCTATGAACTAGGAATTTGAAAGCCACAGAATTGAATGATTCTGCTCATGGTCTCTTACGAGTTGCAGACCTAGGTCAGCCCGGGCTGCAGTCATCACCAGGCTTGTCCAGGGCTGACGGATTCCCCTCCAAGCTCGCTCACCTGGCTGTCGGCAGGAGGGGTCAGCTCCCCTCTGGTGGTTGGCTGAAGGCCTCAGTTCCTTATCTGTGAGTCTGTCTCTGTGATGTAATGTTTAGTTTCCAGAGCAAGTAGGAAACTGGAGTACCTTTTATGACCTAGTTTCAGAGTTGAAATCACCATTTCCACTTTTCCTATTTGTTAGAAATGAGTTGCCAAGTTCAAACTCAAGAGGAAAGGAATTAGGTTTCCTCTTTAAAGGAAGGAATTGATGCACAATTTGGAATTTATGCACATTTACAACCACCTCATGAATCTATTTGCTCTCTCTCTGGGATGTGTGTTTTCTGTCTAGAAGGCATTGTTAGTTTAGCAATGTGGGAACAAAACTATATAAAACAGACTACCTTATTTAACTCTCTTACAGCTATCCCTTCAAAACTCTCTGAGGCAGGTGCTGTCCTTGTTACAAAGTTCACTTACTCATTTAACAAGTTTTTATCCAGCACATGTGACATTTTAGCCTTTGTGCTCGGTGCTGGGGTGCAGGGCTCAATAAGGCCTATGTCTGATGTCATGGGATTTATGTTCTCGCTGGGTCTTCCATGCTTGTGGGAGGGTCACCCTGAGGGAGCTCAAGATAGGTGCCCAAGATCACATAGTTAATAAGTCACCCTGTGCTCATCTAAGGAGAAGTAACTGGGCACAGAGTGAGGGAAAGGAGGGGGAGGGTTTCTTTTTGGAGGCCCAGCTCACCATGAGGAAGAGGAGGGGGGAAGGGAAGAGAACATTCTATTTGGGATGAGACCTTGCCTTTGTCTGAGTGATCACTGGGAAGAGGTTCTGAGAGACACAGGAATAAAAGTCCCAACTCCATTGCCTCCTACCCAAGAAGCCAGTGGTATAGATGGCTCGAGGACTCCCAGAGGAGTCAGTCTGACCTTGTAAAGGCTAAGTCCAAAGACTGAGCATCCCGTGACCTGGAGCCAGGCTCCTGGGTCTGTCCAGATGTTCACATGCAAGGACATTTGGAGAGAAGCTTATGGCAAATTTGGGGGGAAATTTGGATTGTATCAGGGGTCTGAGCAGAGACTCAAGCTGGAGGGAGCAACTGTGAAAGCCAGAGGTGAATGGAAGGAAGAAACACTTGAATTTCCAGATGGGGTGGGCTTATTCTGGAGCTGCTGGAGCCTGGGTGGCGGCTGGGAGCTTTTCTGCTCTGTTGCGGTTGTAATTACAGCATCTGAAAGCTTGCGTGACATTGCTAATTTTAGAGAAAATGGGACACTGATATCTGTAAGAACACTCAGGCTCAGGTTGCTGATTAGTGCTTCCACGTATCGCAAAATCAAACCCAGAAATAGTGTAGACATTAGGAAATATTATTATTAGAAGAATGTTCGTAACGATGGAAATGAAAAATGTAAATGCCAACTCTTTAGAGAGGTTTAAAGAGATTAATTGGAATAATAAAACAACTGGAAGTCAAATTGGTTATGGAATTGTGCTTCGAAATGATGAATTCTATTTGAAGTCTGTTTTCCTTTGGCACATTCTTTTTTTGGCTAAAATGTAAAAATAAATTAGTAAAACAGAGGTCTAGAAGTGAGCTTCTCAAATCCGTGAAGGACTATATAATATCAGATATGCTGACCAAGTATTTCTCATTTGTTGCAGTAAAATGAATTTTTAAAAAGGGAGAGAAAAGTGGTATAGAGTAGATAGAGAGGCGAAATTGTGAGACATAGGAAGGAGTTGGTCATTACGATGGTTTAGGGAAAAACTTCTATGGTGATACTGGAAATGCTTTTCCTGAATATATGAACAATGGGATCTCATTGGAAATAGTGTAAACAGGAACAGGAATAAAAGACAGAAAAATGAACTGATGCAGCGGGAGGAAAAAAGTGAACAGTGTTTAGGACTAGAGTGAATAATGCCAAAGTTTACTTGTTTGTTTTGAATAAGACAGAGAATAATTCACTGTCTCAAATTAATCCCTTTTCTTAGGGATAATAGCCTGAAACTAATTTGAGCAAAAAATGGGTTCTATCCCAGAGATGCAGGCTAAAATCTTACCAAGTTCTCTGACATTGTGATGTTAATAGTGTAGAGTTCATAAGTTTAACTTTCAAGAGGGCTGGAAAGACTATGAACTTTGGAGCCAAACAGAGCCGGGTTTCCTCTGTGTGACTCGGTGCACACTCTACTTAGTAGCACCCAGTCCCTCTGTATAAAAGGGAACAATCGTGTTAACCTTCCAGAATTGCCATGATTGTTGAGGCTACATGTACATAGTGTCTTGGCACATCTTACGTGCTCACAGGTGCCTCTTTTGCCCCCTTATTTGAAGCAAAAAGTCCTTATAGAGGGAAACTTAACAATGTGACATGTCGTATCACTTAAGCTATCTGAGACACCAGTCTCATATTTTTAACCAGGAAGGTTTATGCCTTGAATATGGCTCTGAAGATCAGAACTTGTTTTATTGGACTGCGCATGGACTCAGGAAAACTTTACATGGAAAGTGTTTTGGATTTCACGTTAGAAGATTTTAAAGGGAACTTATGAGAACAATTATGCAAAAGAGACGTATGTTTCATATTTGTGATTCTTACACAGTGAATCAAAGTGGCTCATTAAGTTATTACTTGTAAATATCTGCAAACAGCCTGGTGACAGCCCTTACTAGTGTCACCTTAGGAGACTCCTTAACTTCTCTTATCCTCTGTTTTCTGAATTCTAAAATGGGATAACAACAGTATCCACCACACAGGGTTGCTGTGAGCTTTGGATGAGATGATGTGTATAAACATGCTGAGTGGAGTCCCTGGCACAGATTGGGCACTCAATCAATATCCAATAAAAGTTAAACAATTAAACAAGCAAACAAATAAAATCCTGATCCTTCTTAAGTGTAAAGGGTAAGCAGGGTTTGTGCCTGAAACTCCTAGCACTTTGGGGACTTTTGGCTCTCAGCCTGGCCATATAATTAATCACAGTACAGTGAACTCTCGATTATCTGCACTAGTGAAGGGCAGAGGCGTGGATAATACAAAACAAGGGGCAATCTAAAAGTCATTTATATCTTTGGCTTTGGAATGAAGTCAGAGAAAGACACACATCTCGCGCATGCGTGCACACACACACACACACACACACACACACACACACACCCTTACCTTATTTTCTGACAGGCTAAGACTTTCCAGTTCTAATCTCTATCAGCCACTGGAAATGTGTTAGGGGTAGGAGGTAGGGAAAGGTACACTTGGCACTTACACAACAAAGAATATAAAGGACATAGAAAACACTTTTAAAATTTAAAAATATACAGTAAACATAAGCTGCCTCTATAAATAGCAGTTTACTCAGTTTACTTGCAAGGTTTTGCTACTTGACTAAAGGAATAAATCAGAATAGAGGAGGTAGATTATCCTCACTCACAACTTGTTTGTCACTAGCCATGTCTTGTCTCTGTTCCATACCACTCAACTGAAGTAGAATTTCAAGCTGATTGAAGACAGAATATGATTCACTTTTATATATCTCTGCAGTATTTAAATAACAGAACGCTTGACACATAGTAGAAGTTTAGAAAACATTGAACATACGAATTGAAGTCTTTTAGAGAGGTTTCTGTTTTGGTGAGTGTTTGATTGGTGACAGAATTCCCCACCAGGTCAGACAACTCTCAGAAAGCACACAGCTGCTCTATTGCATCTTGAGCTGCTTTTCAGCTCTTGCTTTCATAAGGTTCTTGATGCTTTTGGAGAAGTTACTATAGTTCTTTTGCTGCAATACCTGACAGTAATAGAGAAGCTGCAGAAAGTTGGAGACCAAGAAGAGTGCAAAGAATTTTCAGATGTGACAGCAAAAAATTTTCAGAATCTTGCAGGCGAAATCTCCAGGTTTCATTAAAATTTTATTCATTTAACCAACATTGGTTCAACAGTTCTTACAGGCCAAGTATTGTTCTGATCACCAGGGAACAGATACCCAGGCATTGTATTTAAGTTGCTTATGGGACACTTTGCCCTCTTGTACTCTGCTTTTGAGGGCAAGAATTGTATTTTTATCTATTGTAAACAGTGTCACAATAAACATGGGGGTGCAAAAAAAAATATATCTTGGGTCTCCCCGGTGGCACAGCGGTTGAGCGCTGGGTTGCGAAGCTGCCCACAGCCTCTGCAGCGCTGGTTGGATCCCCGGCTGCTCCCTGGCCACCGAAGGAGGGTCCCACATGGCGTACAGACCTCTCCTGCTGCCCGCTGCTCCCCTCAGCAGTGTACTTCAGTCTGCCTGCTCTGCTCCCCGCTCTGGCTCTGGTGAATTCTCTCACCCTCCCGTGCTTCTGACTGTACCCAGTGGTTGTATAAATAAATAAAAAAAATAAATCTTAAAAAAAAAAAAATATATATATATATATATATATATATATCTTGTTCATCTTTGTGTCCCCAGCCCTTAATACAGTACTTAGTGTTACACACGGTAATTATTGTGTGAAATGACAAAGAAATGAATGGATGAGGGAGACACCATTGTCATTTACTTAAGGAACTGGATGAGGGATTGCTTAGGGGAATCTAAGCAATCTTAGGGAAACCTGACAGCCATTTGGCCCCTATTCTTATCTCTGCATGCTCGTGGATTCATTTATTAAAGGCTGAGGGATTTGTTGTGTTTTGTACTGTTATTTTTTTTTTTTACACTGATGTCTTATTTGGTTTCCCTATATTCCTGCTGTAAGTGAAACTATCTGATATATTTCTTTTCCCTTCTGGCTTATTTCACTGAGCATAATTCCTTCTAGTTCCATCCATGTTGCTGCGAATGGCATGAGTTTATCTTTTTTGACTGCTGAATAATATTCCATTGTGTATATATACCACATCTTCTTGATTCAGTAATCTATTTTGGGGCATTTGGGTTATTTCCAGGTTTTATAGTGCTGCACTAAACATAGGGGTACAGGTAGTCTTTTGAATCATTGTTTTTGTGTCCTTTGTATAGATCCCTAGGACTGGTTGTATGGTAGCTCCATTTTTAGTGGACTGAAGAAACTCCGCACAGCTTTCCATAGTGATTGGACCAGTTTGAACTCCCACCAGCAATGTAGAAGAGTTCCTTCTTCACCACATCCTCGCCAACATTTGTTGTTGCTTGTAGGGAGGCGCACAGGGCACTGAGGTGATGGTGCACTGGTGCATTGGTGAAGGAAACTCTATGGAGACTACACCTGAGAGGATGGGGGAAGCAAATACTGTTGAAAAATGTACAATGATGTAAAAAAAAGTAATTGAAAAACAAAAAATAAATAAATAAATTTATATCAGAAATAAAAAAATAAAGGCTGAGGGCTCAAAACTTTTCCCATGTATCTCCTCAGCACATGTGACTAATTCTCTCAAGCACAGCCTTTTATGCCTTTGCTTTGCTCCATAGCACCCAGAACAGGTCAAGGCCTGGGGCATGCCCCATCAAGCCTATTTGACTAGACTGTTGATTCTCCTCAGAGGAAGGTCATCTCTCCATTGTGCTGTGCTGTTTCTTTTTTTAAAGATTTATTTATTTATACAAGAACTGGTGTACAGGCCAGATGTGTGGGAGGGTGAGAGGATTCACCAGAGACAGAGTGGGGAACAGAACAGGCAGACTGACGAAATACACTGCTCAGGGGAGCAGTGGGCACAACAGAAGAGGTCTGCCACACCATGTGGGACACTTGCCTGCCAGCTGGGATCAAACCGGTGCTGCAGAGGCTGCGGACAGCTTCACAGCTCAGCGCTCAATCGCCTACGCCACCAGGGGAGGCCCTGTGCCGTGCTTTTTCATCACCAGTTTCATAGGGTTATGACAAGGATGAAGCCTTTGTCTCTGCTTTGTCTTGTCCTCACTCCTTCATTCATCCTTCCCCCAGGATTAAGATGAAAAATCATACAGATTTCCTGCTTTAAAAAAGCATGAATGAGTGGAGATGAAAGCAAAGTTGGGGTCTCCTAAGAAATGACTCACATTGGCAGGGTCACCTGTGAGGGTTTAACTGCTTGATTTTCTTTTCTTTCCTTTTTTGGGGGTCCTCTCTATTTGAATAAAGATATCGAAGTTCTTCTACCATGATCCCATTTAACTGATGCCAGGTAGCTAAACTTTTCATCCAGATATGTCATCGGGGGTGCAATTACCCAGGGTGGGGGAGAGGAAGAGTGTGTGAGAGAAGTTGCTCCTTTCTGTCCATCTGAGGCCTGCTTGCAATCGAATGCCTCCCTTTCCCTGGGCTGGGCCATGGCTTTCTTAACACCCGCCCCACACTAAATATTTAGCACTGGGCAAGGAGAGGCAGGGGAGGGGGGAGCCTAGTGGCTCAGGCTCTGTGTTGAACTGTTTGCCTCCCACAATGGGAGGGATAGGAATAGAAAAGACCCAGGCACGACATAAATATTTCCTATTATGGAGAAACTAAAGTCACAATGGGATCTGTCATGCTTGTGATATGAGAGATGGACAATATTTCGGGGCCGCTGCCATGCTGGCACCTGAATGGAGTTTATATTTTGTTTATGGAGCTGAATCCGAAGCCTTTTATTTTTTTGGCCCAGCCTGTGTAATTCTTCTTCATGGGAGCTGGAAATGGCTGCGGAGCAGCTCGATATCCCATTTATTTTATTTATAAAAGAAATTCAAAGGCTGAAAAGATGAAGTAATTGACTTACTGGGATGACAGTTAAACCCACTAAATTTAATCTTATCCTCTCAAGTACAACATATCGCGCTTACAAATTATCGCCAGGCACCAGGCAGCCCCGCACTCCTCACCTAATGCAAATGCAATGGAGGCCTCTGTTATTGTATTATCTGACTTTACTATCAGCATTAATCCGGCTTAGCTCACTTAATGATGCCACTTGTGGCACTCTGAAGGCAGCGGAGAAGTCTATAAACTACTTCCATTAAAATGCAAATCGGGCCCGCAGAGAAAATAAGTGACACAAAAAGTGGGAGAATTGGGCCGTGCGGGCCCGGCTGCAGGCGCCCGTGATCCCGGGATAATGACTGATGCCGTGATTATCCGGCCCGCAGCGGCCCGGAGACAGGCGGCCTGCCTCGCTCCCAGCGCCACAAAAGTGCTCCAACAAGCCGGGGCATTTAATTTCTGAAGAGATTTATATTTTTTTGTTGTCAGGAAATGAACAAATACTTATCAATGTAAAAACTGCTATCTCCCATCTCGCTGCCAGGTTTTTCATACTGATATTATTTGCACCCCATAACACAGGAAATGAAAATCTTCCCTGCCTTTCACGTCGCCACTGTATCTTCAAATCCTCGGCTCACAGACTTGCCTTCCCTGGCTCTGTCTCCCTCCCTAGTAAACTGAAAAGAAAACTTTTGTGGGCTGAGGATGGAGAAATTCCAAGGCTAGAATTTTTGGATCCCTCAGGGACAACACGGGGGCGCGGGGGGCGGGGCTTTCTCCGGGGCCCAAAGGTTGGGGTTCTCGAAATACAGGGTGGGGGTGCGTGGGTGCTGGGTTAATGGCACTCAACAGTAACATCTGTTTTACTTAAGCAGGCTGATTCAGTTTTAGGGCGTAAAAGGATTCCCTTTCAGCGCGGGATCTTGGACCTGGGCTCTTGCATTGATTCAGAACAAGACCTAATAAAACACGAGCAGGTGATTTAGTTTCATATTTTGATTCCTGTGTTTAAACAGTTTCTCTCAAGTTCTCCTGTGTCAGCTGGGGGAATCACCGTCTCTGGGCTTTGATGTGGGAGGAGAAGAGGGCCTGCCCGGGTTGGCCTTCTTCATTCCTCCCATGCAGGAGTCCGAAGCCAAAGCTTTTCTCATCGTCCCCCAGCGGCCGGGCCATCCTCTGTGGTCAGGCTCTCGGATTCCCAGGATTTATGGCCCCCTCGGAAAGATCAATAGTACATTTTAAATATTACAATACCTTTTATCGAGACAATATTACAACAAAAACATTTTGTCCTGTCTTGGGACTCAATTCAAAATGATTTCGGCGCTCTCTTTGGTGGGCTTCCTTCTGCTCCGTGTTTTGCCACATCTGAGGGTGCACAGGCTCACAGGGCAGGCTGGTCCTGCCCAGGAGGGCTGGGGACTGAAGACAGCACATGAGGGCTGTGGGGTGCCCCCGAGGGCTGCAGACACTGGCTCTTCCCAAGTGATCTTGTTTTGTGTGTTGTGGGGCCTTGTTCTCAGTCACACTGACCCTTGGCAGAAGTGATCTCAGAAGAAAGGGTACTCATGTGGGGAGAAAAAAGAGCCGATTCAGGAGGGGATATGTATAGGGGAGGATGAGATTTGTCCGGAAGCCCTTGAACAGGGTCACAGACCAGCGTCTGCACAGCCCTCGGTCCACTGTACACTTCTCCTGTGCTTTTGCCAGTTGCCTTGTTACACTCCCCACCTATTTCTACTCCCTCCTTCCTTGGACAAGGCCTACTTTAGGGCACAGATTTCTTGTTTGTTTTCCTAAATGCTGGTTTCTCCTGTGTAGATACCAGTATGTGTTCAACGAGGGTTTGCTGAATGACTACAATTGGACTGTTGGATGGAAGCTGGAACCTCAGCTGGAATGAAGGGTGGAACACATGACCTTTTCATGGGGAGGCTTGGCTTCCTCATGGCCTGGGCTGAGAACCAGGTAGAAACCCTATTGCCTTTTATGAGCTGGCCTTTGAAGTCATGCACTGTCACTTTTGCTGCTTTCTGTTAATCAGAGCTTAGTCACTGAGATAATCCGATATTCAAGGAAGTGGAACTAGATCCTGTCTAGAGGAGCGTCAAACAATTTGTAGACTTACTTCTTTTCTTCTTTTCTTTTTCTTTTTTTTTTATAGAGGCATTTTATTTATTTATTTATTTATTTGTTTGTTTTTGTTTATACAAGCACTGGGTACAGTCAGAAGCATGGGAGGGTGAGAGAATTCACCAGAGCCAGAGCGGGGAGCAGAGCAGGCAGAAGGACCGAAGTACACTGCTGAGGGGAGCAGCGGGCAGCAGGAGAGGTCTGCACGCCATGTGGGACCCTCCTCCGGTGGCCGGGGAGCAGCCAGGGATCGAACCAGCGCCGCAGAGGCAGCGGGCAGGTTCGCAACCCAGCGCTCAACCGCTGCGCCACCGGG
Organism: Talpa occidentalis; assembly: GCF_014898055.3. Classification (NCBI taxonomy): domain Eukaryota; kingdom Metazoa; phylum Chordata; class Mammalia; order Eulipotyphla; family Talpidae; genus Talpa; species Talpa occidentalis. The sequence continues at coordinate 65,668,264 of NW_023603184.1, forward strand.
GAGGCCCATCTTTTTCTTTTTTTTTTAATGAAAGTGTTGGCAGTGTTCATTTTTTTTTTTTTTTTAAGATTTATTTATTTATGCATATAAGATCTGGGGTACAGGCCAGAAGTGTGGAGGTGTGTGTGAAAGAATTCACCAGAGACAGAGTGGGGAACAGAACTGGCAGATCGATTGAAATACACTGCTGAGGGGAGCAGTGGGCAAGTCAAGAGAGGTCTGCTGTGCCATGTGGGTAGCTTGCACTGCAGAGGCTGCGGACAGCTTCATAGGTTGCGTCTTAACCCCTTGCGCCTTGTAGACTTATTTCTAAACCTCCCAACTCCTCAGTCAAAAAGGTAAGAAACGTTAGTTGGGAAGACATGTAGAGCTTTTTACCTCTGTAAGCCACTTCCCCTTCTAATTTTTCCTCTCCCTCCTCTCTCGCTAGTCTAGTCTAACATGGTCACTGCGCTAATCTGAATCTTTCTTTGCTTGTTTTTCATTTTGTCATGTTTTCCTTGTTTGGCCCTCAAACAAGGAGAAAAAGCCCACACCCTGTTTCTGCACTTCAAAATCCTGTGTGTCTGCGTCAATTTCCTCCCTACTTTATACTTCCTAAATCAGTAGAGAGAGACTGAATTTAAAGATAAGACCATTCAGCCAACTTGGACCAGTTATTTTCACCTAAAGGAGTCACATTGTATGTTTCTTTGTTCCTTTCTCTGTCCATCTCTTGCAGAAAGTCTTCCCTGACCAAATCCAGTTAATAATAATGATAGTAGCCAGCATTTATTGAGTACCCACTATATGTTAGCAACTTCACTCCAAACTGCCTTTATTTCCATTTGTTTTACAATAACCTTGTCAGTCTACTTTCCCATTGAATAGATGGGGAAACTGAGGCAAAGAGATTTATTCTAGGCTACCCAGAGATCCAAACATGTGTGTCTTTTTTCTGAGCCTGAGCTCTTTCTACTATGGTATATAAAAACTCAACTCTCTCTCTCTCTCTGCAAGATAGAAAGTGGTAGGTAGATAAGTCAAAATATAAAGGTACTATTTAATTGAGGTCCTGGTCCTTCTTGTTCTTTAGGAGCTTAACTAATCAGGAACTTCCACATTAATAAGTTGTCACCATAACAAACAATGAACCAACCTGTTCCAATAATTCTAACAATTCTTATTAATTCTTAGGAATTAATATCATGATTTCCTCAGGCTTCCCTAAGGAAATTATCATCTGACAAGTAATGCCTTAAATGCCTTAAGGTCTCAGGGTACTGAGTGATAGAGAGCTTGGCTTGAAGTTATGCTGTCTAGCTATTAGTTCTACATTAACAATTTTGAAATAAAGTTTTGTTGGGTTGGATAGAAAAATTATGGCCACAAATTCTCCTCTTTCCTGTATGCATTCTCCCTTACAATGTGTGAAGGAGGGGTCTTGAATATGAACTTATGTTTTGACTTGCTTTGACCAATACAGTGTGGGTACAGGTCCGAGATGCGGGGGGTGAGAGGATTCACCAGAGACAGAGTGGGGAGAAGAACAGGCAGACCGATTGAAATACACTGCTGAGGGGAGCAGCAGGCAAGACAGGAGAGGTCTGCTGCTCCATGTGGGTTGCTCCCTGGCCAGCCCGAGATCGAACTCATGCTACAGAGGCTGTGGATTGCTTCGTAGTGCGGTGTTTAACCCCTTGCGCCACCAGGGAGGCCCAATAAGACTGAATCTTTTTTTTTTTTTAATAGAGGCATGTTTTATTTATTTATTTGTTTGTTTGTTTGTTTGTTTGTTTTGTTTATACATGCACTGGGTACAGTCAGAAGCACGGGAGGGTGAGAGAATTCACCAGAGCCAGAGCGGGGAGCAGAGCAGGCAGAAGGACCGAAGTACCCTGCTGAGGGGAGCAGCGAGCGGCAGGAGAGGTCTGCGCGCCATGTGGGACCCTCCTCCGGTGGCCGGGGAGCAGCCGGGGATCGAACCGGCACTGCAGAGACCGCGGGCAGGTTCGCAACCCAGCGCTCAACCGCTGCGCCACCGGGGAGGCCCAAGACTGAATCTTAAAGGACCCACAGCTTCTGCTTCTCCCTTGTAGGACTCTACTCCAGAGACAGAGGTCCAATCATTTCCACTCGTCCAACTGTCCTACTAAACCCAGTCCCATCTGAATATTGCCATGGGAATGCGAACTGACCAGTCAACTCATAGCACCTTGGGGGAAAGGTCAATAATTGCTGTTTCGGGTTTCTAGGTGTTGATGTGGTCACTTATAAAGCATTAGATAACTGATCACATGGTGAGATTTTTTCAGGAAGTGAAAGGAATTTGAAGATCCTTTGGGCTACAGGTATGAAAATAGGCTTTTCCTGTCGGAATTGAATGGAACAGGATGAGAGGATAGGCTTATTATCTCCAAAAATTCAAAATACTTGGACGAAAACAGGCACATGAAAAATGTTCAGCACAAGTATTAAATATTGAATTGAGAATCACAGTATTAGAAAATTTCAGGGGTGGGAGGACCCTTGGAATCACGTGGTCCAGAGATGACAAATAGGTTTCATTGTTCACCAGTTCCAATTGATTAGGAGTGGCTGCCTGGAATGCTGTGTTAAGAATTCTGAGGCGTCGTCCATTTTCAATAGAAAAAAGGGTTGTGATCGATTAGTGATGTCTGCCATGGGTACAGGTCTTACTTCAATTACTCTTTTGGGCAAAGTTCTTTCCAGTTTCAGCACTTTTTATCTGGTGTACAGTCTATTAGAAATGCTTTCTCCCATTCAATATTTTTCTAGTTGTATTATCCTTCAAGATTCACCTTTAATGCCACTTCCTTGGAAAGACTTTTCCTGTCTAAAGTAAAACTCCCCCTATATATGTCTGTTCATTGCACTTGTCATAATTCATAATTATGTGAGTGTGGGTGTGTTTGTTTTAAGTTCCCCTTCCTCATCTCCTTCTCATAATATGTTCGTGTAACAGCAAGGTTCCCTAGGGCTAGGCCATGTTTGTTTGTTTTTTTTTCCCAGTTGTTTGCTTACCACCCAGCACAGAGCTCACCAGGCACAGTAAACTCTCAGTACTAACTGCTGAAATGATGTCTGGGAGGTGACACAGATATGGAATTTGGACATCTTGAACTAATCCAATTGCTCCTCTAAGGTGGAGTGGTTAGGTCACATTACTTGCTCACATAGTCTATGAAACTATGATCTCGTAATTGAGTGTTCCTTCTGAAACACCAGATCTACAATATACAAGGGTATTTTAGAGACTGGAAGCTGTAGGAGGAAAAGGGTTGAGATGACCCTGAGAGACTAAGTTTATGCTACAGCAACAGGGCAACTGAAACACAAAACCAGTCCACTGGGGGTGGGGGGGGTAACTCAGCAATGGTCAGTGAGTTTCCTCAAACTCTGTTGCTTTAAGCTGGAATTGGCCATGTGGTGAAAGGTATGATAATGAAAAAAGGAGAGGTACCATGTTCCCTGCCTCACCTAATGAGTGGTGGAGCTGAGTGGACAGGTGAAGCGATATAACATGGAAAACAGATGGGCTCAGGGGAGACACAAGGGAAGACGATGGGAGAAACGCAGAGAAGAGAGGAACATGCAGAAGAGGGGTTTGCTTGCTTCTCAGCTTTGGATTTCCACCAGGGACTTGGGGGACTTGGAGGAGAGACAGAGAAGAGAAACATGTAGAGCCACTTGAAAGAGATCTGTAGGGAGGCTGGCAACGGCAGCCATTGTCATTATTTGTACTCTGATTTTGCTTCTTTGTCCCAGAGTTGCCTGGTTCCTTTTCCTCCTTTCTTCTGGTTCCATATCAGACGGTGCCTTAGGCTTGTGGCAAGATTTTGGGTCTCAGCGACTCAGCTTCAGTCCAACCCTATTTGGATGGACATTTTTACCCTCAGGAGGATAGGTAAATTTGGTTGCATTATTGGGAAATTATTTTCTTCTCTCTTTTCGTACACTGAGTCTATTAAAGTTCTTTTACACGAGGTATGCTTTGTCTTTGTGTGCACAGATGGCCAGACCCCTTTAAAAGCGTGCAAGTTTGGGGGCCTCAAGGTCCCCCTCAGTCCACGCACTAACAGTGCTACTTTGGGTGGTACCACGTGATGACTGTGTGAGGGATGTTCTGTCTTATATTTCATCTCTGCTCCATTGACACAAATGGAATGTTAAGGAGTTGAAATGACGTGTGGCTGTAGCACCTCTATCCGAGGGGGCAGAGTATAAAATGTAATTAGTTTTTAGGGTCCCAAGTGTCTTTCAGACCTTAATATTTTGAAAAGATAAAATGAAGATGAAAAATAAATACAGGTAAAGATAGTTTCTCTCACTCTCAAAATTAGAAGCAGCAAAAATAGATGATATGTATACAAAGCAATCACCCTTTGCAAAAAAGCCTTTTCTTATTAGGAATGACTAGTTTTCCCTGAGATGAATTGCGTCTCATGGAACTATAGAACTGGCTGAAGGCAGTGCTCCCCCTAAATGTTCTTTGAGCAAGAGAGAACATTTGGCAAATTTTATGACAGCTGAGTTGATAATGTAGGCCTTCAGGAGTGGTAGAACACATTAAAATAATTTTGATATTTTCTCAGTTAAGCTTTTATTCTCCCTTTATAGTAAGCGTTCTTGCTCCTGCTTTACTCTCTAGAACAGGGTTGGCAAATTTTTATGTAAGGGCTGGATTGTAAATATTTGCATCTTTGCAAATCCTGGGATCTCTGCTGTAGCTCTGCCACAGCCCCGTGGAAGCAGGCATGGGCGAAATGTCGATGAATGAGTGTGGTCGTTCCCAGCGAAACTTTATTTGCACAAACAAGCAAACTGGATTTGGTTTGCAGACTGTTTGCCAATGCCTGCTTGAGAAGGATAGTGCCCTTTTTCTGCTCTGAAAGAAGAAAACTCTCACCGCTGATGTCCAAAAATTGTTTCCTGCCTCCTAGTAAGTAATTAGTCTAAGCAGCAAAGTAGAGCTGAGTTTTGATGATTTTAATGTTATTAAAACAAAAAGCCTCAGTTCATTGTGCCTCTAAAATGAAGGAACAGTGTTTAATGTAAGAAATGCTAAAACATTAAAATGATGAATAATTTCCAAATTCTGCTTCTATGCAGCAGCCCTCCTGCATTTGAAATTTTTAAGTAGAATAGCTATTCTTTCCCACTGACGAACCACAAATGGGCTGAAGATATTTGCATACCTTTTTACACACAATATACACCAGGACTCTAACCTCTGATTCTTCTTACCAAATTCCATTTAATTTGTCATTAATTAGTAAATTGTTATGTGAAATACTGCAAAGCATCTTGGGTGAGACAGCCAGCATGATGATTATTCTTCTGGAAGCTATCTGAAATTGTTACTACTGAGCAATTTCCATGAAAATAGAAGAGCCTTTGGAGCTGTTCTTTTAAAATAAGAATAAAATGAACCAAATAGGGGAGAACAAATAAAGGCAATAATAAATCAAGGACAAAAGAAAGAAGCCAGTCCCCAAAAAATTATCTAGGAAGAAACTATATTAGCTTATTTTTGCAATTTTTGAAGATACAATGAAAGCAAAACAAACTAAAACAAGTCCAAGGGCAAACCTTCAGAAGGGCAGTTTATATCTGCTTTAAGAATCTTCACGTCTCTGAAAATCTTTATCTATAGGAGGGTGAGGAGGAAACCTTGACAGAGGATGGACAAATTCAAGGTCATTCTTTCTGTTACACACATCATATATATTTGCATGTACTTTGTGAATTTCAGAAACATTGCTGTGAGCGATGATCATTCTCTTTCTGTGTGTGTCTTGTCTCTCACTTGCTTCTTGCTTGCTTTCTGCAATTTCTTTCTCGCCTCTTCTTTCACTTAAAGTCAGACTGAACGCATTCCGCTAGATGGACAGGATTTTGCCTTCAAGTTGTGTCCAGTGTTTAATTCCTCCCATTGCCACCTCCATAACCAAGTCCAAATGAAAGGCAAACCTTTTTGACCCCCTGCCCTCCCCTTCCTGCTTTCTCTTCTCGGTGCTTCAATGGCTGATTGAACCGTGTGTTAGGTTCACTGAACTTGGTCTTGGCTTCAGTTCCACCCAGAGACAAAGTCGGCTTCCAGACCAATTTCCATATGAAAGCAGCTGAGATCTCTTTCCCCATTTTGGAATTCCAGGCAGCACCCTGGGCTCTGGCTTCTCAGACTCAAAGTTTTTGCCCGACTTTCCCCCACCCCCACATCCCAACCGGCCTCAAATCTCCTCCCTCCCGTTTCTCTGGCCCCAGGATTTCCCGTCTTCCAGCATTCACCTGTGGCCCTGAGAGAGCTTCTGTGAACTCAACTCCAGAACAACTTGCTTCTGCATCTTTGAGTTCGTTGGTGTAAGAGAGGGATGTTTATTAGGGTTTGAGGTGGGCATTGGGGAGTGGGAGGTCCCATCGGGATGGGGAGGGAGGGAAGAGTCAGCTCTTGTTAGGGCTTAGTTTAAGAAAATCCTGTAATTCCCATTGCCAGCCATTTAGGAACAAATACAGCCCCATTAAAGAATTTATCCGGTTGTCTGTAAACCCGGGTTGGGATTTTAGGCAAACTGCCTCCAAAATTTCTGTTTTACTTCCAAGATGTGGTTTTGCCAAACTGGAAAACGACAACAAAAAGCTGTTGCTCCTTTTCATTGCATTTCTTGTGTAAGCAAATGGCTTGTTTGGACCCTTAAAAATGCCATTAGCAAAAATTATATCCCCATCCTGGAAGGAAGCCGTGAAGCCTGACTCTGTTTGAAAGCCACAGAGATGTGTGTGGGTTGACAAATAGGAACATCACCCTCAGGTTGCATCCACTTCAAGTCAGAGTGGTTTCAGAAGTTGCTGGTGGCAAATCCGCCTTTATTAATTTACTGGCTTGTGTTAATATCAGTGCCTTGATGTTCCTGCTCGAAGGCCTGGCCAGTGCTCATACCTGGTCACATTTCGGCTTTTATTCTGAAGAATGCTATGCCTCTTCTCTTTGTTGGGGAGTAAGGCACAGTGATTTATAGACTTCTTGCCGTGGAGCAAATACTGTAATTGTTTTCATTATGTCTCCTAAAAACTGTCACTTCAATAGTGGGGTGCAGTTGTCTTGAAGACTGTAAGCATGGCTATAATATAAGATTGTCACCTTATATTCTGCTGTGAGTATAAGGTCCATATGTGTGAAGGGTGTGTGTGTGTGTGTGTATATGTGTGTCCCCATGTACATATATGTGTGTACGTATGCCTAGACATATGAACAATGTATATCTGTGCATGTAGTATATTTTCAACTGTGTTTACAGGAGCATGTGTGCACATGTGTGTGACTATAGAAGATGCATATGAACGTGTCAGATGCTCCTGAGTGTGCACGTGTGTGCATAAGCTTGCATTCATGTTAGTAAATGGTTACATGTGTCAGGGAGTGGGTAAATGTACAAATCAGGATGTGAAGTCCATCCAGTAAGAATCCTATTGTCGTCCCAGCAGCCAAGGGCTTTCAAGACTCTTTGTTATAGTCACCTTCCCCGCAGACTCTAGTCCTGAACCTCGGTCTCCAGGTACAGTATGTGCCCCTGAAAGAAGAAATTATTGAAATGCAGAATGTCTGCTGTTTCAAGGCCAAACTCCACTAAGTTGTGTTGGCCAGGTCCCTGAGAAACAGCCTGGTCATCACTGGAGACGCAGGCCCTAAGCAAAACCATATGTGCAGGCCTCTGCCTTGAAACCCAGTGGTCTCAAAGGAAACAGCTCTCTCCCTGTGGCAGAGTGAAGGGGGAAACGCTGCATTGGCCCCGGCGTTTGCAGCAAAGGTGCCTGGTATCATTTATTATGCAGACCAGGTACCTTCTCTAAGGATTATAATAAAATAATCTGCCCTTGTTTTATCTTGCAAACCCATTGTTGTCCTTCATCTGGCCTTTATAAGGAATTCATAGAAAGATGGGTCACAAAAAGGAAGCAGAGTTTAAATATTTTGACAGGGTTAGTATTGATCATAGAATTAAGAGACAGCAAGGAGGAATTTCTTGATGGGATCAAATTCTCCCCCATTCCCTCACCCCCACTCCCCCAGGATGACCTGGCTGCAGTAGAAACTTGTCAGTGCAACAATTTCAACTCTTGAACAACAATCCTCTAATCTCAGAAATTTTGCATCTAACAAATCACTTGCATTTGTCCTTAAATTTATCCCATGGCAACATTTTGGCAAGAATGCTGGACTGTGGGATAAGGAGACGAAGAATTTTCAAGAAAGGATTTCCCACCCCCAGCTGCTGCACACTGAGCAGCATTGTCCTGAGAGAGGTGGTGATGATTAATCATGTCCAGTTCCCCAGAACCCACTCTCTCCCCTTCCCCCTCTCCCTTCCTATTCCCACCCTTTCCATAGGCTTCTATGACAGAGAGAATGATTTACTGACTAGTTGAGGATAACAGATATCAAGTCTTAGGTCCAATTTAGTCTAGTGTCTTTTAAGTAAACAGTCCTGGCTTGGCCTTGGGTCCTAATGCCATTGCCTTTTTGATGGCCTTTGTCCTAAATGGTTTGTCTCGGCCCCCTCTTCTTGTTTGCTTGGCCCCTGACCTTTTGACCTACTCTTTGGCTGGACCCAGAGTCTTTGACTCTGCTGAGACCTAGTTGGTGAACTTGGGTACCCAGTGCTGGCTGCAATGCTCACTTGTCATTCTGCATGTTCTGTTTGGGGACTCGGCGGAAGCACTCTGCGTGATCACCCTAGCATCCCTGCTGGGGACTCATTAGTTCCAGGATGGAACCCCAACTTTTGGCCAGCTCCAGCTGTGCTCTGAGAATTACTGCAGGAATGAGATTTAATAGGAAATAAAAAGGACGATAACTATGGCTCGTCTATGCTATGCCAAGTGCTGTGCGAGGGAGTTTTATGTATTACTTAATACTCACAAGGAGATCTGTATTATTGCTCCCAATTAACCTTTGCAAAAGCTGAATCTAAAGGAGTTGAAATAACTTGCCTGAGGTCACACTGCATGACCAGTGAGTGGAAGAACCAAAGTTTGATCCCACACCTCACTTTTTTTCTGTTTCTATCCAACAATCTTTATCTTCATCACAATAGTCTTTGCTGAGTATTTATATTTGCTAGGTTCTGTGCCAAATAGGTTGTCTGCGTTACTTTTTCACACTTAAAAAATTGAGATAAGATTCACATACCATAAAATTCATCCTTTAAAGTGTACAACTCAGGAATTTTTAAAGTACATTCATAGGTGTATCTGATTTCATATTTTCATTAACTTCCCCCCCAAAAACCCACCCCATTAGCAGTCACTCCTCACTCCTACCTCTCCTTAACCTCTAACAACCATTTAATCTGTTTTTTGTCTCTGTGGAGTTATTCATTTTAACTTCATGATTTGAATTATTAACTTTGTGAATGAGTGAATTATTCATTCATTATATTCATTTCGTATAAATGAAATCATGTAATGTATGGTCTCTGCATCTGGCTTCTTTCACTGAGCACTATGTTTTCAAGGTTCATCCATGTTGTAGCCTATATCAGTACTTCAGTCCTTTTCATGGTCAACTAATACTCCATTGTATGCATGCATCACATAGTTTTTACGAGAATCTTAACAACTATCCTTTGCTGTTACCATCTCCATAGATAAGCTGAGACATAGAGGTTTCAAATGACTTGTTCTTGGTCATGTTCTAGGAATGACTTGCAAAATTCAATCATTTCCCACTGAATGTTCAGTTTAAATTACTGACGTCCATGTCAAGCAGATGATGGACCAGCCTTGTACCTGCAAAGTGATGCAGAAAGAGGGTGTTATGCATGTTGCACCAGGTTCCACATAGGCTGTCCCCACATAGAGTCCCCCTGTTCTCCATTTCAGGATCCCACTCTACTCTCTTCCTGCAGGCAGTGTCTCTGGCCCTGAGTTCCACTGGCTCCTACAGCTCAGTGGTTTTACAGCACAACCTGGACACATGGCCAGGAGTGGAAATAGACGGAGAGAAGAAACGCCTTTCTGTCAGCACGTTTGGTGATGCTTCTCAGTGAGCAGTGTGTCCACTCAAGTCCTCCACCTCAGTCAGAATGGGCGCACTGCAGGTTTTTCTTTCTGATGGGATTCCCAGGGCCATATAGATTATAGAGAATAAAATGATAAGACCTAGAAAACTGATTGTGTATTATATCAGCAAGTAAACAACCTTTTCATTGACAAAATTCTATTTCATGCAACTTTTAACTGCTCCCTTCTGTCCTTATGATAAAATACAGATGACTTGCCCATCACAGAACCTGTATGAGAAGGGTCTGCCCTTGAAAGGCTAACATGCAGAGTGGGGGCTAGCACATGCACAGGAACATGCACTGGTCAAAGAACCCTTGGCCACAGAGTGGCATTGAACATGGGTGTGCGGGAGCGATCCGCAGATGGAAAGACATGTGCATTGGAGCAGGTGGAAGATTCCTTGGATTGCAGGAGGAGATGGGGCTTGGGAGGGCTTGAGGCTACCAGGGAGGGCTGGAATTTAGTGAAATACCCAGAAGAGGCCAGAGGTAGGCAAAACAGATCAAGGAAAGGCATGGGGCTACATATGAGCTGGGCGGATTTGAAGAAAGAGAAGTAAAACTGTCTGGCTAGAGTTGAAAGGCTCCCTTTAAAAGAAGGGACCCATGAAGGAGGCAGGATAGATTGTGGCAGGACAAAGAATTTGGATTTTATTTGGAAAGTAAACAATGATTTTACAGTTTTTTTTTTTATGCATCTTGGCCTCTTGGTTCCTATTTGTTGGGGGAGTGAAAATATGTGTGTACATGTGCTTGTGTGTATGTGTGCGTGTGCGCACACTCAGTTTACATTATTGGAAAATAGTGCGAGTGAATAGGGAGTGGGAATAGGTCTGGCACAATCTCTGGTGGGCCTGGTGAGGTCCACACGGAGGTTGTGCTATAGGGGTCCGAGTCAGAGGGGTAAGGTACCAGGGTGGGGGATGGCTCCTCCCTGACCTTTCCACCCATGATTTTGGCTCCAACACTGACATTCCAAGCATCATCTCTGAGGGCACTGCTTGTGGTATGAAGCTGTTCACATCAAGCCAGGAAATTTCCTCCATATGTTTCTGATTCATTTACACTCATAAAAGTCTGATTTTCAAGAGCAATATGACATGCAATAAGCTTTCGAGGCCCTCTCTCCGGCTCTGTGTCTCAGCTTGGAGAAGGGAACAGGCCCATTTCGCCAAGAGAAAATGAATTCAGACTGCAGGATCTTCGACCCCTCACAGAAACGCCAACAAGGCTTCCACATCGGTCCCTTGCCAGGATAAGGAGACCTCACAATACACCATTAGCCTGAGTTTGTGCCTGAAGTCTGGATTCTCCCATCCCCAGGGAGCACTGGCTCAATAAACCGATGATAATGATGACTTTTTCCCTTGCTGTTTTTACTTTCTCTATTTCTCTTTATTTCATTTGCTCTCATTACCGTAGAAGCATTGATCCCTGCTCCGCTTACTGTTAAAAATATTTGCAGCTCCTATTGTATCTTTGTTCATTCAGATTAGCTCATCACGAGCCAATCCATTTACTCCCTTTGTTTTTATTAACTGAGATGTTGCAAATTTCCTGAAAAGAGTGGTGCTCCATTTCATTATCAAACCCTTATTGTTTTGGGACTATTTGGCTCAAGAACCGTGTCTCTTGGCCTCTAAGGTAATGCCTAGTTTTGCAAACCAGAACCCATCTATCACACTAGACCCTGTCTATCCTTGTTGTTGCAGTTTTATTGGCCATCCCAATTTGGTTTTCCTCTTTACTGCTCCTGGAGATGGCCAATGAGGTCTGTTCTTATGGTGGTATCGTTTCCAGGTGGTAGAAAACAATGAATGGATAGATACTGCTCCAAATTAAGGGAGCGAGAGGAACTTGGCAGGCCTTCAGATTGGGACATGAATCCTGACCCTACCACCTCCTGCTTGTATGATCCTGGACCTCATTGTCCTCCTCTGTGTAGTGATGAAGATAGAATCCATCTTATGGAGTTGCTGGAGGGATTGGCTTTCATGTTTTTCGCTATATCTACAGACAGTCCCTGGGAAATGACACTGATACACAGGGCAAGAGAAATCACTTCATGTTTGTGCCAATGTGCCTTAGCATGAAGGCCACCAGGAACCAACATTGTAGTTAAGGAAGTTGGGTTCACTTCTCCTTGAAGCAAGGGAGAGGCTGGATCTAGGGAATGTCTCAGTGTTTGAACAACCTTATGACTGCATTTGGGTTTTAGTTGAATGTTTTGGAGGTGAGTTTAAAGAAGCAGGGGTTTGATGCTATCAGAAAGTATGGTATTTTATAACTAGGTATCTTGATAGGGATATCTTTAAGGAAGGGCCACTAGAATAGGGATAAAGCTATCATTGGTAAGAAAGAAGTGGTCACTCATTCTGGCCCAGAAACAGGTATTTGGAAGCTTATGCATGACACAGTGGCCTTGATTTTGTCTTTGCTTTGTCTCATTTTAGCAGGATCTCAGAGTAGGCCTATATTCCCTGAGTTGTTTATGTTTAAAGGAGAATAACTGTTTAGCAGTGAACGTCAGGCCAATTTCTGAATGTGAGGGGCTGCCCTTCTGTCTTTCTTGCTGGCTTGCTCCTTCTTTCTTTTTCAGAGGCACATGGGTTGGTCAGCATTTCTGCAAGAAAATCCTATTAAAGATGAGGGACTCACGTGTCCTGCTGCAACATTGATGGATCTTGTGGAACCCAGGTCTGCAAGCGACTGCTTTGACTGGAGAGCAGTCCAGGCAGAGTGGGGAAAGGAAGTCAGGGCACTGGGGATGAATCAAATATTATCTAGATTCTTGCTCTGGCCACAGGAAAGGTAGGGGTCTCAGATGCTGGGACTGGGTTTGGGTTTGCTAGATTTAAATGGCCCACTTGGCCACCATTTTGGTAACATGCAGTTCCACCCTCCAATACAAGGTCAGAACGGCCCGGTCAGTCAGTTGTCTGACTACAAGAATGTAGTATACCAGACCCTACAAAGTTCCTTTCAATTTAAACAAGAGCAGGATTCTTGATCGTCCTGGGACAATGGGTATATACATTATGAGATATGACTGGGAGCACCCAGGGGGCCACTGACTGATGTATAACCTTGCATCCCAGAGACTGGTCAGTGGAAGTCATTGTTGATAGGACTGGAAGCATGGGTAGGGGTCTGGGGTGTGGTTCTAATATAATACTGGGTTATCAATACATGGTCAGCAGACTTACTGCCCCTGAAGCCCTAGATGAGATAAGCACATGTTTAGTTTTCACCCACCTTTTCTCTTTGATCTCCTACCCTGCAAAATGGATGCTGTATGATTAGTCTATCGAGAAAAAGCCGGGACCTTGTTCTTTCCGTAGCATCCTGCATTGTACAATGTGCTCCACGATTCCTGTTTGTCAGTGTGGTGTTGCCAATGAAACAGCTGGGTATACAGAAAACGAGGGTATTACCAAGGACTGCAGAGCATGGAATGATCTGGGGGATAGAGGCAAAGCCAAGTGGAATGTATACACAATGGATCTATGGAAAAGCTTTATAAAAGCACCACAGTAAGGAACAATGACTTTGTTAGATGTCCCTGTGCCGACCTCCTCATGGGATGGAACTCTTTTAGATGCTTCACCACCATCTTCTAGCCCATTAGAAAACCACAGGGGAAAACATTTGCCTGCAAGTGAAAGGGTGTGAAGTGACCAGATTGTTGGTGCTAAATTACATAGTTTCACTGCCCTCCCCTCCTCACCAAACACAGTTATTTGTCGGGTCTCATGAATTCTGGTTGTAGGCCTGTGGGTGCTATACTGATGCCACTGAAAGATTGTTTTTGCTCGGAAATCTTTATTCTGAATCTCAAAGGTGATAAGTCTTAGAATCTTCCAACAAACTGCTATCGACTAATAAAACTTTCCAAAATCTCTATGTTGAAACTTAATTTCCCATGTGATGGTATTAAGAGATAGTTCTTTTTTGGGGGGTTGATTAGATCTTGAGGGGGGGAACCCTCAAGAATAATATTAATATTACAAAAGACTCCACAGAGCCACTTGCACGTTCTACCATCTGAGGACATGGCAGACACTATGAGTTGTTTATGTCTAAGAGGAGACTAAGCAGCCCTTTGCGAGGCACTGAGTGTGCCAGTGCTTTGATCTTGGACTCCCCAGCCTCCAGAATAGTGAGAAATCAATTTCTGTTGTTTATAAATCACCCACTCTGTGGTATTTTGTTACAGAAGCTTGAACAGACTTAGAAACAAACCACCATGTTTGAAAAGAAAGCAGCTCTTCTACACCTGCCTCCTAATTTACCACCTGCTTGTATATCTGCAACTGGGATATTTCTCTTGGCAAAGCCAATACTAGGTACTGTCCTTCCCTTGCCAGCATGCACCACACCTTCTTGCGACGAGAGGACAATGAGTTGCAACTTCTGGCTCTGAGTCTATGGCCATATCCATCTTAATTATTCTATTGCTTCTCTAGACTTTTCTTCTACATTCTTTTCTAAAATTCGTCTTGTTTCTGACAAATCAGCCTCCTCGATTTTTCCCAATTCTTAACAATTGACAACCTAGAATTCTATTTGCCTGAGTCTTCAAGTCTTTCTGGCCAATTAGATTTCCTATCACCATGAGGAGATAAATTATTGGTGCCAAACTTTGGGTTGCAGTGGCCACTAGCTTCTAGAACCAATCTCAGCCTTGACTCTGTGCCCAAGCATCCCTAGTCCAGGACATGGTTCTCTTCCTTGATTCCCTAACACCCACCAACATCCTCTAAGGTTTTGACATTAAAAATGAAGGAGATGGAGGGAACATATTTGTAGAGAGTAATTGGGATATATATATATATATTCAGTCAGATAAAAATTGAGGCAGATGTATTGATAGAGACATCAACACTGTTGGAGGTTTATCTGGATGGATGAGGGAACCAGTCCTGGTCCTTAAACCTTCAGGCTGTACTGATGTGGTAATACCTGAGTATTCTCCACCTGCAGCTCTAGGGACTGTATTTCTTGCCTGGTCTCTAAAGAGGTGGTACATGGCTTGCTCAGACCTCTGGTCTGCAGAACTGTAGTCATTTTTTCCTCTTTGAATTCTGCCCAACATCTCCCCTGTAGCTTTTCAACTTGGTCCCACTTCCATATTCTAATTCAATTACCTCTATTTCCAGGCCCTAGTCTTGTCTTGAGCTTTATTCACTGGATTCTCTTTTCACTCCCCACCCCTCCAATTTCCTCCAATTGCCCTTTACTCCCAGCATAAGATAATACATTCTATTTCTATTTCCAAGGAAGAGAAATAAGCGAATGGGCTGGGTGTCTCCATCTTCACACTCCTGTCACACCAATGTTCTGGCATCTCCCTTTCTCTTCTTCAGAGCAAGTACAGGAGGTGTCCCTCTTCCTACTCAAGGTTCCCCCTTTCCTGTGTCTAAAGGATGATTTTCCATTTATTTCCCCAAATCACCTAGTTGTCTTAGCACCATTTATTTTCTAATTTTTCCCTACTGGCCTAAAATGCCAACTTTATCATGTATCAAATTCCTTATATTGACAGCGTTTAGACACTTTGTTTTATTGCCAACAATAAACAAAACCTGAGGTTAAAGTAGAAAACACAGATCTTAACCAGTAATATGCTATTGCAATAGTTAAATGAATTCAAAGTGAAATTAATTTATATAGCAGTGACTGGATGGTTTATAGGGACAGTGAGGGAACAGGAGCCAGGGTTCAGGAGCAGAGAGTTCCATCCATGTGAAACCCATCTGGGTGTGCTAAGTGGTGCTGGTCAAGATTATACTCCTGCCTCCCACAGAGCCTGAGAGACAGGGTCTCTAGCTCCAAGGGTTGCCTGGAACAAACTGTAAATTATTTTTTGCAGCCTTGTGTTTTCTCAGGCAGGCACTTAAGGAGAGGCTGAGGTCATCTTAGGAATGTGACTTTGGGCTGTTAGAAATTACATTATATGGAATCTAATAAAAACTAAACAAATAAATATATAAAAACCCAAATCAGTCACATAGATACAGAGACCAGTTTGGCGACTACTACTAGGGAACAGGAAGGGAGTCAAGAGGTACACATGTTCCGTTATAAAATGAATGAGCCACAGGAATATAATGTATAGCATGACATCTATAGGCAAGAACATAATATTTTAAATCTGGAAAATTCCTAAATATAGTTGAAAAATGGACTTGTGGTGATCATTTTGCATTGTATACAAATGTCAAATCATTATAATGTATACCTGAAACTAATGTAATGTTTTATATCAGTTATAATTGAATTGAAAAAAGAAAGAAACCGTATTTTGTTCAAGTCATTATAAGTCAACGTTGAGGGCTAGTCAAGAAGAGGGCTCAGAGCTTGATCAAGGAGAAA
The DNA here is from genome assembly GCF_014898055.3 of Talpa occidentalis. Classification (NCBI taxonomy): domain Eukaryota; kingdom Metazoa; phylum Chordata; class Mammalia; order Eulipotyphla; family Talpidae; genus Talpa; species Talpa occidentalis. The sequence goes on from NW_023603184.1 coordinate 65,684,703, forward strand.
ATCTTTGTCACTATGCATCCATTGTCCTATCTTCTGTAATGCCATAGTGTTTTAAGTACTATAGTTTTGTATTGAATTTTATTATTTTTTTAAAGATTTATTTATTTATTTATACAAGAACTGGCGTACAGGCCAGATGCATGGGAGGGTGAGAGGATTCACCAGAGACAGAGCGGGGAACAGAACAGGAACTCTGATGAAATACACTGCTGAGAGGAGCAGTGGGCGAGACATGTGTGCCTCGTCATGTGGGATTCTTGCCAGCCGGGCTGGGATTGAACCCGCGCTGCAGAGGCTGCGGACAGCTTCACAGCGTGGCGCTCAACCGCCTGCACCACCAAGGAAGGCCCTTAAATTTTATTCTGGCGGCAGGAGAGGTCTGCGCTCCATGTGGGACCCTCGCCGGTGGCCGGGTATCGAACCGGCGATGCAGAGGCTGCGGGCAGCTTCGCAACCCAGCACTCAACCGCTGTGCCACTGGGGCGGCCCGAATTTTATTCTTAATAGACTATTATTACATGTTTGTTTATTGACTTATAGTCTCCTTACTAGAATATGATTTTTATGAAGTGGGAATTTTGTCATTTTGTTGGGACCAATTCCAGTGAAGGTGGGACTCTACCTTTTTATTCACTGAGAGAATTCTCTGTGCCTTCAATCTCTCCCTTTTAATTGCTTTCTTGTTATTAATATTTAAACAAAGCCTTTTATTAAAATAAAAAATAGAACAACTCTTCCCACTGCCATTCTGCCTCCAGCTACAGCTTTTTGTTTTTTCTATTTTTTCAGTCACACTTTTTTTCAGCGTCCTCATCCCATTTACCCCCTACTTCCACCTCTGACTTCCACCTCTGTCCTTGGAAATTCTCCTGCTACAGACACGGAGGCTTGGGGCCGCGAAAATATTCTGATGCCTTCAAATCTCAGTTTAAATAAGATGCCTCCTCTGAGCTCCAGAACGATGTAGCTACCTTCTGACCAGAGTTTCTTTTACCTGCTTTCTTAACTATGAGCAATTGCACATAAAACCTTCCTTTCCTTTGCAAACCTGCTCTTCATACACATGTCCCTGGAAATGACATTGTCATACATCCCATCATTCAAACTAGGCTCAAGAGATCCTTGAAAGCGCCTGCCTCCTCAGTCTCCAACTTTCAACATACAACATACAGCATACAACTAGTCACTAAGCACTCTATAATATACCTGCAGTTGGCTCTCTTTCATTAGTTCAGCTGCAGTCACCGTCTGGATTATTATACTGGATCGCTATAGCTGCCTCTTGTTTTTATGCCTCACATCTTTCTTCCCAGAGGCTCTTTCTCTCTTCCACAGCTAGAGGGGACTTTTAAAATGAAACTCTACTCCTATCCTCCCATCTTAAATCTGTCACTGGCCTCGACTGACTATGAAATGAACTCATACTCCTAAGCATGAATCTCTATCACTGGTCTACATAAACACACACAAGTCATTCTGAGACCTAATTTCCTCATCTGAAAAATGGGAATGATTATGCTTGTCCTTCTTTGTAATGAGGATGAAATGTCATCAAACATATGCAACATAAAATGCTTTATGAGGTAAGGAATGAAGACCCACTCTCTGTTGATTGTATGAATGAATTGCTTCCATAACCTATTTCCTTATTCAGAACCATCTGATTGGGAGGAGAAGCAGAGCAGGAGAGGAAATAATTTCTAGCCCCTTACATTGGAGGGAATGTAGCTGCACAATCTGGGACCAGCATGTTCAGTACTGACTTTCCTTCTCTTAAAGTGTCTTTATTGTATCCATCCGTAAATCCAGCTGTGGAAGAACCACTTCAAATAAACTCTCCTCAGCATATATCACCACCCCCTGAGGAGGGTTTGTTCTGTGAAGTTAAGGAAATAAATATAGATTTTTCTAGAAGGGGAGAAAAAGGAAAGACTTTCACTTTTATTCAATTATCACTTCAGCAGCTGTCTACATGGCTTGGAAAATTCCCCTCACATCTCTCGATGGATTCTCCATTGTCAAAATCCCCGTTCTCACTGGCTGACAGCGATTGGTTTCAGTGCCAACAATATTTGATGTCGAAATGCAGAGGGAAGTGACACCAGGATTTCTTACTCCACATTAATCTCTTCATTATTTCTGACATAGATATTATAACATCGTCACTGATTTAATAGAGGATAATGGTAATACAATTCTAATACATTAGTGTGATCTGGGGTGACTATATGCTAAACTTTTAATATAAAATAGATATTCTGTATTTGAAGGTAAATGAGCTTGAACACAGCCTCACACAATGGATATCACAAAGGCATTGCCTTCACAATAGGGAGTGAGAAATGAACTTTTCATTACTGCATATGATTGACATCTTTTTGTGTCCATTCACAGCTGCAAAAATCCCAGTGTCATAGCAAAGAACATGAAGAATTTTTCCAGCAGCTGCGATGGAGTCTTTAAGGCACGAAGTTAGAGGAGCTTGAAGTCAATTGTTTCCAAAAAATGTAGAGCAAAATGAAATAATTTTGCACCTTGCTGTTAGTCAAGATGTATCCTTCTGAGGCTTTTTTTTTTTTTTTAAACCAGTGGTATCTAAATGATATATATCTTTCCAATAGCCACAGGTGGTAGGTGTCTGTTCTATGGATTTCCCTTTAAATATTTCCAGCAGGCCCCTATGGAGAAAAGAAAGAAGAAAATCATTGCCCAGTTCTTCAGCTCCAGACCATTCTAGTTTCCTAGAACTAAGATATTTTTCCTCTTTTTTTTTTTTTGGTCCCTTGTTGTCTTTCATGTGGGTTTTGCATCTGGACTTCCCTCTCTTCCCTCCCCCTATCATGTCCCCAAGGATAAGGAATTCAAATCTTACTGTTTGTTAATCTCTAATTTGATATTCTCTTAGCTGATATTTTTCAAAGTCAGCCTCTCTGATCACAGTTAGAAGAGCCACAGTACACTCTTCCCATTCCTGGGTCTCTCGCGACCCCTTCCCAGTGGGCCTAGAACATTCCCCAGGCCCTGCTTTTGCAGCAAAGAAGTCAAGTGACAGGTCATGAGGATAGGATCATGAAACCCATTTTATGGACGGGTAATGAACTTAGAGAGATTGTGACAGAGGCCCGTCTTAACTCCACCAAGTCAATACTTTGATTCATAGGAAACCATGAAAAAGAATCCTATATGTTTCAGAACCAAAAATATTTTCAAATACATAAAAATGGATTCACATATTTAACATTAGCTGGAAGAATCTCTTCCTTTAGATGTATGTTTCTTAAGTTTCTCCAGACTCTAACTAGGATAAAATATCGACTTGACAAAAAAATTTATCACCAGAGTGAGTAAAGGGTACAAATTTTCAGTTATAAGATGAACAAGCCACAGGTATATAGTGTACAAGCATGGGGTCCATAGGCAATAACATAATATAAATTTGGAAAATCACTAAATATAGTTGAAAAATTGACTTATTGTTGAGACACAGGGCAAGTAGGGGTTATTAGACAGTTTTATTTAGGGAGGCTTCAGAGATAAAGACAACCAAGGAAATGTAACCAATTCCACTGGGAAAAACAAACATCCCAGGACCATTGTTAACAATTGGGGAAAAACAAACATCCTAGGACCATAAACAATATTGTTAAGGATGGTCCTGGTTTTCTTCAGGTGATAAAATAAAGTGTAGAAATGCTCACCTGGAGAACTAGACCATAAAAATAAAGCGATAAGCATAACAAATGGGGAAAAAAAAACTGTTAGATAAGAAATGTAAACTTCCCCCACTTGATACCCTCTGGGAGTTAGCCAATCAGAAAAAGAGACTGAAATTTTAACATAATGAGAGAGAAAAAGTATATATTCCTAAAGTAATATCCCGTACCAGCTCATCTCGGCCCCTCCCAGGTACCTTATACCTGGGAGTCTTTCTTCTTTGTCTCTTTTCTTCCTAAATAAAACTCTTCTTTCAAAGACAAGATTTGTCTCTCTCTGCTTACTTACTCCAAAAAATTCGTGAATTCCTTTCTACGGTTTCGCGAGACAAAAACTCGTGGTAAAGCGGCAACAGTTGTTACACACGCCGGCATCATTGTGGTGACAATTTTGATTGTATACAAATGTCAAATCAATATGATGTATACCTGAAACCAATGTAATGTTTTATATCAATTATATTTGAATTAAAAAAAGAAAGAAACTGGAAAAAAGGAAAGAAAAAGACTAGTAAAAATCTCTTAGAATATCTCATAATCAGGAAACAAAAACATGAATCAATTTTCTGTGTAGGTTTACAAGAAAAAAAAAGACCATTCACATTTGTAAATCAGTATTTTCTGGCAAATTTTGTTGTCTTTCTCTAAAGGTGCTGGATTCAAAAAGGAGATCAAAAGAAGAATCAACTAACTCTAAGTGTGAACTGGCAAATACGAGATATGAAAACTCTCTTCAATTACGGAAATTGCTCTTTCACACTGGTCATTTGAAGCACGTAGAAAATACAGTATTAAGGAGGAAAAGAAGAAAAGACATTTAGGTTCTAAAGAGAAGAAACACAGAGTGCAGACTCAGTAGATGGGGAGAGGAAAGCTATAGCAGGTGGGATATTATATGAGTGAGAACTCATATAATGTGTTGTTTTTAGTTTTATATTTTTATTTTAATGTGTTGCTTTTAGTTTTTCACAATAATTTTGCATAATCAATGTGTTATAATTAATGCTATATTGCAGGTAAGAAAGAGAGCTGCAGTCATTTGCCTAAGGTTAAAAATTTGGTGTGGTAGAGCCTCCCAATGGTCCCCACCCAGTGTTCAGGCAGGCCCTTGTGTAATACTATATCTGCTTGCCTGCGGGGTGGATCAATGGTTTTCTTCTAGAGAAGATAATGTGGCAAAAGGGAGGGGATATCATTTCCATAATTAGGTAATAAAGACTGATTTACATCTTCCCTCTCACACATTCTATTTACTCGTTTGCTCCCTCTGATGAAGCCAACTGCCTTGTTGTGAAATGCTCTGTGGAGAAGCCTATGTGATCTTGAGCAAAGGAGGGATGCCTCTAGCTCATGAGAAACTGAGGCTTCAGTCAAAAAACACACAGGAATATGAATTCATCCAACAAACCATGTGAATTAATTTTATTTTATTTTATTTTGAAGTAAGTTTTTTTTTTTTTTAAAGATTTATTTATCTATACAAGAACCAGGATTCAGGCTAGATGTGCGGGAGGGTGAGAGGATTCACCAGAGACAGTAAGGAACAGAACAGGCAGATTGACTGAAATACACTGCTGAGGGGAGCAGTGGGAGAGACAGGAGAGGTCTGCCACACCATGTGGGAATCTCCCTGGCTGGCTGGGATTGAACTCGTGCTGCAGAGGCTGCAGACAGTTTCACAGCACTGTGCTCAACCGCCTGAGCCTCCCGGGAGGCCTGTGAATGAATTTTAAAATGGATTTCCCAGTTAAGTCTTCAGATGAGACCATGACCCCAGCCAACACTTTAATTGTGGCCTGTAAGAGACCATGAGACATCCAGTTAAGCTGTGCCAGATTCTTGACCCACAAAAATCTTTGAATTAAAACAACTTTGAATTAAAAAAAGAAAGGGTAATTTGTTATGTAGGTATAGAAGCTAGTATAATTACAAAGTAACTCATCTGGAATTTGAATGGAGAACTTATCTGACCCTCACATTGTCTTCTTTCTACATTATCCTTAAGCCATTCTCAATATTTGCTGAACATTTTCTATGTGTGTGCCATCATTTTAGACATGGGGGATACAAACTCACAGTTCCTTCAAAAGAATGAAACCTAGATGAATCCTAGCACATGAGGTGTTAGGATTTGAATTTCTCTTTGCCTAAATGTGAGGAAGGGGACTACATCTCTAACATGGTGTAGTGCCAGGATGGGCACTGAGCAGGTTATCTATGATCTGAGCAGACTGGGTAAAAGGAGGAGTCCTGGAGACCTCAGTGGCTTTCTCAGGCTTTTATTGAGCTTTACATGCATTGCAGGAACCAGGTACACAGCAGGCAGGAGTGCTGGGGGGCCAGGAGGCCCAGAGGCCTCGTAGTCCCTGGCAAGTCTTCACTCTGGGCTTCTCTCTCCCCTTCTCTCTCCTGCTTCTTCTCCTGCTTCTGCTTCTCTTAGTGAATCTCTCTCAATACTCCTGCCATGGCCCACAGAAGTAAACAAGACAGTTTGCAACAATATAACAACTGTGGGTGCCCCATCAGGCAGGGCAATCCTAAAAGTCTGAGGGCAGAAAAGCCTGAAAATCCATTTACCCTACACATGGGAAATGGCGTGAGCATGGATTTAGTGACTCTGACCTACTTGGTTTATAATGAATAAACCTGACTGAGGAAAAAATAACTTTGAAAAACCTTATGTGCCCTCCAAATACAAATAAAATGGGCCTACTTTGTTGCATGACTAGCATTTTTAAGAATAAAATTAACATAACTACATCCTTCAGATATGTTATTGAACTTTAAATATGTGAGTAAAAGCTATGTTAGGCAGCCCAACACTCGCACTGATCCAGAGTAGCTACAAATGTATTTCTTAGGAATTGTGGATACTTTGTTGTCACTCTATACTTTATAAATTGTAGAAACATAATACATCTAAGAAAAGGATAATTGATGTAGTGCAGGATATCAATGATTGAGAAAGTAATGTCCTTCGACTTCCACTCACATTTCTTAAGTGTTTTTGATTTTTCATTAGCTATGACCATAATTCTAAATAATTGTCCGGTAGTTCTTGAAGCACAGTCTTCTCATTTGAGAAGACCAAGAGTTTAACTCTTCTGTACATTCTCAACTTCACCTTCCTTTCTTTGTCTTCCCTGAATTTGCTGGTTAAACTGTTTTCTTGGTTATAGTGATGATGTTACTATGCTAATTAATATACTAAAATCTCTACTTTTGGTTCTATTTGCTTTGAATACTATTTCTTGATTCTTCATTATTAAGAAATAACCCACTCTCTCTCACTTTTCATTTTTTTTCTTTCCCTGCTCTACTTTCCATCCTCCCTCAGTTTTAAAATAATAATAATAATAATAAATAATATATATCAAGGTATTGACATTGATATTCTGTTCTGTAACTATAATTATGTGTTGTGTTTTTTTTCCCCATAGGCTTAGTTTAAAAATCAATAAACAAAATTTACAATATCATTATGTATAAATATTGTTCACTGAAGACTAATGTGATCAGAACTGTAGAAAAATAAATGCAATTTTATGTTATCAAATTTGTGTTGCTTGTAAGATAATGTTCCAAGTGTTAAGGTTTAAATTAATGCCATGATTTAGTGTGTTTTGCTTTGGATTCATTACTTTCTTGTGTATTTTTACTGGAGCTTACAATTATATGGACATATATAATACTGTGGGTTCAGTTCCAGACCACCTCAATAAAGTGAACATCACAATAATGTGACTCACATGAATTTTTTGGTTCCCAGTGAATAAAAATGTTAAGTTTACACTGTACTATAGTCTATTAAGTGTGAAATACAATTATGTCTAAAAAATGCATACACCTTAAGAAGTACTTTATTACTATAATAATCTAACCATCATCTGAGCATTCAGTGAGTCATAATCTTTTGCTGGTGAATGGTCTTGTAAAAAATGTAATATCTGGGAAGTGCAATAAAGCAAAGCACAATGAAATGTGCCGTATTTATGTTTTTTCCTCTTTTTTGAGAAAAGTAGTTGTTCTGTTTCAGCATGGTGCTTGGATCTTTCAGCTTTGACTTAAATCACAATATTGCTGAATAAAATTATTTCTCTTGAAAAAACTAGCCTTGTAGCCTTCCAATTGCTAGTTCTAATTTTTATCAAGCTCGTATTTCTTTTATTGTACCCTGTGGTAGTTTCCTTGTTTTTAGACCCATAACCTTTCATTTCCTAGATTCCATTTTCCACATACTGAAGTGCATCCTCAAGTAATTTTTTTTTTCCATAAAATGTGAGGTAGGTCTTTGTGTATGAGAAGATCTATCTCTTCTTCACTGATAATTTTTCTGGGTATAAAATTCCAGTATCAATACTATTTTCCTTCAGAACATTGAAGGCATTGCTCCATTGTCTTCCAGCATCCAGTCTATCTTGACTCATATATTAACTTTGGAAAATTTATCTTGTATTTTTATACTGATTATTTGCTCCCCTCTATGTTTTCTTTTCTTTTGCACCTGGAACACCTATTAGATAAATGTTGATCTCCTGGATTATTCCTCTATGTTTCTTACATTTCAAAATCTAATGTTTCCATTTCTTTTGTTGTAGTATAAGTGTCTTTCCCTAATAAGTTCTTTCAGTTGTTTGTACTTGTTTTTATTTTGGCCATATTATTTTAAAATTCTAGTATCTATTTTTAAAACTATCACTCCTATTTAGTAATAGTTTATTCTTGTCTGTAATTTCTTTGAGTATATTTTTATTTGAGATTTCAAAATCGCTCTTTCCGGGCCTCCCCGGTGGCGCAGCGGTTGAGCGCTGGGTTGCGAAGCTGCCCGCGGCCTCTGCGGCGCCGGTTCGATCCCCGGCTGCTCCCCGGCCACCGGAGGAGGGTCCCACATGGCGCGCAGACCTCTCCTGCCGCCCGCTGCTCCCCTCAGCAGTGTCCTTCGGTCCTTCTGCCTGCTCTGCTCCCCGCTCTGGCTCTGGTGAATCCTCTCACCCTCCCGCGCTTCTGACTGTACCCAGTGCATGTATAAACAAAACACAAATATAATAAATAATAAAAAAAACATGCCTCTAATTAAAAAAAAAAAAAAAAAAAAAAAAAAACAATAGACAAATCGCTCTTTCCTCTGAAGTCAGATATTTTCTGGTCCTTCCTTACTGTATTGTACTTCCCCATACAACTGCTGAATACTGGTTATCTTTCTCTATTTGTGAGCTATGCAGAGTTGTGCAATATAAATGTTTGGTATGCTTTTCCTTTGTTCTCTTGTGGATCTACTTCCCTAATATAACTTGTCTGCTTCTAAATGGGATGATGGTTTATCAGCTCTGTTTTGTGGGCAGCAGGTCAATAGCTGGCTTCATGTTGAGGTTCTTTAGGAACAGAGGGGATCTTGTCCCATTTCAAACGCCAAAATAATATGGCTTAACTCTGATGCCAACACCCACACCAGAGGTCCTGGGCTTGGCTGAGGCATATTTTCCAACTCTAGAAGTGGCTCTCTGGCTTATATTGGGGGGTATGCACTTCCTCTGCCAATATTTCTGTCCACTATGGCATGAGGAATAAGGAAAATGGTTTTTAGGATAGTTTTGGCAGATATGGTTTATTGGCATCATTCTTATTTCACTAAAGAAATTCTATCCAGTCTTCCCTCACCAATTTCTGTAATCTCTCCACAGACCCTCTCAGGTGGATTATGATCTAGGAATTAATTGATGTTTTGGAGGTTACCTTTTAACAAGGCCTGCATTGGTGGTTTGTTTTTTTTCTTTAGAATGCGAGGGGTGGGGGGATGTGTGTGTGTGGGATTACCTTTGATATCAGCTTTAGTGCAGCAGAAACTGAGATAAGAATAGTCTTCTTTTAGCACCTGCTGGTATATAAAAGAGTACTTTACTGTATGTTCTACCCACAATTGGCACTCTGCTTTTACCAAAATCTTCCAAGGATAGAGATGCTATCGTTTCCATCCTTGTTTCTCTCCATCAGTGATGCCAATGCTAGTGAGTCAGAGAGTGTGGGTAAGAAGGTAGGACAATGATGGTGTGGGGGAGCAAAGAAGCAATCAGAAGAGGATGGCAGAGACTTGAGGAGGACCCAGAGTTGAGTTTGAAGAGAAAGTCCCAGGTGAATTTTTCCACTAAAAGTAGAAAATCTAGTTGTAATGCTTTTGTCATCCCAGAGCCAAAGTTGTTGTTTTTCTTAATTTATATGGCCAAGGTGATAGACCTAACTTTGTCTCAAGTGTTAAGCCTTGGGGCAAAAAGAGAAATAAAAGAGATGGAGTCTGCTGGTGAAAAACAGGCAAGTGTCCAGTGTCTGCTGTGCTGTGAAGTTGTGCTGTGAGTGCAGTGGGCTCCACACCTCCAGTTGCCTTGAGTATTTATGCCTTAACTCTGAAAATGTGAAATTGTGTTCTCCAGTCAGGAGAAAGCCTTCCTGACAGTTGTGAGTGCTCTGCGGGAGTGTTTGGAGCAGGGCTGTGCAGGCCGCCATGTTAAGCCCGTGCTTTGCTAGCTGACAGTCTGTCACTCCCCGCTTAGTCTTGCCCCAGCAGCACGGCCAGAAGAAGCTGCACTAGATAGAAGCCTTATCCACACTCCAGAGTGTGCTTAAAGAAGGGGTCCTGCCATGGTGGAAGAAGTCACATTCTTGGTGGGGCTGAAATAATCCAGAAAATCCTCTCATGTTTCCATAGGGAAATGACTCTACTTTTTTCCATATCAGCATTTAAAATTCTAGCATGTGGCTGGAGGAGGGGGTTTCCAAATGTCCAGGACATTCATATTAAGGATTGGAAATGAAATAATTGGACTAGCATTTTCGTGGCACTGCTCTTAAAGTCTCTGTTACAGAGTGCTCATTCTGCTTTTACAACCTCCAACAGAGCAGGTATCCTTGTCTCCATTCACAAAATCTGAATGCAGATCTTCTGACTTCAGAATATTACCTTTTCCTCTATTAAACATGCTTGTTTATTGAAGTCTAGTGTACTTGTCAAGCATTGCATTAAAATCCTTTTTCACTACTGATTAGTTGATTTTAGGTAAGTTATTCTTTTCAGACTTCAGAAATCTTATCTGTAAAATGAGGATAATAATAGTATCAACTTTGTTGACTCTCATGCCAATATCTAGCTTTCTAAGGGCTCTTATAGGGACCTGTCAACAGAAATGTGCAATATATCACAAAGTTGTCCTTATATCTCTAGATAGCAATCTCTAGGTCCATGAACAATATCTATCCTCTATCTATCTAATCTACCTACCTTCCTATCTACCTGCCTTCTCTCTATAAAACTCAGTACATACTTGAAGCACAGCATACGCTGAATAAATAGCTCTCAACTTCAGCGCTATAGACATTTTGAACTGGTAGGACTTTATAATTCCTTGGTGGGGAGGGGGAGGTCCTGCATCACAGGCTATTTAATGCCATCCCCAACTAATACCCCTAGATGCTAGTAGAAACACCACCTCCCACCAACTGTCATAATCAAAAATGCCTGCAGACATTGTCAAATATTTCCTGGTAGTAAAACTAACAACACAGAGAACCACAACTTTAGAGGGACCTACTCTGTCTTGGTTACCATTGAGGAGCACATCATAAATTGTAACTAGTAAATAGTTTAGATGGTCAAACTATTTATAGCCATAAGGTCTCTGTTTTCAGTTCTGCCATTGTATTACAAAGCAGGCATAGTCTGTACAATGTGTGTGACTGTGTTCTAGTCCAACTTCATTCCCCAAACCTGGCTGGCTCACAGGCTGACTAGTGCTGACCTCTCTTATAGAGCAAATGCAGAAGCATAAGATTGGAGCTTCCTCTTCAGATGAGTCACACTGCCACTGTGTATACAGCCTGGTATTGGTCTTACGTCTAAGCATAGGAGACTTTGTCTACATGTTGCCTGTGAGAAGAACTGCTAAGCCCGCTGCCTCATGGGCTGGTTGTGGTTCCTGCAGGATCACCACAGAAGGGTCATCTGTGGAGAGTCAAGCTTTGACAAGTATCCTTAACATAAAATCACTTTCCTCCAAGAGGACTAGCAGACAAGGCTGTTGAGTAACATGTACACGTGAATGAGTTTCTCCAGAGAGATTCAATGAATCTAGAAGGATGAGAGAATGAGACTTAGAAAGAAGGACAAGTATATAGAAATGTACAGTAGGGACCCTGAATACAAACTTCTCAAATCTACTGACAAAGGACATGTCCAGTTTAAATTGAAGAGGAAGTGACATGTAAGTTAACTCTATTATTTGACCAGGGTGTAATTAAGCTCACAAATGGGCCTTTATTAATAAGAAGCACTGAAATTCTTCACTAAATATTACCTGCAACCATTGTGTCTATTGCCTGCAGGTCGAGGCATGCCACTTGTTATCATGATGATTGATGCTTTATACATCCGTCTCAATAAAACACAAACATCAACCTGTGCACCAGGCACTCACAGTATCACAGTGAGAATCCTTGCCAAGTGTAAGCAAAAGAGTGGTTGATGGAAAAGAATCTGAATTAGATTTGCTTGAAATCCACTGTCTTAGTTCATTGCACCTACTTCCTGGTAAATCAGGGAACATTGAAAAATATCTCTGACATGAGGGTGTTCTGTCTTTTAAATATTACATATGTTCAATGTTCTCCCATGTTTTGAAATTCTGATTTGTCAGTTCTCAATGGCAATTATCTTCGTATCTTCTGGGGCTGGAGGTGTGTCATATGCTCCTGGGGTCTTGTTGGAACACCTGTGGGATGGCTTCATTGTTTGCAGTGAATGAAAAAATAAATCACAGCCAAAAATGATAGACAATAGAGAAAAAAGAAAAGGACTTTAAAAGTAATGTTTACAATATTCAATAAGATAAAGAAAGGATTAAACCTGTAAGATAATAATAGAGTATTATGAACAGAAGCAGGAATCACTGAACAGAAACTGAATAGAAATTCTAGAAATAAAAGTAAAGTAATTGAAAATTGAAAAGTTTCCATAGTGGTGCAAAATAATAGATTATATAGCACACACACACACAAGCACAAAGAATTTGTGAATTTAAAGTCAAATCTGAGACAACGCTTAAAATATAGCACAAAAAGTGAAAGGTACACAATAGAAAGAGAAGTTAAAAGATACAGGGCCTCTGCTGAAAAGTTACACCACCTCTGGCCTACGCCCCATTTCTTGTATTCATAAATAAATAAATCTTAAAAAAAAAACAACAACCAATTACCACAATTGCTGCTCATGCTTCACAAAGGCCTCAAAGTCAAACAAAGGTGTGGGCAGAATTTTCCAATGTAACTGGCGCAAGAGGACTATTGTGTGGTGGTAGTAGAAGCAACTAGAAGGAAGAATTCTGGAAAATTCTAATGAGGATTCTTGGAAAACACCATAAACTGGATATGAAATGGTGGGTTGTATAATTTTTCTAGAAATAAAGATATATGTGAGTCCTTGAGTTGAGAAAATAATGAGTCCAAAATAATAGCATTTTTTTCTACAATTGAAACTATTGACTGAGACTAAAAACACACATACACACGCACACACACGAAAGTAATCATATGTAATTATGGCTTTATTAGAACTTACTTTCATGTCATATCTTTATTCCACTAATTTTCACTAATGATGGGACTGGATCTTTGGTCTGTATCTCTTCTTCTTCTTCTTTTTTTTTTTTGTTTTTTGTTTTCTCCATTCCTGTGCCTTTCTTCTCTGTATTCCTTCATCAGAAATGTCCAGCTCCATCTCTAGAGCCCAGCAGAGCTCTATCCTAGAGCCTCCTCTGATCACCTTGGCATTGTATCTGCTGTCTCTAAAATTTTCGGCATTGAAGTCTGTTCACTTACTTGACTCTTAGATCATTAGCTTTTTTTTTTTATTTTTTTTTTTATAGAGGCATGTTATTTATTTATTTATTTGTTTGTTCTGTTTATACAAGCACTGGGTACAGTCAGAAGTGCGGGAGGGTGAGAGAATTCACCAGAGCCAGAGCGGGGAGCAGAGCAGGCAGAAGGACCGAAGTACACTGCTGAGGGGAGCAGCGGGCGGCAGGAGAGGTCTGCGCGCCATGTGGGACCCTCCTCTGGTGGCCGGGGAGCAGCCGGGGATCGAACCGGCGCCGCAGAGGCCGCGGGCAGCTTCGCAACCCAGCGCTGAACCACTGCGCCACCGGGGAGGCCCAGATCATTAACTTCTTAATGAGCTCTTTGGGGGGGCTGTTTCAGGCCAGGGACCTCAGTTCATATTTCTCTGGTTTCCCCTGTGATTTAATTTGTTCTCAGTAAGAGTTAGCTCATTCACTGATGTCTAATTTTCTAAATATTTGTGAAAACAATGCTTTTGAAGATTAAAAGAATAACAGTGGATCAGTGTGAAAAACTTCTATAAGAGCATGAAGTTACTGCTGCTGTGCCTCTGCAGAGATAAGAAACACCACCACCATGACACTGTAGCCCCACTACTGCGGCTGCTGCCACCACTATAAGTACCATTATTGCTGCTCATGCTTGACAGAGGCCTCAAAGTCAAGCACAGAGGTGTGAACATGAACTGTGGAGCAAGAGGACTACAGTGTGGTGGTGGTGGAAGCAGCTAGAAGGGAGAATTCTGGAAATACAGAAAAAAACTGAAGGGGAATAGGTTGGAGGAGAAAGAATACTGTGAGAAGGAAAGAAAGGAAACTGAGATTTGCTTCCTGATTGGCAGAATGCTGATATGAAAAAACAAATTTGAAATGAGACAATCACAAAAGTGGTGTAATGCAATTTATTCTCATAGAAGGGAAGACATTTAAGCCCTTCTTATAGAAGATATAGAGGGAGCGAGCCTGATGAAGGGTTTAGAGAAACAGGGTTGTCAAGTCTACAAAACTGCTTCCTCAACATGTAGCTTAATTCCTTGGGAGATTCAGGTTCATTGGAATAATCAAGAACTATTTCCAAAGTCATGGGGACCAAGTGCTTTCTTAGGGTGTAGCCTTATATTGGTCTAGGTTGGATAATATCTAGAACTTCCTGATTCAGCAGCTCGGGTGCTGTCAAGAACTGAGTATTTGGACTCTTTCCTCCCAGTGTGATGAGAATGGATAAATGCCTAGATCAGTAACACTGAAACTTCCAGTAGATTTGTCATAACCATTGATTCATAATCACTGACCACTGGGTTCATTTCCATAACCTTTCATTTTTATTTTTGCTATTTTCAAAAGAAAAATACCATAAAGTCCACCTTTCTGTAATATTCTGGATGAGGTTCCTATCATTTTATCTCTCCTGTGTCAGATCATTTATTTGGTGGTTAATTTATTAACTGAGCTTTCTACATTCTGTGTGATGCTCTTGATTCAAAACGTCCTGCTGAACACATCAATCTGTCTAGTTGCTGACTTTCAACTTCTTTACTCAATCAATCACAAAACACCCTAATCCTTCTTGGCTTGTCCTGAATTACATTTGATACCAGTGCCACCTTATCTTTAATAAGCTCACCTTGGTAATTTGCATATAACAAACAAATTAGGTCTTTCAATGATTATTTATAGGGTCTCAAAGCCATACATCAACGTAGAAATAACCTACTACTAGAGAATTCTGGCGAAATGGGGAACAGAACCTAACAAGCAAATTAAAGCTAATTCCTTCTCTCAAATTCAATTTGTTCTTCACAACTACACAGTTTCACCTGTCGTCTAAAATTAACTGGTTTAGCTCAGGAATGAAACTCATGTTACTGTTTTGGATGCTTTGGGATCAATACTTTGATTATTTTTAGCATGTGATCAGAATTGATGGTGTTTCTCTGTTCTGCTCTAATGACTCAACTGTAAGTATACAGGTAAAATAGTATAGAGCAGAGACATGGGAGTTCTGGATTCTCCTTCTCACTCTGCCATGTAGTACCTGTGAGTTTTGGGGCAGTATGCTGCCACTTCCTAATGTCCCCACTTTATGTTGAGAAGGGTAAGAGTTATACTGTGAACTGTAGAAATGACATATCACATTTTTAAAGTGTTTGTGAATTTTTTCCTTTTATAGAGAGACCCACACATTTAATCAGAGCCTATCTCTCACATCTAAAAGTTAAGAAATACCATATTAGAGAATATTCCTCTCCTATGTCAGTATTTACATAATATAAATTGAGTGTTATTTTACATTCATGTGGGAGAAACCTATTATCAAGAAGTCAGCATTTTATGCACTCACTGTGCTCTCTAAATTGAACGTGCCTATAAACCACAGGTGTGAGGAAGGGTAGACTTTTGATAAATTATCCTGGGATAAATGGTCTCTCATGAAAATAATTAAATCCCTACCTCACACCATGTATAAAAATAAATACCAGCTCTATTATGAACCTAAATGTGAAAAACCAAAGTAAAAAATCTTTAGAAGATAGGGAAGATTATCTAATATAAAGCAATAATAAATTAGCAGTTTTATGTCATAGAGAAAAGTGTTGATAAGTATTACTATGTTATAGTTGCAAACTCCTGTATGAATGGAGACATCTAAACAATTTTTAAAACTAGAACAAGGATTGAAAAAAAAGAATACACTCACAAAGTATTAATATTTGAATATGTTAAAATTTTCCTTACATGATTTAGAAAAACACTAAAAAACTGAAAATGGGGAAAGATATGAAGAGGCACTATGAATGACCTCCATTATTCATGTCCTTTTGAGCTTGAACATGCTGTGAGATTTCTACAGACCTTACTTGAATCTTCCATTTATTTCAAAACTTATTATGTGGCATTTGTCATACTTTTGTATTTCATTTGGACATTCTTTTTGTTGAATCTCTGCAGTCAAGCACTTTGTTTCTCATTTTTAAATATATCCATCAGGCAATTCTTAACATACCACTGGATATCCAGGAAAAACACAATAAATAGCATATAGTTCACTTTCTTTTTTTTCCCTGTGTACATATATTTACATTTAAATGATTCTGAAATGGAAGTGTACATTACACTCTATGACACTTGACACCATTAGCCAGACCACATTTAAGACACAGTTGTTTTATATTACACAAGTGTAAGTTTTGTTGTCATTATCATCACTTCAATTTGTTATGTGCATTGTTGGCATATATTTATTGAGTTCAATTATCATTTCAAAATATTTAAAAAGTTTACAGAATGATTTAACATCACAAAAAAGTATAGTGAAAGCAGAGGCATGGGAACAATGTGGCAGGACAGAAAGCAAATTTTTATCACTGGCAAATGGTCATAATTCCACATT
Organism: Talpa occidentalis; assembly: GCF_014898055.3. Taxonomy (NCBI): domain Eukaryota; kingdom Metazoa; phylum Chordata; class Mammalia; order Eulipotyphla; family Talpidae; genus Talpa; species Talpa occidentalis. The sequence continues at coordinate 65,701,685 of NW_023603184.1, forward strand.
TTATAACAAAATGAGGAACAGATACTTTATGGGTTCTCCAAAAGGAAGGGATTTACAATTTGATGAAGCTATGAAAAATTCTGTCCCTGAGATATGTGCCAAAGGATTGTCTGTCATAGGCCAACCAGTGCCACCCCAGGCAAGAGGAATTGCCAAGTCTCATAAGAAAATTCAGAGTTACAAGGGGCTGATGGCACTGGTTCAAGCTGCCTTTTATTTATTTTTTTTAAGATTTAGTTTTTTTTATATTCCCCATACAATTGCACCCCCCATTATTTTGACCCCAATCCCTCCTCTCCCTGCCCCCCCCCCATAGTGTGTCTCTGGTTTATAGTTGCTTGTTGATTTTGATTTTTTCTTTATTATAGCTATTCTTTTTCCTGGTCCTTTATTTAGATTTTCTAGATTCCTGCTATGAGTGAGACCATCCAGTATTTTTCTTTTCCTTTCTGGCTTATTTTGCTGAGCATGATCCCTTCCAGCTCCATTCATGTTGCTGCAAATTGCATGAGTTATCTTTTTTGATTGCTGAGTAATATTCCATTGTGTATACACACCACATCTTCTTGATCCAGTCATCTATTTTTGGGCATTTGGGTTGTTTCCAAAGCTTAGCTATTGTAAATAGTGCTGCTATAAACATAGGGGTACAGGTGCCCTTTTGAATTAATAATTCTGTGCCCTTTTAGTAAATACCTAGGAGTGGATTTGCTGGATCATACAGAAGCTCTATCTTTAGCAGGTTGAGGAATCTCCACACAGCTTTCCATAGTGGTTGGACCAGTTTGCACTCCCACCAGCAGTGCAGGAGAGTTCCTTTTTTTCCACATCCTCACCAACATTTGTTGTTGCTAGTTTTTTTAACATGTGCCATTTTCACTGGTGTAAAATGGTATCTCATTGTAGTTTTGATTTGCATTTCCCTGATTACAAGTGATGTTGAACATTTATTCATATGCCTGTTGGCCATTTGCATTTCCTCTTTGGAGAAATTTCTTTTTAGCTCTTCTGCCCATTTTTTGACTGGATTATTTTCTTTGTTTTTGTTGAGTCTCATCAGCTCTTTATAAATTTTTGTGATCAGTCCTTTATCATGAGTGTTGTGTGCAAAAATGTTCTCCCAGTGGGTGGGGTTTCTCTTTGTTTTGGTTATTGTCTCTTTTGCTGTGCAGAAGCTCTTTAATTTGATGTAGTCCCAGCTGTTTATCTTTGCCTTCACTATCACTGCTTTGGGTGATGTGTCTGTAAAGATGTCTTTGAGGTGCATGTCATGTAGTGTTTCGCCTATATTTCCTTCTATATATTTTATGGTTTCAGGTCTTATGTCCTGTTCTTTAATCCATTTTGAGTTGGTTTTTGTGTATGGTGTGAGGTAGTGGTCAAGTTTCATTCTTTTGCATGTAGTGACCCAGTTTTCCCAGCACCATTTATTGAACAAACTTTCTTTGCTCCAGTGCATATTCTTTGCTCTGTTGTCAAAGATTAGTTGACCATAAATCTGTGGGTTTATTTCTGTGTTTTTTATTTGGTTCCATTGGTCTGTGTGTCAGTTCTTGTTCCAATACCATGCAGTTTTGATTATTATGGTTTTGTAGTATAGTTTGAAATCTGGGAGTGTGATGCCTCCATTCCCTTCTTTTTTTTTCAGGAGGGTTTTGGCTATTCAGGGTTGGAATAGCATTGAATCTGTAGATTGCTTTTGGTAGGATGGCATTTTGATAATGTTAATCAAGAAACCATCAGTATCAAAACTTGGAAGTAGATTGGAAGAAAATTCTAGTCACAATGGTGGAGTAGTGTTAAGTAATGCTGCCTCATTGGTCCTCATAATGGCAGAGAGGATGATCATGTCTGTGTAACTATAATGTTGACTCTGAAGTCAGACTGTGAACAGGAGGAAATTTTGGAAATAATTTACTTTATTCAATAAGCTTATAAAAATGACACTAAAAGGGTGTAAAAATGTGTCATAGTTACATGTTTATAAAGGTGCCACCTACAGTTGAGGTATCAGAAGTGATTGCTTTCATTAGCTTGTAGTTTATCTTTTCATGGAAGCTGCAATGATGTTGTGAATAGCTTTGAAGTAGAGAATGGAATAGAAGCTGACTCCTGTAGTAGATTTCTGCCTCCAAGGCTAACTTTCAGAAGATCTGGTTCCTGTAGAGTTTTGACTCTTCTCCGGGGCTCTTATAGGGATAGTTCAGCCAGTTCCTAGTTTTTGTTTTTAAATGTGCCTTGCAGAAATAAGGACTTGGAACTACCTAATCTGACATTTTACTGATTATCACTCTATTTCCCTCATTTTGAAAGAGAACGTCTAGTAAAGTTATCCAATCCATCTTATAATTGTATGTTGGGCATTTGAGGGCAGATAACTTTTTAATTGAAAGATCTCCAAATCAAGAGTGTTGTACGATCCTAAGACTCATGCAGACCTGATACAAATGTTAAGACTTGAACTTTAAGCTGCTTCCATAAGCGAAATGAAATGGTTAAAGGAGGAATGCATACATTTTGTATGTGGGAGAGATACGAAATGCTGTCAGAGGTTATACTGTGGTATATCATTTCCAGTGACTAAGAAGGTATTTCCTCCTTCATGCACACACATACTCATCCTTCCATCTATTGGTAGGATATATTTTTCCTTTCCTTGATCTGGGTTGACTACGCAATTTGCACCAATCAAATGTGGTTGAAATGGATTAACCTGGTCAAGGTTTTAGAAGATCTTATATCTTTCACTTTCAACTTCTAATTCAGCCATCATGTAATGAATCTTGAGTTAAGTCACTAAATTTTCATAGATTACATGGACAGACAGGCTATACAGAGAAATACCAAGGCTCCCCAGCTGAGCCTCAGCTAATGCAATCACATGCATGCCAGCGGTCTACACAGGGCGAGCAAAGAGCTACCCAAATGAGCCAAGTTAACACTACGTATTAGCTTTCCTCTGAACCTTGACCAAATTGCAGAATCATAAGCAAGAAAAAAATGGTTGTTGTTGTTTTAAGTCACTAAGATCGGGTGAGGATGGGTAGGAGGGAGAATGTTTATGCAGCATTGCCACATTATTTATCTGAGACAACTACTTAATGGATTTTCATGAGTAATATAGACCATAAGTAATTTCTTTCTATGTAGCTGAACTTGAAAACTAACCTCTATTTAAAACCAGACTCCTATATACCATATCTTTTTTTGTTTAATCTACATGCTAAGCAGGAAAGGGTATGTATTTTGGGGGCACAAAAATCTGGGTATTAAATTATTTCTCTGCCATTTATAAGTGATGAGATCATATTAGGTGATTTTGCTTTTCTGAGTCAAGGTTTGCTATCTGTACAGTGAAGACAGTATTTTTTTACAAGGTAGGGTGACTTATGCCAATATATGGAGTTGGGGACATATGTATATTTACACAACCTACACATCTACATGTGGTGATGTTGGTGTGTAAAACACAAAGCACAATTCCTGGCACACAGTAGGCATGTGAACAGTAATAATTAGACAAGCTTTCTTTTCTCATAAGACTAGTCTTCTAAGACATTGAAATGCAATGTCAGATCTCAAAGGAAAGAAGCTATAATAGCAAACTGACAGTTGTTTGGGTTATTAATTAGGTTAATTTAATTGATAGCATGAGTTTATATCTGTAAAAGCATTGGAAGAGTGCTTGTCTACATAGTAACCATTAAATGAATGATAAATAATTTTATTGTTGTTGCTGCTATTTTTCTTTGGACCAGTGGCATCATACAACATTTCTTCTGGTCATACCCAGAAGGCAGGATCCAATTAGGTCCTGGTACCCTCATGCTGGTAAACCATCTTCAGGATCTATCTCCTATAGCAGAACTCAAACTCCATGATCTATACCCCATGCTTAACAGATGCGTCTATTTCATTCTGACACCTTCATTTGGCCAAGCCTCCCTCTATCTTAGAAATTTTTGCTCTTTGGAGCAATTGAATAGCTTTATTATTATTAATATTGTCTGAAGAACACAGACTTGCCGACATGGTAGATTGCTAAAACTAAATCGATCTTAGGGATATTCTATTTTTCCCCTTGCTCTTCTCACTTACCTGACAATCTATTATGTTCCAAAGAGCATTTGAAAAATAAAATCTTTTCCAGTTGGCTTACATTAATTTAGTTGCATCTTTCTTTGTTCAGGCATTTTTTTGAGTGTTAAATTTTTGCTGACATTGTTTTTGACCTGAGGGTTTTACCTACAGTCTTCAGGACACCATGACTTTGCTGTTTTTCTCTAGGTCAGATTTCTACATATCTTAAGTTTCCCACCCAACAGCCTTCTTTTAAGTCACCTTGGCCTCATTAGCTCATCAGTAGCCTCAGGTCTCTTGGATTTTTCCCAAACTTTCAGACTCACTGACAGAATGACTTGTCTAATACTGCATAACAAAGTATCCTCACACTCAGTAACTTAAAACAATATTATTTCTTGTTTCTTACAATATCTCAGTGTTGAAAATTCAGGAGCACCATGATGGGTTGTTCTGACTTGGCACTTCAGCAGATGTCACTGGGACTGTACTCATCTGAAGGTTTGGCTGAGGCTGGAGGGTTCTCCTTCCAAAGAGGTTCACTCATGTGGCCAAAAAGTTGCTACTGGTTGTTGGTAGGTGGCCTCAGTCCTCTTCATGAAGACCTTTTTACTGAGGCTTTTTGAGTCTCTAATGTCAGATGACTGACTTCTCTCAGAGCAAAAGATCCAAGAGCACAAGGGAGTAGTTGCAATGCCTTGTGACCCAGAATAGGTAGTAAAACCATCACTTTCTCCAGATTCTATTGGTCATACCAGCAGGCCCCTAAGGAGACTACACAAAAGAGAAAATACTAGAAGACACTTAATGATTGGAAGCCATCCTGAAGACTCAGCACCATAGCATCATGATTCACTGAGTTTTCTAGAGTAGTTTCAAATCTAAATTTCTGACAGTCCAGCTATTCTGAAAGTCCAACTGCATCTGAAAGGAAAAAGCGTCTCCTATACTTTATGAAAGTACCTTCCTCCTTGATTTTTTTCACAGCTGCTATTTTTAACCAGTGGTCTCAGACTTTATTATCTTATATGCACCTAATAAACTCTCCTATTTTAGAAGAAAGGAAGGGATAAAGGGATAGGAAAACCCTACTTCAGACTTTTGACTTTGTTCTTAAAATGTTCTGGAGTTCCAATTGCTATACTCAGACAGTGTTCTCCAGTTTCTCATTTTGAAAAATCACTTTGATTAGTACTAACAATTTCTAAACTCACATGTCTTCCTCTACTGGATCTACCAACTTGTGCCTTGGTGTATTTTGATAGGCTCTCCCACTTCCTCCAGGAGGTGAAAAAGTGTTATTTTTATAAAAAAGTTCTGCTTGTTATTTTTTAAAAAAGATTTATTTATTTATGCATACAAGAGCTGGGGTACAGGCCAAAGATGTGGGGGGGTGGTGGTGAGAGGATTCACCAGAGACAGAGGGGGCAACAGAATAGGCAGACTGATGAAATACATTGCTGAGGGGAGCAGCGGGTGAGACAGGAGAGGTCTGCCACGCCATGTGGGATTCCCACCTGGCCAGCCAGGATCGAACCTGCGTTGCAGAGGCTGTGGATCACTTCATCATGCATGTTTAACCCCTTGCGCCACCAGGGAGGCCCTGTTTGTTATTTTTATAAATACGGTCTTCTCTGTACATACAGAGAGTGTTTAGCATTCTCAATCAAATCTAATTTTTGCCAGAATTTTCCTGCAGACATATTGCTTTGGAAAAAAAATTGTATTTTAAAACAAAGATCTACACAATGTTACTGTCCATAATCTGTTTTTCCTTTTGCTAAACTGGAAAGTTCATCTCAAGATCATATGGACACAGGCCATATGGACTTGGGGCACATAGGTATTTTTAGGCAGAATAATCAAGGAGTTAAGAGTTCAGACTTTGGCATCAGAACCTGGATATAAATGATGGTTATGCCAATTACTAAGTGAGGGACATTTGGTAGTTTATTTAAATTTTCTAAATTTCAGCTTCCTCATCTATAAAGTGAGGGTAATATAGAACCAGCTTTATAAAAGTTGTCAGTTTCACACTGGTGCTCTCAGCTGTACTCAAAAACTGGTTTTGAAGTAGATCTTAAGCAGCAATAGTCATTCTGTTAAGATATGAAGTGGTGTCAGTGAAAGTGCTTGGGAGGGCCTCTTGCTGGCACAGGGGTTAAGTCACAGAGCTGTCAAGCTATTGCCAGCCACTGCAGCATGAGTTTGATCCCTGGCAAGGGAGTTAACCCACATGGCACAGCAGACCTCTCCTGCCTCGCCCGCTGCTCCCCTCAGCAGTGTATTTCAGTCAGTCTGCCTATTCTTCTCCCCACTCTGTCTCTGGTGAATCCTCTCATCCCCCATACCTCTGGCCTGCACCTCAGTTCTTATACACATAAATAAATAAATCTTATAGAAAAAAGGGATAAACAAACAAACAAAAAACAATAACAATGAGATACCATTACACACTTATTCAAGTGACTAAAATCCAAAACACTAACAACATAAAATACTAATGAGGATGTAGAGAAACAGAAACTCTCAGTCATTTTTGTTAAGAATTCAAAATGGTTCAGTCCCTTTGGAAGACAATTTGACAGGTTTTTACAAAAGTAACCATGGGCTTATCATGTCATAAAGCAATCATTCTCCTAGGTATTTATTTCAATGAGGTGAAAACTATGTCTACATAAAACCTGCACTTGAGTGTTTATAGCAACTTTATTTATAATTACAAAACTTAGTAGCAGCCAATATGTCTTTTTATAGTTGAGGGGATAAACACCTTATGGTAATCTATATAACAGAACATTATTGAGTGATAAAAGGAATTGAGCCCTCAAGCTACAAAAGAACCATGGAGGAATCTTAACTCCATTTTACTAAGTCAAGAAGACAGTCTGAAAAAGCTATCGACTCTATGATCTCAACGATATGACATTCTGGAAAAGGCAAAACTACAGAGACAGTTGAAAAAATAAGTGATTACTAGGGCTCAGAATGAGGGTGAGGTGGAGGAATAAACGAACAGGTGGCACACAGGGCATGTTTGGAGCAGCAAAACTATTCTATGTGATACTGTCATGACAGTACATGATGTGCATGTCAAAACCACAGGATGTACAAGGCGAAGAATGAACTGTATTGTAAACTACGGAATTTACCAAAAATGATATATCAATATTGGTTCATCAATTATACCACATGTATACCACAGGAATGCGAGATGTCAATAATGGGAGAAACTGGGCATGGAAAAGAGGAGGTATATGATAACTCTGTAAAATTTGTCTGTAATAAAAAAATTGTTCCCCCTCCCCACCGCCCCCCCTAACCCTGCCAGAAATCTATTTGGAAAGCACTGACTCTTAAATAGAAGTTACTTCAACTGGGTTTGACTTGGGTGGCTATTTGAAAAAGATCACAAGCACCAGGTTAAATCTGTGGTGGACGATGTTTACAACATGTTAAGAAAAGGACTCTGTTTAAACATTTGATTCCAGGTTAAAAAAAATATGTTTCCATCTTGGAAAGACTTGACTTTTAAGCAGTCTAAATTTGAATCTGTGCTCAAATCCTTATATCCACATGACCATGGACAACTTGTGAGTCTCAATTTCCCCTCTGTAAAATGGACAGAATTGTATGATATGCAACTTCCCAAATTTTATGTAAGGATTAAGCAGAGGAGAGGAATGTATGTAAAAGGCACCAATGAATGAGCTTTTGTTAGAGAAATTTGAGAAACTGTGTTCTAAGAACCATCATTACATATTCTACCTTGGCTTATACACTTATTAAAATTAAGAATCCTGGTGTCTATTAAACATTCTCTCAGTGACACTCAACTTTACTGAAGCATAGGAAATAACTGGGAACCGTAATAGTTCTAAGAAATGGAATAAAATGAGGCTAACGTAAATAAAAAGGAGTTACCTACTGGCTTTTCCCAATTAATTAGCATACACACATTCAATTATTCATACCTTAGGGAACTCATTTAGGCAATCAGGTATCCCATAAATATTCATCTTATTTACCTTCACAGTCTCTGTCATTAGGATTGGAAATTGGCAGTGTTTTCTCAATATATTTCACAACTGGTTGCTTTGAAAAAAATTACCTGGGATTAAATTCGTATGTCATTAATGGTGAAAACGACCTGCCACATGAATGCTGAATTCACAAAGGGATGCTGTTGTCATCTCCCAGCTCAGCCCCCACATCCACTTGGAAGCCTCGGCCCTGGGGGTGGCCCAAGGGAGCATAGAGGTGCCGTGCTGACCTCGGCCACTAGCATGCGCTCTTGAGCAGTTTTTCGTGGCAGTCAGGCCCTAGGCCCACAGCAACTGAAAAGGCTGCACCTCTGGTTCTAATTTGTGGAAGAGGCAGAAAGAATGTGATTTATAAGTGTGAAAGCAGCGTGCCACCAACACAGACGTGAACTCATATAAGTGGGCTTTTAAGATACCAGGAATGACCCGGGCAGCTTTTGCAGAGGACCATGTGCCAGGATGGGTAACATAAGTATGGGACCATGTACAAACCAAAAATGCAGGGACCCCTGTTCAAAAATTAAAAACTTCAAGACAGCAACAGTGGGGCCCGCAGTGTGGTCACTGTGTCAACCACGCTGATTACCTTCTCCCCAGCTGCCTGGCTCCAGATGACGAAGTGGGAATGGCTGACCCCTCTCGGCTATTAGAAAGCTAGTTTTGCGTGGTGGATGCTACTTCTTGAGTATTTATTAGAGCTAGGCTCTGACATGGTCTTTAACTCTTATGATGTGCCTGCAAAATAGACAGTGTCTCTGTTTTACAGGTAAAGAGATGGAATTTTAGAGCGGTGTCCTGCACAGAGGTAGTAAGTGACTAAATAAGGGAAGAAGCCCAGGTTGGTCTATTTCACTCCAAAGTCTATATGCTTTTCATGGGACTGGGGTTGAGTTGGAACTTATGAATGTCTGAACTGGAGCATGAGCAGCGTGGGGTAACTTTTCACTTTCCAATAATTTCACTTATATTTACAGATTTTCCAAGACTCCTCAGCTTCCCTCACCAGGCCGTTCTTCCAGCAATAGGAAACTGAAAAAAAAAAAAAAAAAAAGGGAAGAAAAAAAGAAATGTTTCATACAGAGCAAATCACAAGTGTTGCTTCCAAGTCTTGCCCTCCAGCCTGCAGACAAAAGCGCTTTTCACTGTGTCAAAGGAACACAGTTAGCCGAACAGTATAAACTAGCAGAATGATTTAGTTTGCGAAGAGGAGCCTAGTCTAAACTTTTCTGATCCACGTTTGAAATAAATCGATATGGTGCAGCATGGGTCATGAAAGACCCTTTGAGAAGGGAAAGGTCTTCAGAATATAGAGCGGGACCAAGACTTCCCTCCACTTTCCCACTTACAAATTGTGTAAAAATCAGGGCCGGGTCTGGGAGGATATCACGGAATGGCCTGTTGAAAGTCTTTTCTTGCTTAATGGTAGGGAAACAATTCCAGAATGTCCCCACCTTCAGAAAGGAAGCCTTCTTTTGTTTGAAGCTTAGCAAAGCTACTTTGGTTGCCATGAAGACAGAATCAGTTCCAAGGACCCTTTTAGGCTGCGCTCCTCTTGGAAACCACAGCCCCCTTGCAGCACACAAACAGCGTGAGTGGCCCAGCTTTCCCAAAGCTCTGCTGCTCATTAGAGCCATCAGTTAACCCCCTGCCCCTGCCCGTTGCCTACTTATTGTAATTAATTTTATGGCCCCTTTAAAAAAAAGAGAGCGCAAAGAAAAGGGAAACCTCTACATTTTATGCTACATTGCACAAGCAATTGAAAGTTGCAGGGAAAGAAGAAAAAAAAAAATCCAAGCACCAAATGTTTAGCAGGCTTTTCTTCTATTTTAAATGAGCAACCTATTTAAATCAATTATCAGCTCAAAATGAGCAGGCTGATCTAATTAGTCTTGGCCCCTGGTGGGTTAATGAATGAAAGGGAGGTGCTGGGTAGATGTGGGCTTTCTCTGGAGTCCTAGGAACTGACCACACCAATACAGACCCTCTCCTGGGTTGCTAAGTCTTATCAGGCAGAATTGTCGAAAGAAATAAAGAGAGACACAAAGAAAGAGAGAACGAGAGGAATGAGGGGAATTATTAGTTCCATCGGCAGGATGACTAAGCATTGCGTGGCATTTTTTCAGCCTTGTGTTTTGCTAGGCTGTGATCATTACTGTTTGATAAGTAGTCCAGAATTGTAAATAAATCAATTTGTGTTTTCTTTAAGCATGTTTGAAATGGAATAACGTATTGACTTCAGAAGAAAACATACTGTAGGTGATGACAGCTCGCATTCTGAATCTTGGCACATGTAACCTCCTCTTGCTTCCACCCCCATCATGTCTTATCCTTTATTTAATCACAGTGGCCCCTGGATATTAATATATGGTTAATTAAGGAACTAATATAAGAATCAGGACTGGGAAATATGATGAACAATAAGTGTGTGAGTGTTTGGGCTGGAAGGTCTCCAGTTTCCCAGGATTTTTTTTTTTTTTTTAATACATCTTTTCAAGTATTCCTCTGTGCAAGGAAGTAGATATTTGCTTTTTGGGTTATGACATTTCTTACCCCAAATGTTAACTCTCTGGTAAATGTTACAAGTGTTTACAATTTGGGAATTTGATGTCTGTTACTTTTTGGGTTACTCCTTGCTAATGGAAAGGATGTGGGCCTGAGGTCGGACAGACCAGCTCTGCTGCTGGGTACGAGACTTAGGTAACTTCCCCGCTATCTCTGAGCCTCAACAGCCTCATCTTTAATATGGAGACAGCTCACATGAGTAGTTCTGAGACCTGGGTGATGTATTGTGGCCTCTCTCTGCCCTATTTCTCTCTTGCCTCCCGCAAAAGAGTGTGCTTAAGGATATTTTGGCAAAAGACAGAAGTGACATTGTATTTTTCAACCTATTGCAACAGGGTATAAATTTTTCTGTGTTGAGTTTTACTTGAATTACACACTTTTTCAAAACCCTAATTGCAGGAATGCCAAAATGATAATGAGATTCTTGCCTCCCATTGAGGGTAGGGATGAACAAGGAGATGCCACAAATGCCTCAGCTGTTTCACAGATGTAGCCAACAGGTATTTCATCAACAAAAGGCTGAAAAGAACCATCATAGTCATTAGTTTTTCAGGACACCAGTCATCATGGGGTTGGTTCAGGCTGCCCAAGCCAGGCTTGTGATGGAGGCAGAAGAACCTGAGGAGTCTGTGCAAGACATGCTACTAGATATGGAAGAGCCAATCTCCATAACCCTTCTACCCAACCTCCTACCCTGATCAGATTTTGTTTCATCAGGGTCAGAGGGATTTGGAAACTATTGGGTCACCTTTGAGCTACAGATTAGTACATTGGCCTCTGTGGTAAGAAACTTCGTTGCTGCAGAGAGTGATATCTTTGAAGGCATGTCTAATTAATGAAATGGCAGAAACATTGGATTTTATTGAAGTCATAATCCCCTTCTTTTATTATCTCTGGAGAGATCATGGTTCTTTGCATCAAGCACCCATTCTCAGCGAGGAGAGACATACTGTTCACCGCATCATCCATTGTTTTAGGCTGGGAACTGCAAATTGCCTTGTTGGAGATGAAAGTGGGAAATTATGAAAGATGAGGGAAAACTGCAGAATCTCATGTGAATTGGATTTTGGCTTTGCGGGGCAAAGAGTGGGCGTGGGAGCATTCAGGAGCACACATAAAGGAATGCTGGAAGTAATTTGCTATTTTTAGAGACACAGAAAGACAGAGAGAAAAATGGAAGAAAAATCCTTTGCAGTCAGGGAATGCAAACTTTGTAGTTCATCATAGTTTCAACATGGTTTCTTACAAGGATTTATTCAATTAACCTCTTGCCTGTAATCCCCATCTTTAAATGTGTAGAATCTGAGAACAACAATTATAACTTTGCTAACGCGAAGCTGGGCAAGTATTAAGTGTTTAAAAATTCCGCTATTGGAGCCTAGTAATTTTTAAACATATAATTACCTCTTTTATTATACTTTGATTAGATTAAAATTAATGCATTATTAAGTCATGATATGTTCAACCATCTAGACCTCTGTATAGACACAGATAGCAATTCCTTTTTCCCCCTTCCTCAGGTCTAAGTTAATTAAATTCCCTTTAATTATAATTTACTAAAAAGCTTCACTTTTGCCACTATTATGTCTTTTGAACTTTGAAATTTGAAAAAAAAAGGACCTTAAAATGGTCTTTTACAGGAGAAATGAACTGTCAGCGAATTCAGGCAAAATTAATTATTTCAGCTTGATAAACCTTTTCATCTATTTGACTCCTTATACAGAAAAGCCAATTAATAATGTCAAACATGCTTTGCCTCCAGGGACCTGCAAGTTCTAATGAGTCTGTTTACTGTGGAGTGGCTAGCAGAATGAGCTTCATGTAGAAATTTTCTAATCGCGCCACACCTGTCAAGCTCAGTCTCATTATCTGTGTACCAAGGGCAAACCTCATTTTGTCAGTAGTGGTTTTCGAAGAACTAACAGATGCCTGGGGGAACATGCAGGACTGTCCGCCAGTAGACGAGTCACTTAATTACCAATCAGAGCAGCCGGGGTGAATGCCTAATGCTCCTTAGTCCCGACCTTCTCCATCCCAACTCCACGCGCCCATCTTATCACATACCTGGAGTCTGGATCTTCCCAGGCGAGTGCTCGTCTACCAAGACCCCTTTCTCCTGGGTGCTCGGAGGTGATGATTGATGAGGTGCCTCTGGAAACAGTGATTAATCAAACGTGTATTATACCACCATTGGGCCAGTCTGGGGGCTCCGGCTCCACCTGTCTGGGAGCTGATAATTGTTCAGTCGGCGGGTGTGATGTCGACAGCGGATGGTTTTGACACAACCACCCCCAAGTGAGATCACATATCCCCTTCAACCACCCACATGCCTCTGTGACTTCCAGGAAGTCCAAAATGCAGATATTTGACATCAGGTAGGAATCCAGACTCTGGAAAGTGCACATCCTTTAAAACTGCCCTGGCAAACTTTGATGTACCAAGGAATCAATGGGGATCTTGTTCAGACACCAGCTTCTGATCCCAGTGGATCCTGACCTGAGAGTCTACCTGTCTGACCAGCTGTAGGAATGTGAGCCAAATATTGAGGCCAGGGTTGAGCCCAGTGATTTGGACTAGCTGCTGATCTTTCTGGACCTTAGACTCCATCTTTGTAAAATATTGCAGAAAGTTCAGTGCCTCCCCTTTTATTTTTTTAAAAGATTTATTTATTTATGCATACAAGAGCTGGGGTACAGGCCAGAGATGCGGGCTGTGAGAGGATTCACCAGAGACAGTGGGGAACAGAACAGGCAGACTGACTGAAATACACTGCTGAGGGGAGTAGCGGGCGAGTCAGGAGAGGTCCGCTGTTCCATGTGGGTTGCTCCCTGGCCTGCTGGGGATTGAACTTGTACTGCAGTGGCTGTGGATTGCTTCATAGTGCGGTGCTTAACCCCTTGCGCCATCAGAGAGGCCCCTGCCTCCTCCTTTAGATGAACAGACAAGATCCTATGTGTGCACCCATGTGAACTGGGTCTGCCCAGCCTTGGGCCTTTATCACCCCCTTGTCTCAGCTCCTTCCTTGCATCTCCTTCATCACAAGTACATGCAGCCTGAACCGTCCCACCCTTGACTGTCCACTTCCTCCCAATTTATCCCAAGACTGCCTGAGCATTGTCTCTGACAGTGCACCGTGCCTCCGTTGACTTCCTCCCCTCATCCTAGATGGCAAAAAGGTTTTTTCTTGTGCCTGGTGTACCCCCATGCCTTTGTTGACCTCACTGAAGCCGGCCTTACCCTGCATTATCCTGAGTCACTTCCTCCTTCTCCTCTATCACGAGGTTCGGAGCTCATGGGGAAAGTTGTATTTTTGGCCTGCTGCTCCCGCTTCCCACCTCTGTCCAGAATTTATCTTCTTTTTCTGAATCCCGCTTCCTCTACCTTACTCACAGCACTCATACTTTCTGGGCTGTTGCACCAGCCTTCTCCTTACTGGTAGCTCTGGTGTTACTATTTTTCCTGTCTAATTTCCATCCTCAAAAATATCACCAGAGTCATTATCTACAATTGAACGTACTACTGCCTGCTCCTGAAAGCTTAAACTTGTCACTTTACTCATCCCTGAAAAGGAATCATAATGGCAGCCAACTCTGAGTTCTGAACATCGATGCACTTTTCTGTCTGCAGAGAATTAGTCTTAGTTAGGTCCAGATCCACAGGTGATTTTAGGACGTTGATCATGCCCTAGAAGAACTGAGTTTTGAAAAGCAGCCTGGAGAGGTAGTCAGAGTCAGGATTTTGATGTTGAGTCCGGAATTCAAACCTGAAGTCTGCCGTTAATGGACAAGTCATCTATTCTTGTTCTGGTTCTGTTTCCTCTTCTGTAAAATTGATGGATAATATCCAACTTACCTGTCACTATGAAAATCAAGTATAATATTTAATTAATGGTAGACATCTATTACTATTTATTGAAATTATCTGTGACAGGGTTTTGAAGTGAGATGTGTGCTATCCACATGCAAGGCATCGATACTCTGACTTGGTGATTTATTCACAAATGTTTTCTTCTGTCTTTCCCAAGTCACGTGTAGTGACTGCTGTGCTTATGGTCTAAGAAAAATCAGATGGTTTACATAAAATCAGGCAGTGGGCTTTGAGGAAATCAAACATAGTTAACTTCTTTCATTAGCTTTATTTCCTCAGGAAAACTGTATTTCTGGGGAAATCTCAAACTATATCTGATTCAGCTAGAGCCTTCTAATTTCTTAGCCCAGGAAGCAAAAGAAAGCAGGAAAATGGAGCCTGATGAATTCTGTCAACACTCTACTAGATTGCTTGTCATGCTGTCTGCCTGTTGAGTGTTGGGCAGTGAGGTAACTAAACACCAAGAGACTCTTTTGTGTTTGCTGTAGCCAAGCTGACATCATAGGTCTCCCTTAGACCTTTTAAACTGTTGACCACCAGAAAATATCCCCGGGCAAATTGCGATGATTAAAAAAAAATTGAACAGTATTTCACATTGTCCTCTTTCATTATGTGGCGAAGAGTCCATTTTTTAAGTATGTTTTGAATATTGATGTCAATTTGTTTACCAAAAAATGCATCCCTTATTTTATAATAACAGTCAAAAGGGAATTGTATCTTGATATGGAAAAAAAGCACATTTAAGAACTGTGTCTTTGGGCCTAAGATTTTCATACTGTATTCTGTAAAGCCCTCAGTTCCTAAGGAAACCTTAAGCCTGTCTCTAAGGAGTAGTGAGTGAGAAGCCGGAGCCACAGGCACCCACCCTCATCTTAAGCAGGTCTGTTTGTATCTGTTTTATATATTGGGAATCTACTAAACTTGTTCTTGAAAAGAGGCTCTATGACTTTTTTGAAATGTTGGAAACTATTGTTCAAGGTCAAATTTCAGTGCTGATGAGTATGTTCAGTTCTTGTAGATTTAGTTTCCTCATACCAACACTGTGTGCTTGTTCACCACAGACAGCACTATTCAGCCACATCCCACCAATAGCCTCTTCATTACTCCAGTGAGTTTTTTCCCTTATAGAGAAAGTAACAGGTCACTATGCTGACACAATGACTGATCCATAGTTCTGAGGGCTGTGCATCCGGTCTCCCTCTCTGTATCACATGGGAATATAAAGAGTATAACGTGTGTAAGGGAGAGGGCTGGCTTGTTTATTTATGTTGAAGATGGATAAGAAATTTCTTTGGGCCTCCCTGGTGGCTCAAGGGGTTAAGAAGCAACCTATGAAGCTATCCACAGCCTCAGCAACACGAGTTCGATCCCCAGACGGACAGGGAGCTACCCACATGGCACAGCAGACCTCTTCTGTTTCTGTCTCCCCCATTTCTCCCCTCAGCAGTGTATTTCAGTAGCTCTGCCTGTTCTGCTTCCCACTCTGTCTCTGGTGAATGCTCTCACCCCCTGCACCTCTGGCCTATACCCCAGTTCTTGTATGCATAAATAAATAAATCTTTTTTTTTTTTTAAAAAAAGGAAGTTCTTTGGATTCCAAGACTCTGTTCCCCATGATCTTTTTGGTATTACCAAACACCTACATTTTAATCAAGAACTTATTTATAGCATCACTCAAGCATTGGGCATCTTCAAAATGTTTCCATTTGCTTACACTTAAAATGTTGAATTTTCTATGAGTATGGGAGAATACCTCCCTTTGTTTAGTAGAAAACTTCAGGTTTTTAGAGTCCATCGACTGTTTTTTATTTTTTCCTACCATTCACTGGAGAGATACTTTAGGTAAATTAGATATTCCGAATGCTTCTTTCCCCCCTATATTTCTAGGAAAACAATATCCTTTCCATTTTTTCTCATCACACTCACCTCATGATTGAGAGCCAACTTACATCAGATGGACATGGGTCCATCTGAAATGAAGGGGTGTGTCTGATAGGAAAGAGTGACCATTTCAAAGTAGATTTCAATTCAACCCAAAGCAATTTATTATTTATTTACTAAGCACCTATCTTATGCCAACTACCGCCTGAGGTATAATGAGAGCTACATACAGAGGTGAGTCAAACATACATCCTGGAGTAGGAAGATGCAAACTATGGCCAACCTGGGGTAAGGGCTACAAATGGAATCACAACTCTGACATCATCGCTGGCTGACTTCAACTTCTATAGGCCTTCACTAAAATTGAGATGTTCCCTCTCATTGCTGTTGTTAAACAAGCAAAACAGATTACATTAGTCTTTTTAGACCTTGTTAGAGTGTTGGTATTTTCTACTTTTATCCCTAAAACTAACAAGTAAAATCTGACAGCTCATTTGGAAATTGTCAGAGATATTCAAATCCATTAGAACATTTGAGGAAGATCAACTCCAATTGGATCATGTGCTTCCAGTGTCTTTATATTACAATGAAGAAATTAGGTCCTGAGATAAGGAGGACCTTATGAGAGATCAAATCTCTTGTCCCCTGGGTCACAACATTTTTTATTCCACCTAAGTATCAAGTTCAAGGATCTCTTGTCCAGCCTCCTGGTGGCCCATCCTAGGCAGGTTGGCACTTATTCCATAATCATTTATGCTTTAAGTCTAGCTCCTTTTAGTCTTTTCTAAAGATTTTCCAGCTTTTTAAAAGAATTTTCTCTCACCCTTCACAGCTTTCCTACTGCATTATGGTGGCTATCCAACTCTCCTGGCAAGTCCAGGAACATTTCAGAGCTCCCCGAGCCCTGTGGTTAAGAAAGCTGATAGAAATAAATGCTGATTTCCTATTGTAGTGTCAGTTTTATGACCTCCCAAAGAGAGCATCCTTAAACCTCCTTTATCAAAGCAACTAGAAGGGCTACAGGCTGGTGACTCACATGCTCAGTAGGAGAGATTGGGGGTCATGGTGGGTAACGTGGTCCCATTACTTTATGAGGACAGTTCTAGAAAGCTCACACTCATGTCCTGGGCTCAGATTCTTCATGAAGCACACTCCTAGAAATGATTTCTTGAGTATCCATCATTTGCTTAACTTCTTCATTTTGCCACGGTAACTATCCTTTCAATAAGCAAAGTTCAACTTAGCCCATCTTTGAGAATTGTTTGGCTTTGAAAATTAGTTTAGGTATTCATAGTCTGGAAGTAGAGATAGTCATTATTTATCTACCTGGCTTTTCAGAGACCACATACTTTGCTAAACTGTGAGGATTACGAAAGGAGGATTACAAAATGAGAGTTATGGGATTTTACTCCCAAGAAAGTTATGATGTAGTACAGAAGAGCTACAAGAAAACAGAGTTGCAATGCAGGCTGGCACATGAAATGGTAGGATGAAGTACAAACAGTGCTGACATTCACAGAGATGGTAGGAGGAGAATTGTATATTTAAGGATAAGTGACAGTTCTCTGAGGGAATTTTCAGAGAGATAAAATTTCTAAGGAACACTGCTTGGGCCTGCAACTAGACATTTATTCCTCAGGTCCCATAACACTGGTTTGTCACTGAAGATATTAAGTTGATATTGACCATAAAATCGTTGAAGAGAAGCTCTCAGACCAAACAACCTATATTTGGGCTCATTGTACCAACTTTTAGCTAAATAGGCTTGTACAAATTACATGTCTTTCTAAGGCCCAGTTTCCTAATCTGTAAAATGGGTATAATAATAGCAACTTCCTTAGAGATGGTTTACTATGCCTTGAAAATTAAGTGTTAGAGATAATACACATTAATTGCTTAAGATCAGTGCTTGGCATGTGGTAAGTGGTTTCATTTGTGTCTCCCATATCCAATTATCCCCATTATTTGCCTGGCACTGTGCCTGCTACTAGAATTGACAGTGTGTTAAAGCAACAGAGACTAAGTATCTTCCTAGCAAAGTGTCAGTAGCTCATTGACTCAAATACAGTCAGAGGTGGACTGGTCACACATGATATTTGCTAGGGCTATGTGAGGCATGTATGCTTCTTAGTTGTCATTCTTTTTTGTAGTTCTGTAGGAGGTGAGACCCAAAATAATACACCTCCACATTGTGAGTATCGGGACCAACACAGAGGCAGCCAGGGAAGAAGAAAGTCCAGACAGTGGAGGCTGTACTGAGAAGGCCAAGTAGTAGGAGGAACAAGACAGGCTAGAAGGACTCAGGGGACTGGTTTGGGAGGGATGTAAGACAAGAGGTTGGCATTCAGAGTCAGATCCGCCATTTTAAAAGCATTTACAATCCAGGCTGGTGGCACCATGGAAGGAATTATAGATTTGTTAGCGTGTTTCATGTTTGCGTTACAGTCTTTCAAATGTCTGAAGTGTCAGGTGATATCATGCTTCATTCGCTGGTTTACTGCTCCTTTTAGATAGCGGGAGGGAATCGGCAGGACTACATGATGCTCATATTCTACTGGGGAGGTGGTGGGGACCAGATTATAAACAAATAAGTATGTGCCAAGTTAGATGTTGTAAGTCCTCTGAGGACAAATGAAATGGTAAGAGGAGAGAGTGATAGAATGAGGGGAGAGTGCCGTTCTGGGAGAGAGTCCAAGGAAAGCCTCTTAGGTAAGGAATGGATCAGAGGCCTGGATGAAGTGAGAGTGTGAGCTGCGTTGACATCTGGAAGGAGAATATTCCAGGCAGTGGGACTGAAAGGTTATTTGTTCTTTTAGATGGCTCTGGGAGAGTCTCTTTTTTTTTTTTTTTTTAAAAAAAAAGATTTATTTATTTATGCATACAAGACTGGGGTACAGGCCAGAGGGGCAGGAGGGTGAGAAGATTCAAGCGGGAAGCAGAACAGGCAGATGGACTAAAAACACTGCTGAGGGGAGCAGAGGGTGAGACAGGAGAGTTCTGCCATGCCGTGTGGGTATCTCCCTGGGCTGCTGGGGTTCGAACCCACGCTGCAGAGACTGAGGACACCTTCACAGAGCTGCACTCAACCCTCTGCGCCACCAGGGAGGCCAACTCTGGGAGATTCTTGCCTCCTGGTATCCATGCCCAGCATACTCACTTTTCACATGGAAGAACACTATGGAAGTGACGGAGTGTAACTTCCAGGGGTAGGTGATAAAAAGCATCGTGGTTTCCTCCTGGCTTTTTCCTTGGTCGCTTGCTGTGGGGGAGCAGCCTCTATGTCAGGAGGACACTCCAGCAGCTCAATGGAGGGGCCCACATGGCAGGAAACTGTCGTCTCTTACCAACTTACTAACCATGTGAACCATCTTGGAATCAGATCCTTATCATCTCTCAGGAGAGACCCCCAAGCCAGAACCACTCAGCTAGCTAGCCTCACTTTCTTGAGCCACAGAAATTATGAGGTAGTACATGTTGATTGTCATTTTAACCCATGAAATTTTGGAGTCATTTGTTAACACATGACAAGTATAGTAGTAAAAGAAATATTTCAGTGGAACAGTTATGATGAAGAAAAGGCATTTAGGTATCATCTAGTTCCTGTCCTGTGGAGTGACAGGAGAAACAGACAATGATTACAGAAAATTCAGAAAGTTTAAGAATGCACATGCACAAATTAGTAATAATTTCATAATTTGAAATAACCATTGCTAACATTTTGCAGCAGATAGGTGTAGTTTCTTTTCAGAGCATTTCTTTTTCAATTAACAAAATTGGATTGGATTATATAAACTTTTAAAAATTTTTTTATCCTATGTTACATTAGCAACACTTTTTGTGTTATTAATATTCTTATTCAGGTATTTTTTAATGGTTTTGAATGTTTTCCTTTTTTATTGTCTCATATTTAATGAAACTTTATTATGTTAAGTTTATGTTGTTTCTAAATTTTCTCAATGATAAAGGGTCATATAATAGACATGCTCAAAGATAAATCATGGAATATATTCATGATTACTAGGAAAATTTTTACAAGTAATATCTCTTGTAAAATTTAAATTAAAAATTAATTTGTTAAACTTTAGGGCAAAAACATTAGTAAGAATTTTGACACGCATTGCCAAATTGCTCTCCAGAGAGTTTGGACCAGACCCACTCCCTTGAGGTTATTCATTTCTCTACTTATTCACCAGCATTTAAATTAATATTTAATATTAGAATTTTAAAAATCACCGTTACTTCTTGTATTCTGAATTAAATGTGGGATTCTGTTGATGATTCACTGAAAACCGCCCAAGGAAAGCTTGGTGAAAAACACACATACTCATTAAAAACACAAAGTTCTTGAATACCGAAGAATGCATATGTCATGTAAACATTTGTCCAGACACTGAATTGATGAAATGCAAAGAAAGGAGTCACTCGTTTGTAACACTGGAGGTAGATGTGGCTCAGGAACCATACTACTACTCGTCTCCATTCCTGGGGGGTGACCACACTGGAGGTGAGGCCCTAAGTGTCCACATCAATCTAATGTGGGGTTGCTGATTGTAAGGTTTGTGGAATAACTGGAGGAGGCAGGAGTCAATCTGTAATCACATGCTTTTCAAATCTGCATCAACACAGGGTATGCCATTCGGTGTCACCATCAGGTGCTATCCTCTGCCACAGTGCCATGACATGGGGATAATTTTTTTTTTTTAAATAGTTTCTTTTTCTTTAAAGATTTCTTTCTTTCTTTCTTTCTTTCTTTCTTTCTTTCTTTCTTTCTTTCTTTCTTTCTTTCTTTCTTTCTTTCTTTCTTTCTTTCTTTCTTTCTTTCTTTCTTTCTTTCTTTCTTTCTTTCTTTCTTTTTCTCTCTCTCTCTCTCTCTCTCTCTCTCTCTCTCTTTCTTTCTTTCTTTCTTTATACAAGAACCGGGGTATAGGCCAGATGCACAGGAGGGTGAGAGGATTCACCAGAGACAGAGTGGGGAACAGAACAGGCAGACTGATGAAGTACACTGTTGAGGGGAGCAGCGGGCGCTACAGGAGAGATCTGCAGCACCATGTGGAACACTCACCGGCTGGCCAGATCGAACCGGCACTGCAGAGGCTGTGCGGACAGCTTCACAGCGCAGCGCTCAACGGCCTGAGCCACCAGGGGAGGCCCAACATGGGCATAATTCTCATGTCACTGATGAAGCCCAGGGTCACATAACAAATGAGTGAATGGACAGCCCAGAGTCTTGAATCTAGTTAGCCTGACATGGTGCTTCCGTTTTGCCCACTCATGCTTTTACATATGACTCCACAATGTTAGTGAAGAATCTTCTCCCTCACCCCCAGCCCGGCCTCAGTGACTCAGTGTATAACACCTAATGATGTGACAAAAATGATGCCACTGAGTGGTATGGCGTGTCTGGATGCTAGTCTCCACAGCAGGTTGCATACTCAGTGAGAGCAGCAAGGGTACTTGACTCATCTCTGCATGACAGCGTCTGGTATTATAATAAGTTCTTATTAAATGTTACTGGCTAGCTGGTAAAAAGCAAGTAGGGAAAGAGAGGGAGGTGAGGAAGGAGGAAGGACTCAGCAAAGGAAGGAGAGTAAACTTGAATGTGGCCCAAAAATTTGCTCCAGGGCCCTCAAGACCTCTGCCACCTGATTCTTAACTCTCCCAGGTAGTGGCCTGTAAGAAACAGCTGCTCTGCCTACAGTGCTGAAGTCATAGTGGTGGCAGAATTGAGAGTATCCAGGAGAGGATCATCTCCATGTGACTTCATGAAGTGACTTCATCTCTGGGTATAGTACCCACCTTCCTGGGGTGTGGGGCTTTGTGATGCATCCAGAGGCTCCTGGTGATGCTGGGACAGTTGGCAAGGGCCCTGAATGTTCTGGATAGTGTGTGAGACCTGGTCCATGGGGAGTGCCCCCTGCCTGCCTTCTACCTTAATCTCCAGAATGTACTTTTCCTCCAGTTCCCATAGGAATCACCACTGGGACTGAACTTGCTTCCATGTCCCTGATGAATAGCCATTTTGGAAAGGGCATTTTCAATTAAGAAACTCCCTTTTATGCAGAAGCAGATCTTTAATTAAAAAAAAAATTATTGCAGTAGCTTTGCATTATAACACTATTAGTTTCAGGTTTGCATCATCTGCATATACTACGTTAAATTCGTCAGTAAAAGCCAATCTGATCCTTCACCAAACAATTTACCCCTTTCACCCAGTTTTTCAGTCCCCCTTTCTCTTCCCTCCTGGTTACTACTAGTTTGGTTTTATAGTCTGAAAGCTTATTTTTGTTTTATTTAATCTGCTTATTTGTTTGATTCTTTATATAACACCTATAGTATTTGTCTTTCTCCATATGTTGTATTTCTCTAAGCATAAAATACTCTCCAGTTTTTTCATGTTGTGGAAAATGGCAGAGTCTCATCTTTTTTATAGCTGAGTAGTATTCCTATTTGTACAAATACCACATCATCTTTGTCCAATCATCTGCCAGTGGGCACTTCGCTTGTTTGCAGTTTTTGACTATGCATATAATATAGTCATGAACGTGATTTTCAGATTAGTGTTTCATATTCTTTGGATGAAGCAAATCTTAACATAATATTCAAGGTGTCATCCTTTCAAACTTTCTCCCTTAAATTGTTTTTAAACAAAGATGTTTCTGAATATTACAATTTTGCTGAATATATATATATATATTTTTTTTTTTTTTGAAAAATGCTTATACAACAGATCCTGCTGAAGAAGCTAGTGAGAGAACATTCTTTTCTCTGGTGTGGTTTAGTACAGCAATTACTGCTAATCACAGCAATAATAAACCACCTTCACCTCCAGTTATAAAAATTAAATAATAGCTATCATAAGATTCTGCAAGTGTGTACTGCTTCTGTAATTCCCGGAGCATGCTCCCAGACATGATCTCATAAAATTTCCTTAGCAGTGAGGTGTGATAGGGAAGCATTAGGGCAATTGGTCTCATTTTCAGGTGAGATAGAAGGAGGTCAAGTACCTTCCTCAAGGGCACACGGCACAACTGGGTGATAAGGAGGAAAAGTCTACACCCTAATCCTTGGTCTTCTCTGGAACACTTGGGACAACCTGACATGACAGACTTTGTGCCTGGCTATGAAATTCTAAGGCTGGTTCTCTCTTTTCCTGATGCCTCTAACCATGTACTCTACTGTTACTTCTAATTGCCTCAGACTTTACCATGAAGTATTGGAGGTAATGGGCTGCCACATCAGAGTGAGGCATGTTTTTGTTTATGGGTAGGTTTAACACAGGATTCAACCTGCAGTTCAGTGAGAACACCACACCTCTTCCATTGACCATACCATAGCTACCATCAGTCAGCTGATGGTAGAAGACATTGCATAGATGGTTTTGATAATTAAAGGAGGCAGAAAACATTCAACATATAACACATAACAAGAAATCAATACCTCTTAGCTGTTACGATTACTAGTGTTATTATCAACCAAGTGGAATAGAAATTCACACGTAGATCTCATTTGTGTCTTTGGCTTCAGTCATTTGGACCCCAAAGGTGACAGAAACACTGATACCATCTGTTTAAGGCTCCCAATTACAATGTGAATGTAGTTAGTCTTGCCCACATCAACCAGCAGTCATAGGCCCAATCCAGTGTTCAGTATTTTTGACTTAATTTTTGGCTATCTATATGGAGATAGCATCACACAGAACTCAGCCTCCCAAGACTGGCATCCACTTCAGGTGCCAATTGTAGGTCCAGATGTTTACTTGCGCTTCTGACCAACAGACATTCTCAGGGCCCCCTCTCAACACTTAGGAAATTTTAAGGCTTTGGGGGACTGTGAGCCAAGAACTGTGGATGAAGACCAAATATGTATGGAAAATGAATGGTCAAAAATATATTTCCCAGAAATCATAATCAGAAAGCCCTTAGCATAGAACTGAGTGAAGTTTTCAGAACTTGGCAGCCTAGTCTTTGATATTATTTCTTATTGTCTTGGTGACAAATTACCACAAATTTAGTGGCTTAAAACAACACAGGTTTATTACCTTGAAGTTCTATAGGCCAGGAATCTAATGGGGGCCTCATGGGACTAAAACTCAAGTGACAGCAAGTCTGTGTTCCTTCCTGGAGGCTTAGGGAGAATGAGTTTCCTTGCCTTTTCCAGGTTTTAGAGGTTCCTACATTCTGTGGCTCCTGGCCTCCTCTGTCAGGGAAACTGACAGCAGTCCTCACTCTACATCACACTGATGTCTTTTGTCTCCCTCTTCCACTTTGAAGGAGTCTTGTGATAATATTGGACCCACACAGGATAATTTCCCTATCTTAAAATCAGCTGATTAGCCACTTTAATTCCATCTGCACCCTTAATTCCCTCAGTTCTATGGATTAGGACATGCATATTTTGGGGGGACATTATTCTGCCTACAACAAATACATAAGCTCTGCTCCCAGTTACAGCCCAGAATGAGTCCAGCACTTGGGAACCCCTGCAAAGAGGAGGGAATGAGAAAGGTCCCCAGCCCAGGAATGTTTACTGCCAACTATCTGCAAGACACTTTATTAATCCACAATCACATGAATAGGTATTATTTGCCTCATTTTACATAAGAATTTGAAGCTAAGATGAGTTAATTCATCCAAAGTCATCCTATGGGTCAGGGATCTGAGTTTAGACTTGGCTCCCAAAGCCAATAAAGGTGTTTCTGAAGAATGTTCGTTGCATCTGCATCAGAGTCCACCTGAGGACTTGTTAAAAGGATGATTCTGGACCCCATCTTCCATCCTAACACCTGGTTTGGTGAGTCTAGAATAAAACAAGGACTGCATTTAACAAGTCCCCTGGGAGGTCAGGCGACTCCTACATTCACTAAATCCGAAATACCTCTGCTCCAAAGCACACAGCCCTGTGGAGGGCTTGGTCCCAGCAGGCAAGCATTGCCTGGAGCACTGGGATAAAGAGTCAGGGCAAGGAATCTGTAAGTGGAGGAGAAACAGGAAGATCCCACCAAGTGTCCCCTGATTGATTACCAGGAGTCACAGCTGAGGCTGAGGCCTCGCCTAGTTCCTTAGGCTATGCAGCTGAGCATTGGAGGCCTAGCCTGGGTTTACACAGCACATTTCTGACCAGTTTTTGAACTGCTTGGAGAGAAAGAGGGGGTCATGTGATGTCTCTGGGAGGCCACCTTACTGAGTGCGGAAATGCACACTCTCTTCCCTCGTGTGGAAAATTGAGGCACAGGGTGGCCCCTGGGACTCTGCTCACAGCCAAGGGGTGCACATGATCCCAGACCCTCATGACCACTGCACTTCACTTCTCACCAGTGCGCGCTTCCAGGGGTCAGTCAGAGGCTGCAGAGGAGGATGGGACTTGGGCTGACTCATCTTCCCTGGGAAGAGAGTTGGGATGACTTCAGATGAGGTTAGAACCTCCCTTGCAGACTTGTTCTCACAGGGGCAGGTGGCGTCCTCTCCACAGGCAGGTTCATCTGCTAAAGGAGTGTGCTGGGCTTTTGCAATAAGTTCCATGTCTCATTTCCTGATGTGGGTGCTGGGCCAGTCTTACCCACCTGTCTCCCGCCAAGTAGTGCCTGCTTTCTCTATTAGTCCACAAAATTCCTTCATGGATCCCAAGGTCAACTCCAGACATAGGAGAGGAGTGTAGCAATGCTGGGATGTGGGGTGGCCTGAAACAAGTTTTGACCCTCTCTAGCTTCTCTCTGCATTCACGATGCCCCCTTGACCCCTGACAGACCTGGACTTCTCACCAGATTAAGCTCCCACAAGGAGAGACAAGTAAGGGCATTATCACCTAAGGACCCTGAGATATTTAAGGTCCCTGAGATATCTGCTGATAGTTCAGCAACTGCTACTCTGACATCCAGATCTTTCCTGTGACCAAGCCTCCTTATCAGACTTTTTCTGATTCTGAAGTTTCAGTCTACACAGCAGGGAGGCACAATAATGCCAAAGAAAGAGAGCAAGATTTTTAACAAACAACTTTGGTGCAAGTCCTAGCAGACCTGTTTGCTTGCTGTAATCTCAGGCAAGCACCTCAACCTCCCGGGAATTCATTTCACTTACCTGACTCACAGGGTCATTTGAGGATTAAATGAGATAATGCATTCAAAGCCTATTATGAAGAGTAACATATTGCACACATTCATTAAAGATTTATTGCACCCATTTAGTGAGTGTTTATTCTAGCCAGGCCCTGAGCTAGGCACTGGAGGGATGGACACTTAAGGTACAGCATACACTGAAAGCACTCTTGGGGCACAGCTTTCATAATCATGATGAGTAACAAGCTAACATTGGAAGGTGAACAGGCCCAGCTGTAGCGACGATGGTACCAGGCCATCTGAGGATCCTGGCCAAGGTGTCACCTGGAAACCAGGGTGTGGGGACACCCATTCTTGTTAGTGGCCTGGGGAGATCTTCACACGTACCCATGTCTCTTGGGGTAGAATCTGCTCTACAGGAAGGAACTATTCTGGCTTAGGGTTTTGATGTCCTGTTCTTTCTCAAAGTCTGCCTCTGAGATGGTCCTGGATTTTCCACTTGTTCTGCTTGGAACCTCTTCACATTGGACATCCTTTGGGCTTTTGTAACTTGGTTCCTACTAATAAAATAGACTCAGATGCAGCTCCTTGCCTTTAGGCCTTGATGTCAATGAGTTTCAGAAATCAGCTTTGGATTTTAGAAAACCATTACTGTCTATATAATTTATATTCATTCACACCCACAGCATGATCTGGGCAGCATTCCCAATCAAACATGGCAGTTTTGCAGCAAAGCATGTGACTATTTTCCACTAAGTAGGATCAGAATGACATCAGATAACCTCTTGTCATTCTGAGAAAGAGTTATGAGAAGACATTTGATTTCTTGGGCTTTTTGAGTTATTGAGTTTTGAATTTTGGAATTTTGGTTACTGCAGATCTATGCCTGCTTAACCCTTGGGCTTAGTAAATGTGTTTCTACTTCTCTTCAGATCTAGAACATTTAATTAATTTTGTATTTCAATAATTTAAAGTAATGCATTTCCATCCTGGATCCATGGAAGATACAGGTTTTGGGGACTATACTTCTGCCTGGGTATCTCTTCCTGACCTGAACCTATAGATAAGTACTTACCAATATTTCCCCCACTCCCCACCCCGAGCACATTTCCAGTCAGAGATTTTACATAATTCGTCCAGCAAACAAAACAAAATTTGGAAAGGGGCAACACATAGGAAAATCACATGGTTAGGGACTAACTAGATCACATCATCGGTTTCTCTTGTTTCAAATGGCGTTTGCTACTCCTCATCACTCATTTAATCACTGGCTCACAAATTCATTTGTTCACACCTTCCTTTGTTGATTTTTTTAAAGATTTATTTAGGGCCTCCCCGGTGGTGCAGCAGTTGAGTGCTGGGTTATGAAGCTGCCCGCGGCCTCTGCGGCACCGGTTCAATCCCCAGCTGCTCCCCGGCCACTGGAGGAGGGTCCCACATGGCGCGCAGACCTCTCCTGCCACCCGCTGCTCCCCTCAGCAGTGTACTTCGGTCCTTCTGCCTGCTCTGCTCCCCGCTCTGGCTCTGGTGAATTCTCTCACCCTCCCACGCTTCTGGCTGTACCCAGTGCATGTATAAACAAACAAACAAACAAACAAACAAATAAATAAATAAATAAAAACATGCTCTATTAAAAAAAAAAAGATTTATTTATTTATTTACACAAGCACTGGGTACAGTCAGAAGCGTGGGAGGGTGAGAGAATTCACCAGAACTAGAGTGGGGAACAGAACAGGCAGAGTGATGAAATACACTGCTGAGGGGAGCAGCGGGCGTGACAGGAGAGGTCTATCGCGCCATGTGGGACCCTCGCCAGTGGCCGGGGATTGAACCAGTGCTGCAGAGGCTGCGGGCAGCTTTGTAGCCCAGCGCTCAACCACTGTGCCACCAGGGGAGGCCCCCTTTGTTGATTAATTTATTCCATCATTCAATAAAATGTATGTTCGGCAGTCAGAATCTATATCAGGCCCAGGACCAGATCTAAGGTAAGTCAAGAAGATGTGATACATATACACAATGGAATATTATTCAGCAATCAAAAAAGATAAACTCATGCCATTCGCAGCAACGTGCATGGAGCTAGAAGGGATTATGCTCAGTGAAATAACCCAGAAGGAAAAAGATAAATATTGGATGGTTTCACTTATAGGAGGACTATTGGAGAACCAAATAAGACATCAGTGTAAAAATAATAACAGTACAAACCATAAAAAAGCAAAACCGGACAATTATAAAGCAGAGACAACCTGCAGGGGAGGAGGAGGGAGAGGGATCAGAGGGATGGAGGGAAGGGCACAGGGGCCTGAGGTGATGGTGCACGGGTGCACTGGGGAAGGAAGCTCTATGGGGACTACACCTGAGGGGGAAGCAAATATTGTTAAAAATGAACAATGTTATAAAAAATATATATATATTAAAAAAAAGGCAAATGACGCACGTGTTTGCCTTCTGGGCTCTCAATCAAGTGTGGTAGACAAATAGGGAAATAATCTTGATACATTTAAAAACAGAATAAAATTTGGGGCAAGGGGTCCAAGCAAAGGATGGAGGTGGAGTTGACCAAGAAAGTGGTTCCTGAAGGGTTGGTGGAGAAGAACACTGACTTCACACAGAGACAGGAGGTACAGGGCCGGTGGGTGCTCCAGACTGGGTTTCTTTCCTCTCTTCCCTCCCCTCCCATTCCCTCCCCTTCCCTCCCCTTCCCTCCCCTCCCCTCCCCTCCCCTCCCCTCTCCTCCCCTCTCATCATGACTCACTTCTAAAATCATGGGAAATAGGTTCTGGGGTGAGGTGCGTTTTGTAGCTCTTACCCCTCCTTGTATATCTATGATGAAACATTGGTCCAACAATTAGGGAAGCCAGACAGGCATCTATCTACATACCATCCTCCATGAAAGGCCTTTAGGGAACTCCTTTAATTTTTTTTAAGATTTATTTTATTTATTTATGCACACAAGAGCTGGGGAGGAGCCAGAGGTGCAGGGGGTGAGAGGATTCACCAGAGACACAGTGGGGAACAGAACAGGCAGATGTACTGAAATACACTGCTGAGGGGAGCAGCGGGCGTGACAGGAGCAGTCTGCTGCACCATGTGTGTCAGCTCCTTGGCCAGGGATCGAACTTGTGCTATAGTGGCTGCAGATAGCTTCATAGTGCTAAGACTTAACTCCTTGGGCCACCAGGGAGGCCCCTCCCTTAATTTTTATTTCCAAATAACATTTCTGGTTGCT
The DNA here is from genome assembly GCF_014898055.3 of Talpa occidentalis. Lineage (NCBI taxonomy): Eukaryota > Metazoa > Chordata > Mammalia > Eulipotyphla > Talpidae > Talpa > Talpa occidentalis. Next base: position 65,731,397 of record NW_023603184.1, read on the forward strand.
GAGACATCTCACATTTTTATCTGGCTTCAAACGGGCATTTGCTAACAAAGTTCACCGAGCAGTAAGTGGTAGAGGGAGGATGGATTTTGGCCATCTTAACTCCCCAGACCAGCTGTCAATTCAGCTCCTTGATTTGAAAGATTTGGGTAAAGTAGAGAGAACATCGTTTAGTCTACAATGCTGACTCTGCTGTCCTTCAGCTGCAAACCCTCCAGAAAGCTGTTGAAACTATGTGAGCTTCCGATAAATTGTTGGGGTGGGAGGAGGAGTAGAAAAAAGCATATGTAAAGCTCCAGGCAAATAGGATGAACTTACTGAGTGTTCCATATTGTCAGTCATTGAAAACAAGATTTTTATTGTCTGCTCTCTATTTCCCCAGTACCTGTAATTACTGTGTAATAGGAGATACACTGATATTTGTGGAATGAATAAAGGACCTCTCTTCTTAGCTTTCAATAACTGACATATCCTTGTTATTTTCTCTTATTTTTAGTCACATATATTTACTTTCTCATGTTTAGTTTCATGTGTGATCTTTTGATTTTGAGATATGAGATTGACACTACACCCCAAGCCAGGCAGGGGTTAGAGGAAAAAACTCTTTATACATATATTGACCAGGTTCTACTCAAGAGCCAATGGAACCTTTATCAGTTTGGGAATGTTCAATTCTGTTTCACTGTTTTAAAGAGAAAAATTATGCAAAAAATAATTATCAAAAGGAAGGAGTTGTGATTACACTCAGCTCTTAATTTCAACAGCTGATACCAAGGTGGATGGTGTGTAGTAAGCACTCAGTGAATGCTGAGTGGTAAACAAACTAAGGAGCTAGTGAGTGAATGAATGGGTGAACATTTTAAATAATAAAAGGGCAGGAAAAAAAGTGTTGTTGAAAGGTCACCACTGTGTTATTCTGTGCTGGTTGTATAAATCTGTCCATCAACAGACAGAAATTCCTATTTAGGTGAAATGGTATTTCTTTATTCTTTGATAATTTTTTTCCTATATCAAACATTTATTGAGTTCCCTAAAGTTAAGATGGGTAAGTCATTTTCTTGGCTAAAGTATATGAGGGACACACTGAAAAAAGAGGACCTTGGGTGTGGACTTCAATCCATACATGTGACTCAGAAAACCTTCCAGTGAAGTGACTTAGATAGCAACCATTTTTACGTGGTTTGTTTAGGGAAAGATGGCATGGAGTAGACAATCAAGTTGTGGGTTAGTAGATTGATGTCAATTGGGAGGTGAATGCACATACTCCAAAGATGGAGAAGAAGGAAAAGTTTATTTCCTTATATTCCACTTTTGGAAAGAACCAGTAAATCAGTCAATACAGATTTCTTGTCTAGAAACATGAAGATATAACTTTGGTGGTATGTCCTGAATCTTTCTTTATTCACTCCGTTATCTATAGTGGGTTGGTATTTAATTTTAAAAATGATAATTCTTATAATTTTGATAAATGATAGTATACATATATAATGGATATTGAAACACACATTATTCAATTTCTTAACCTAATCCCTATATTTTCTCAAAAAACTAGAAAAGTATTCCCTATCACAAATTTATTTTGACTGTGGTTTCATTATCCTCTGTGACACTGATTTTTTCTTTAGCAAGAGCAAAGTGGCACCTGCATAAGATGGAAAGAAATGATGAAGAGGCAGTTCACATTCATGAAACCCTCTGACCCAGCATCTGTCTCTGCCCACACTTCCAGGCTTGGGGGTTAGCCAGAACACTGTCTGACCTACAGTCACTATCTTCCACTTCTTCCATTTTCAGTGCTACAAGTTACTCTCAGGTTCTAGGCACTCTTGTAAAGTCTTGTCATAAAAGAGGGATTGCGTGGATAGATACCTAGGAATATGATTCCTGAGTCATGTTCTAGAAACCTCTGTACTGTTTCTATTTTGAGAAATCTTTATACTGCTTTCTGTAAGGGCTAGTCTACAGTCCCAACAGTGTACAGGGGTCCCCCTTAGTCCACATCTTTGCCAATAGTTGTTGCTTCTGGTCTTTTAGATATGGGCCATTCTCTTGAGAGTGCAGAATCCTAATGTGGTTTCGATTTGCATTTCACTGATGAGAAGTGATAATGAACGTTTTTTTCATGTGTCTATTGGCTAAAGTTTGTCTCTTTTGTAGATGTGCTTATTTAGCTCTTCTGCCCATTTTTGATTGATTTCTTTAGTTTTGCTCACAGAATGCAAAAACAATAATTCAAAGGAATATATACACTTCTAGGTTCATTTTTGCACTGTTTATAATAGCCAAGTTATGGAAGTAACCTATGGAAGTTCAAGGACAAATGACTGCTAAAGAAGATATGGTATATGTACACAGAATAGAATGCTACTCAGCTAAAGAAAAGATGAAACCTTGCTATTTGCAACAACATGGATGCAACTGGGAGGGATTATGCTAAGAGAAGTAAGTCAGAAGCCAAAGACAAATACGGTTTTCTCACTGGCAGGCCGGGATCAAACCCGTGCTGCAGAGGTTTCAGACAGCTCCACAGTGCGGCGCTCAATTGCCTGAGCCACCAGGGAGGTCCAGATAGTATATTTTTATTGTAGCTGTTTTACCAAACACTGACATCTATTAAAAGTGAAGTTGGCATTATTAGTCTGAAAAGGCATTTCCAAAATTGCATTTTGCTTCCTATAAACATGAAAGATCTATTAACTGTTAACGTCTTTTTATTGAGCAGTACCTTAATGTCAAGAGGGCCTGGAAGCTGGCCAGGGTCTGAGGAAGGGTCTGCCAATGCTTGTAGGCTTGGTGGGTGCCCAGCTGCTAACTGACTAGAGAAGGCGGGTGACAAGGGAAAGAAGTGCTCTAAAATGGAAAGGCTGGGAGGTGGGGGAAGGGGGTTGGAGACCATCTCCCTTAGAGCAAATGCAACTCCCCTCACTCAGAAGCAGGTCCTGCTTGGCAGAAGATTCATAAAACTCATATCCTTGACCCAGAGAATTCCTCTTACTCCCCACCCCTCACACCACAGTCCTCACATGAGAGCTACTTGACTCTGATCTACAGACCCAGCTATTCCCACACCCTGGAGACAAACCTATTCATCATTAGGGGGATTCGAGGAACTAGCTAGCCAAAATGGGAACTGGCATTCCCAAGGGCACTGGAAGGTTCTGCTGAACAATATCACATGTGCCTCACCAGCTGATGTCTGGTTGGTTAGATAGACCCTGGTCTTGTGTGCCATTCACTTGTCCAATGAGTAGTGAACACCCATGTTGTGCCACCTGCTATTCTATCCCTGAGACCCAGTAGGACATTTATATTTCCTCTCCGCAGAGTTTATAGTCTACGCGGGGAGGCACAGTAGTTGTTCAGTCAGTGTTGTGCTAAGTGCAGCAAAGCAGGGCCCCAGGAAAGGATGGGTTGTGCAGAGTGGGTTAAGGAAGGGTGACCTAAGGAAGTGACTCTTCATGACTTACGGGCAGTGAGGGGGAAAATGTGCCAGAGAAAATGACATGTGCGGGTAGACACTGAGGAGAGAAGCATAATGAGCAAGGGTGAGAATAGGGGAAAGAGAAGCTGGACCCTGTGACTCAGCCATTCTTCTCTGAGGTCCACACCTCACAGGAAAATGTAAAAATAAGTACCCAAATGTTCATAACAGGATTGTTGGGAAATCTTCATATGAGAAACTACCCACATGTCTATTAACAGAAGAATGGATAAATGATTTCTGGCACATTCATGCTGGAAAACTCTCAGCTGTGAGAATGAATGAGCTGTGCTCTCTACAGCAGTGTGGGAGGGGAGTTACAGACTTAGATCGGGAGTCAGGTAGCTCTCATGTGAGGACTGTGGGGTGGGGGCTGGGGGGTAAGAGGAACTCTCTGGGTCAAGGATATGCATGAGGGATCACACAGAATCAGGCACCCTGTGGATTGTGCTTATAGAGGGTGCAAATGCTGGGTAGTGACCCCACTTTGAAGGGTTAATGTCTCTAAGCTATTAGGAACGAACGGGTTTCCCAGTGCCTACAATTTTCTGTTGCATGATCTGGGTGCTGCGTATATGGGTGTGTTGAAGTTGGGAAAATTCATTAAGCGGCACACTTAAAATTTATGACCTTTAATTTATGTATGTCATCCTTCAATAAAAAGCTCAAAATGTGAGACTAGACAGACAGGCAGGAACCTTAAAGGTCTCTTCTAGATTTTGAACTCCACCCTGCTTGCTCCCCTGACCCAGGAACCTGGGGTCTGGTTGTTCTATCCGTGTTCCTACCTCTGCATCTGATTTCTGACTGTACCTCAGTTGCACGCCTGCAAGCTGGCCCCAATGCCAATGGTCTACATTCCCTCCTGCCCGGTGGCCTGCTGTCCAGACCACACGCCAAACTGTAGCTCGTTGACTCTCTCCATGTTTGTCCCTCCTTTAGCTCTCTGTCTGCCCTTGAAGGCAGGGGCTACACCCTTCCTCTGAGTCTAAAAGGACATTGTCATTGGGATGTGATGGCAAAATGTCTGTTTGCTTGTACCACGCATGACTTACCCTGACAATTTTTTTTTTTTTTTAAAGAGGCATGTATTTTTATTTATGATTTATTTATTTGTTTGTTTGTTTTTTGTTTATACATGCACTGGGTACAGTCAGAAGCGCGGGAGGGTGAGAGAATTCACCAGAGCCAGAGCAGGGAGCAGAGCAGGCAGAAGGACCGAAGTACACTGCTGAGGGGAGCAGCGGGCGGCAGGAGAGGTCTGCGCGCCATGTGGGACCCTTCTCCGGTGGCCGGGGAGCAGCCGGGGATCGAACCGGCGCTGCAGAGGCCGCGGGCAGCTTCGCAACCCAGCGCACAACCGCTGCGCCACCGGGGAGGCCCGACTGGTGTCTCTCTCTTAAGGTCTTATTCAGAATGATTTTAAAGTTTATTATCCATTTTGAGTCAATATTTACCCCTCTCTGTATCAGAACCCTTGCTTAGGGCTTCTTGTGTGCTGACAAAATAATAACCCCATATTATTTAAGCTACTTTTGATGGACTCTTCTGTTACTTGCAGCTGTTGGCATTCTAACACACAGAACAGCAGCCACCTCCTCTTAGTAATATTCTTCTGAGCATGGAGAGGAACTGGGTAGGGAAGCTGGAGGATTTAGATCTAACATTCTGGTCATCAGATCTTTCGGTATTACAACTAATAAACAAAGAAACTGAATAAATAAACAAACGGGGGTGTGAAGATACAAAATTTTTCTTTATATGACTGGGGATAGTTTATCTAAATTCTCAGGGCTTTGTTTTCCCTAAGTATGAACACTGAACATTTAGTATTTCTCACATTTTCAATCATTTGCTTCTGACTTCTTGATTTTTGCATATATTCATGCTACCTGAACACGCTAAGTGTTTTGTATTTAAATTAATTCCTTTTTCAAACTTAAATTTATTTCTCCAGGAAGCATTATGTCATTATTCTAAATGAAAAATCAGAGTCATTTACAACATAAGGAAGATAAATACAAAAGGAAATGCCATGTAAACAAAACAATGTTATTAAATTCTGGTTAGATCCTGTTCTATGTGGAAGCTTAAAAGGAGATTAGCAGGTGCTAGAGATTGCCTTCTTGATGTAGCCAGAAGGTGAAGAATATTCCAAAGGGACTCCCTTTCTCATTGTGTCAGCCAATGTTATTTCAAGCCTTTTCTGCACACCATGTAAAATCAGTCTGAAAGCCCCGCAGAGGCACTGTCCCACCCCTTGGGAAACTCTGGCCCAGGGATCCCTTTGGAGGAGACTAGGGAGAGGTAGTGAAGCGGGCAAATGTTGAAGAAAGAGGGTATATAGAAGTCACTCCCTTGGGCAAAGGGGAAAAATGCAAGACAAGCACTCCGCTTTGCAAGTGTCGACTTGTCCCCTGTCCCTGCTTTTCTACTGTCTTTCCCTTCTCATTGTTTGAATGAGAGAAATTTCACAAAGTTGTCCATGGCACGAGGATGAAGCGAGAAAGAGGATGACGGTCTGTGCACCTCACCAAGCTGTCTGCGAACCTTGCTGGCTCCCAAGTGGCCTAACTTTCTCCTCACCCTCCAGATTTGTCCAAGACACACTAAGAACCCGAAAGTGCCCCCAGTGTCCGGACTGCTTCCTGCAGCCTCCTCCTATTCCCAAATCAAAACCAGACCCCTTGGGTCTTTCTCCGTATTTTGCATTTTGGCTAGATGTGGGGATCTTTTTGGGGTACTGCTCTCAATCTGCATGGAAGTGAATTGTGAATGATGAATTCCATAGATCATCTTGCTTGTGAATGGCACCTTAATATGCTGAAAGTAATAGGAAGCCATATATCTCTCCAGATGAATATATCCAGGTCCTGAAACAGCTTAATAGACTCCCCCACCCCCTTCAGTTATTATTGAGGTTCATCGAATGAAGTTCACCAAAAGACAGTATGGCTTTTGACCAAAACTAAGATTTCCTGTCTCTGATTTCCTGTAATTTCAAAGTTATTTCCCTTCTGTCCTATAACTTGCAAACCAAAATCCCCAAAGTAAAAAAAGGCCCTATACCTTGGCTTCTTCTATAGCCCTATAATAAATAATTAATATTTTACTGTTTTATGAGGTTGCTTTGCCCTCAGCAAGGATTGCAAGACATTGCACATTCCATGGGCTTCTGAGAATGTTCCTTCAGTTCTCAGGCAAGTTAACATTGTCAGTCATTTTAAATTTTAATTAAGATGTTCAGAAAGAATAAAAAGCCTGTAAAAGACTCTGGGTAGTTTATGACTAATATTTCTTGAACCAGGTACTTAATTTACCTCCATATTAGCTGGGGCATCTATGAACTTGCTTCTTTAACCTATGATAACACTCTTGTTGCCCACTCACATTTAGAAAACACTGTCTTTTTATTCTTAATTTTATTTTTGCTACCAGATGCTTCAATCTGCTTGAATAGGAGAGGTGATGTCTAGTCCTCTTTTTGTTTAAGTAGTTGTCTAAATCAGTGTTTTCAAAATGTCTTCTCATTAACAGTCATTGTTAAAATAGTTTGGGAAGTGACCATATCCTACTCTTGGAGATTTCCATTGCCTATTAGCTCTTTAAAGCCCTGAGCTTCCCTAGTAGTTAAGAAAATGGTTAAACATTATATAACTCACATTACCAAACTCATATGCCCACCTGCCTGGTAGATTTGGCACATGTGTTCAACAGTTATTTCTAGAACTAAATTTAGATCGAAAATTTGTGTCTAAAGTGAGTGTGGCAGTTTTAAATTGTGGCCTAAGTTCCTTGATACTCCTTTCAGGAATTGGGGGTGTAGGCCACTCCCCTTATATCTGGATGGATTTGTGACAGCTTCAACTAATAGATTAAAGCAGGAGATCTATGACTAAATCATGCAAACCCACACCCATATTGCTCTATCAGGTCACACTGGTAGTCCTAAACCACGGTGTAAGCTGTCTTACTGTCCTGACACTACCATGATGGCAGGCTAATGCAGGACATTGATCAATGGCCAGCTGTCCAGCCATCCCCTCTGAGGTGTCAGGATATAAATGAAGTGTTGGTTCTGCCGGACCTAGCTTATGCACCAGCTGAATGCCACCAAAGCACCTCAACTGATGCCATGTAGAATACAGGGTCACCCATCTGAGCCCTGCATAATTTCTAATCCTCAAAATAGTGAGAAATAGCAGCATGCTTGTTGTTTAAATCTTTAAGCTCTATCTATTACAGAGCAATAGATGGTTGAGTTCTCAGGTGTGGAAGAAAAACCTGAGAGTCTCCTCTGAGACATGGAAAGCTAGAATGGCCAGATTATAGTCAGGGGACAACCAAAGATAAGCACTTTAACTAGGTTTGGTAAATGGAGTCGTGGTATTGCATTAAGCATGTGTGATCAGAGGGAGAACAAGCTGGAAACAAGAACACCATGGGTGTGTCATACCTTCCTTGTCTGTGGATGTGCTAAGCCATGACAGAGGACAAAGCAACCACCTTTGCTGTGTGGACCTAAATCTTCTGATGTAGAGATCAAGGACACTCTCCTATCACAGGGATCACACCACTGCCGTTGGCATAATCACGTGCTGGATGAAACGTGGAGGGGATTCTGATGACTGTGTGCCTACAGGGAGAAAAGAAGTGATAGTAACAAGAAATTCATGGCTAGAAGGATCAAAGTAGTTGTAATTGACTACTCATGGATTCTCAAACTGTTTTATTTAGAAAGCAAGGGATAATACTCTGTTGTCCCACTAAAGCTCACCAAATCACTTGATTCATTTCCATTAAAGGAAATACCACCATCCAGTGGTATTCTAGTGATCCTTTGGCAACCTCGTTTTTAACTCTGATTAATCTCCCATTTTCTCCATGCTGATTCTTTACTCTGTACATGCGATGCCCAGGAACATATTCATCAGGAACCACCTCCTCCCTTGGTAAGCTCAGGGGCCTTCCTATTCATTGCAATGCCAGGCTGCCCATCAAGTGAGCCAGACACAAATCACTTAATGCTGGGCTTGTATGTAAATGAAAAGGGTGGGGATGAGGGAATAAAGGTGCTAGTCCCTCATAGACCTCGCAGGCTGTTACTACAATGGCTGATGCTTCCCTCTATTCCTCCACCCACTGTACGGTGACAGATGGAAACTAGACTTTTGGTGGTGGTGGTTATGATATACACACATGTTGACATAAATTGCTGCACACCTGAAGCTCACATGCTACAATCCAAAGTTACCTCAGTAAACATTTATATAAAAAATAAAATGGGTGATGGTTGCGTGCAAATACTCTCTTATCTAATCAGTCATTAGCTCCTGACTTTGACACCTCCTAAATATAGTATTAATCCCATACACACTCTCAATCACTGCTCTAGCTCAGACGCTCATATACATTTGCCTTCTGACTTATTTTCCTTTTTCCACTTTCCCCCCAATTGTTGCCTTAGGGGGGCTTTCTAAAGCCCAAATATGACTTATGGCTCTCCTGAATAAAACCCTTCTCACCATATGCAGGATAAAGTCCATAATCTCTAGTAGTACTAGATTAGTCACGGCTCCGTCAGGGAAAAAGAAACTATTTTAGATATTCAAATAGATGGGACTTAATAGAGGGACTCAGTGACACAACTGAGGAAAGAGAAGAAATCAAACAGACAATGATAAGGCAAATGGGGGCAGCAGTGAGAGGAGGTGGCAGCTGAGGTCATTAAGAGAAGACTCTAGCAGAAACTTCAGTGACAGAGAAGATGCTGGAAAGACCTCCCGGCGCAGAGCAAGAGAGACAAATACCCTGACTTCTCTTTGGCCTCCACCCTCCAGTTTTCCACCAGTGTCGTCCTTTCTTTAAACTTCCCAGCCTGTCAGTCAGCAAAGGCCCTTACTCTGTAGCAACCTGCAGAGGAGCAGAAGGGTGGAAATGGATCTGATAGCAACTTGGGAGGCGACAGCACATGACATGTGAAGACCTTCATGGTTTAAACCCACTGACATCTCCACCTTTATGTTTCACTGTTTTCTCTCTTCTCCTACCCCCAGCTGTACTGAACTACTCAGAAACCCCTTGAGATTTTCTAGAACTTTTCATGTCTTCCTTTTACTTAGCAATTTCATTTCTGACACTTTCCTATACTAATCTATGTCTTTTTTGTAGTTTCTGTCATTCTCTTAATTTCCATTGGCTCAACCTTTTATTAATTTGTAACTTTTCTCTGTATGACTTCATTTTCCTGATCTGTTTTAATCCTCTCTGGGGATGTTATTCAGTTTATCATTTATCCTCTTTCATTTTTATAGTGTCTTTGCACGGTGTCTGAGTTCAATCCTTTATTGTTTTCATGTTTGAGGGAGGTGGGCTTTTCTGTCCTTTTAAATTTTCCTGATCAGGGGTGAGAAGGGATGAAGATAGTTTTCTTACCTTTGAGGTTCTGAGCCACACTAATCAAAGTTAGGGCCTCTCAATAGAACTACCCTCTGATGCTTTCTGGGGTGCTCTACTTCTTGCTCCTCCCTCAGGGCTAGGAGAAAATGGAGGTATGTGAGGAAACTGTGACACAAAATTTAAAGAGGCACCTCTCTCAGAGCCACAGAACTGCAGATAGACTTCAATGAGCTTAGAATACCTGCCTTCCGTGCTTTGTGCCCTTGGCATCATGCTTGCCTCGCCTGCCCTACTTAAGTAGGCCCCTCCTGCACCCCTATCTCTTCTCCTATTTACCCCTAACTACTCTGTGTTTTATTTCAAGCAGCTTCTCTACAGTGTATGACCCTGTCCTTTCTGTGACTACTTTCGTGAGGCCTTTAAGGGCTTCGGTGAATCTGCACCCCAGACCTTGCTATGGTGCCATGGCGAACTCACTCAGAAATGGAAGACTGGAAACTATAGTCCCAACTGTTCCACCCACTGTTGGCGGAGATTCCTGCTGAGATATTCTTTAAAGTAGGAGACTCCTCATTTGGGGGTGTGGACATACTTGATTTTTATATTCCTTTTTAATTCCAGCAGTAATGCCAAGACTCTCTTTACCTCTCTTCCTCCTCCCAGTTCCAACTATATGCATAAAACCATGATGGTTCGTCCTCAGCTCACTTCTGTACAGTTGCTGTCCCCTTGGGGTGCTAGGTGCTATTCTCACTCATTCGTATTCTGGAATTTGTGTTTTTATTTTGTCATGTAATTTTGTTGAAGATGTTTTTCAGGGATTTTTTTTTGTTGTTGTTATACTAATTGCTATCCTTGTTTTTTGAAGGGACTGTGGAGATTTAAACATCATTCTGCTGCTACTATCTTGCTTCTCTTAACTCCTTAAAGCATTTAAAGTGGAAACCAAAAGACTCAATCTGAAAATCATTTATCTGATTTTCTGTCATCTTTACTAGACAATGAGTTTCTTACGGACTGTGTTCTTCTTGCCTTGCACATAGAAATTGATTTAAAAATGTCTGTTGAGGGCCTCCCCGGTGGCGCAGCAGTTGAGCGCTGGGTTGCGAAGCCGCCCGCAGCCTCTGCTGCACCGGTTCGATCCCCGGCTGCTCCCTGGCCACCGGAGGAGGATCCCACATGGCGCGCAGACCTCTCCTGCCGCCCGCTGCTCCCCTCAGCAGTGTACTTCGGTCCTTCTGCCAGCTCTGCTCCCCGCTCTGGCTCTGGTGAATCATCTCACCCTCCCGCGCTTCTGACTGTACCCAGTGCTTGTAGAAATAAATAAATAAATGCTAATAAATGAATAAATAAATAAAATGAACGGGCCTTCTTTAAAAAAAAATAAATAAAAATGTCTGTTGAATAAAAGAATAAACAAATATATGAATTAATTCCAGATGGCAATGAAGGAATATGGCTCAGAGATATCTCAAGCAGGAAGAAGAAAACAACCTGGAATTATGCCAGTAAAGACCCTTTTGTAATCTGCTTTCATGATAACCTCTTGACTTATCTATGATTATCCTGCAGTTTCATGACTGGTCACAGAGTTCCTTTTTACTCCAGGGCTTCCCAGCTTATAAGAATTGTGCGGCCAACCTCACATTAGGTCTTTTCTCATGCCGGGAAGAAGACAGGTTCAGGTAGGAAGACCATTGCTTAAAATCTTGGATCTGCAACTCTCAGCTCTGAGATCTTGAGAAAGTGACAGTCTTTCTGATGCTGTGTTTCCTTATCTGTGCAGTGAATACAATGTTGTATCATAGGCTGTGAAAGGATCTAATGAATTGAAAGATAAGAAAGCACATAGTACTAAATCGTCACTTATGAGAGGTCATTGTCCCTTCTCTGTGTCCTCTGGCCACTCTTGGACTACTTTGGCATGGTTTTTCCTTGACATGAATAAGAGACTTTTTTGGAAAGTCATATGTGGATGGTTGGAATCAGGAGGAGGAAGAGGGGTTAAAGGGATCTTGGCATTACTGCTGCTCACTTGCTTGTTCCATGCTCTGTCCTCTCTTCTCATTGGGTCTCTCAGAACCAAACTGTCCTATTTGTCATGTAAGAACATGCGCCTGAGGAGCATCTGTGGGTAGCTCTCTTGTCTGTAGGCATGCGTGTGCCCAAATCCCCCAAATTTAGGAAGCTCCAGAGGGCTTTGAATGCATGGTCTCATTCCCTGCACTTTGTGTCTGGCTGAGGGGACTGTCCCTTCACACTTTTCTCCTCTGAACTCCATGTTGACTGGATTAAGCAATCCTCAGTCTCGAAGAGAAATCTAGAGTGCAATGTTTTATTTTGCTGTATAATTCTGACCTCTTCTTTTCCAGAAAGCCATTTAGATGTCCTCGTCCCTTTTCCTCCTCCCCATTTGGGTTGCCTCCAACGTGGAAAGAGTGAAGTGTGCATATCTCTTTGCTGATGCCTCCTTTCTGAGCAGCTCTGTCAGAAGAAATTTCTCCATGAGCTGAGAGGAGGGGCAGCCTCTCCTGGCCCACAGCATCACCTGGCTTCCTCTCCAGCTCCAGGATTAAACAAATTCTCATCTACTGTGGAGAGCACAAATGTTCAGAGCTTAACACCCTCTGAGGTCCCTTCTCCATTACTGGCCGCCCAGTCAGGCACTACAGCTCCCCTCTAGCCTGCGCCTCCTGTTCTTGTCTCAATCTTGGTACCATCTTAACTTCTGTCTCCTCTCTCATACCCATCAATGACCTAGACAAATAATAAATTTATTTTTAGCCATTCTCCTACCAGCAGTTCGCATGTGAATGTCAACTGCTCCAGCTGCTCAGTTAAGTTGCAGCGCATTGGAAAAGGTACAAAGCCTGGATTGAAGTCCTGTCTCTGTCACAAAGCAGCTGGGAACTCTTTATAGATGTTTACTATCTCTGTTTTGCCAAGAACACTTTGCACAACAAAGTGTTTTGCACGACAACTTTGTCTTAATGCTGGAACTGTAAATTGCAAAATCCTGCACCATTTGGGATAAGCAGACATCAGATAGAGTCATTTGTGGAGAAAAACCCACTTTTCAAGGAAGACAAGAAGACCCTATAGCCAGTCGTGTTCGCTGCCTTTACAGAGTCTCCAAGAGATTGTGAGCAGAAGCGTCCCTGTAGGGCTGAGACACCTCAGCCCTCAGCCTGGCTCCAGCAAGGCTTGGACCACAGTGGGAGCATTTGGGAAGGCTTTTTTCCACTTGGACTCATTTTAAATTACATTCTGGCAGCAGTTAGATAAATTCTATCTGTCTTCTGAGCCCCAGGCCCCCCTGGGATAGCTACTTATAATTGAAGAGAGAACAGAAACCAAAATTTGACTCGGGCAGTTTGGGTTTATGTGGTTTGTCAATTTACCTGGTGATTCCCTGGAGGACAAGGAGGATAAAGTTAGCCTGGACTGAAAAATAAGAAGGAGAGGTCCTTACAGTAGGGGTTCTGCCTTACGCTAAATAAAAATAACTGTCAACCTTTGACACCAGTGCTTTTATATACAAAGGGTCAAGTTAATTTATCTGGAATCCAGGTTTCATCTTCACATACGCACTGAGTGGGAATCCATGGTGTGTTTTTGCTTTGTAGAGTGCTTTGTTTATACTAGGCAAAAGCATCGTTAGTTAGATTTAACAGTGACTTTAGGGCTCCGGATGTTACTGCCACACATCCATGGGTATAGACTTTATGCAAGAATTAGTATTACCTAAAGCTCCAGGATCACTGCCAGTGTACTCATTTTATACCGTCTCCATCTGAGGGCTCATCTGGCCTCATGACTTTAATTCCTGCCCCAGTGAGAACTGCCTTCCAGATCTGTAGTTCCCATCTTTTTGCTATCTGGGAGGCACTGGTCCTGAGGTGCTCAAATGGAGTGTTGGCCACATTTCCACAGTCTCAATGACCCAGGCATACAACTCCAAGCTCCACCAACATTTTCTTCCCAACTTTTATGTTTGCAAATAGTGCTTTTAAAGGAGGAGACTCTCCTCACTTTAAGAAGATGCATGCAATTAGCACCAGCCCTAAATATTTCAATACTGTTTATGGCAAAAGAACTGAGTCCTCTTACTTCCCAAGTTGCCAAAATTTAAGTACCTTTCAATCCTTGTAGCTTTTTACAACACGGGCATGGCTCCTGTGCTGTAGCTCTAACTACTTTTGCCTTTTTCATCTTCTATTTTAAACTATGAGAATGCCTTTAGTGCAAGAAGTACGTTGCTTAATTATTGTAGCCCCCCACCCCGAACATCAAAAAGTGATTTTTGTAATAGTTTCTTAACAAACACTTGCTGAAAGGATGAATATGAGAACAAACAAATGGATAAGCAGATATTGTCTTCTCAGCTTCAAGTTCTCTGGCCTTTAATGGCTAAGTTGGGGCTTGTGGGTTGTCAAAAGCATGCCTTCTCTGAAAATCTACTGCTTTCTGTTGTGATCTCTGCCATCCTTTCCACCTCAAAAACTCTGAGCACTCTGGGTGAATAGTTGAACCATATTTTTAAAGAATTTAGTGTGTAGCTATTAAGTGACTTCTATTGCTGTTAGCTACTCTTAAACGGTGAGGTGGTTGCCATTTGAATCTCAAAGGTTTTGAAAATAGCCTCTATAAATACCGATGTCTTTTTTCCTCATTCAAAGGACAGAAAAGTGGGACAATCCCCTGGAAAATGCACAATCCACTAGACTCTAGAGTGGGTTAGGGTGGAAATGCGTTCTCTTCTTAAAACTTGATACATATCGTTGAACTTTGAGTGCTAACCTGGTGGGAACCATATGGTGACCTTAATCTGGAAAGTTGCAATTTCACCAGAGGCTTTTCTTTTTGGAGTATGAGATTCATCTCGATCTCTAAGAATTTCCACTTCAAGGTTACAGACGAATTTTTGCTCCTTTTTCCCTTTTCGAGAGAAATGCATAAAACTGCAAGAGTGAAATAACAAAGCCAAAATTACTCCCAAGAAGGGGCAGGATAAGAAACCCTAATAAGGGCTTCCCTGGTGGTGAAAGGGGTTAAGACGCAACCTATGAAGCTCTCCTCAGTCTCTGCAGCATGAGTTCGATCCCCTGGCCTGCCAGGGAACAACCCACATGGCGCAGCAGAGCCCTCCTGACTCACCCGCTGCTCCCCTCAGCAGTGTGCTTCAGTAGATCTGCTTGTTTTGCTCCCCACTCCATCTCTGGTGAATCTTCTCACCCCCACACATCTGGATTGTACCCCAGCTCTTGTATGCATAAATAAATAAATCTTAAAAAAAGTTAAATTAAAAAAAGAAATAAGAAACCCTAATAAAAAGTAAAGATGAGGGCCTCCCTGGTGGCGCAGCGGTTGAGCACTGGGTTGCGAAGCTGCCCGCAGGCTCTGCAGCGCCGGTTTGATCACCGGCTGCTCCCCGGCCACCGGAGGAGGGTCCCGCATGGCGCGCAGACCTCTCCTGCCGCCCGCTGCTCCCCTCAGCAGTGTACTTCGGTCCTTCTGCCTGCTCTGCTCCCTGCTCTGGCTCTGGTGAATTCTCTCACCCTCCCGCGCTTCTGACTGTACCCGGTGCATGTATAAATAAATAAATAAATCTTTTTAAAAAAAAAAGAAGTAAAGATGAGGTGATTTCTGCCATCCTTTCCACCTCAAAAATTCTGAGCACTCTACGAATGAATGGTTGAAACATTAGGAGATCTAGCCATATAGAGAAATCAACTTCTTTAATCCCCAAAGATTAAGTGGATCATAGCTCATCAGGTGATTGCGTATCATAGTATATCATAATATATTACTTACTATTTTTTATAGTTACTTGGGAAACTGCAACTTTATGTGAAGAATAAACAAGTGAGTTTTGCTATAGGTTAATTGATAGAAACAAGAGTTAAATTTCTTTTTTGTTTTCTTTCTTTCTTTCTTTCTTTCTTTCTTTCTTTCTTTCTTTCTTTCTTTCTTTCTTTCTTTCTTTCTTTCTTTCTTTCTTTCTTTATTAATTTTTAATTTTTTTTACATCATTGTTCATTTTTAAACAATATTTGCTTCCCCCACCCCCTCACGTGTAGTCCCCATAGAGTTTCCTTCACCAGTGCACCCGTGCACCATCACCTCAGTCCCCTGTGCTCCTCCCTCCCTGCCTCTGACCCTTCCCCACCTCCTCCCCTGCAGGATGTCATTGATTTATAATTGTCCGTTTTTGCTTTGTTGTGTTTTGTACTGTTATTATTTTTTACACTGATGTCTTATTGGGTTCCCATTCCTGCTATAAGTGAAACCATCTGATATTTTTCTTTTTCCTTCTGGCTTATTTCACTGAGCATAATTCCTTCTAGCTCCATCCATGTTGCTGTGAATGGCATGAGTTTATCTTTTTTGATTGCTGAATAATATTCCATTGTGTATATATGCCACATATTCTTGATCCAGTCATCTATTTTTGGGCATTTGGGTTGTTTCCAGGTTTTACCTATTGTAAATAGTGCTGCAATAAACATAGGGGTACAGGTGTCCTTTGAATCAATATTTTTGTGTCCTTTGGGTAGATCCCTAGTAGTGGAATTGCCGGGTCATATGGTAACTCCATTTTAGTAGACTGAGGAACCTCCAGACAGCTTTCCATAGTGGTTGGACCAGTTTGCACTCCCACCAGCAATGTGGGGGAGTTCCTTTTTCACCACATCCTCGCCAACATTTGTTGTTGCTTGTTTTTTTGATATGTGCCATTCTCACTGGTGTCAGGTGGTATCCCAGTGTGGTTTTAATTTGCATTTCCCTGATTATAAGGGATGTTGAACATTTTTTCATATGCCTGTAAGAGTTAAATTTCTATGACACATTCCTGCTCTCAAAAACATCTCCAAACTTCTCCAGAACACTGAGCTAACAATAATTTGTGTTCATTTTATTCATCCTTATTCCAACCCACTTATTTACATGGCTGGAGCCTATCCAAGATCAGACCAACCCCGAACAGCTTCCACCACATACACTCACATCATTCAGATGGGACATCAAGACCTGCCAAGGAACCACACATGCACACCTTTGGAATGTGAGAGCAGCCAGGATTTCCAGGAGAAAACCCATGTAGACATAGGAAGACCATGCAGACTCCACACAGACAGTGGTCCTGGGAGGAAGGAGTATTTTGTTCTCATCAATGTGGTAGTGAAATGATGTTGGACATAATAATATCGATGACCTATTGTATAGTTAGCGTAAACTACTCTCATGAATCCTAGCATACTTAGACCAAAATTCCTTAACACTTAGCCATATTCCTTAATATGAGTTATCAAGTTATATTTCATGCTCCCACCACCTTTTCCCCATGTCATTACCTGCCACCTTCCCATTCACTCTCTGTTCCACTCAGATTGGTTCTCCACTGATTCTCTGTTGGACATTATAGAGAGAATGACTAACAGTTCTGTATTCATAAGCTAAGGACAATGTTTCAAGTGGAAATATGATATTGTAGGAAGAATAAAGCAATAACAGGATAATCATATGTAAACCTATAAACATAAATATAATAATACAAAATGTAGGAAAGGAGTAAGTAAAGATAGGAGATATTTCAATTTCAATAATTTATTTAAAATATTTGATGTTTTTGACATACATAACATTTTGCCCCACATCTACAGAATACAAGTTCTTTTCAACTGCAAGATGAATATTTATCAACTTGATCACTTCATAGACAATAAAGCATTTCTGAACAAATTTCAAGTGATTGAAGTGATATGGTATCTTCCTTGACATCATGGATTTAAGTAAGGAATCCATTTTCAAAAAGCAGTGGAAAGAGTCTGTTGTCTTGAAATTAATGAAAACACTTCTGATTAATACATGGATCAGAAAAATAACTGTAATGGGGGGAAAGAGAATATTGTGAATTAAATGGTAATGAAATATAATATATAAGCTTTGAGATGCAACTAAAGGCTATAACTTATGGAAATTTTTAGTTATAAACCCATCTACTAAAAAAGAAGACTTAACTTTGGTAGAAGTAGTTGTTTCAGGAAATTATGAAAAAAAATCATTACATCCAAAGAAAAAGGAAGGAAAAAAGCAATAAAAACAGACATCAATGAACTAGAAAACAAATAGATAATAAAGAATATCTGCACAGCCAAATTTTTTGGACAAGATTCATAAAATTAAAAATGTCTAATATTATTGAACAGGGTAAATAGAGCAGAATCACAAGTTATCAATAGCAAGAATGTGAAAGATGATATATCATTACAGACCTTACAGGTAGTTAAGAGAAAATACATCAACAACTGTTATATTTTTGATGTAACAAAAATAAAGTGGAGGCATTCCTTGAAAATCACAGCTTATAAAAACTGGCATAAAAAGATAAATTTTAATCCATTATTTAAAATCTTTTGTAACCCCATGTCCACGTAAACTCACTTGTGAATTTCTTTAAACATTGAAGCAAGAAATGAAACTAATCTCCTGGAACCTATTTCACAAAATAGAAAAATAAGACATTGTTCTCAAATAGTATTATAAGGCAGCAGAACCTTGATCTCAGAGACTTGCCAAGATCATTATGAGAAAGGAAAATTATAGTTCAATCTCTACATAGATATAAACATTCCAAACAAAATACTAGCAAATCAAATCCAGAGAAACATAAAGACAAAATGAGATGGACTGATTTGGCTTATTCCAGGAGGGTAATACTTATTTAACAGAAAAGAGTCAATGAGTGTATTATAACATTAATGGGATAATGAAGAAAAACGATGCCATCTCAATAATTGTGGAAAATCATTTGATGAGCTTAAGCAAACAAACAAAAATTCTCAGCAAACAAGGAGTAGACAATAACCATCCTAATCTAATTAATGGAATTCTTACAAACACCTTCCTATTGATAACATAATTAATAGTGAAATATCTAAAAGTTCACCACTAAAAACCAAGAGAATGATATTTGTAGCCACACTTCCCTTTCCTTGTCCTGGAAGTCCTAGGCAGAGTGGGAAGATGAGAAGGAGCAGCAAGAGTCACCAGGATGGTGTGTTACAGTCCTGTGACTGCTGAAATGTAATAAAAAAAAATCACTAATTTGGTGGCATAGATAACAAAAAGCTATTCTCTTTACTTGTCCAGAGACTAGAACTAGAAGTTCAAAATTAGACAGGATCATGATCCATCTGGGAACACAGGAGGCGAATCCATTCCCTGCATTTTTCCAGCTTCTGGCCATTAACTTAGTATTCCTAGACTTGTGGCTGCACAATCCAATCTGCACTTCCCTGCTCATATCGACCTCCCTCTGTGTGTCTGTGTCAACTTCTTTTCCTTCTCTCTCCTAGAAGAGTACTTGTGAAGGCAATTTGGGGCTTATCCAGATAATCCAGAACAACTGATTGCCTTAGTTCAAGACCCTTAATTTTAATTGTATCTCCAAAGAACCTTTTTCCAAATAATATACTATTTTCAAGTTTCTGGAATTAAACTTTGATGTCTTTGAATAACTATCATTCAATCTACCACAGATGGAAATGGGTAAATAAAATTGTAATTGTTTACAGAAAACATGATTTTATAAATCATAAATAAAAAACTATAGATAAATTGTAAGTGAATTCACTAAGGTTGTTAGACACAAAGCCTTGTTTTCAAATTAATTACATCTGACATACAATCAACAAACACCTAGAAAATAAAGTTTTAAAAAGATACAATAAGCCGTAGCATAGAATCGCCAAATATGGAAATACAGCAAACAAATGAAGCACACCACCTCTACAGTAAAAACTACCATAACTGAGGAAGTTGGATAAAACCTAAATAATTAGAGGACTATATCATGTTTCCCAGATTGAAATGTTTAATATTGTAAAGGTGTCAGATCTCCTAAGTTGATCAATACACTCAAAGCAATGCAAACCAAAATTTTCATTGTTTTTTTTTAAAATGGAAATTGACAAGT
This sequence comes from Talpa occidentalis, assembly GCF_014898055.3. NCBI lineage: Eukaryota > Metazoa > Chordata > Mammalia > Eulipotyphla > Talpidae > Talpa > Talpa occidentalis. Next base: position 65,751,253 of record NW_023603184.1, read on the forward strand.
TGATATTAAAATGTGTAAGGGAATGACTACTAAGGGCCAGTAATAATCAAGATGAGCTTATGGGCCTCCCCAGTGGCGCAGCGGTTGAGCGCTGGATTGCGAAGCTGCCCGCAGCCTCTGCAGCGCCGGTTCGATCCCCGGCTGCTCCCCGGCCACCGGAGGAGGGTCCCACATGGCGCGCAGACCTCTCCTGCCGCCCGCTGCTCCCCTCAGCAGTGTACTTCGGTCCTTCTGCCTGCTCTGCTCCCTGCTCTGGCTCTGGTGAATTCTCTCACCCTCCTGCGCTTCTGACTGTACCCAGTGCTTGTATAAATAAATAAAAATAAAAATAAATAAAAAATAAAAAGAAATACATTGTTCTTAAAAAAAAAGAAGATGAGCTTAAAGAAGAACAAGAAATATGTAGATCTTGTACTACTAAATATCAAAGGTTAACATAAAACTATAGTAATTAAGACAATGGCATAAGTAATTAAGGTATACTGGCATACTCACAGAAAAATTAATAGAGTCTAGAAAGGGGCCACCTCAACATTACTCTACTCTATATTTAAGTACTTTCTTCTTGCAGATCCACCTCTAATTGCCCCAGTCTCCAAGTCTCCCCACCTTTTTCCTGGCTCATTCTTCCTTAGCACAGACTTTTACTTTTTTATTAGAGAAGTGCCTGTACACTGGTCTTTAACCATCCACTACCATAAGCTTCTAGAGGGAAATAAACAAATCTTGTACCTCTTTATGTATAACAAATGCTAGCTACCTCTAATTTCACCCAGGGAGGAAGTGCTGCTGAGAAAATTTTAGATGTTCTGATTTAATTCCCACATCTTACTGAAGAGCAAACTTCAGTTCTGAAAGTTGAAGAGACTTGCTAGAGTAACATAAGTGGGTATTGGACAAACCAAACCTAGAGTCTAGGTAAGTAAATTCTGAATTGACAGGAAATTCTAACAACTGTGACTCCTCATGAAAAATACAAAAAATACACTCTAACCTCATATTAAAGATAATCCTTGCTCCTTGTATATCTTATAACATTTATGATCTGTTTTATATTAAGACCTGACAATTTCCTCAGTCTAAATTTTCTTTCTTTTTTAAAAAAATTTTTTGATCTGATTTATATTTTTATTTATTTTCTTGATTAGACATTTTTATTTTCTTACATTGTTGTTCATTTTTGTAAAATATCTAATTTCTTCCCTCACGTGTCGTCCCCATACAACCCCACCACACATCACCTATGAACGTCACCATAGTCCCTTGTGCTCTTCCCTACCTTCTCCTTCCCCCTCCCCTGCTATAGTTTCCCCCTCCCCCTATAGTTTGCCTACAGGTTACATCTTTTTCCTGACCCTTTATTTGACTTTCTTATATTTCTTTTATGTATTTAGAGTGTCACTCTTCCCAAGAAGGGTGGGATAGACAGGGACGCAAGAGAGGGCAGCACGGGCACCGCCGAGCCCTCCATGCTCTCTGTGTGGTGTAAACCGTGAGCAGGGCAGGCATCTTGATATGGGTCCTCAGGGTGCTGATGGGGTGGGAGAATGAGCAGTAATAAGGTAGCACCCACATCAGCATATAGGTTGGAGAAGACTGGATTCCGGGTGATTAGACAGCAGCTGAATGGCCATAAGGGAGTTTCATCTTGTGGGCCATGATCTGAGCTCTGAATTTATTTCCTCTTGGACATTCTATGGCTTATAAAGCTCATTTCAATTCTGTACAGGGTGTCATGGGAAAGGCTGTAACCCAGCCCTCAGAATAATGTTACCACAAGATAGCCCATCCTTCCTCCAGAGGTCAGTTTGGGGGCAGGGGTAACTTGAGAACCTTCCAAAGGGGAGAGTCTGGGGAAACAAAAACACTCATCTTATGAGAAAGTTCTCTGTATTGCACACTCCGAATTGATAAGATGTATTTTATGAATGAAGTTACTTGTATATTTACCTTATCAGTCCTCTGTTTCCTCTGGGCACATAAACTATCTGTTGCAATCTGGGGAATGACATCTCTGGTAACACCTTTCTCTCATCAGAGACTTGGTGTCTTTAATGTATAGAAGATGACTTCACAAATAGGCAACCTGCTTACAAATCTCACAAGCCAATTTCAAAACTAGGTTGAAAGCCCCCCCCACTCTCTCTCTTGACTTGGTGCTCTCTAGTAGGGAATGAATTGCCAATAATCAGGTGAAAGGGAGGAGAATAGGGGCAGGTATCTCAACACTAAGAGGTTCTTTCATGACCAGTTGGAAACAGAAACAGAAATTCCAGAGGTAGAGAACAAGATTCTTCAAAGTAGAAAAGGCTTCATTTAATCTTCAGCTCTACATTTAATCTTCAGGTGGGCTCTGTGACAGGAAGCTACCAGTAGGGTACATATACATGATGGAATATTACTCAGCAATCAAAAAGGATAAACTCATGCAATTTGCAGCAACTTGGATGGAGCTGGAATGGATCATGCTTAGCAAAATAAGCCAGAAAGAAAAAGAAAAATACCAGATGGTCTCACTCATAGCAGGAATTTAGAAAACCTAAATAAGGGACCAGGAAAAAGACTAATTATGATAAAGTAAAAATCAACAAGCAACTATAAACCAGAGACACACTACGGGGGGGGTGGGGCATGGAGAAGGGAGTAGGATCAAAACAAGGGTGGGTGGGAATTGTATGGGGACTATAACCAAGATGAAAATGCATACATTGTGCAAAAAATGAAAAATGATGCAAAAATATATAAAATAAAAAAAAAATTAACATCATAAACATAAGTCTTATACAATTAAAAAAAAAAAAAGAGTTCACACATGCATCCCAAAGATCTCACCTGGTCTCTCGGCTGTGGCAGACAGGCCTACGTAGACAGGGCAGCCGTAGGAAGCGGGGAACTTTTCTCCCTCTGACGCTTCTAAAATGTCCTGTTGTGTCTGGGAAGAATGAACAGGGGTGGAAAGAATGGCGAGAAATTTTACCACATCAAACTGTCTCAATTCCCTTTTTATAGCTGGTGTGGGAAATGGAGGAAGCAGTTAAGCCCTTGGTCCATATGTTTTAAAAAATTATAAAATAAGAGAAATATGTATTTCATGCATGAAACATTTTAAGACACTGGAGTATGCATTTCACTAAGACCCACGCTTAGGTTTGAACACTGGCTGGCATTCATCAATTGCCATAAACCTTGACTTTAGTGCCGGAATTCCTGGGGAGTCTGTGTTTGGGTCAGCGGCTGCTGCCGGCTCACGTAGTTCCTAGTCCACTGGTATCACAATTTCACTTTCTGGGGGTGAATATCATTCAGGACCCACTCGCATCGTCCATGGTGAAAATGGTCAAAGGAATATGTTGATGCACTCTGTGGGTTCCTTTCTTTTTTCATTTTGAAAACAATTCAGAAAAGATTTAGAATTTTTTTTTGCAGGGGGGCGGAATTATTGACAAAGTATAGGTTAGGACATATTGGGCCAGGAGGCATTTTCCAGGGTTAGCCCGCCAGGCTTCTCTCTCATCTCCTACCTCACCAGCTATGGGAACTTGGGTGAGAATTATAGTTCCCTATGCCTCCAAATCTTCCTATGTGACAGAATGGAATCACAACAGAATGTAGCTTCAAACAGTTGTAGGTAAAGGGAGATGTTGTTGGTGAGAATATTTTGGCTGGCTGCATTAAAAACTTAGAATTTCTCAATGTTCCTGCGGGCAACTGCTTTTTTATTTCCCTTTTAAAAATAAAATTGGTCACATCTTTCCCATTATATGTTAAAACAATCTTTTAGCACAAAAGCAGAAAGGCATTCTTGCTGCCCCACTTAAAAGGAAATACTAGTTAAGTTTCAGAACATGATTTCTCTTTTCTTAACATAGACAACACACACACACACACACACACACACACACACACGAGAATCTGCTACTAATACCAAGCCAGAAGAAGGTGTCTTGTAAATGTATACTGAGTGGCTCAAAATCAGGCATGGTCTCACGCTGGAACAGTGGATGCACTGTTCCATGTGGTATCTGGTTATTCCACAGAATGCTTTTGTTCCAGCAAGAAGCAAGTACTCAACAGAGAGAAGTCACATATTTTATTCATTTTATAAACCCTTCATCTTTTACAAGCATAGATTTAGGCATGTATTACATTCGCAATAATAGTCGTAGAATAGGATTGAGAAGCAATCAGGTAATTGATTATGGCAGTAATATTGAAAACCTTAAAAAACTGGCTAGGGCAGAGCCAACACCTTGCTTGCTAAATACTTGAAGCTTCTAAGTTGACAGTTACTGAATTCAGAAAAAGAATCCCAAGGACTCTGGAATGACTTTTGAGGCCAATTTTAGTCCTATTTATGTGTCACATCTAATCTGAATAACTGCTTTGGAGATTTTAGCAGGGAAGAGGAGATACTTTAATAGCCAAAAATGGATGCTTGTCAACCTTTCTTCAGGGCATAGTTTGAGAAGGGTCACAGATGGTGGGATGATGGAGGTGGGGCACTGCTACTCAGTTGACTGTGGGGATGGGTAGCATCATCTGATTGAGTTCCCCATGTATATTCTCACAGATTAAACACTCACCTGGAGTCAGAAATGTTTGTCTCTCAAGTCCACTTCCTCATCCTCTTCTGGATGGTTATCTCTATTCCTAACCTCCTAGGCCCTCTAAGATACTTTCTGCCCTATCCAGGATTGATTTCAGAAAACCAACCTCTGTCTGCCATTTAAATCTTAGCAGGAATGAATGCTCTTCCATACCTAAGGTGGAATGATTTTTTTTTCCTTTTTTAAAATATTTTATTTTGTATAATTCTTGTATCATTTTTCATTTTTGCACAATACATGCATTTTCATCTTGGTTATATTCCCCGTACAATTCCCATCCCCCTTATTTCAACCCTAATCCTTCCTCTCCCTGACCCCCCCCCAACCCGTAGTGTGTCTCTGGTTTATAGTTGCTTGTTGATTTTGATTTTTACTTTGTATTAATTAGTCTTTTTCCTAGTCCCTTATTTAGGTTTTCTAAATTCCTGCTATGAGTGAGACCTCCAGTATTTTTCTTTTTCTTTCTGACTTATTTTGCTGAGCATGATCCCTTCTAGCTCCATCCATGTTGCTGCAAACTGCATGTGTTTATCTTTTTTGATTGATGAGTAATATTCCATGGTGTATATGTACCACATCTTCTTGATCCAGTCATCTATTTTTGGGCATTTGGGTTGTTTGCAAAGCTTAGCTATTGTAAATAGTGCTGCTATAAACATAGGGGTGCAGGTGCCCTTTGGAATTAATGTTTCTGTGTCCTTTGGGTAAATACCTAGGAGTGGAATTGCTGGATCATATGGAAGCTCTACCTTTAGTAGGTTGAGGAATCTCCACACAACTCTTCATAGTTGTTGGACCAGTTTGCACTCCCATGAGGTGGAATGATTCTTAAAGCCTCATCTGTCATTGTGGAAAAGGACATCTATCTTATATGTCAGTCAATAGAGCACGGAGGAGTCAGGGCAGCATTGGATCTACTCCAGGTCCTGCAATTGTTCTATAAAAATGGTGACTTCATTATGTCTGTTCTTGCTGTACTTTCCCCAATGTTCCTGGAAACTCCTTCTCCTAACCTTTACTTCAATATTCTTCTCTTCTTTGATCCTTAGAGCTGTAAACATTGGTTTCTATCATTGGGTCCCCATGATAACTAGTACAGTTATCAGAGAAAAATATTTCCATTTCACTGGTGAAGAAATTAAGATTTGGGAAGAAGGACAGTCAAGAAAAAGGTACACAAGGCTTAGAAGCAGAAGTGGGAGTAGGATCCAAGTGTCCTGATCCTACCACTATGGTCAGATGGTGTCTGAAGTTGGGATTGGTAGCCCTCCTGTAGAGTTGGGGATGCCTTCCTATTCATTCAATCAAAGACTAATTTTGGTGGAAGAATTTATTCAACTCCAGGGAGATGCTACTCACATCCACAGAGTTACTCACAGGTAAGAAGAAAGGTGTTGCATAGATAGGATGCCAGGTCTGGTTAGCTTGTCCTCTGCTATCCCCAGTCCCTCTATCTGTCTAGTGTATGGTGCATCTAGAGTTTTTTCAAACACATGAGCATAATAAGGTCTTGTGTGGGAAGTTTAACCCTCTCTATAGCAATTCCAAGTCTAAGCTGACATTTTTATATTATTTATTTACTCTTAATTTATTGTTAATTATCAGCAGTCTCCAGGGTTTCAGTGATATTAGTGCTTGCTGCAAGAGAGGATCTGTGGAGATAGTCTGTCAAGTTGGCTGTGTTCATATGGGGGTAGATACATGTCCCGATAGGTCATCTCTGGAGTTGATGATATAACAAGAGCCACTATACTTTCCCTCCATTCAAAATGAGAGAGGTTTGACCATTGTCATAGAACGTTCACATCTGTACCATTTCAATCATCCTTAAATATCTAAAAATGCCATTATGCAGTAAGACACAATGTGATTGCCACATGAAGCAGTATATTGCATAACAAAAAATAATTGTCATAGATATGGTTTACTATGTGCTTTGATGCTTTATAGGGATGCATTAGTCAATATGGGCAGGGATATGCTGCATTAGGAAGATGAGCGTGTGTGCGACAGCTTCTGTCATAATTTGCCACTAATGTATTGACTTAAAAATAGCACATATCTCTTATATTACAGTTCTGTTGATTATACGTCTAATTATAACTGAGGTGCCAAACTAAAACTGAGGTGCCAACAGGCCTGTGTTCCTTTTGGAAAGCTCTAAGGGACAGTCTATTCCCTTCCTTATTAATGTTATTGGCAAGATTTAGTTCCTTGAGGTTGTAGGACATAAGTTCCCATTTTCTGTTTGAGGACACTGGTCCCAGCTTGTAGAGGCTGCTGTATTCCTTGGCTCATGGCCCCCTTTTTTCATCTTCAAGGCACCAATGGCTTCTTGAATTCTCCTCACACTTCATCTCTCTGACCATCCTGGGAAAAGTTCTTTGGTTTTAATGACCCAGGTGATTAGGCGGGACTCCCCCAAATAATCCAGAAAAAATCTTCCTACTTCAAAGTCCATATCCTTAATAACACCTGCAAAATTCCTTTAGTTACATCAGGAAATGTAATCCCAGGGCCCAGGGGGTTAAGGTGTGAACATTTTTAGAGGGTCCTTATTCTGCCCACTATGATCTGAGATCTCAGTGGCTTAACAGAATGAATGCTCTTGTAAAATCTAGTGGTTACAATGAAGCTTCTTTCTATATATACCATTTAGGACATGTAACATTTAAGTCAAATGCTGTTGCTAAATGAAGTAAGGTTGAGACTGTTAGATTAATAACATCTCCACTAGAACAGTGTTCGGTGGAAAGGAAGAAGCTGCTTGGAAGGCCTCAAGAGATTTGGGAGGAGAGTAATTGAAGGTAGAACTATAGACAACTGTTATTTTTCTTTTACAGTGGAGAACATTGGGGGCCAAAATTCCTCTGTGTAGAGCCTAGAGTTGTCCTCAGTAAAACTGAAAAGTTGGTGAAGATTTTCTTGGGGTCATCTGTTAAGGTAAGACTCCGACATAAGCGCTCGAAGACACAGGGTCTGAACTCAGACTAGTTATTTACTTTTCTGTGTATTTACTTGTTTATTTGCCTTTGGTGTCAAGAACAGAATGTGCAATATGTGTGTGTTTGGAATATACTTATTTGTACATATTTACCACATACCAAATATTTGTGGAATTGATTTGAAGAAAAGAAAATATAGTGGAGAAAGGGCTATAAAAGAAGTATGAGCAAGGACTACACATACCAGAAAATAAATTATTTAATTAGTTCTCCATTATATATATTCAATTAATCCTCTGTTATAGGAGGCTCTTCCTAGATGAAGGCAAAGGAAGTAGTTATATACAATCTCCTGCATATTAGGGTTGGAACCCAACACTCTTAGGTTTAAATCTCATCTTTACTACTTGTAACTGAGTGCCTATGATCAAGTTAATTTACTTTCCCTGGTTTCAACTTTGCCATTTGCAAAGTGGATGTCACAATATCCCCACACTGTAGGTAATATAAATGTAGAATTCATGTCAGCAACCTAGAAAAATAAAGGCATGAGGTGTTATTATTACAATTCTCTGGCTACAAAATGATATCAGGGTGGTGACACAGGGGTAAAGGACTAAGAGAAGGTGGTGCAGGAATGCCTGTCAAGTAGCTATTTAAAGGACAGTTGCAGGGGTGTGTGTTGCAGATAAAAGTTGAATTCTAAGACTATTTTAAGTGCGAGAGATCATGACAAGGACTTGAACAAAGGTGGTCCTGGAGGTGGTGAGGATCAGGTGGATTTGAGAGTTTTTTAGCATGTAGAATCAGAAAGATTTGGTAGTAGGAAAGGGAAGGGTTGAGGCTAATTCCCAAGTTCAAGTCTGGATGGTGTCACTAAGATGATTCATGAGAGAAGATGAGCTCAGTTTTAGCCTTGTTCATTTCCAAGGACTTCAGGACCCTCAAGTAAAGAGGACTAGGGTCTACTATATGTATGACTCTGGGCTTCTATTTTCTCCATCTCTTTCAAAAATAAAGATGCTGGTAATATCTGCACAGAAGTATAAGTGGAATTCCTGTGGGTGTCATTACACTGTAGTAGCATAGAACAGTGTTTCTCGGTTTTGAAAAAATTTTTTTTTGCCATTTCTAATTGTTTTTTTAATTTATTTTTTTATTTTTTACATCATTGTTCATTTATTTTATTTTTATTTTTCATTTTTGCACAATGTATGCATTTTCATCTTAGTTATATTCTGCATACAATTCCCACCCCCTGCGTTGCTGGTGGGAGTGCAAACTGGTCCAACCACTATGGAAAGCTGTGTGGAGATTCCTCAACCTGCTAAAGATGGAGCTTCCATATGATCCAGCAATTCCACTCCTAGGTATTTACCCAAAGGACACAGAAACATTAATTCCAAAGGGCACCTGCACCCCTATGTATATAGCAACACTATTTACAATAGCTAAGCTATGGAAACAACCCAAATGCCCAAGAACAGATGACTGGATCAAGAAGATGTGGTACATATACTCCATGGAATATTACTCAGCAATCAAAAAAGATAAACTCATGCAATTTGCAGCAATGTGGATGGCACTGGAAGGGATCATGCTCAGTGAAATAAGCCAGAAAGAAAAAGAAAAAGAAAAATACCGGATGGTCTCACTCATAGCAGGAATTTAGAAAACCTAAATAAGGGATGAGGAAAAAGACTAATTATAATAATGTTTTGAAATTTTTGATGGGATAGTTTTGTGTGTGTGTGTGTGCCTGTGCAAACATTCTTGGCCTCTATCCATTAGATGCCAGTATTATCTTTCCTTCCCAGTTATGATAACAAAAATGTCTCCAGAAGTTTCAAGCAGAGTAGGGGGCACTCTGCTCCTGGTTGAGAGCCCCTAGTTAGAATGAAGGCAGGAGCAAAGACTGAACCCTGAAGTCACCAACATTTAAAAGGAGGGTAGAGGTAGAGGAGTTAGTGTGATCAATTAAGAGAGGAGAGTTCCAGAAAAGGAGTGTTTGAAAAAGTCAGCCTGTCTAGAGAGATTACATAAGAGAGATGGAGAAAAAAATGATTTTTGAATTTGGTGATAAGGAGGTCCCTGGTGACCTTTTTCATAGGACTGATAGGGGCAGGAACCTGGAGTTGGGAAATAAATGAATGTCGAAAGTGGAGTTAACAAAAGAAATGGAGGAGAGCAGTTATTCAAGGGATGGGGCATCTAGGGTCTTCTAAAGAGCTCCTTGTAACGACCATATCCTGTTTCTTTTGAAAATATCACACTAAATCTATAGAAATGGTTCAATAAATATACATTGGTTGGATTGGAGATTTATTTGTTATCTTTTCTTGTACTATGGACATTTTAAACAACACCAGGAAGAAAACGATATTTAACAAGAAGGATGAATCACAAATGGCAGAATTTCAGACATGAGTCAGAGATAATTTGGGTGCAGCCTTGCCCTGCGTCCTCTATACCACCTACTCACCTCACATTCCCACATGAACTGATTGTTCCCTTTTTTTGCTGCCAGCCAGACTTTGTTCCCTAGCTCAAGCCATAGGTAATTATTTCACCCTTGACTAATTGACGGTGACAAATAGCTACTAAATTGAGTACATAAGGAGAACAAATTTGGTGTCCTTGTCTTTCCCAGCCTCTTCAGGCTAGAAGAGACTGGAATGTTCTCCTGGATTGAATTGCACAAAATTGTACCGTCAATCTTAAGGATGTCTGCATGCACTAATGAGATGTAAATAGTGACACATCAAAAAAAAAAAAAAAAAAAAAAAGCACCCAACTGCAAACCTCATAACTTATAGTGTTGTCCTAAGGGCGGCAGCAGAGTACATAAAAGGAGAGGGGGGAGCCACAGCTAGCAGCATGGCTATTGAGTGATGAGTTGTTGGTTTATCTAGAGCTTATGAACATAATCTCAGCCTAAAAAGATGAATGAGAAGAGGCTTCAAGACAGAAAATCTCTTATTTGAAGATGTAGAGTTGTAGTTTTGTAAAGCTACTAGCAAAGGCAAAGTTTATCTTCATTTGACTTTGACCATAGCTCATGTCTTTTCTCTTAAAAGAAACTCATAACCAGAAATAGATTTTTTTAAATTTGATAACCAATATAATTTATATCAGGAATCATCACAGAGCCTTGACTCCGAGGAGCCAGGACTTAATTTGCCCTTATTAACTCCTGGATGTTCTTCATATCACATCATTTAGTCTGGTGTCTTCTACCTGGTGGTTGTATGACTAATATTTATTGAACTTAAAATAGGATGATTTTTTTTTTTTTAGTTGTTGCAGTTTAAAGCAGGACTTTGAATGTCTAATTTGATTTTAAATAAAAACTCAACTTTGCATCAGGTGGTGCCAGTAGTCTTGAAGGGACCAGCTCTTACGTAAGGCCCAACATTTGATGTATTGCTAAACAGCCAGCTTAATCATAACGCCTCGCTTGAAGCCTACATGATGAGCAGTGACATGCTAATTGAAATGTACTTTCCCCAGTGAACCACTTAACAATTTATATAAATATCAAAGCCTGGACTTTACTGTCAGTTTTTGTTTTGGAATGAGAAATTTATAAAAAACATATGTTTCCAACTGTCATTGACAGAGTGTTCTGGAAATATGGCCACTGAATCACATCCGACTTCTTTCTGCAGACACCGAACTAGTCAGGGTACATTTTTCTGTTAACAACATCTCCTTCCAGAGGAATCTACTCCACACCATTTCACTGCTAAATTTTGGAGAGCTGTCGATTAAAGGAGATCATGTTGAGGGAAAGAATGGTGAAGGAGAAAGAGCTAATATTTTGAAATTCTAATTCTGGCAGATGAGAAGAGAGGAGCAATGATGGGAAAAGCTGATCTTGTTGCTGGCTTGGTAATCCTAATGAACAACATTGTCTGCTCTGGTAACCGATAGACACCAGTCTGTGTGTCTTCCACTGGCAATGCTCTGTGACTGTAAAGTGAAATCCTTCCTGAATCTGGAGACTTTCCTGTGTGAGTTGAAAGAGGCACAGTCAGACTGTTAGCATGTCTGGCTGCGGAAGGACTTGGGAGTTGAGCTGAGAGTGTGAAATCCTACAATAACTGTGTCAGTGGCCAGACAGAGCCTCTTTTGTCTTCTTAAACTATCTCATTTTCCCATAGGGTTTCTTTCCCCCAACATGCCTCAGATGGTGTTGCTTAGCGAAAAATGCCACTCAGGACAAGGTAGCTTTCACCAACAACAGTGTGCGGTGAACATTCTAGTAATTCTAGTCATGTGGGAGAGCAGGGCAGGCTCAGACAACTTGGGAAAATGAGGCTGCGAGTGGCACCCCAAGAAGGGCCTGGCTAGTGGTACAGAGAGAGGGGTTCATATGTCAGTCCGTGTCCTGCACAAGCCTCTCCACTCCATTTCGAAATGCCACAGGTCTGAAACCCATGCAATTGTTTTGCTTCCCGTCTACATATAAATCTTTTAATTGCATGTCCTAAGCCTTGAGACATTTATATGGAATTGTTCTGGAAAAAAAAAAAAAAAGAAGAGAGAAAGGGAAGAAGAAAATTCTGCTGGCAGCCAAGCAATCTGCATTTCATTTCAATTTAGATAGTTTTGCTATACATTTTTTTCCCAAGGTTTCCTGGATTTCAATAATATATCTTTCATCACCAGATCACCAAAAACTGGTTGTGTTGCACTGTCCCTGGGGCTTTGGAGTGGATATCAGGGATTACTTTATAACTGGGAACTTATGAATTGTATTGGGTTTACAAATGACTTGTTTTTCTCAGTTTAATGGTCAAACCATGAAGCTGATGACTTATTCCTGGAAGGGTATGTGCATGATATGTTAATGGGTCTTTGAGAACAAGACTAAAAAACAATCAAAACACACACATGCATGCACACACATTCAATTCATTTTAAATAAGACATTTGCTGAGTAGATGAGTTCTGACTGCCCTGAATTGCAGGCTATAAAATGTCCACTTTAATGTGTTCTTATGTCTCTTTAGCCTTCACCCACCTGTCCCACCCACTCTAAGTGCGCTGGGGCTGAGGGTTTTTAGCCTCTTAGCTGCTGACATTTGACCCTGCGACCCAAGCAAGGTATTGTGCAACCCGGTAGACTTCCTGCAGGAACCAGCACTTGAGGAATGCAGAGCTCCAGGTTGTGGGCCCTGCATTGTGGAAGTCACAGTGCTGGCAGTGGGTGTTGGGGTGCAGGGTGCAGGAGGACAAGTGTGCATGCCGCATGTCTGAGCACATCTGTTTTATTTCACATCAGTCTGATGGCGATAGCTGGGCAGGCGGTAGCAGAAGGGGGGTTGATTGGTGGGTTGTTTTTTTTTTTTTTTTTTCCCACAAAAAACATGTTTGGATTTCCTTCTCATAGGGATGAAAGAACCTGTGTTTGCCAAATTGCAAACCCATAGAAATATCCTGGACTGGGAAGAGGGCTTTGGAGTGGAGGTGATTTATGGTGGGCCGAAGGAAGAGTCCATGTCCACACCGTGAGGGAGGTGGGAATTGAGGGAGGCAGAAGGGCTGGAATTTTTCTGCCTCTCCAAAAGACTTCTCAGTACAGCATTGTGATGAGTTAGACATAAATGAATCAGAAACATGGATTAAATTTCTCTTCAAGTGGGGAAAAGAGGGGGAAACAATGGTTGTGGAATTGGGGTCTTGGAAGATTCTGAAGTGTACTCAGTTGAAAAATATCTCAGGTGACTGACAGGTGAAAGGTCTTCCTGTGATGGCCTCTCTCCAGCTTCAGAGGACAGTTCCGTGCAGGCAGAGAATCAAAACCACTTTTATTAGTCCCAAGATGAAATATGCTCTGGGATTCAGTCTCCTGCCCTTCCTGTAGCCTCCCCCTCCACAGCCATCTCCGAGTTGTCAGGTCTTCATCGTCCTCTTAGGACACCCTTGGCCGCCATTGCTATTACCTTTTTAGTTTCTGTGAATTTTCAACCAAGGTAATGTTGATTTTCCCTAAAGATCTAAAGCGTGAGCTTTGGTTTCCTCTTGCAGACCCTGCTGTGTGCGTCAGTGCTTGACAATTTTGGTTCGTAGTAAAAAGATTGTAGGCATTTCATCTGGAGAATTTTTGTTGTCTTGACATGTTTCTAGGTCACAGGAGTGTTTTTTAGGATGAGCTACTGTGGAGGGCAAGTTGGAGGAGGAAGAAAGAGAAGTCTGCAAAGGATCCTCTGACGGTAAAAAGTGATTATGAGATGGAGCACAGGCTGTGCGGGCTCTAATTCTGCAGGTAGTACTAATCCTCGTATTTTGGGGTGCTGGCAGCGTGCTGGGCCTTGTGCTCAGTTTTCAGATGTATCTCCTCACTTTACCCTGAGAGTAGCCATTGGAGCGAGAGTGCCTGATGGCCATTTTCCAGAGGGGAAAGCTGAAGGGCAGGAAGGGTAATCACTTGATGTTCGCAGAACTACGGGTGCACTGGGGGACTAGACTGAGCCCAATAGCAGCACATTCCTGAGGTTCAAAATTTAAGAGCACACCCCAAACCTCAGCAAGCCCATAAATGATACCTAAATGTGAGATTTAAAACAATTATCCATGATGAGCACACTATCCAAATTTTAAACAAAGGCAGACTGAACCATGCACCCCACTCTGGGGTCTGGTACCCACAGCTAGCAGGATGTGGGAAATTGGGCCTTCTGGTGTGCTCCCGCCAGAGGCCTGCATCCAGCATCATCTGTGTGTCCCTGGTGCCCACCTTGGGGAGACAAGATCAGGAAGCATTGAATGGTCAAGTAGTAAGTACTTCCTCTGAGGAAGAAAACCACCGGACTCTGGGCATGGGACAGTCATGAGTTTGGAGGGACTACGGAAGAGCCTGACCACCCAGATTCTAGTTTTGTGGGAAGAAATGAAAGCAAGTAACAAATGTGACTGGAAGACTCAGGGATTTTGTATATTTTTTGTGCTGGATGTTCCAGACTTCCCGCCTTCTTATGGAGGGGAGACAGACACGGTGGTGTGGGGACAGGAAGCCATGAAGGCCAAATACATGTGAGCCAGAAACCACCACGGCAGCTCAGCAAAGGCTGTCAGCCACAAGGTAGGAGGGATGTAGGGCTCTTTTGCGGGGCCTCTAGGAGGGGCAGAAGTTGGAGAGATGGTAAAGAAGTGGGGTGCGGGTTGGGAAGGAAATCATGGGGAAATATGTGGGTCTGGAGCTGAGAGGAGTCACACCTGCCAAATTCCACTCCCCTCTTGGAGAAAGTAGCCCTATGGTGGTTATACCTCAACAACTCATTCCTGCTCAGGACAACCTGTGGTGCAGCACAGCATCGCTCCTATGATTCTTCTCGTTAGTGAGAAGGCAACAAGATGAACAGATATTGCCCAAACTCAAACAGTTAGTAAAGGGCAGAGGTAGCTTTTGCCTCCAACAGCCAGCTTCAGGGCTGTTGACCCACTAGGAGAAATCAGGAAGAATTCAGAAGACAAAGATGGGAAGTTTGTCACTCTAAATTCTGTTTGGACTGTACTGGGCAAAATCTAAATGGTGTAGGAAAATCCCCTTGGAGTCAGAACTGGGAATACACGCCATGATTAACCTGCCATGATTCTCCATCGAACTGATAGGAGACGAGACACCCACACCTGATATCATTTACTCTCTTTGAGCTTCTTTTTTGTCATCTGCAGAATGTGGACAGTAATAGTAATTGGCAATAAGGTGCTGGGAGGAAGAAACAATAAAAATACATTTGAAAATGGGATATATTTAGTCATCTCGATTGTTCAAATATTTTAAAATATCATTAGGACTTGGATAATCATCACTGTGAATAGCATCTGCCATATATATATTATTCTAAATGTAGTAAGTCTTTCATGTGCTGTGCACTGTATTAATTCCTTTCATCATTACAACCTCTGCCAAGGTGGTATGTGACATATTTATTGTATTGTTAAATCAGTCTGCACTGATGTTGTGTCACTACGGGTTTGGTTCACCCATAATACATTTGTAGATTTGGGAGGCATTTCATAGTAAAGCTGTCTTAGCAAAACACACCCAGTGTCTTCCTACTCTCAGAGCTCAGAGCAGCCCTGTTCCCTTTAGGGAGCCCCTTGTAACAGGCACCATCTGCCAATAGGTCTTTCACCCACGAACATGCCCCACTTACTGTGATGACTGTAACTCAACTGGCCAAGATGTGGGTGTGGTTGTCAAAACTTATGCATTTTCTCCTGCTTCCTTTCTATTTGTGGATGAACTGTTGCCTGAATTGCAACCTGGGGTGGACATTGTCTCATATTACTTTGTCATCTTTATACCCTTGATGAATGAAGAAGTGAATAAATAGAATACCAGAGAAAACTTCATGACTTACTAGATCTGTTCACATTTAGGTTAATTAAATATTTGTGATATCTATTTTCAATAGTCATTTCGACTTGGGTCCTGGTGGTTCTGTTATATTCTATCAGTGGTTTCATGTCTGTCTTCCAAAAATAATACTAGTCCCCTCTGGAATCCTAGTATGCTTGCTTGGGTAATAAATGGTTCATTTAAGTGTTTGTCTTTCTAATCTCTCCTCCATGAATTTCCTTAGTACCTATCCAGGGTAGGACAGTAGAGAAGACGCCAGAGAATTCAGTCCATATCTCCATGGCTCAGTGATGTCATGTGAAAATAGCTCTTTGAGTCTCGGAGTTGTCAACAGGCTGAGTGATTCCAGGTAATGAGAAAGGATTGTTCCCACACATTATTTTTATGGGCTTATCAGCTCAGGTTATAGAAAAATACAAAAAATAAATCCACTGTGAAAATATAACATCATACTTTCAGGTAGTCTTAGAGTTCTGATAATAGTGCAAGCTATAGACTGGCTGAGGTGAGGGCAAGGTAGGACCTATTGATTTTTGTATCTCCTTGGGCAGCAGAAGTTTTTGAGGAATGAAAGATAAGTGGCATTATCTGCCCCTATTTCCACTCTCTTATCTATGACAAACATCACTAATCAATTGTAGCAATCTATCCTGGTTCAATCTCAGAATTGTCAATACAGCATTTCAAGTAGTCACTTCCAATCAGATGGAAAAGGAATGAACAATGAAACTTATTTGCCAACCATGTTCTTTCTATAGACAGGACCATGTTGAGTTTAGTATTCTTAAGTAGATAAAGTAAGTTCAACCTTGAAATGGTGAAAAGCGCCATGTATATACTGTATTTTGACTTGAAGAATGTCACCTCACTTTTTGAATCTTGTTTACTCATCTCTGAAGTGATGAAATAAGGACAAATCTGGCATTGCCATTGAAGTGATCATAGAAATCATATATTAAAGGCACCTAGTTGAGTACCTGCAAGATTAAGTTTCTTCATGGTTCTTACTATGCCTTGTTTTGAGCTCTGAAGAATCCATTTGTCCCATAACTCTGCCTCTAGACATAATCTAGCTTAAACCTTTCCTGGTTGGTTATGACTATCAAATATCTCTGTGGGTTGCTGGCCAGGGATCGAACTTGTGCTGCAAAGGTTGAGGATTGCTTCATAGTGTGGTGCTTAACTCCTTGTGCCACCAGGAAGGCCGTAGCTGTGTAATTTTAAGGAAGTTGCTCAACCTCTCTGAGCCCAAAATTTCACTCATCTATGCAATGAGGATAACAATATTAGCTATTTTGTAGGCCTGGGGAGAGGACAAGTCAGTTAGTACATGTAAAATGCTTGATAGAATTCATGGAAATTGCTCAATGAATGACATCATCATCATCATCATCTTTTCATTGTGTAATTCTATTGTTGACTGGTTGTTCAGTGGTGACATCTGTACTACTCAGAAAAAAAGCAATTGTTAATCTTAGATTGCACTGTTTTAATCATCATTTTCAGAACTAAGAACCTAATTTTCTTAATATCAAGTGTTGAAAACAATTTAGTTTTTCTCTTGGCATAGGTTAGAGTCTGGGACAAAACTGACAACTAATCAAGTTCACCCTGTAAAAAGCAAAGATCTTGCTATTGGGATGGAATATAAGGGTTTGGGTTGCTTGATAAGACTTTGTTTTCTTCTAACACAACACCAAACAAACTAGGGACAATGGAGGAATTAGGGCAGAAATGACATCAGGTTTTCCCTGTGTTCAGGATCATCATAGTTGCTTTCTGGATGGTAACTGGAAGATGATCAGAGATCATTTGAGCGGCTGCCATTCACACCAAGAGGAGATGAAAGATGTCAGACTTGAGAAGCAAGCAAGGTAAGAGGAGCCATCCCATAAGACAGGGGTTCTAACAGCACCAGCTAGCAACATACCATAAGTTTCCCTGGTTGGTGAATCTCCAATCTGTAAACGAATTAACCACAGTGGGCACAGGTACTGGCTTTTGCACTGCACCATTTTAAGGTTTTCTTCTGATGCTAGTCCCAGACTAAATCAGAGTCTCACTGTAGTCAGAACCGTCCCTCTCAATCTTTTAATGGTGGAGGATAATGAGGTCTAGCGGGGTCAAGAGATGGAAGTCAAGCCGTGCAGTTATGACAGGGTCAGGGTGTGATTTCCCGTCTTCTTGCTCCAGGTCAATATTATCACCGTCCTTGGCTTTCCTTGGAACCCAACCCTTACCTCCTCTTGTTACCCTCACTTCAGACTCTGCTGAAAATTAAAATTAGTTTCATAAAGTGACAGCAGCAAGCCACATGCATCCTATAGCCACACCACCTGCATGGGAATTGCCAGAGTCACACACGTATTACCTGTTACCCCAGCTCCAATGTCAGCACCACGTGTCGTTGGTCCTTCCAAGTGAAGCGTGCATCTGACATGGGTGGGGGCATGCATGACTGAGCAATCACTGTCACAGAGGGGAGAATTTGTGTTTACATCTGTGACTCACCTCTTTCCACATCTGGTCTTGGGAGACCTTTGGGAAGTCACTGGGAAAGGGGAGAGGGTCTGTGAACGAGCTCTCTGTCCCCTGGAGCCAGGTCTGCACACAGATGAGACGGCCACCCTTGCTTCGACGAAAGCAGTGGGTTTTGACTTCTTCATGGCTGGCGTCCTTGATCCGAATCATTTCCTTGTCAGAAAGTAAGGGCTTTGAAAGTGTCCTGGCAGGACAGTTTCATGGCTCACCAAGTCAGGATATTTTTCCCAGTGAGTTTCCCCAAGGAAGATATTGCATCACATCTTTAGGGATTGCTCTCAAAGAGTTCTAGTTTCCCTTGTTAATCAGAGGTACATTTATCACAGAAGAATTGATCCTTTTGCAGGCGTGTATTTCTGTATCACCTTTGAGGAAAGATTCCATTTGTTCAGCCCATGCTGATAACATAGCACATTGTTTTCCCTGCACCACTGGGGCAGGGGAGTGGGGTGGGGTGGGGTGTCTTGACTCCAGGACTCTGGGACTGAGTAACGATCCCTTCTGGGATTCTACAAGTGCCCGTTCAATCTCTCCCCATCCCTTTTCTTAGAGTTAAAAGATCTCTGCGTTCAATCAGATTTCATCACAGAACGTCAAGATTCTATGGCTTATTACAGCTCCCGCCTTCTATCTCACTGTCCTTTCTGCCAAGGACGGAACTGCATGCAGTGTTCCAGGGCCAGATGGAACACGAATGAGGAATTAGGAAAGGGAATGTCTTCCCCTCCGCTTATTTTGGCCATCATGGAAATGCTGCACAATTGGGAAGTGGTATTGATGTGGTTGGGATTTGTTGCCTAAGCACAGGGGGAGCACAGTGAGCAGATCTCATCAAGGAGTAAATGGTCTCCAGTGATGTGTTCTTTTTTTTTAATTTTATATATTTTTTACATCATTTTTCATTTTTGCACAATGTATGCTTTTTCATCTTGGTTATAGTCCCCATACAATTCCCATCCCCCTTATTTTGACCCTAATCCTTCCTACTCTCCCCACCCCTGTAGTTTCTCTGGCACCGTAGTTGCCTGTTCATTTTGATTTTTACTTTATTATAATTAGTCTTTCTCCTGGTCCCTTATTTAGGTTTTATAAATGCCTGCTATAAAGATGGAGCTTCCATATGACCCAGCAATTCCACTCCTAGGTGATGAGTTCTTAAATGCAGATGGATTCAGAGAACATCACCTCCTGAATAGCATCCCCTCCACTCTGCCAGTCAGCACCTGCCTGTTGACCTTCCTGGTGACTGGGGGTTGTCTCTGGCGGCCACAGGACCTGCTTTGATCTGTGCCCTTGCTCAGCACTGTTTACTTCGCTCAGGATGATGA
This sequence comes from Talpa occidentalis, assembly GCF_014898055.3. NCBI lineage: Eukaryota > Metazoa > Chordata > Mammalia > Eulipotyphla > Talpidae > Talpa > Talpa occidentalis. The sequence goes on from NW_023603184.1 coordinate 65,771,045, forward strand.
CTAGTATGATCTGCCCCCAATGGGCAAGGATTCCTTCTCCACTTGGGTCTTAGATCCGTGAGGAAGACAGATTTGCTGGCAGGCACCATTCTTTCTACACACAAGTGACTCACAGTGGCATCGTGTAACAATATATTCCAAATGTTTTGTGTCTGCAAGGCACAGAAACAAATATATTTTATGTTGTAAATCAGCACCCCTTAACACACACACCCTTGAAACCAAAATTTCACAAATAATAGTACTCTTGCTAAGTGTGATAAAAGGTAAAAATAAAACAAATGTGGCAGAAAAACCTTCCTTAAACAAACAATATTTTGAAAGGATGCTGGTTGTTTCATACTAAATTGATTTTTTGACACAAACTGCTGAAAGTAGCAGTTTGAAAAACAATAACACTTTCATGTAAGGGAACCCAAGGATTTTCTTAAAAAAATTATTTTCTTCTTTATTTTCCCAACCAGCCCAGGTATGTTGATAGGTCAGTCATGTGTCTCTCAGGAAAACAGATGGGGCAGCCAAGGGAACTCCACATTGCTCTTGTATGACCCGTGGCTGTCAACCTATGGGCAAATAAAAACAAATGTCTTGGGGCCTCCCCGGTAGTGCAGGGGTTAAGTCTCAGCGTTATCAAGCTATCACCAGCCACTGGGGCATGAATTCTATCCCCAGACAAAGAGCTGACCCACATGGCGCAGCAGACCTCTCATGTCTCACCTGTTGCTCCCCTCAGCAGTGTATTTCAGCACATCTGCCTGTTCTGTTCCCCACTCTGTCTCTGGTGAATCCTCTCACCCCCTCACCTCTGGCCTACACCCCAGTTCTTGTATGTATAAATAAAAATAAATCTTTAAAAAAAAAAAACAAATGTCTTTCCCTGCCTTCCTCTTTACCTACTTCCCCCCTTCTTTCCTTGTCATCTGTCTTTGTTTCTATCTTTTTTCTGATAAATGCTTTTGGAAAGAGAAAATTAGTAGCATGTCAATTTGATACCCATCAAAAGATCTGCAATTCATGCTATTTCTTGGTCTATGACTCATATCCTGGGTCATAGTAAGAGTCTTTGGTTTGAATTGATGTTGCCAAACTACCTTCCCCCGAATGTTTACACCAGTGTATCTTCCACCAGCACATGTATGAGAGTTCCAGTCTCCATGTCTTGATAAGAAACATTGTGAAATTTAAAAAAAAAACATTTACTATTCTGGTATAAACTTGTTCAAAAATAGATGTAGAACAGGACTAAGAAGCCATAGGGTAATTTATTATTGTGGCAGTAATATTGAAAACCTTAGGCAACTAGCTAGGGCAGAGGCAACACCTGAAGTTTCTAAGTTGACAGTTATTGTCAAAAAATTCAAAAACAGAACCTCAATGATTCTGGATTGACTTTTGAGACAAACTTTAGTTCATTTCAAAAATGAAATTGAATATTTACCAATATATTTTGGTCAGACTTCTTTGCATGGGAAATTATTTTATATTTACATCTATTTTTCTATAAGTGGTATTTTATAATTAATTTGTAGCATTTAAAAAAAATATTTGGTATGCCAAGCATCAGTATACTAAGCATTTGTTAGTTTTGATATGAATAGCAAATATTTTTTCCATTATTTGAAGAAGTAGGAATTATAATAAATTTTTACCCAATTGTTTCCAAACATATATTAAATTATTCTTTCTTTTCCTCCTGATTTGTTGTGTGTTTTATATCATTTTTCAATGCATTTTTCAATGCATTTTATCTACTATTGTTTTATTTGTTCATCTTTGAACCAATACCATAGTGTTTTGATCACCATAGTTTTATAATGACTTTTAATATACACAAAGGGCAAATGCTCACATTCACAGTGGCAACTCTTGACTATTCTTTCGTAAGGGTTTTATTTTTTTTTTAATAATTTTTTAAAAAAGATTTATTTTTTTATTTATACAAGCACTGGGTACAGTCAGAAGCGCGGGAGGGTGAGAGAATTCACCAGAGCCAGAGCCAGAGGGGGAAGCAGAACAGGCAGAAGGACCGAAGTACACTGCTGAGGGGAGCAGCAGACAGCAGGAGAGGTCTGCACGCCATGTGGGACCCTCAACCGGTGGCCGGGGATCGAACCGGCACTGCAGAGGCTGTGGGCAGCTTCGCAACCCAGTGTTCAACCGCTGTGCCACGGGGGAGGCCCTCATAAGGGTTTTAGCATATATTGTGAATGTTCACAAGGGAGTTTGGCCAATAAAACTATATTTTTGCACGTGTTTTTCCAGTTTTGATGTCAAGTTTGGGCTCATGTATTGTGTTAGGACACTTTACCATTTTTTACAGTCTCTGCAACAACTTAACAATATACAAATGATCTGTTCTTTGAAGTTTTGTAAAATCTCATCTAAAAAAATGATTATCAATCATCTATATTTTCTATTCCTGCCTTAGTCAATTCTTTTAAAAAGACTTTATTTTTCAGAGCTGTTTCAGTTTCACAGCAATGTTAAGAGGAAGGTATAAGGTATAAGCAATGTTAAGAGGAAGGTATATACGGGATTTCCCGTATATCCTCTGCGCATAGCCTCATGCATAGCCTCCCTTATTATCACACAACTTGTTACAACTGGTAGCATTGAATTGACACATCATTATCACCCAAGTACATAGTTTACATTATTGTTCATTCTTGTGTTGTACATTCTATGAGTTTGCATAAATATATAAAAACATCTATCAGTCATTTATAGTATCATACAGAATATTTTCACTACCCTAAAAATCCTCTGTATCCCCACTTTTCATGCCTTCCCCCCAACTTTGCCTTTTCCAAAATATCATATAGTTGGAATTATAGATTAGTTATATTTTTCAGATTGACTTTTTTCACTTAGTAATATACATTTAATTTTCCTCCATGTATTTCTGTGGTCTGATTGTTTATTTCTTTTTACTGCTGAATAATATTCCATTGCCTGAATATACTGCAGTCTATATCCTTCCTTTTAATATATATTTTCCAGGCATTTACCATTCTAAAAGTTTTAAAATTAATTTTTAAAAGATATTCATAACATATCTCCATATATACATATGTTGTTTATTGTCTATAATTTTGTTTTATTTGTAATCCCTATTATCATTGTATTGTATATTCTATAAGGTTTACTGAAGTTAATCTTTTTTAGAAAAGCCACAATTTGCCTATGTCGATTTAGTTTTCTGTTTTCTAGTCCATTAGCTTCAGCTCATACCACTGTTTATTTCTTCAATATATTTATATTTTTATTGCTTTTCTAATTTTTTGAACCAAAACATAATGTTTCAATAAATATAACTAAGACTATAAATTTCCCTTTAAGCACAGCTTTAGTTTTATCTTACAATATTAAATATCTTTATCTTCCTATGGCAAATCTGGGTTAAGTCCTCACTGTTTGCTCCTTGTGTCCAATCTGTGTTTAATTTTTATTTCTTCTTATCTTTAGCCCATTGGTAAAATTTTCAGATATTCTTTATTTTTATATCTGCCCTTATACTCCTCTTGTTCCATCAGTCAGGTATTGCTTATTTACTAAGCATAGCGCTGCGAACAAGATATCTCTCCTCAGTTTATTGGCACCCAGAGTTCAGGCAACATTCATTGAGGAGGCCTTGTGTTGATTTCTTAAAACTATCTCCCTACTCTTCTGGTTAGTATGAAATGCCCTCAGCATGAAAGGCCCTTCCACTCTCTTTTGGGGGAGAAAATCTTTTGCTATAGTCAAATATCCTACTGGATACTTGAAAAGTCTTTTTGAAGCCTAATAGCCATCCTATACTTGGTAAAGATGTGTTTAAACCTAATTTGGATGGAAGAGAAGTGAACATGAGAGAGAGGTATCGTGAGCAGAGTGTTTGCAAAATTCATGAGGGGCCCTGGGATGACAGGAAATGATGGGAGAGCACCTTTCAACTGTAGCTGCTGGAGAAAAAGCATGTAGGTTGAAGAAGATTCTAAAATAAAAAGTTGAGGAAATATCACTTTTGTACAGGAACATTTGTGACCTGGAACATCTGAACACAACATGGCACCTGGAATGCACAGACATTTGTATGGCGATGCCATGGAACTGGGCAAGTCAGAGAGGCCCACTCCCAGGGAGACCAGAATGGGACGGAAGTGGTGTGGGTGTGTGGGAGAGGGGTGTGCTGTGGGTGCTCACTCAGATGTAGGTGTCCAGGCTCTGGGAACCAGAGTTTAGCTCCTCCAATTTCCTCTCCGGGTCACCTGATGCACATGGAAATGTTCCAGGAATACCATGAGTAAATTATCAATATTGATTCTAGTGTAAAAGCAGGTTTATTCCAAGTGACTTAACAGACAGAAATGAAGATAAATCTGGGTCATCTTCTCCCAAGTTATAATGATCTCTTAGAAAAACAAAGAGAATAAAAACAAGCTTAAAACATCATAATGTCTGTTTACTCATAGATTCATATGCTCATTTGTTTTCTTTTGGCTATCCTATTGAGGGCTTCCTATGTGCTGGGTACTGTGCTGGGTGCTAGAAAGACAGATGAGTAACACAGTCCCTAATTTCAAGTGGCTCCAGGCTCGCTGCAGTTAAAGAACAAGTTAACAAGGAAGCATCAAGAAGAGTGGCAGGCCCTGGAATGGCCCCACTCAGTGGGAGAATTAATGGCTGCATCCAGGAATGCTGAGGGATTGAATTCTCACACAGCACACCCAGATCATGCTGCTTCTTTCATGCTTCCCCTTAGCTGAGGTGAAGAACAGCAGCCTATCTTCTACAGTGTGTAAAGGAGATGTAGAACCGTGAGGACAATCTACATCTCGGTGACAAGCAAGATTGGCAAGCTCATAGGTTTGGAAGTTCTTTAGAAAGCCAAGTCTCCCTCCCTCCATCCCTTTGCCTCCTCCCTTCCCACCAACAGAAAGACAGTGGATGAGCAAGCATGAGACATACAGAACCTGTGAAAACTTGAACTGGCTGTTGGTAACATTTATCCAGACATGCAGTGCCTTGGTTTGGCTCTCTAGAAACTCAGGCTAGACTGTTCTCACCAATTCACAGGATCCAGGATTGAGTCCTAAAAATGACCCTCTACTATCATAAAAAATGTAATTCATTAGCTCACATTGTGGCTCACGATTATAAGGCAAACTACCAGAAAAGAAAGAAATGTAAATATTCAAATGTTTTCATTTATGTGACAGGAACTATCTGAGCCTTCACAAATATCCTGAGGTTCGGTATCAGATAGAATAATATTTGCTGCCATTTCTAGAGCTGCTTCTGTCTGACAGGTATGGTGTAAAGTGCTTTATAGACATAATCTCTCTTGAGCCTTATCTTTTATTATTATTTTACTTTATATATTAGGAAACAGGGTCAGTAAGTTTTCTTCACTGGCCCAAATTGACACAATTTGTGAGTAGGAGAGATTGTGTTCAACTTGAATTGACTTTCTTTCCAATATCCTGTTATTCCTTTTAAGATATCTAGCTCAGCCTTTGCCAGAGCCTGTCCATGCTGGCACCATGATCTCTGAATTCCAGCTTCCAGAACTTTAATAAATAAATGTCTGCTTTGATAAAAACAAAATGAAAAACAAAACATCTAGCTGTTTCACTGAATATCTTGTAAATGTATGGCTGGGTATTCACGTTATCTTATCAGTTTTTAAAAATAGCTCACCTTAGTTGTAACTGCAGTTGTTTTCATGTTAAATAATGCCTTGCTGGGTTATAGATGATAATATGTTTGAAGTCAAGGACTGTCTCCTTCTGCCTCAGTTAGTCTCATGGCAGCCAGCAGAGCAAATACCATCAAGGTATTCAATTGGTTAAAGGACATGGAATAAGATGGCCACCATTTCACACTAGCACTCAGTTCAGCACTATTTCTCACTCACTGAACATCCTTCCTTTTTTGTCTTTATGGGAAAGTCTAGATCATTATTCCTTGAACTTTAAAAATGTATTATTATGGAGGCCTTAGTACACCAGGGGTGAGACTTGGGGCCAGACACAAGCCAAGGCATGGTTCTTGCCTTTAACAAGAGTGTAGGGCAGTTGGAGAATCAGATAACTAAGCAACTATAAAGCAAATTGTGTACTCAGGGCTAGACTGTGCGTGTAGCCAGGCTCCCGTGAGGACATCCAGGCACAGCCACATCACTGTATCTGGTGGGGCCAGGGGATGTCTCCAAGAAGAGGTCATGGGTGAGGCAATAATGCCTGTGAGAGACCTGCTAGCAGACCCACAAGTCTCAGGGTCTGCACTGGAGCAGTGAGAGAACTGCATTGTGAGCAGAATGTGCTCAGCAAGGAGGGTGAGGCTGAGGGGTAGAAAGGGGACACATTACAAAGCGCTGAGAAATGTGGGGAATGAGATTGAAGAATTATCACCTCTGAATGTCCCTAGCCAAATGTCCCTGAAGCTCTGGCATTGCTAATTTTCCCCAGCCCCGAGGTTTCCCAATTTTTTCTTGCTTGGGAAATCCCCTCCAGTGACAGGTCTCCACCCATCCAGCAGCCTAATGCACCCCCTTCTTGCAGACTGGCCCATCAACATGTGGGTAGGGGGCCATGTGGAGCTGCAGCCACACATCACCCCAGGGGAGGGCTGGTGGGGGAGGGCGGCCACCAGCCCTGGCCCCCACCAGGCTCACCCAGCAAATGGTTTTCTCCAGTCCTAATTAAGGATGACTTGATGTCTACACAGCTACACTTAAGTCTTTGTTGGCCTGCTATTGTTTCCCCTGAGCGTGACAAGGCTGAGGCGCTCTATTCTGGTTGTCTCAGCCAAGTGCCAAAGGGGAAAGAAATAAAAAAAAATCACTACTTTCATTCACTAAACATGCCCATTTACTTGTTTTTCTATTTTATTGCATTAGTCATTGCTATAAAACCAGCGTGGTCTATTTTTTTCCTTTTATGCTAGTTACATTCCAAAGCCAGGTAAGCACTCAAACCATGAGACACCTATAATATCCAGAGATACTGGGTAAAATTCCGGCAAAACCGCCCCCTCCTTCTCCATCCCCAGAGGCTCCAGGTGGGGAAATCTTTGTCACTTCATTCTTTAAAGCACCTCTGAAAGATCAGTGTGATCACGGTATCGATCATTATCATTTTGCAGTATGTTATTTATTATAGTCTTTGCTTATTCTAAAAACTAGAGTTGTCAAATTTAGCAAATAAAAGTATGACACCCGGTTAAATCTGAATTTCAGATAAACAACATACAATAGAATATTGGTAGATTTCATACCAATATTTATATTGTTTTACTTAACTACTTTACCACCAACTCAACTCTACAAACAAAAATCTTGGGTGCTATCTCATTGTGAGACGTCATCCTGGGTGCGGAAGACTCAAGCATGCACCAGAAACAGTTTTTCCCTTTAAGGGGCTCAAAGGTTAGTGAAGGTGGGTGAAAGTAAACAATGAACAAAATTAACCCCAATATAGACAGGATAACTCAATCACATGTGCCCACTCACTCACCCACCTAAACACACACATGTACACAAACTATGTAGATGGATCTCATTTATGAATTTGAACACAAAGAGAAATGTGATTGTAAATTGTTAGCATGTGGAAAAGTACTCAGGATGATCTAATATATAACAATATGATAAAGCATACATTGTATAAAAATGAAAAATGATGTAAAAATATATATAAAGCAATAAAAAATAAATACTATGATGTAAATTTAACAATTCAAATACTATTATAAAAAATAAAATATATATAAAAATATGTGTCAAGCAATCAGAATTTGGCTCTGAAATATAAGAGGGAGTTCAAAATGCAAATATGTACTAGAGTAATATATCATATTACTATGCTAAAAAATGGATAATCTATAAAAGTGTAATAAAGCAGAACCTGACCAAATTGACATTCCAGAAATTTTAAAAAATGCACTTAGTAAAATCAGGGATATGTAGACAAGTTCTTAATATGATAAAATACGGAAGTAATATTTATGTCTCATTATGAGAAAACAACAAAAGTCTTAAATAAACAAGAATAGATAAATGTGTGTGTGTGTGTGTGTGTGTGTATTCCAAACCAAAATTCAGAATCATACTTAATGATTTTTAGTAGAAATGTTTTCTTTAAAGCCAGGAATGAAACAAAGATGATTTTCTCACAATTATTACTTAATATTTTACTAGAAGCGTTACTCATTACAATTGGACAAAAAAAAAAGATATAAGCTATAAATACGGAGATGGCAAATTTGTTCTATTTAGACAATGTTATTATAGACACAGAAAATCTAAGATAATTTAAAACTATTAGAAAAAAATTTAACAAGAAAATTCAAGCAGGGGGTGGTTAAAAAATGAATGTACAAAAATCAATTTTGTTTTGTGAAGAATCAGACAATGTAATAGAATAAAAATTTCACTAATTATGACAACCCAAAATATATATAATTGAACAATTTGATATATGTGTGGCCCCTGAAAGAAGAAAACTTTAAAACTAATAGTCAAAAAGTATCCCTTGCCAATTAAAGATGCACTAAATTCTTGTAAATGTTATGACTTACAACGTTATGTGATATTCATCTGAAAAATCAAATGGTCAAACTTCTGAAAAAAAAAAGGAGAATGAGAGGAGGTGGATTTTACCAGATATTAAAATGTACTGTGCTGTTATGATAAATAACATACTTTGTACCTGAAGAAAATGATTTCAAGAAAAAAAGTCAATGGGATAGAATGGAGAGAACAGAAATAGATACAAATATATGGGGGCACTAATATAAGATAAAAAAAAATTAAATAAATTAGAGAAAGTGGTTATTTTTTAAAAAATGGTTTTGGAGAGAAAGGAGCTGAATTACTCTTTTAACAAAAGATGTTACCATTGGATCAAAGAGTTAAACCTGTAAAAGCACAAAGTCACTTAAGTTTCAGAAAACAAAAACCTTTATAAAACAGATATATAATCCAGAAATTATAACAGAAGAAAATGGCAATGTTAATTGGCTTAAATTATCTATGAGGAAATTATATACAGAAAGTGACAAAAGTTGGAGGAAAAATACATATTACACAAATCAGAAAAGACCAAATTTTTAATTAACAAAGGGCTCATAAAATCAATTAGAAAGAGTAATAATCCCATCAAAATGCATGAAGATTGTGAATAGGCAATTGATAGAAAAAAATACAGTTTTTCTCATAATTTATAAAGTCAGCAGCAATTTTTATAACTTAGATGGGCAAAAATGAAGATTTGGTGATTTCTGGAGCTGGCAACAATGGAGGGGAAGTGCTCTATACTAGTGAGCATGTAAGTTAGGATGAGTTTTCTCGAGGACAACATGGAAATATCCACCAAAGCTAGAAATGTGTGCTTGATTTGACTGCTAAGATCACTTGTCATGATTTTCCTTTTAAATAGATGGATGCTTTTCTAAGTTTTTGCTCAAATAGTTGCATACAGTGTACCACTGTAGTTGCACATTATAGTGCTATTTGTAATCTGGGGCCGGTGGAGGGGGGGAAATAGAAACAAAGTGCCCCTCCTTAGAGAACTGGTTAAAACTTTCATGATATATCCCTAAGATGAGCATACAGGCAACCAATGGGAGGAATGAGACGTTGAGGTGTATGCTGATGTGAAAATATCTCTGAAGATCTTTGCAGTGTTAGATGTTAAAGTAAGAACATAAAATAGAGATGAGTTATGTTATAGTCACTTGTGAAAAAAATGTTTTATATACACATAATATAGAAATATAATTATATATTTATATACATATATACACATATATATACATATACACATACATGCATACATATGTATGGAGAGAAAGAGAGAGAGAATATGTATATTTGGATACTAGTAAAAGCATGGTTTTGGGTGAGAACAGACTTTAATAGTGTGACCTTTGAGAACAGAGATTGAGGGTCCAAAATAGGGACAGGTTACCTTCCATTTTCTGCCTTTCTCCACAATTGGAATTTCCTAAGCATGCATATATATTGCTTTTCATTTTTCCTTTATGCCAAATGGAGTTTTGGGGGGCTGTGGTATTGAAGATTGTTTCTGCTTTCTTTTTTAAAAAAATATCTCTTTTGAATAGTCAGCACATTTTCCTTAGACACTGTGTGATGACAGCGGTGACGAGGACAATCAGACCTGGTGAGTGAAGTTCCAAGTCTGATAGTTGTGCTCAGAGATAGATTGTCCAGGGCCTGTAAAACCTCATGCTGCTGAGCTTGTGACTTTTCTCCTACCCAGTCTCCTCTTCCCAGCAGGAAGCTTATTGACTGTTTCCTTCCTCACTTCTGTGCCACCCTCTGCCCCCCTAGCCTCTAATCAGGTCCCCACACAAATGGAGAAGGGCTGTGGTTGGATTAACTGCACCCGCTTTGAGTGACTGCACTCCTTCCCCATCCTCCAAGGGAGGCTGCCCCAGGAGGCTGTCCCCGGTGTGCAGTCAGTGAGGCTTCAGTTTAAAAGAAGGCACTGTCTCTTGCTGCCTGATGACCCTGCTTCCCTTTCCCAAGCCTCAGTACCTTCAACAATGAAATGGGCATAGTAAATCCTCCTCTGGGCTCTGCAGCAGGCATTCAATGAAATAGCTTGAGCCCTTGGTCGGTGATTAAGAAGAAATACTTGCCCTTTGCTTCTTATTTCCCTTTAGAGTTTTGTTTTTCCTCTCTGTATGGAAGTGGGGAGAAGGGAAGGATGCCTGTTGTGTCACCTCCCAATGTGATGCAGAGTTAGGATAGGACACAGAGCTAAGCACCTCTAGGGGCCCAGCCTGCAATTCTGATGAGTCAGTCCGTCCCTCCAAGATGAGGTCTCTACCTAAGGAGCTTCACATTCCTCATGGCTTGCTACTGGAAGCCCTGCTAGGGTGAGCCTGGTCTTGGCCAATCCTTCTTTCTTCATTATTTGATTTACAAGACACACGCCTATGACTGGGAGGTCTCTGGGTGCCGGCATCCAAACAGAAAAGAGCCATTAAAGTTTAGTCAGATCTGGTGCGTGACGTTCCAAGTCTGCAGTGAGCCAGAGGTCTGGAAAACGAAGCTCTCTATGAAGGTGCCATCAGCCCCATGCATAGGGCTGCCCACAAGCTCTACCCTTGTTTTGATTCTTCCACCAGAATTGGATGGCAAGATCTTATGGTCTTCATGAATGTTAGGAAGAAGTTAGCTTTTAATTTTTTTCTCTTGGTGTTTTATAAATGTTTAGAAGGATTCAAGGGAGTCCTTAGTTTTAAGCATGTGCTATTTAAAAAGAAAATGAAGGTGGTCTGCAGAATGGCTGAGGGCGCCGCTGCTGGAGTGGGCACACCTGGGTTCAGACCCAAGTGTGAAGCCCAGAAGTAGATGCTGGTCTTGAGTCATTTATTTTTAGTTTTCTCATCCATAAGTATCTCGTCACATACTTTGGGATTGAATTAAACAAGGAATGTAAAGCATTAACAGGAGGCAGGTGCACAGTAAGCCCAAGTGATGCTACATGTCATTATTGTGGGTGGCACTATAGGGAGTGACATCAGTGTGAGCTCCAGTGGCAGAATTCTTGGGGTTCAAACCTGGACCTGCCATGGGTTGGTTGCTTTTGTCAAGTTACGTAACTATTCCATGCCTCAGTTTATGCATCTGGGAAATAGGAATGATGATCATTCCTAGTGGGTGTGAAATTAAATTAGCTAATATGTGCAAAACGGCACATATTTCTACCTGAAAACAGCTAGAAAGCAATGAGATAAAGTCAGAGAACAAATATTAAGAACTGAAAAATAAGATTGATAAATAATTGAAATGAAACACACACACTATAAATAGAAGTCTCTGTTGAGCAATGAATGGATAGAAGACACATAAGTAAAATCAACAGCAGTGAATGTGGACTCCTGAAACTGAGACTGGAAATGCCTATCATGGGAGGTGCGCCCATGCAGCTGGTAGCTATTGGGGTCCCTGCTGGCAGAAGGCCCACTTTGGAGACATGCAGGCTGCAGCTGCATGGGGCTGCATTCACATCTCCAGCCTGCATCAGCCACCTGGTGCCAGCTGTGCTGCCTGGGGTGGGAGCTATCTTTGTCATCATCTGTCTCTCTGAGGGGTTCTGAAAAGGGACCTGATGTTGCACCATCTTCCCCAGGAGATCTGATTTAGACCTCCTCCTAGCTTCCCCAATGCGACCCAGAACACCACAAAGTTCTTGGTCAGTTTCCCACGCACCACCCAAGTCAGGCACCATTTTAAGGTGAGAAATGATAACAGGGATTTTCACACCACACCCTTCATGTGGTAAATCCTTGGGGTCCCCTCTGTACCAGAGATCTTGGGAAATGGTTTTAATCGATAAGAATGAATCTGTGCCTGGTTCCTGTATGATATTGGTCTGGAATGACAGTCCAGGTGTAGAAAAGAAATAATCGACTTTCCACTTCTTTCCTAGAGCTGAAAAGTGTAGGAAACAAAGTCCAGATACTGGATGCAACAAGAATAAGTCAACTGAGCAAGCAATATAAACTCGCCAAATCTCAGTGTTTGGCAGTGAGCGCTGTGTACAGACAAGGACGTGAAGAGGTGGCTTGCCTACAGCTAAGAAAAGGACTTCATCAGAGGACAGATGTCATGGATGGAGAGACAAGGACTGCACAGGAAGCAGCACAGTTACTGTGAGCATGGACCGCTTCCTCTAGGCCACGCACGTGTCCCAAATGTCTCCCCATGCCCTGTGTGGACATCATTGGTCTCCCGGCAATTTCATAGACAAGGAGATTGAGACACAAAAAAATACTTCAGGAGTCACAGTTACCAGGCAGAAGGAAAAGACTCAGGCCTGCCCTTCTCTCCTGCCATGCTACCTGGCAGGACAGGATGGTGTTCAGGTGCAGAGCGGGCTGCTCACTAGCAGCCCCACTCTCTGTATCCTTAAAATGGAGGTAATACTATTGACCTCTTATTTGTACGTGAGATCAGGTAAGTCAAGTCTCTGGTTGGCAGTGGGTGCTCAACTGTCCCTTCTCACTCTCCCCAAACATTCCTTTGAAGATTATGCACTATATATTAGTTCAGATCATCTGTGGTCACTAAACACCCCACAGATTTCTGACTCCAACCATTTGCTGATAAGGTTTCTTCTAGCTTGGATGCCTCTTCCTTCTATTTCCAGGTTTCTCTAAACTGGGAAACCCCCAAGTTCCCATTTTATTCTGTGAAGTGGCTTTTCCTCACTCTGTGTCCCCCTGGCATCTGTGTGGACTGTTTCTGAAAGTCCGGGGCTCTGCTTTGGCCCCTGGAGAAGGGGAAGTGGCATCCACCGCACAGGGCCTGTGTGAGGGGTGCACACTCAGAGAGCGATGAGCGCCCAACAAGTGGTTCCTGTTATTTCATCACCGTGATTACTCAGCAAATTCTCCTGTTACAATTACCAATGAAATTGGTATCTTTTCGCTCCCGGCTGAGGGAAAGAGCAGGGATATTGGTAAATAGTGCTCTATTTTCTCCACGGGGCCCAACAGTGAAGCTTGAAGGTACTAGGTGCTCAGTAAATGCACACTGAAGTGGATAAATGTCAAACTACAGACCACACCACTGGGGAGGCTGACCCATGTTCATTAAATGAGGCTCTGGTGCTAAGTGTCTCCTGCTGTGTGCTATAGGGAGTATTAGAAGAACACTGGACAGTGTTTGGGGGCTTGGGACCCCAGGGGAGCCTGGGACCCAAGCAAGAGAACACAGCACATGGCTCTTCAGCAAAGCATAGCGATTCCAGAAGCCCTGAGGTGACCCTGGGGGAAGCCGTGAAGGAGCCCCAGCAGGATGCAAGAATGAAGGCTATAGAGCATTGTCGTTTTTATATACTTCTAGATGCCCTATGCCTAGCCAGGTGTCATGGTAGCCACTCAGAGAGGCTGGCCTAAATAAACAAAATGTGGAAATCATTCTGAGCAAGATGAGCAAAATGGCGAAGATTGCTGCAAAAGAAAAGAACCCCCTTTTAGGAGATAGAGAGAGAAATGAAAAACTACAAGCAGAGAACAGGAAGCGAAAGCATTGATGACAAAATATTGGAAACAAATTACACATCCAACAATAAGAAAATGGCCATGGAAACTATAATACATCATTCACTATACTTACCTATAGGAATTTAAAATTAGATTTACATAAAACAAGGTAGAATGCTTTTGTTTTATTTTTAGTGAAAAATACAATGATAGAAAATTTCATAGGCCCAAAGATTTTAACTATTAAAGAAAGTTATAAAGGTTAGGTCCAATCACAACAGAACATCAGCAGGTTTTTTTTTTAATCCTTTTAATGAATGATTTTTTCCCCTTGTTCTATTTTTTTTTTATTTTTAAAAAAATTTCTGTTGACCCATAAAAAATATTTACCATGGGGAAACAAATTATAACTTTAAACTACAGTATGTCTACACTGATGAATGAATTTTCTAGAGATGATCAATGACTCTGAGTTTATATTCAGAAATTCTAATGCAATATGCATTAGCAAACTTTTCCTTTCTAGGTTTTGATAATTCAGAAGATTTTGAACATGTTTTGCATACACAATTTGTTGAGGTATATATGTGTAAATTTCTATGTATATTCTCTAACTTGAGCATTGTCTATCACATATGCATCATATATGATATTCATGTGTGCCACATACATATGATGTACATACATACTGGATCAGAACATAGTTGGGGTTGGGAGGATGGACAGATGGTTAGACTGGTGGGTAGTGGAATAGAATTATTCCCTTAGGTGTGCTGGCAAGATCAAAGGTGTGTCAAAGACAGAGAGGAAAGACAGTCTATGAAAAGCACATCTCTCTGAAATAGGCTCAGGGTCTGAGAAAGAAACACCACAATAATTTGTGGGTTCCTTCCATCTTCTCTCTCTCTCTCTCTTTTTCTCTCTCTCTCTCTCTCTCTCTCTCACACACACACACACACACACACACACACACACACACACACACACACTTCCTTCCCTCTCCCCCCTCCTCTTCCTCTGACTGATGTGTGAGTCGTCCAGCCGCAGGGGTGGCTGCAGCTAGAGAACACCACAGTCCCTGGGCATTTTGCCGGCTGGAAAGAGCAATCATAACTTTGGAGAAATGTTTCTGACAATAACAAAAGCCAAAAGTGGTCAAAATGAACCCATTTTTGAGAGGAAATAACTATTTTTAGACCTGACTGGGCGGGGCTGTGTTTGGAAAATAGGTATTTAAGGTTGTGTGTAATTCATTTAATGTGCAAGGAAGTCACTAATTTCATAGAGAAATAAAGATCCTCAGAACCCAGATTCCTCTGAACTCTACCTCAGCCTTAGCCTGGGGTGATTACTAACTCCTTTGGTGAGAAGATAATTTTATTTTAATTCTCATGCAATAGCTGAATAACTTCCATACAAATGCCAACTATCAATCTTTATGAGTAAATTATTGTCCTCACTATTAGGGTGTGGTACAGGAGAGGATGACATACTTTAGGAGCTATAAAGCTTCCTGCATATTATTTCCATCCTAGGCCATTATAAACGTAGCAACCTTATTTTTAAAATAGTGCAAGAGAACATGTTGAAAGAGTGAAAAATAAGATTTCAACAATGCAGATACCACTTTGATACAAAGGGTCAGATGCATTTTTGTTTCCTCTTACTAAGAAAAATGACCTCCCCCCACCCATAAAAATGTGAATGAATTAATTTGTCTTTGAAATTCTCTTAACACTCCTTGAGGTAACTGGAGCCACTTGAAGTGAAATCAGATTTAGCAAGCCAGACCTTTCCAAGCTCGCTCTGTTTTTCATTCTCTTTCTCTCTCTCTCTCTCTCTCTCTCTCTCTCTCTCTCTCTCTCTCTCTCTCTCTTTTCTCACAGACTAGCTAGCATGGCTCCCCAACTCACTTCTCAAGCCTGATATACAAGCCACAACCTAGTTAGAGAAACAAACACTCCACTTTTTCAAGACTCTGATTTCTGTGTTCTATGAAGAAATAGTTATTCAAAAAGACAGTCAAAGCTGTATGCTTCCTGTCTTTTATTTACCTGATGAGAAAATTGGAGTTCAGAGGCTCAAACCACTTGCCAGAGTCACCTATTGTTAGTGACAGAGCTGGGGGGAGAAGGCAGGATTCTGGACTGGACTCCCAGTGTGGGTATGGGCAAGGTTGACCCCATGTGGTCCCAGAGGAAAGCAAGACCTCCTTGCTACCAGCTAAGGGGTGAAGTGAAGATTAAGCAAGCTCCTTCCTGCTTGTTCAGAGCAGTGCCTGTGGGCACAGAAAACAGAGTTCATTCTCTTGGTTAAGCAGAACTCTCCTGAAGGAGTACTCTTCAGCACCCTTCACCAATGCAAGGATGTGGATGTCAGAATCCTCGCTGATCATGTGTTGAGATCTGTGTCAGGAATTCAATTCACTCCTGCTTGCTTTAAATTTTAAGTCAGGGCCTCCCTGGTGGCGCAAGGGGTTAAACACCGCACTATGAAGCAATCCACAGCCTCTGCAGCACGAGTTCATCCCCGGCTGGCCAGTGAGCAACACACATGGTGCAGCAGACCTCTCCTGCCTTGCCTGCTGCTCCTCTCAGCAGTGTATTTCAGTCAGTCTACCTATTCTGTTCCTTACTCTGTCTCTGGTGGATCCTCTCACCCCCTGCATCTCTGGCCTGTACCCCAGCTCTTGAATGCATAAATAAATAAACCTTTTAAAAAAATAAGTCAATAGGCCAGCATCTTGAAAGTTAGTCTTTGGAATTAGATTCATTTGCCTTGAAAATGCTTCTTTTGTCCTAAATCTCTCTGTAAAGTGAAAGAAACTGCTCTGCTAACAGAAGGGGCTGGTATGTGGGGACACACTAAGAAGAAAGCAGTTATTTCCGGTGTTAAAACTAAACTTCAAATTGCTTTGGTTTTGTTTTCCTTGGAAAAATTGATATTGGTTGGGATATAACTAGTAGCTCTTACCATCAGGGTAAAGCTGCACTGCTTTATATAAGGATATGTCTCTGTTCCCTATACACATATAAGGATATGTCTCTGTTCCCTATACACAGAGTACGGGCTTATGTAAGGTGATGCTATAAAAGAAGAAAACTGCTTTATGAAAGGGAGATTTGTGGCTGTTTCTCCTTCCAGACTACTCTCCTAACATATGTGCATTATCTTAGTACTTGGATGGCCTGCTAAACTTTTATTAATTTACTGGTCCATAATTAACTCTGTTTTCTCCCTCTCTGTGCCTGGAAATGCCACAGAGATACCCATGCCTGATTCCTGGCCAGGCAGAGCCTTTCTGAATGGGGCAGGAAGCCGCAAGGACTCTCTGTGGAGTACATTGCGTTGCTGGAGCATCTGGAGAGACTGAAAGGGAAGCTTTAGCCACGGTCTGTGGTTGATCTCTGTGGCTGGACAGGTGGCCTGACTCTCTCCTAAGCAGGAACTCTATTGCCTAGAGACTTCTGCTGGGCCGGTAAAGCTGATTCTTAAAAAATAAATAAATAAAGGCAGACCTCTGTGCCTGGCCTGCCAGACTAATAGGTAATAACAGCTGTCATTAGGGAGGGTTTACGTGCAAGGCACTGTGGTAAATGCTGTCCGCACAGCTCCCCTTCCAATCTCCCACAGCAGCCCTGAGGATCTCCTGAAGGAGTGCTCTTTGGCACCCACCACCAATGCAAAGATGTGGACGCCAGCGTCTCCCAGTTCCCAGAGTGCAGCCAGGGCGAGTTTGGACGTGAGTGAGGGCAAAGTCAGTATTTGAGTCGCATTTGATTCAGGACAAGGGTTTCTCCTTAATTTGTCCTGTTTTCTCCTTCACAAGAAGGAGGTTGCATTCCTAGAAAATGGATGGCTCTGGTGGACCTATGGGCGCTTTAGCCCAAATGTGTGCTTCACCTGTTTACTAAGGGAGCTATTTGCTTTTCTTTTCTTAGATTCTAGATACCAAGCTTGCTAGCATGTTCCTTGCCAACGTGACAGCCTAAGATGTGAATACAGAACTCCTTGGTCCAAGACATTGTTTTTAGCTTGTGCTTTCCCAAAGTTTTCCTCAAATTGGGGGAAATTGATATTTACTAGAACAAAGCCATTTTCTCTTCAAGTTCATTTGATCAAATTTAGGCAAAATGAAAATATGCAAACTCCCTTACTCCAGGCTTGCCTGGACTGCATTGGACTCCAAGTCAGGAGATGAGGAAAGAGGCTTTGAAAGGTTGCTGATTAGGAAGAAGCAATCCCTCCTCCATATCCCCCCCATCACAGGAGCCCGAGGTGGCCCTTTTCAGGAGTTCCTCACGGATATCCGGTTGGGTCTGCCAGCAAGTGTCTTGAGATCTCCCACGACTTCTGTCCATAAATACACTGGACGCAACTTCCTTTCTGGGCACCTCATTCTCTCTGACTGAGAGTTAATTTAGGGGCCATAACCTAGAAATGGTTTCTTCTTAAATAAATCATGTATCTTGGCCTTAGACCCCACACCCATTTATCATAGCCAGTTCCTTTCCTCAATTTCTTCAATTGAGTTCCCTCCCAAACACTTTATCTTGTGAGTGGAATTTCTAGTTTCAAACTTGCTTTGATTCTGCCTTTGCGTTTTAAAGACCTCTCCCTGTCTGTTTTCCCCACTAAAGTAATGGGGGTGTTAGGGAGTGAGGAATATTGGGTGTTATGTGAAGGAACTATTTTAGCATCAAATTCAACTGACCAAATGACTGTATCATAAAGCACAATTTGACCCTTTGAGAACAGAGTCAGTATAATAATGAGTCATATGTTTTTTCATCCGACATTCTATACATGGGTGTTTGAATAAGGCTGTAATCTTCCGTGCCTCCTCCACTCCCAATGTATACACACCCAGGGTTAGAATCCACCCTCGTGGCATGCCCCTGAATCCCATGTTCGATCTATTTTTAAACCCATACCCCAAGGGAAGCAAATACTCAATCTTCCCTCTCAATTTCCAAATGCAATTAGGTTATTAGTTTTGACTTAATGAAGAAAATAGTTGGTAGAAACCAGGTGGGCTCTGAAATGCTAAGGAAAGAGTTGAGGGCTCTAAAAAAAAAAAAAAGTGGCAGAGAATCGAATATATGCAACTAAGCACTTTTCACACTTCGCATGAAACAGTTTGATACCATTTTTTAAAGGAGGAAAGAAATATTTTAGATATTCTAAGCATAATGCTTAAACCACAAGTTCTCTAAAAAATGAACAGCATAAGCTATTAGCAGCTGTACGCGTCATAAACACCTTAGGCGAGACGATCAGATACTAATGCCAAGAGCACCTCCAAGTCATCAGTCTGCACAGCACTCGACTTCTGCAATTTCATAAGATAAATGCCTCTGCTGTTTTAAGATGATGAAACTACAGCTGAGACGAATCTCCGTATTTTTCACCAGTGATTTAATAAAGGCCAGCTCAGAATAAATATGAAACGGCTACTCTGAAAGCTTTTTTAGCTTTGTGCTAAAATGTGTTGGAACTTTCTTGTGTAAATTGATTGTAGTTCAAATTCTGATTTGTCTATGGGTGGAAGAAAGACATTTACTAAGTCGTGGACTTTAAATATTCCATGTAACACACTGTGGCTTAATGGGAGTTTACAGAAAGATGCTTCCTTGGGCAAATCTGGGGGCCAGGGACCAGAAAGTTGACTTTCCTTTTCTTGGCCTAAAATGGCTACCAAGAAAGACAGAAGAGAGAAGGAAGGTGCAACCTCGATTTGGCTGTTCCTAATCTTAGCTTTCACGTGTGCTTATGTCCGTATGATGACACACTTGCCTTTGGGTTTATTTTTGTGTCTTAACGTGTTTAAAGCTCACATCCAATGAATAACTATAAAGACAGGCAACCAGATATATGGGTGGACAGCCAGAGTGGCAGAGAACTGGATAAATACTCATCACTTATTACTGACAATTACTTCCAAAAGTACTTAAAATCCTAGGGGACAGGACTGACTCTAATTTTAGAGAATCTATTTAAATCTTCTATTCATGAGTAAGAAAAGTTTTTTTTCCCTCCGTTTTTGATGAGCTACAGGGAAGAGCAAGCAGAGAACAAGGGAGGAAGAACTGATTTATTCATATTTCTTAGGGGCCCACGTTCCTGGCAGCTGGCTCTTTTAGTATGTCAATTAACCTCTTACACAGTGACCCATTAGGCTGCACGTACACGTGTGCGCGTGCGCGTGCGCGTGATTGTCATTGATCGGCCAGCCCACTTTTCAGGTTGACAAGAAGCTGTCAGGGGAAAGCAGCGGTCCATTCTTAATTTTGGCAGGGCGCCCGATGTGGTTGATTCCTCAAAGGTTGTGGAAGTCCCTACCTTCAAACGCTGCAGCTGGGGGCTGTGTCTGTCAGGGGCCGGCCCCCCTGCATGGGTCCTTCTGACTTTAATTACACCCTCGTTGGCTGAATTCACAGGTGGCCTCCTTGGGAGGAGGCGTCTACCTCTTCCCAAACCCCCGGTTGCTCATTTCCTCAGTGGATTAGCAGGGCCACGAAGAAACAGAAGCTTGTGCCTTCTCCATTCTTTACACAACCTGGTGTTAGAGGTTGACCTTTCACCCCTGGAGATTCGGAGGATTAAGGCTGCTTTTAAGTCCCGCTCTCTTTACTAATCCACCACTTTCACTTGATGTTATGTAAGCACTTCCTGACTTACCCTTTAAATCCTGTAAACATAATAAAACAGAGTTTAACCTTTACCTTTGGATTTCCCCACTATCTTTCGTGCTATCGAATCAACGGTGGAAAGATCCAGGAACAGAAAGCTAATAAGTGATAGCCTGGTTTTTCTTTTTGCCCTGGGACTTGTAACAAAACATTACAATATTTAATATATTCGGGTCAAATAGTTGTGGGGGAGCACCAAAGGCTTCAGACTGGGCAAATAATGTTTTTATCCCCTTTAACGGCATACATTTTCCCACAAAACAATGAAACAGATGGTATTGGGTGTTTCCTCCCCTCCCCCTTTTCAACAAATTAGAATCAATAAGGTTCAAATGAGAACTGAAGAAAATAGACTTTTGAGGCAGTTTGCTGTAATACAGACTTCCAGAGTCCCTGTCTCAAGCCGGGCATCCTCCTGAAGCCATCCCCAGAGACCCACACTTTTAGACTTTGCTCTTTTAAGTAGGAATAGCCTTAGCTGGCCCTGATTTTCTAGAGCCAAAGAACAAATCCAGACTTGTTTCAAGCAAACATCAATTCCTCCTTCCTATTTTCTGTTCACTCTTCAATGGGTCAGATGCTTTTCCTGAATGTTCTTTCTTGGGGCTGAGTTATAGAATGGCTAGAAATGATACCCCATTCTGAAGTAGCTCCACATGGGCTTCAGACTAGCAAGGCCAAAGCCTAGACACACTTCTGGTCTCCATGTGAAGCTATTTTCATGACTGACGTGCCTAAGCTGGCCATCTTTACAGCACTCCTCATGGGTAACATGGAGAACTTTGGATTACAAAGTTCTTACTTCTTACATGTTTGTGCAACTAAGAGAATCTATCAGACTTATCCAGGCAGCAGCTAAAGGCAAAAGGGAGGCAGTTATAAGGTGGATCTGCTTGACTTAAGCCAGGAAATGGGACAGCTTGGGACCAGCCAACTTGTGTCCCTGAGGATGTCACCAATTATCTTTGACCCTCAGTTTATCTTTTTTTTAAAAAAAAAAAAAAAGATTTATTTATTTATACAAGCACTGGGTACAGTCAGAAGCACTGACTGGCCAGAGCCGGGAATAGAACAGGTAAACTGACAATACACTGCTGAGGGGAGCAGAGGGTGGCAGGAGAGGTCTGCGCGCCATGTGGGACCCTCCAGGCAGCCAGGAATTGAACCGGCGCTGTAGAGGCTGCAGGCAGCTTCGCAGCCCAGCGCTCAACCGCTGTGCCACCAGGGGAGGCCCAACCCTCAGTTTATCTTTAAATGGTAATGCTATCACTGACTCTTTTCCCTGGATGACTGAAGAAAACACTAAGTCTAGTCTGTGATTGAGTTAATTGCAATATTGAGTAGTCCCAGAAAACTTTTGATTGATTGGGTGAGAGAGTATAAAGAAAGTGAATACCCATTATCATTTAAAATTAAAATAATCAAATTAAAAATGGAAATGACTGCCCTTTGAGATGACTAATAAACTAAACAACCAAAAATTTGTGGTCTGTGGATAAAACCAAAAATCTGAAATCTTCTATACATGCCCAACTTCAGCTTTTTTTGAGCACTTACTGCACACTAGGTAGTGATGGACCATATTAATTCAATATACTGCAGTCCTGTGTGGTAGGTGTTCATAGTGTCCTTACCTGTCTTTTAGGTGAGAAACTTAATTTCAGAGAGGTGAGTGAAGAACTGAGGTACAAACCCAGATGAGCCAACCAAACAGGGGGGTGACCCAGCCATGAGCTACAGCACGCTTTGCCTTTTATAGCTCTTTCCACGGCCGCTTACCATCTTTGCAGCCTCCCAGGCAAGTAACAAAGTTGCTCCCATTTGAGAGTTGAGCTAAGGAAGACCCATAAAAATAAAATGTGATTTATTTTAGCACATGGATATTTTGGAACACTCCCTAGAGAAAATGTGAAATGCCCTGGGCACAGGTGGGAAGCAGGGATCAAAGGAGTGTTGGGCTAAGCAGGTGAGGAATCGTTGGATTCTGTGGGGATTCCCCTGGGATTTTTCTCCACTTGTCTCTGCCCCTAGAGACATTCTGAAGAAAGGGATTCTGTCTTATCTACCTACAAAGGAGAATCCTTCCCGATGTCCTCCACGATGGAGGCTATGAGAACTAAAGGCAAAGGAATTGGGGCCACTCTGGTGACGCAAGGAGTTAAGTCTCAGCACTATGAAGTTATCACCAGCCACTGCAGCAGGAGTTCAAGCCCTGGCCAGGGAGCTGACCCACATGGCGCAGCAGACCTCCCCTGTCTTGCCCGCTGCTCCCCTCAGCAGTGTATTTCAGTCAATCTGCCTGTTCCATTCTCCATTCTGTCTCTGGTGAATCCTCTCACCTCACCTCCACCCTCATCCCCCTGGCTTACATCTCAGCTCTCTATGCATAAATAAATAAAATAAATATTTTTTTAAAAAAGGCCAAGGAATCACTGTGACAATAGCATGCTGCTGCTCCATCCTCTTTACAGCATAACTTTCCGCTCTAGGGAATTACGGGACATCTGAACACTCAGTGAGAAGTATTTCTGGAGGACAACATATGTAATTAGTATCCTATGGCAAATGCTTTTTCAGTGAGTCTCTGCGGAGTTCTAATGTCCTACCGGTGATGAACATGTCTTTTCTTGTAGGTAAATGTGTCTCTCCTCTGCTCTGATGACAGGCCCTCTCACATGAGGACAGACACTCCCACAGAAAGGGCACCCCGGAAAAAACATCTCTCTGGTATTCATTATTTGCCCTGTGGAGATGAGAAACCCAAGAGAAGGTCATATAGAAGCAAGAATAGAGATACTCCAGCTCAGCTTGGGGACCTCAGGCTTCACAGTTGTAAAGATCCCAGATTTATGGCCTCTGGGCACACTCCCTCACACACTCAGTCTTTTTGTTTTCTCTCTCCTGAGAGTTCACTAAGTCTTCACTCCTGATGAAGCTCAGTGGATCCTGCCAGATGGAAAGAGGAGAATCCAGGTAAGTCTTTTATTTGTGAAATAGACAGGTCAATCCCTGCTCCACTTACTTCTCAGAATTTTTCTAAAGGTCACATGTAATGGTGGGTATGACAGATTTTTTAAATCAATCAATTAATTTTTTCATATATTTTTTACCACACTGTTCATTTTTAAACAAGATTTGCTCCCAGCCCCCAGGTGGAGTCCCCATAGAATTTCCTTCCCCAATGCACCTGTGCACCATCACCTCAGTCCCCTGTGCTCCTCCCTCCCTCCCTCTGATCCCTCTCCCTCCTCCTCCCCTGCAGGATGTCTCTGCTTTATAATTGTCTGTTTGTTTTTGTCTTGTTGTGTTTTGTACTGTTATTATTTTTGCCCCTGATGTCTTATTTGGTTCCCCTGTATTCCTCCTATAAGTGAAACCATCCCTTATTTTTCTTTTTCCTTCCATTCAGATAGAAAACTCTGATAGAATATATGTTCCATGAAGACAGGACATATATTGTTTTGCACACAATATTTCCAGACCCTGGAACTGTACCAGACACTGAGCAGGAATTCAATTAACATTTGATGACTCAAAGAATAATTAATTTCATAATGCCAATAACAAGTTATTATAACACATCATAAGGTCATGAAGCACCATTACTGTTTGGGTGTTCTTGCCATGAGCTTGTCAGGTAACAAAGTGGTTTTTTTTTTATTTGCTTTTATTTTGCCAATTAATATTTTTAATAGGTGTGTCTCAGTATTTGACAAGGTATCAGAAGTGTTCTTTTACTTGAATTGTCAACAATCATGTTAAATATAGCAAACTATGCTTAACTCAAAATTGCTTGTTCTACAATTAGTGATCTGAAATACAACTACCCAATACAAAGCAAAAATCTTCAGCGGTCAAAAGAGACATCCTACTATTCATGTATTAGAGATCATTTGCCCCCATGACTTCTTTGCTTTTGTTTGGCACCTAGTGGAAACATGCATGGTGAGTATCCAAAGTAGAAGTAACAGTCCATAGTGATAGAGAAGGCAAAAATGCCACCAAAAATAAAAATATATATATAAACAACGAAAATATAAATAATGAATATAGGATCAATTGATGCAGAAATAAATATCCTCAACAAATCTTTTATTTATTTATTTTTACATCATTGTTCATTTTTGTACAGTGTTTGACTTCTCCTTTCAGGTGTTGTCCCCATAAAATTACCACCACCAAGACACCCATGACCCATCACCGTAGACTCCGATCCCTTTCCCTCCCCCTCCCATGATGAATGTCTCCAATTTATAGTTTGACTGCTAGTTTTGTCTTTTTTATTTTTTAACTGATTCCTTGGATGGTTTCCCTATGTTCCTCCCGTAAGTGAAACAATCCAATATTTTCTTTTTCCTTCTGACTTATTTCACTGAGCATAATCCCTTCCACGTTCATCCATGTTGCTTCAAATGGCTTAAGTTTATCTTTTTTGATTGCTGAGTATTATTCCATTGTCTCACAAATCTTTTTTTATTGAAGTAATTTTAGTTTATAACATTATCTAGCTTTCAGGTATACATTATAATTCAAAATTTGTATATACTACATATGATCACCACCAAAATTCTAGGTGCCATCATTTATACAATTGATCCCCTTTACTTTATTTACCTGCCCTCTTCTTTCTCCTCCCACAAACTCAGCAAGAACTACAACAAAGACAGAAAAAATATAAGAATTTTTCAAACAGAAGTCGCAGAGCTAAAGAACACAATAGCTAAAGTGAAAAATTACAATACTACAGGGCTCAACAATAGACAAAATGAGGCAGCACCTAGAATCAATGAACTGGAAGATAGGGTAGTTTAAAACACCCAAATATAGTAAAAAAGAAAAAATTAAAAAAGAAAAGTATTAAGAAAGCGTCTTATTGGGTAACATCAAGAGGATAAGATTTACGTTATAGGGGTACCAAAAGGAGAAAAGAGAAGGGGCAGAAATATTTTAGAACTTCCCTAACCTAGGGAAGCAAAGACACAACAGATTCAGGAAGCTCAAAAAATTCCAGACAAGATGAACTCAAAAAGACTCTCACCAAGATACATTATAATTAAAATGGCAAAAACTAAAGATAAAGAATCTTAAGAGCAGCAGGAGAAAAACAATATATATCAGGACCTTCATGAGACTAGGAACAAGATTTCAAGAATACTTGCAGGTCAGAAGAGAGCAGGATGATTCGTTCAAAATGCTGAAAGGGGGGAAAAAAACCTTCCTATCAAGAATACTCTACTCAGCAAGGTCATCATTCAGAATTGAAGAGGAAGAAATATAGAGCTTTCAGACAAACAAAAGTTAAGGGAATTCATCACCACTAACCCAGCCTTGCAAAAAATATTTTTTTTTAAGATTTATTTATTTATTTATACATGCACTGGGTACAGTCAGAAGAGCGGGATGGTGAGAGAATTCACCAGAGACAGAGCGGGGTGCAGAGCAGGCAGAAGGACCGAAGTACACTGCTGAGGGGAGCAGCGGGCGGCAGGAGAAGTCTGCGGCCATGTGGGACCCTCCTCTGGTGGCCGGGGAGCAGCCGGGGATCGAACCGGCGCTGCAGAGGTTGCAGGCAGCTTTGCAACCCAACGTTCAACCGCTGCGCCACCGGGGAGGCCCCTTGCAAAAAATATTAAAGGAACTTTTGTACAATGAAAAGCCCACTAAGTGTAACAAAGAAAATAAAGAGGGGAAAATATCTCACTGGCAAAAATAAACATGTAGTAAAGGTATGGAATCAATCATGTAACGCTAGCATTAAGATTAAAAGGCAAAAGAAACCATATAATAAAAAGTATAATAATCAGTTAAGTGATAGATAAAGAGGGTAGGGAAAGGAAGACATCAAAAACATAAAATGCAGGGAGGCAAAGTAAAAATATGGATTGCTAGAATGAGCTAAAAACTGAGTCACAAGTTCTTTTTAATCTTTAGATGATTTGAAATTCTTGCTTCACTTAATTTAACCATGTATTAATAAATGGTCATTGAGGATTACTATGTACTAGGCATAGAGGCTAGAAAAGTGAACAAAATAGCAAAATATGCTTCCTGGATGGACTTTATATCCTTGAGGAAGAATCCACAGGTGAACAAGTTACTATCATAGAGTAGGTTCGACACAAACTCTTCTCTGCACCTCTCCCCCACTACAGTGATGGAACATAGCACATCAGATGTTTGTTTCCACTTAGAAATCTGCTTCTAGAAGACACATAACTTCTAATACTAGAGTCATCCTCTGCCTCTTAAAGAACCTGGTATTGTAAGGGGTGTAAGGACTTGGTAAGATTAAAGGGCTGGGAGAGACATTTTGTGCATATTTGCTGTCTCATATGCATGCTCTTTGAATCTAAAAAGAGTCAAAGTGCTACTATACTGCAAATTCACTCTTTTCTGTTCCTTGAACCCATTCAATTGATTTTATATTATTTAAATACATACATGAAGTGCCTCCACATCTTCACTGTGTATTATTATTGCTGTAAAGCTGCAAGGCATGGGACACAAAAGTTTTGAGGTCAGAAGGACCTGATTCATTTCCAGCTCTATGTCTTGCAGTGGATAAATTACCTTATGCTTCTTTAAGTCCTTATATAGTAGGTCATAATGTTGATAAAATGACATCTACTTTGTAGGGATTTTGTGGAGGTTTGACCTGTGTAAACAAACTCCTTAGTCTAGTACTTGTATATATAGATGTTTAGTGAACAGAAATAATCACGTAACTATGGCAACTTGAAATTCTTAATGATAGTTCACAGTTACCAAGAAAAGCTTGAATCATGTTATAAACCTGCTTTTTTTTTTAAAGATTTATTTTTCAGTTATGCATACAAGAGCTGGAGTGTAGGCCAGAGAGAGGTATGAGAGGTGAGAGGATTCATCAGAGACAGTGGGGAGCAGAACAGGCATGCCTCCCTGGTAGCACAAGGAGTTAAGTCTCAGCACTATCATGTTCCCTGCAGCATGAATTTGATCCTTGGTCAGGGAGCTCACCCACATGGCGCAGCAGACCTCTCCTGTCTCACCCACTACTCCCCTCAGCAGTGTATTTCAGTTAAACCTGCTTTATAAAGGAAAACGATGCAGATTTCTAGCCAAAGGGAGCTTGGTGGCATGTAGAGGGAAAGCTAGTTCAGTGAGGTAAGAAGGAATAAGGATGTTGGAGTCAGACAAAGCGAGGTCCAAATGCAGGCATGTATTCCCAGCTTGAGTCACTGGACATGTGTCCAAATATGGTGAAGACTCAGTTTCTCCAACGATTAAAAAATGAGGTACAGCATGAAAGGTTAAATTAGAAGGTGTTATGTGAATAAGGTGTTTGGTATATAACAATGTCAGTACTGACATTTCCATGTTACTTTTACCTGGAAAATTCAATTATGCTGAGAGCCCCAATCTCAGTATCACTACAACAGTATATTAATAATCAGCATGATTGCAATTAATTGCTATATCAGTTATT
Organism: Talpa occidentalis; assembly: GCF_014898055.3. Taxonomy (NCBI): domain Eukaryota; kingdom Metazoa; phylum Chordata; class Mammalia; order Eulipotyphla; family Talpidae; genus Talpa; species Talpa occidentalis. The sequence goes on from NW_023603184.1 coordinate 65,799,203, forward strand.
ATCCAAAGAATGATCATATACCATCACCTTAACCTCCCTCCCAAAAAATCAATCTTGAGTGTAGAGAGGATTTTTTTTGAAATTTTACAAGTCAAATATTCCTAGCAGCAGATATATTTGCTAAATTTCATGCCATAAGTAACCATAACCACTTAGAATTGTAGGTACATGGCTTCCTTGTAGCTTGCTCTGATCAATCAGTAGGGGTTGCTAAGGCCCCAATAAAATGGCAATGAAGAAAAGAATCAGGGTAGATGTATTTTATACCATAAAACTCTTTTCAAATTGAAGTGTGAAAAGAATCAATTCAGTCAGGTGTCTATCCCAAGAGTCCAAGTACAGCAATTACTGAAATAACAAAAATGGATACAAAAGAGAAAAAAACTTAAAAAGAACCTTCCTCCCAAGGTAATTCTGGAAAGGCAGTTTAACACCTTGTAAAGCTGTTTCCATAGCTCCCCAACAAACAATGACTTTTGGATTATGGAAGAACTTCCTGATCTACAGTGAAAACTCTCAGTGTGAAGGTGACTTTTCTAAAAGGAAATGTGACTAAATTATGGTTTGAAGTTTCTAGAAAAATTGCTGTATGGAAAACCCACTTATTTTATGAGTAGGAAATGACCCTCTTTGAACATTCATCTTGCCTTCCACATTTGAAGAGAGTTGGATTAGTGTTTGTTGAGTTCATGTTAATGAGGACCCCTTGATTCTGTGGGTAAAATAGAATGACTCTAGTTGATGGAAGGGCTATTCACTTGCTGTCCTCCTATGCTACTGAGGAACCTCAAGGAAGCTCAGAGGAACCCTTAGAACTCAATGGAGACCATCAAAAAATTGCTTCCTCTCCTCACCCTGGTCTAGAGTGCTCTTGCACTCTAGAACAAGTCTCCTTTGTCAGAAATGTCCATGTAGGAGGACACATTTAGAGGATTAGGACTGATAGAGAATATTTTGAAGTTTATAATAAGGGACAGTCAGTTCCCAAAATACTAGGGATGACAGGCAGCAAGAATAACATTTCTGATGATAAGTGAAAGTGCAACATCAGCAAATGGTTCTTGGGAAATCTACAGTGGTGAGGGCTGGTCCACAGTTGAGGTCACAGTCAATGTCCATCCCTGATACTTGCCTTTCAGGCTCAAGTAATGCCCAGGGGAAAGAGTCCCATAACTTCTATCTCATTTCAGGGTCAGAGCCCCAACTAAGTCCTGGAAGATTCTGTGAATAATAGATGAAGTTGAGAAGAACTGGAGAAGGCAGCAGATCCACCCACTGTGCCCAGGCACCCACTGTGATCAGGCACCCACCATGACCAGGCTTTCTGAGGGAGAGCTTCTGTGATATCCCTCAATCTCAATCTCTACTGCTATGTCTCATTACTTCCAGGACTGAGAAATCTTTCCTTGATAGTTTATATAAATCCTCCATGCTGGATCAGTACCCATTTTTTCTTTAGAAGAATTGCTGATGATTATTCTTAACACCTTTGAGCTTTCTCAAGTCCCAAATCTTCCAGTTTATTTTTTCTTTGGTGTGGGAATTGCAAGTGACTTCAGCTACAGGCATTGTGAATTAATTTCCTATGCTTTCCCCTGGGGTCCTGGAAGGAAATGGGTGCGCAGGCCCCAAATCAAATGAACAATTCATGTTGCATCTCGGTCCTCAAGGTGATGGCAGCAGAGAAATGCAGAAACAGCAGGAAAGGAGATTAGGGATGTCCCCCTAAAAACAGTAAGACAGAAGGCAAACTTGTTTAGGTGATGATGCTGGTGCTCATTCTCTGAGCGTTGTCTGCTCAGGCTTCTATCAGGTATAAATTTCTGAAACTCTGGCCAGGACCTCAGATGGCAGGAAAGTTAAAGATGGCAAGACTCAGGGAATGGCCACTTTCTCCATTTTAGGGGGAAATCACCCAGCTCTAGAGCCTGTGGAGAATGCCTCTACATACTCAGACATCCATGTATGTGCGTGTCTTCCTTCAGTCGGGGAGCTGGTATCACTCTGAGAGACAAGTATGTTTGTGGAGCCAGATCTGGAGAGGCCTTCAATTTGCTGTTTGACAGTTACGTTCAAACTTCCATCACATTGATAGACTGTTTTTGCAAAAATATCCGCTATATAGTCTATCCCAGATGCTCTTTTTTAATGAGATGCTGACCTTGATCTTTGAGAATGGGGGTTGATGTCTTGTTCCTTTGCCCTGGATGCACATATGTAATTGCTTCAATGAGTAGAAAATGGTGGATATGGTGCTGCATGGTGTTGGAGGTCATAGCTCCTACCTGCCTCCTTTCTCTGAACACTTGCTCTGAGAATCCTGCTACTTTGCTGAAAGGAATCTCAGGCCACAGGGAAAGGTTATATATAAGTATTCTGACCAGAAGTCCCAGCAGACAGTCAAAACCAACCTCCAGACCTGTGTGTGAGCCGACCTGCCGATGAATCCAGTCCCTGGTTTTCAAGTCTTCCAGCTGAGGTCCTAGCTCTTTGTACAGGGTGAATCCCCCAGCCATAGAGATGGATAGTGAAAAACAATACAAGACTATTGTATTTTAAGTCACCAAGTCTTGGGGTAATCCTTTGCATAGCAATTGTTAACTAATTCAGTCACCTTGGGCAAAGTGTTTCTTCACTTTTGCCAGCTTCCTCATTCTCTACAGAGTCTGCTCTTAAGGGATTTCAGGTGTAATAAATTAGATAACAGATTTAAAAGTCCTTCTGCATAATACAGAAATTATCTGAAATTAAAAGCTTTCTATTTGGTATATTTGATAGATTATTGGGGAGGAAGTTCTGGGAATACCATTACCATTAATTTCTATAGGAAAAAGTTTAAGCAGGCATGTCCTACTGTTATAGAGCAGCCCCGATATTGAACGGGTTGCCTGGCTGTGGGTCCTCACCCGCGGGCTTAAAAGGGACTTATTAATACTCCACTACAGGCACACACAAAAGGTTAATAAAAGGTTTATTTACAAGGGAAAAGGAAATAAGGAAAATGTAAAACTCAGGGAGAAAATAGGGAAATAAAGTCTTTAATGTGTCCTACCTGATCCGACAACCTGGAAACCCAAAGGCACTCTCAGAGCTGGCCAGACGCTGTGAGCTGGCAGAGAGCCAAAATGGGGGACCCCCTCCAAAGCCCACATGTCTGGCTTTATACCAACCTGGCTGCTTAACCCCATCCTCAGGTCCCAGCCACCTTCCCTTTGGTGGTGATGGGATTTGGAGTTCCCAGTGTCTTTGGCTTTGGCCTGGGGTGGGGGTGGAGTCCACACAGCCTGTATGGAATTAACTTTAGGACATCCTTTTCCCCCTAACACTACTTTTGGGTAATAGGGAAAAACTCAAGGGGTGGTAAAAAAAGAGTTCATGTGATATTATGGGTACGAAACAGGTAGGTGTACAACTTGTAGGTGATCCCCTTTGGACATCTGCTTATATCACCTGGGGCCAGTTATATTCCTAGGATGCTCCAGATCACAATTCCTGCACCCCTCCTGGACACCATTATTTTTTCATTGTTTGCTCTGCTCAGATCTTGACCCCTGAGTTAGATTGTGACCTCCTTTTTGCTCGGCCTCAAGATTCTGGGCACACAGGAAGCACACAGCAAATACCAATACTCCTTTTTTTTTTTTTTTTTTTAACACGTTGCCAATCCCCATAAGCCCTGGAAGGACAAGATCAAGCGTCATATTCATATCACCAAAAAGTCTGGATAATGCTTGGCACAGAGCAGGTGTTCCAAAAAAAAAATGTGGACAGATGAATAACACGTGAATGAACAAGTAAATTTAGAAAGCTAGATCTGGTTCATTTGCCAGTAATCTTGGGTAAGTCTATTTATAATTCTTGGGGCTATTTTCATTTTCATTTGTGGGGAGTGTTGACACCCCTACTAAGGGTAAAATGAAAGCATGTGTATGAAAGCACTCACAAACCAGAAAATGCTATTCAAAAAGGAAGATCACTGTTTATCATGTATTGAAGAGAAGAAGGGTTGGGAGGAAAGGAATGCACAGGTGGAGGTGAGGAAGCAAGAAAGAGAACGGCATCATCAACAGAAACAATAGCAATCATCATGATAATAGCAGATCACACTCACCATTAATTATAAGCCAGACACTCTACAAATGCATGAACCTTTAATCTTCTAAGCAATTCAAGGAGGTAGGCACTGTTAACTGCATCACTACTTTACTGAGAAATTAAGGCACAAAGTGGTCGAGTAACTTTCCTAAGATTGTAGAGTGGCTAAGGCACAGAATTGAGATTTGGTCTTAGAAGATGTACTTTTTCTTTTTCTTTTTTTTTTAAAGAGGCATGTATTTTTATTTATTTATGATTTATTTGTTTGTTTGTTTGCGTTGTTTATACAGGCACTGGGTACAGTCAGAAGCGCGGGAGGGTGAGAGGATTCACCAGAGCCAGAGCGGGGAGCAGAGCAGGCAGAAGGACTGAAGTTCACTGCTGAGGGGAGCAGCGGGCGGCAGGAGAGGTCTGCGTGCCATGTGGGACCCTCCTCCAGTGGCCGGGGAGCAGCCGGGGATCGAACCGGCTCCGCAGAGGCCGTGGGCAGCTTCGCAACCCAGCACTCAACCGCTGCACCACCTGGGAGGCCCTAGAATATGTACTTTTGATCCAACCTGTCTCCTAAAATATACCTACTCAGGAAGGAGGGTTGTAAGACTTCTACCCACCTGCCAGGAGGCTCCAATGCCTCTAGATCCTATAGATTTGGATAAACCATAATAGCGAAGAGATGTCTTGAGGGAGCTGTATTATGATGGACTTGGAAGGATTTATCTAAAACATCTTTTCCTTGGGCAGCCTCTGGGCTGGCATTGCCACTGTTAGATCTTTGAGAACCTGTTCAGGTGTAAATGTTCCCTGGCGTGATAGAGCAACCACTGATTTAGCAAGAATTTGTTCTCAGGTATTTCAGTCTCATCTCTATGCTAGCCCCACCTCTCGAGCAACCGGGGCGCTGTTCCCTTCCTTGTTCTCACGTAGGTCCTTTCCTGCTCTTGTGTCTGTCAGTCTGCTCACTTTGTCAGAGATGCATTGCTCGGACATTTGCTGTTGAGGTCGCACCCTACCTAGGATGTAGCTCAAGAACTGACTTCTCTAAGAAGTTTTCTTATGTTCATGATAGGAACCTCATTCTTTTCTTTAAAACATTATTAGAAGGACTACATTTTTAGTAAATAGTAAATTACACATTGAAGTGAAAGCCTTAAATATCATCCCTTAAGGATGGACTATGAAAAAGAAAAATAGCAAAGGCAGAGTTGATGGAGTAGAAAGAGTCCAGGACGAGGAGTCCTGGGATTTAGTCCTGATGTGGCCATAGTTAGCAGAGTGGTTCTGGCCAGGGTATGTCCCCGTGTGCATGGGTTTCAGCTACATGACCTAAAGAACGTTTAGGTCATGAAATTTAGGAACGTTACCCCTAAATTTCAATCTAGGCCACCAGGAGAAGGGCTTATGGCAAAAAGTATGTAGAACATAGAGGCCAGGCCCCTGATTAATTTGGGGAAGGAGGAAGAACTAAAGAAGGTGATTCCTAGTTTCCAGTTCTTCTCCAGACCCTAGTAGCTGGGCTGGAAAGGTTGGAGGTCTGACCCTAAATGATTTTTTTACTGAGTTGATGAGCCTTCAGCATGGGGACTCTGACGCCTCTGCTTCTGCGTGTTTCACGCATCCAAGTGCCCTGCTCTAAAGATTCTGTGACTCTCAGGTAATACTCAGAGGGAAGGTCTAAAAAGCCCAGGGCCTAGGCCCCACCAGCATCATGCCGGTCACCTTGATGCTTGCATCTGAGATGCAAAGTTAAGGAAACAGAGCAGAGAAAACCATCTTGCTCAGGATATGTATGAGGAAAACTCAAAATGACAGATAAGAAGACCTAAGCTGAGAGAGGGTCATACTTTCCTCCCTTTGGCTTTCACACTCACACTATTAGCATTGTCCGTTACTAATGATCTGACAGCATTCTCTATACCAGCCTCAGTGCACCTGCTGCTTTAACTTTGCGAGGGCTTTGTCACCAGCTGGAGAATTCTTCTGCATGTGACTCTAGAGAGATCAGGTGTTTCTCCTTGTTCTAGAGAGATGCCAAGGACTTTGGGGCCGCTCTTTCCAGATCAACTGTGATCTGGAGCATCCTAGGAATATAACTGGCCCCAGATGATATAAGCAGTGAGGTTGCCAGCAGATATCAGGGCCCAGAGAGAGACCTGCTGCCCTTTTTGCTCTGACTGTATGGAGAGTGAGGCAAAGCAAAGTGGTTGGGAGACAGAGGAAGCCCTCTGGCTTTATGGAAACTCAACCTCTCTCCCAAGGCAATAGTGAAACTGTGGCTCACAGAGAAAGGTATTTTCCAGGTAACACTTCTCCCGTTCTATCTTTCCTTTCTCTGAACAGCTTGTGTCACTGCCATTAGGGACAGTGTCACACAGTCAGTGACTAAAATAGAAAAAGATTCTGATGTCATGGGAAAAAAATCCAGAAAAAGCTACATCAGCTCTCAAAGGTAAGAAAAGCCAATACAGTTTGGATTTCCTATACATTCCCTCTCAGACTTTTGAAAGCTCATATTATACTTTTAGTGGTATTTTGCTATTTTTTGGTCACCTCCGAGCATGCTCTTCTGTCGTCATTGGGGAATCCAATGCCTGTGTCGATGCTCAGCAAAGGGGAAGGTGGACTAGAAGGGAAAAAGGTCAGAAGATTCAGGATCTTTGCCTGGAGGGCACAGTCCCTTAGTCTTTGGGCCCTAAGGGAATGATGAATGAGATAGAGGAGGTACTGAGCCCTTCTCCTAGGGAAGAGAGAGAGAGAGAGAGAGAGAGAGAGAGAGAGAGAGAGAGAGAGAGAGAGAGAGCACGTGGCTGTTATCAACTGCTCTTCATTCATCAGCCCATAGCAACTACCTGGGGGAAACACAGAGAGGCAGGCAGTGGGGAGTAAGGAGTCATACAGGTTATAACATTCAAGTCCCAATTAGAAATGACCAATGATGGTGACACTGAGTGAAGCAGTAGTTATTCTCCAAATAGTCTTGCCTGCATTCCTGCGTTCTTGGGTGTAAAACAATTTTTATAAGATTTTTCTGGCTCAGGTATGTTTTATGACTTCACCACTCACCTTGAAAATATTAATCAAGATTTAAAGTATCTGACAAGGAAAGGCCTATAAATGTGCAGGACTGTTGTGGGGGGCAGGGAAAAAGCCTCCAGAATGTGTCCCTCATAATTCCACTGGGCAGGCGTTGCTTTCAGCACATAGGCAGGACCACAAGGTAGGGAAGTAAGGAGTGATCCTTATAAAGGAAAGACCTAGAACAGCATTTCTTATTCATTAAATGATCTGTCATCATGGTGGTAATCTATGCTCTAGAAAAGAGAGCTATATGCTCACAAATAATCTAGAAAACTGCTTAAAACAAGTAAGGTGTTTTTAAAGTTTTTCTTTTCACTGCAAGGCTGCTCAGTTAGTCACTGGTTATGATTCTTTGTTGTATATCCTCAGATAAAGAATAAACTTAAAGAGACATTGAGAAGATCATGTAAAAATGGTTTAGGGAATGATTTAGCGAAAA